>NC_134709.1:59620488-60220488 GCF_043290135.1 Rhipicephalus microplus | reverse complement strand
TGTTCTAACTCACGGAAACGTGGAATGCCGCAAGCCCGAAGATCAACGGCGGCGAAGTGGCCGTGTGTTCTGAGCAAGCTTTTCGTTGCCTTCGCCGCTCACTCGGCAGAGAAGGGGGAGCGGATGAGGGAAAAGATTGAGATAGAGGGGACGCGCATGCATAGTGGGGGAGGGGGGGGGTGGACACGACACTACTGACGAAGCATTTTGTTGCCTTCGACGTCGACTCGGGAGAGTGATAAGAGAGCTTTGAAAAGGAGGAAGAGGGGGATGCGCATGCGCAGTGAATGTGCGAATGCTGCGGGAGCATGGGGCAGAGAAAGTACCGCCAGAGACTGCTTCGCATCGAAGAAAAGATTTATTCATGCAGGCCTAATGGGTCGTCTTCGTTGGGTTGGTTCCTTAGTTTAGGGACACTTTGGCTCGCGCCACATTACCAGCCCGCTGGATCAGCCGACGTGGCTCCTGTGGCTCTAAGCTAGACAGCGCAGTCTCCGAGAAGGTATGTGAGAGTGAGGGAACACGGTGGGAGCCCTATTACTTTACTCGCATTCCTTTACCCTGGTGTCCATGAGAGAATTCTGGCTCGGCGCACTGTCGTAACATTTTGCCATTGAAGGGTGTCCTGACCATCGCCTACTGTCAACTTTCTCGCTTCTTCCCGAAATACTTTGTACCGCACAAGAACGCTGATCGACGCATGGCATCACTCCCACAGGCTGGCTTGATCATGTCATGGATCTCGATTACGTGCTGTTTTACCTAGTTCGAAATCAAATTTCACCGCGGGACGCTTCTCAGTAGAGATAACAAGGTGCCGTGATAGGGGTTCTCCATAAACTCATTCTACACACCGCGAGAGCTTGGGGATGGCCGATGACAGGTGGGCTCAAAGCAAGTCAAATCACCACCCAAATAGCACAGGTGCATCCCCTTCAGTTACCAAATTTAGGCGGCAAACATTTATCCTACTCCTTCCGTACAAACCATGTACCACGAGTTTCTGTCTGCTGGCAATCAAAGTAACAGCAATTCGTTCGAATACTTACCGTTTCGGTGCCAGACGATTCTGGTGTCTATGCGGAAGCGAAGAGAAAAATTATGTTTACCGAAAGGCGGAGTTCATTTGGCACGCACAAAATCTGTACGCTTCTGACATCTCATGTGTACTACTTATACTAGTGGAATATACGTTAATTAAGACCACATATGACACTGAGGCCTCAATCATTATATGCGTCGAAATGGCTAAGATATTGTGCACACACAAAAGGGAACCTAACGTTGGCCCAGTTCTCCTTAGTCGGATAATTAAACTGCAGAGAAAATTAAAACCTAGTTCTAGTGCTGTACTCTCTAGTGCCCTTCATGACAAACGTTCATCGTCCCTCATGCTGAATGAGTTCGTTTCCGATTCGCTAAAACTGCCAGCAATGAAGTTCAGTATCCGTGTGCTTTTGGATGAGTGTCATTGGTCATTACAGGGCTATATCGTTTGGTAATGACAAAAGACAGTGACCTTCTCTCAAAAAATTGAAGTGCCCTTGGTACTCGAATGATTATTATATGAGATAAGAAACACTGCAAACCACTAACTTTTCACACAAGGCTATTATTCTATAATTTAACTATACCCCCATGTAATATATTAAATAACGTGGTAATGTTTACCGAACGGAACGTCAGTTGGTTCTATTTTATGAAGTGTTCGTCTAAAGAAAAACGAAAATAAATCATTTTTTGTGCATGGACTTTCTTCTGTTTGCTCTTGAGCAAAATAGTGAATAAACAAGATTTTTTTTCTCGTTTACACAAAGTGGTAAGACTCAATCGGTATTTGTTTAAATTGTTAGCCCCAGATTTTGCGAAATATATCCGTCACTGAAAAAAAACTTCACTGGTCCACAACAAGCCGTATGTGACGTCGAAAAGGTAGACCCCACCACTCCCCCCCCCCCCTCCAAAAAAAACCTCTGTAAAATTTTCTTCTTTCGTCAGTATGCGTTCTAGCATGGTATCATTTATTTCACCATCTGAACTTTTCTCCACTGTATCATTTTGTCAAAAAATTATGCACTGGCGATAGTAGAATTCACAATGGTAAATGTACGATTGGTTGTGGGCAAGTTATTTAACCTACAGAAAAACCTTGTAAAGGCTCACCGAGCCTAATGGGGGTGTTTCTGGAGTCTACAAATGAAATTCTTAAATGAATTTCACCACCAACCTCGCCGATTCAAATGTGTCTTTGCATAAATATTCATTCGAACGAAGCATTCTATCGTGCTGCGCCAAAAGAAGAAATATGTTAAAAAGCCTTTTGTAGTTTACTAAGAATAGCAACGTGCAAAATAGGGATGTTGGCTTGAACGAAGCCTTGACACCTGGAAAACACTTCAGTCCTTGTTGAACATTGAAATTCATTGCCCCAACTACGTTCAAAGTTGGAATAGACAGAAATTGTTTTAAAGCAGTCGGAAAGAAAAGAAATAGGATCGTCATCACTTTCAAGAACTCTACGAATAACTCTGCAGTTGTAATGACGCTATATTTAACAGGAATACAGATTTGTAGGCTAATTCTTCTGGAGCACTTCGAGTAACCTAATGATAGCCACCAGATATTAGAAGGGATATTAGTAGCTTTGCACTTTGTTGCTTTTCTGGCAATAGGATTGCTATCACGAGCTTTTATATCCTCGGGTAATCGAACGCATCATTATACGTCTTCATCGGGGTTGCGGAATCTAATCTTGGAGCTACCTCCACAGTTTTGATGGAGGAGAAAGCGCTGGGGGCTCGTGATCTCGGATTTATTCGCACGCTGAAGAACCCCAGCTGGTCGAAATTTCCGGAAGCCTCCACTATGGTAGCTCTTATAATCATATCTTGGTTTGGGGACGTTAAAATTCAATAAGAATTAGCAGTAGGCCTTGCTCATCAACATTAAAAGTTGAAATTTTAAGAGTATTTTTCTGCAGGTCATGAAAGTAACAGGAACTCACTGAAATACTCACCGTTTCGGTGCCCGGTGATTCTGGTGTCTATGCGAAAGCAAGAAAATGAAATATGTTACCCGGAAGGTGGAGGTCATCGCTTGGGCTCACGACTGTACTTAAAAGCTTCTGTCATTCAATACGCTCTAACTATAATCACAGAATATATGACACTGAGGATGCTATCCATATCTCAATCGTTATATGCATCAAAACAGTTCCAGAGAATCCACGGACATACAAGATAACTTTACACTCCACAAATCTTTTTCTTGTCAGAGAATTAAGAACGTAGCAAAGCACAAATCCAGATGCGAGTACAATAATTTGCAATGCCGTTCAAGACAAATGTTCGTAGCTCCTCTTCGTGTAAAGGAGTGTGTTCTTTGTCAGCAGGAAGTATGACAAGAAAAGGTCCACTGTCCACATGAATTAGGATGACAACTGTCGTAAAAAAATGAAAGCCTCCTCGGTGTCTGAATGAACATAATGGGGGTATATATAAAAATCTGCTGTAAAAGAGAGCGCTGGTTTTTCGCTGACTTAAAATCAAATTTTACGTCGGAGTAGTCAATTACGACTTAGGCAGCTTAGTGAATATTACGACTTTGTCGTAATATCCACTAAGTTGCCTAAATGTTCATTATGTTGTAAGTTTATAAAGGTATGATTCTCAAAGACGTACATTGCGTGTGGGCACTCGCTTTTGAAGCTTATTTGTTGGGCGAGAGAACGCTGAAAAAACAAGAAATTGCTTTCGCACTACCATAACATTTCAGGCTCAATCGGTATTGGTTTGCTTTCAGCAATAGCGATCTCGCTGTTCATTGGTCATTAAAAAAAGGTTCAACAGTCGAGAAGGAGGAGCAAGCGACGTCTGAGGGGGAAATCGAAAGATGGGTAGAGCGGCGTCTGATGGGTAGAGCCCTTTCCTTGCATTATTGCAGTTTTAGCACAGTAACTTCAACCCACCATCAGAACTGTTTACTCTATTGAATCATGTGTCGTGAAAAAATGCACCAGCGATAGCTGAACTCACAACGACAAATGTAAAATTGCGTTACGCAAGTCGTTTAGTCTGGAGGAAAACTGTGGAGAGACTCGCCGGGCCTGTCGGGTAAAAACGGAATCTCGAAGGCGATTTCGGCTCCGATGCAACCGATGCAACCGATGCAAATGTTTTCTTACAGCAACAGTCGTTTGGACGAAGCATTATATCGTGTAATGAAAACATCAACTATGTCTAAAAAGTTTTTGTTATTGTTTATGTGTATGGTTAATAAGTAAAGCTATGAAGTTGGCTCGGACAGAGCATTGGAAATGAGAGATCACTGCCTTCCCTGTTTAGCATCTAGGATGGTTGCGCCAATCATTATGAAACGAAGTTAACACAGAATATCCGAAATCGATGGAAGACGCAATAGATATACCACCAAGCAAATATTTAGCTCCCGACAAGCATGGTGTTCTAACAAGAGAAAAGAAAAGCGTTATCTATATTTTGAAAAACTGTCGTACGATACTCTTCGAAGTTGTAACGGTGCGCTTTTAACGCCAATTCATATAAGTAATTATTGTGCTTCACTACGAGAAACACGATTCTTGCCACATGATAATAGAAGTGCCACAGTGCTATTATGGGCTTTATCTATTGTTAATCTTTCGGCGGTATCAGCGCTACAAGCTGTTATATCCTCACACTATCAAGTCCATTAGGATATTTCTACCTCATATTTTTCTAACATTTAAATTTCCCTGAATTCAATGGGAGTAACGCAACTCGTTCGAATACTCACCGTTTCGGTGCCCGGTGATTCCGGTGTCTATGGGGAAACGAGGAGAGAAACAGTGTTACCGGAAAAGGAGGAGATCATCGTTGACGCTTGCGGATGTAGTTATAAACGTGTTACATTCAATGTGGCCTCAAAAGGTTCACGCAAGATATGACGCTTAAAGGGCGCCTCACCGCATGCATCCTCCTCGCCCCTTAGCTCTTGAATGCACGTGAACAATATCAGCACTAAGCGCTAGAGCCGATCAGGATTATGCGCTTCTCGGCTGCACGCTGTTGTAAACACAAAAAATGAAGTTTGATCGGTTGGTTGTGCATGGTGTTCATGCGAGACATAGGAGAACAGACCAATGGGCGGCTGCAAGGTAAAGCGGCGCAGGAGACAAATCACGTGCGATATTTCTTGTATATCAATGTATCGAGAGCTTGTACGCTGTAGACGTCAAGAGAACTACTGTCTACGTCACAGTAGCGCGCCAAAAACGACTAGACATATCAGGAAGGAAGTTCGCCCTCTTTTAAGTATTTTGGAAGCCTGATGAGTGGCCCTTTAAAAAAAGGTGTATTCCTCAACCACGATGTCTCGGAATGTTTCAAGATAATGTACTCGCAGACATGAGAGGTTTGCGCTTAACGAATCACTATTGTCGGAAAGTTCAGATCATAGAGAAGCTTCGAACTTCGCAAAGATAAAATGAGCTGGAAAGATATTCACAAAAAAAAAAAACGTTCCTCGTTCCTGATATTAAAGCGTTGTTCCAATGAGCTGCAATTGCGAAAAAAAAGGTGCAGTGTCCGCCTCATTCTGGAAGAGTTGCCACGATTATTGCACGAGAATAGCGATGAGAAATCACAACTAATGTCTAATTGGTATGTAAAACATTACAAATGGTATGTATATATTTGCTTACTAGAAAAAAACACTTTATTACTGTTGTATGTGTTACAGTTTTTGGACATGTACCTTTTGTTTTTTTGTATAATTTTGTATTGTTTATTTGTATCCTGCAAAATTCTTATGAAAGCCAGCTTGCTCACTGCATTTGGAGCACAGGCCCTTAGCCAGGCTCTTAGCTTTTTGCCTTCGCTCCATTTTCTGTACTGACACAGAAATAAATAAATAAATAAATAAAGTATTAGGTTTCTAATAAAAAAAACGATATAGACCCCCCACAAGAGTGAATCATCCTGGATGTTGGTATGAATACTTTTTGGCGACAACAAGGCCACAGCGCAGAGGACATCACTCACATTTCAGGGAAGCATATAAATAATTTTCACGTGAAAGTTCAATATTATAATAAATCAGCAATATATACCTAAATTGCCAAATGTAAGATGTGTCGTGAGTTGATAAGTTTGTGACTCATAAAAGAAAAGCGTCCATTAATTTTGCGTGGTCGTGCCTGAAGACTGTTTATTGGACGACGACATGAAGTTGTATCACTCAATTAGTAGTCATTTGCTCAGAGATATAGCAAACTCGCTATTCGTGAGTTTATGAAAAATACTCATCGATCCAGGAGGAGTAGTTTGCGGTGACTGAAGGGTAGGTCCCTATAAAACTGTATTAGAACATTTGCTTGCATTCTAATCATATGATCTTCACATCTTGAACTATATAACCAAAATCATGTGCCGTGGAGAAAACATGCACCGGCGATTGACGAACTCACGATATAAAATGTGAAATTGCTTGTGAGGAAGAAAATTGATATTGTAGAAAAATCATCGTAAAAGTCCACCGAGTCTGGTGGATGCGTATCGGGAGTCAACAAACGGAATGCCGAGATCCACCAGAGACTGATTTAACTGATGCCAACATATATTCACAGAAATAATATTTTCCGTGAACAAATATATTATGTTAAATCGACAGATGAACACCTTTAAAAATTATCTTGTTTTGAAATGTGAAAGTTTTGGGTGCAAAGCTATGAGGTTGGCTCGGATCAAGGAGGTTTGAAAGTTTTTAAAGCTTCTTTGCCACAGATCTTTGAAAGTTGTAGTACGTGGTCCCAAGTTGATGCGACAGCCACAAAAATGTTGAAACAAGATTATCATAGAATTTACGAAAAAGGATGGACGACACATAGCTATCCTACCGACTAGATCTTTAACTCTCCACAGGCATTGTTCCCCAAGAAAGAGAATGAAATGAACTGTACTTGTCTTTATTTTGAAGACCATTTTTACCACAAACTGCGCAATTTCATTGGCGCTGTCGTTAACGTGAATGCCTGCTAGAAATTATGTTGTTCAACTATACCAGCAACAGAACGCTTGCCGAGAGATATCAGAAATGCTAGTATTGATTTTTCTTTTTTGTTTTTCTTTTGGCAACATAATACGTACTACAAGCTGGTTAATCTCCAGGCTATTGAACACAGTATGATGTTTGAGCTCACCAATACTTTTTCACATACTGGACAATCTGTCTGTGACCATGAAAATAACCCATTGAAATGCTAACAGTTTTGGTGCCCGGTGGTTCCGGTGTCTGTGTGAAAGCGAGGTGAGAAGTTGTGTTATCGGAAAGGAGCATGTGATTGCTGGCCCACACGAATGAATTTATAAACTTGTTGCGGCCAGTGTGTGCTAATTAAATTGATGAAATACATGGAGCTAGGGGCAGTATCTCTGCATCAGCCATTACACGCACCAAATTATTTAGGAGAGTGTTTACAAAAAAAAGAACAGCGATAGACAAATCACCCTCTGTCGAAGTATTAGGAGCGTAAAACTTACACAGAACACCAAGATGTGCATCACTGCGTTTGTTGTGTTCTGTGTGTTATCTTTTATACAGTCATTTGTCTTTTCGCTGTTTCATAACCTCTAACAGCAATGAACTGACTAGTTCACCAGAGCGTCCTAATAAATTCAGCGTCAAAATGTTGTCCTACGATGGAGTATACATATTGTAATATGGGCACAAGAAAGTGGTAATAGCTACCTAAACAGCTCAAACGCCAAATATGTTGTAAGTAGATAGGTTCACGATTCAATAAAACATCAAAACATTCATTGTTTATGAACACTCGTTGATTGGGTGAGAAAAATTAAAAGTAAGAACAAAAAAGTTTTCTTATTGACCGAAAGTTCTACGACTCAATCAGCATTCATTTTCTCTTAGATATTAGCGAAATCGCAATTTGTCACTTCTCTAAAAAGTACTCACTGGTCTAGTAGGAGCAGTGTGCGGCGTCTGAAGAGCAGGTCCCATTAATACTCCATTAGACATTTGCTCGCATCATTGTGGTTTCTAACTCAGCATCATTATCTCAAAATCACAGTATAATAATCTACTGAATCATGTGTCAGGAAAAAATCATGCACCGGCGTAAGGAGAATTCACATCAACAAATGTAAAATTTCTTGTCGGAAAATCGCTTAATCAATAGCAAAGACGTTGCAAAGACTCACCGGGCCTGACGGGGGCGTCTCTGGAGTCTACAAGGTAATCCCGAGAAAGGTCTCAGTATTTATTCTAATCACACAAAATATCCTTACAAAATGCTCATCGTGAAGCCACATTAAAACATGTTGAATACCTGCTTGCGCCGGGCTTTGAAACATCAATAGCACTGCAGTGCTTGTTCCAAGATCCAACACTCTAAAAAATTGACCGAGTAAAATGGGTGCTTTTTGGTCCTACAACATATAATCATCATTCGGCATGCCTGCACTTCCTCGCTTGAAAACTTGGCGCTTGCCACCTTCCTATCAAAAAGCTATGTGACGATGATAACGCGCATGTCGTTCGGGACCGCAATGTGTGAGGCGTGCGGCACTAAATCTGAGAAAGGAACGCGAGATAAATGACGATTATTGTTGGGGGACAATCCTTTTTTACTCGATCCTTTCTTATGGTGATGTGCTTCCGTCAGTCGCGTACAGTGAGAGTTTTCGAAGCGTACAGCTTTTTGAAAATGAATGACACGAAAGCCATTCTAGCGAATCAGTCTTTATATTCATATGAACATCGTTTTAAAACGAAGAAAAAGAAGAAAGCGTGACATGCTTGATCTTGGAGAAAAGTTGTACTGAGAACTACGGAAGTTCATGGGAGGTCTGCTCAACGGAAATAAACGTTGTTAATTGTTTAACTCATCTGCCAGTAACCGAATGTTAAGAAACAATATTGGAAGCAATATTGGAAACAATATAAGAAACAATATTGGAGGCTTCGTATGCCGCCTTGTTCCTGATAATGAGGTTGCCACTGTGAGATGTTATATACTAAGGTTACTAAGGTGATTCATGCGCTTTATGAGTACTGCAAGGACATGGACATTCAACAACTTCCAATCCTCTGGTGAGGCTTAGTCAATGAAATAGCAACAATTGATTCAAGAACTTACTGTTTCGGTGCCTGGTGATTCTGGTGTCTATGCGGAAGCGACGGAAAAGAATTGATTAACCAAAAGTTGTTGTGGGTCGTTGGTGTTTTCAAATGTATGCACTCAATTTCACCTCTCATATGCCCTGAATAAATGTCGCAAAATTTATGACACTTAGAACACTTAAGACTGTACCCGTGTCTCATCAATTATATTCTTTGAAAAGTTAAGGAGAAGGTAAGAAGCGAACCCAATTAGAGTAGAAAATTCACAATTATTACGTTTTCTTTTCGTGGACAACCAGAAGCATCGCGAAGCATGAAATGTGGAGCCGGTAATGTAATATAGATCCCGTTGATGACAAGCATTCATAGTTCTAAAGTAGCGTGGTTCCTTTCAGTTACAGTAGCGATAAAAATAATGTCCAATACATGCGTTGCTTTAGAACCGTGCAATTGATGGGACTATACGATTATTCTGTTTATGAGGAACTGGTGCATACATCACAAATAATTAGAACATGATGTGTGACTGAATAAACAGTAGTTGGCGAGAAAAGAAAGCAATTATGACATCCTTCACATTTTACGAAACCTCAAGTATACTTGACGCTAAAGTGTTGTAAACCAACAAAGCGCCAAATATGCCTTATAGGTTGCTGAACACTGAATTTGGAAGAAAATAATTAAATCCTTTTTCCATTAATACAAATAATTAAGGATCATGAAGTATTTGTTTGCAAAGATATCTCTCGAAGTCATTATTCATCAGCAGTTCAAAACGACTAACTGGTTTATGAGACAACTGAATAGTACGACAGAATAGAACTTCATTAGTACTTTTTGATGGCATTATTATGGTTCTTAGCACGTGCATCATTATCGCAACAGCTGTTATCACCAAAGAAGCACAAATTGACGATTTCTGCTGCATAATGCGTAGATTCGTTATTACGAAAAAAATGAATTAAGAACAATGCTGCAATTCGAGCCGTCCGATAGAATTTCTTTATGGTATTGTTTTTTCAATGTATTATACTTAAAAAGAACTTTATTAAGCAAAAATGAGACCATTAGTTCAAGAAGTGAATCAAGAAAATGAAAGTATTGTGGGAAAATACAGACTATACACGAGTAATGAAGTTCATGAGCCACCCTTTGTTAAAAATTGATTACGCGTGCCTAGAAAGACGGGCATGAAAACGCATGAACACTCTTTGTTTCCCCAAGGAGCGCCTATCATTCGTAACACAGTGCCCGACATTTTTTTACGTTTTCTACGAGAGACCGGTTAAAGACATACAAGGTAAAACATAACGTGGAAAGTCATTCAGGCGGAGCAATAGCAGGTGAGATGTGCCAAGAAGCCCCGTCTGGTAGCAGCAGCATCAGCATCACCATGCTATAACTGCAACGATCACCACCACCACCACTCTAAAGATCATTACCAGAAGCCGATTTGAGCAAGTAACTTCATATCTAATGATAAGCTGACTAACTGTTCCACTTCACTTCGGGAAATGTGCCCCAAAAGTGCCCGACCCTGATCAAGCTATTAAGGCAAAAAAAAAAAAAAGAAATGTTCAGGTCTGCAACTCTTGACCGCGTAGCTTGTATCACTTGTACACAGAACAACGACAAGGGTACAGCGATTGATTGACTCGTTCTTTGCCTTCGAAAAAAAAGACTGGAACACCACTTTTTTGAGATTAAAAACATTGGAGCTTGTGTCATTTTTGCGTGCGAACATTTTGCAGTACCTGGGCAGCACATCTTGCTCACTTTGGCCAATGTTAGCACATTGCATGCGAATAAGATCGATGGCACATAGCGACTAAGTGGATAATACCATTCCAAGACTGTTCTGAACGAAGTTGAAAGAAAAGAGGCATGATCAACGTTATTTTCTGGACCATTGTTCGAGTATCTACAAAATGCTAATTAAGTTTTTCTTGGGGTAATTAAAAATCAGAAGTTTAATTGCTCAATGTATCTTTTCTAGCAACAGGACTAGCAGTGTGAGCGCTGATATACTAAGGCTATCACACACTGTATAATTCACCTTCCTCGCAAACACAGTTAAACCATTCACATACAACAATTTCACAGATGATATTCATGCTACAGTAACGAAATAACATCTGCCTTAACACTTACTGTTTCGGTGCCCGGTGATTCTGGTGTCTATGGAAAAGTGAGGAAAAAAGCTCGACCATTCGAAGTAGGAGTTGGTTGATTGCGTTCGCGAATGAACGTCCAATATGATTTAATGGGATTGACGGCTTATATGGCACCGAGGACAGTATTCGTACTCAACCAATATATATGCTTCGGAAAGGCTGTAGAAAAGGTGCGCAAAAATTATAGTTTTATGCAGTTCACGTCCTTCTTTCTTAAAAAAGGGAAGCCGTTGTGAAACTTAAAAGCTAGCGTGAGTAAGTTAATAAAGTTGTCTGTATTGCCGTTCATGACAAGCGGTCCTCATTTCCCATTATAGAGGCGCGTGCTCGGATCAGCTGAACATGAGACAAAAATGCCCAGTATTCACCTCAATTTGGATTACTATCTCTGGGTATTACACAATTAGTCTGTTTACTGATGATAAACCATTGATATCTTTGTAAAAAGGGGAAGCCTCGTGAGAGTCTGAATCAATATAATTTAAAGACAACTAAAGAAGTTACTGAAAAATACATTGCTCACTTTTTGCACGCATATACATTGCAATTTTCCCTGTACTATTCTGTTATGATGCAGTGATAGCAGCTAAACAAACTGCAAAAATACCAAACTTAAGGTAATTTGATAGGAATATGACTCATAAAAAACTAAAAGCGTTCGATGCTTGGGGGCAGTCGTTTCTGAATACTCTACAATCGGGAAAAGAAAGTTTGTTAATGAAAGAGACGTTTTCGCGTTTATATTGCTACATGCAACTTTTGGGACTGACGATATGCGCACTAATTTTCATATATATTTCTCGAACTCATGATTTGTCGTAATTAAAAAAAAACTCACCGATCCAGAAGGAGTAGTATGAGGAGTATGAAGGACAGGCCCCAAATAAAACCCTTTTAGATCTCTTATCTTGCAATATCACAGCCTTTAGTACAACGTATGTAACGCAGCCACCGTTATTTTACGGTGTTGAGTATATTGTTTGTTAAAGTTTTTAAGTATAAAAACGTAGAACATGAAGGACTCGACATTAACATGCAGGAAACCAAAACAACAACCAAGAAAAGTACCGTGCCTCTAGCACGGTCGTATACATTTTTTGTGAACAAATGTTGCACCTAAGAAATCAACAAGTGCAGAACCCTATGATACCCTCACTAGTTTAAGTAAATAGAACAGAAAAATGAAAACATACCCTGGAGAACACTATATATGCATATTTGTACACAATTGTGACTCGCCATATAGTAACCGGTAATTTCAGGTGCCTGCAAATTACAATATCAGGAAGCGCGTTGAACAATTACCTGAACACGCATGGACAAGGAGGCCAATAGGGAAACTTCATTTCGTGAAACGTGCTCGTGAAGTATATCTTGTTGAAGCGTGTAAGACAACGCAGCGATATTATGAGAGTTTCAATACATGAAAGGGTAGTGCGTGTCATTTGCGCTTTACAATAACAAATTCACAGAGAATGATTGACGGTGCTTTATATTTCCAAAAAAAAAAACAATCATATTTTCAGAATCTTTAGAGTTCAATGTATTTGCACCTATAAAATTTCTGCGTATGATTATCATAAAACATCTGCTCAGTATACTGCTCTCAATTAGACTGAAGTTGTTGTGCTTGGTCGTTATAAAATAATTTATATTGAGGGATATATCTTTCAACCTAATTAGCTCCTTTTGTGGAGTGAAAATTCAGAAATATTTGGAGGTGAAATGAGTGACTTCTGTTACTCTGGCTGTCGTGTTTGCTAGTATGAGATGTCATGCATATCAAACATGGGTGCTCATTTTACCTTGACGTAAGGAGCCTTACTTCTATGTAAATTCAAGGAATTCAGCAAGAACATTGATTTACATAGTTTACTTCCCCAAAGATTTCTATCCACTATCCACTTCCCCAATGCAAGATTTTTCCTCGTTAACCTCCCTGCCTGTTACTTAACATCGTGCCATATCTCTTTAACCTCCAAGATGATCGAGCACAGACAGATAACACTAAAACATATCAAATGACCACTACTCGGCAGGTTTGATGCCTTATTTGTCGAGACAAAGTGCACGAATGCCTGATGTAATAAATCAAGAGCTAACGTAATGCTCAATGTCTGATGGCTGCTGAATTTAGACGATCATGTTCCATTTTGTTGCCTTTTTTTAAGCCGTTCTTGTCTCAGTGAAAGGAAGTCGTCGAAAATCTTTGAAGATCGACTGACAGCTATCAGACAGTGAAGGAGCAGTATAGACATTCAGAACCAACTCCTCTTGCGTTCAATTGCGTAGTACTTTGCCGGTGAGTTTGGAGTCAAAGTGTGACATCAAACACCGAATCGAGATAGGGCCGGAAGACAGCATGCGTGAGTGATGTGAAAACTGACAATAGGATATCTAAGATTGTATCTTATCTTCAAGTGCCTCAAAATGCGAGATGAACAATATTCAGACTTACCGGGCCTGTGGGCCTTGTCTCTGGTGTCTAAATATAAAATGCCCAGAGCCATTTCAGTCCGACAATACAATTAGTGGTCAAACAATAATTCTACGTATTTACACGCGCTGCACGAAGGTTAAACGCAAACTTCCTGAGTTGAAATATGCCATTGTCTGCTGAACGTAGTCGTCTGTAAAAACATCAGGCTTTCATGTGTAGAGCTTTGGACATTATCGCAATAGTTTCAATTATTTGTACATGGCTGCGGCACCCACACAAAACGTTTCTTGGCATAGAGTATACGAAAAAGCTCGAATGCTCAAAGTGACTGAATCAAGAGTTACACGCAATAATATTTTCTAACAAGACAACAGGAAAGGAGCATGACCATCATCATTTTGGACAAAGTTAACGTGGACCGATAAACTGGAGCTCTGATTCTGTTGCGGAACAAACAGGAGGCCTTCCGAATATTATAAACAATGTTGGGGGCACTACCTTTAAGTTGTTCTCTGAAAATTGGCAGCATGACCTGTCATACTCCCGATATTAGGCACGTTGTCGTGTGTCATAGTCATTAATTTTTTGACAAGATTTACGTGCTTCGAATCAAGGGGGCATGCCGTGAGAATAGCAACAAATGTTTCAAAAAACCACTTACTGTTTCGGTGCCTGGTGATTCTGGTGTCTATACGGAAGCGACAATATGAAATTGAATTAATTGAAAATGGCAGTTTGTCGCTGGCGCTGGCGAATTAATTTATATGTTTTTCACATCCAGATTCTCTAATTAGGTTCGCGCTATGCATGGCACTGAGCTGTGTATGGCACAGTATCCGAGCCTCAACAATTAAAATATCGGAAGCTTTTGAAGAGATGGTGCACAAAACTTTCTTATTTATATTCTCTAGAAGTATGATTACTTCAGTTATTATTTTTAATAAGTGCGCAATGATGCTTAGAACCTGTTACGAGTAATGCACGTAAACTTTCACGGCGTGCAATGATTGTGTTACTGAATTTCAACTATGAGAAGAGCAGGGTATAATGATTACTTTATTGAGCATCGTGATCAGTAGATATTACAGAATTATTGGCTTCTGTATTCTGCAACTAAATACCCTGTAGTAAAAAAGTGAAAGTACCGCAGGTGGCCTAATAACTACTATTCTACAAGAAAGAAAAAAACACACATTAGGATTAATTGAAAACTTCTCGTTAAAACTATATTTAGTAAAATGGTACGTATAAGTGTTCAATTTTAAGGAAGGTCTGATGTTATCTAAAATGATCAAGCACCGGAAAGGTGTTTTTGAGTATTGGACTCAAGAGACGTGCCAGTGCACATTTTTTCAGCACCAGCCACTTGGGACGCCTATTAATTAGCTGAAAGTAAGTTGAATAAGCAAAACTATTTTTTGTTTTTATCAAGTTGTAAAACTCACTGCGTAATAAATTTCTAATTGTTTTAGTTGACTTGGTACTAATCAGTTAAAGACAAAATAACACACAGGTCCAGAAGGAGCCGTATGGGGCGTCTGAAAAGTACGCCCCAAACACCGTATTAGTACTGCTTGCTGGCTTTATCATGATTCATATTAACATGATTGTCACATGAGCTACCCTCTTAACGTGTTGAATATATTTTGATAATATATTAAGACACTGACATTCATGGAATTTAGGTGTCCGAAGGTTTGAGTGTAGGACTCACTTTAAACAGAAAAGCACTCTCGGTGTTTGGGCAGTCACTTCTGATGCTTAATTAATGGGTGAAATAAAATTGCAGAGAGAACAAATATCTTTTGGCCTTGGTTAAATCCATTAGTCTCATCACTCATTTGATTTCCTCCTATATCTAGCGAAGCCGTTATTCGTCAGTTATACAAAATAATAAACGTTACTCACCGGTCCAGAAGGAGCAGTGTGCGGCGTCTGAAGAGCATGCCCCATTAAGACCACATTAGGGCTCTTCTAATATCATGGCTTCTAGCACAACATCATTATGACACTCAGCGTTACTTTAACGTACTGAATATACTAGGTTACAATCCGGCAGCTTGAACCATACACCAAAGCGGAGGTCTTGGTATCATTACTATAAAAAACATAGAGACACTAACAAGGCAAACAAAAATACAAATTAAAATATCTATGACAACCATTACTGTCCAAAAATGTTTTTAATGAGCTGGTATTGCGCCCACGGAAGAAACAATTCTGTAAATCTCTAATGATGAAATTCTGAGTTGAACGAAAACTAAAACAGTACTATAAAAATTGATTGCGGAAAAACATGGAATGCACTAATATATGAATTTAATAAACTGCTATTTCAAAACCGAGAATATGGAGTGTCCGGGAAGGCCAATGCCAGGAATAATTTCGAGCGAATACCTTGACATTGACTGCTAAGAGGACCCATAATACCCATTCGGTTAAAGAAGTGTGCCCATAAAGTTCGACGTATGGTTGAAACACGTTCGGCAGCACTGTGCCATCTAGATATTTTCTAGCCGTGACGAGGCAGCTTGTACCAGTTGTGCATGCATGCCAAAAAAGCAGCAGTGACTGATTTAAATGCGTTTTAGAGTTGCAACTACAATCCCACAATTTGTAGGCCCGTGTTCTCAGATTTGGGTGCACGTTAAAAAAACCCAGGTGGTCAAAATTTCCGGAGCCCTCCACTACGGCGTCTCTCATATACATGTGGAGATTTTGGGACGTAAACCCCACATATTAATAAATTACAATACCACAATTTATGACATTTCGAGCATTCGAGCATGGGACATTCATTCGTATGACTGTCAAGCAAAGTCTGTGCAAAAGACAGCACTCACTGTGACTTCAACTCATCTCTCTGGTCACAATATACTGAGGCATGGGCACCACCACAAGCTGGCCTTTTATTATGGGAGGAATATGAATACAAGAAAATAAGGGGCTCAATCAGAGTGATTTCAATTACTATGTTTGTCGTCCTATGGGATATTTGCGGAGTTCATACAGACATCTCTGTTGTGTGCAATCAAGTATTATTAAAGTAACAAACACCATAAGCAGCTGCATCTAAACCTTTTATCAGACACACTGTTTTGGCTAGGGTTTAAAACTAAAAATCACCAGGCAGACAGAGCGAGATCTGCAGCCTAGCAATCAAGGGTCGGGAGAAGCCGCACGGTTGATTTACTGTTTTTTTTAATGTGAAGTGAATAAGCGACATACATTGTATAACCACTTAGGAGCTTACTAAAGTAAGATTTTCATGGATACGAAAGATGGACGTTCAAAGTTTGTATTCAGCCTCAAGATGCACTTGTCTTAACAAATTAAGAAGTCGAATAATGCCGAAAAACAAATAAGGAAACTAGGGCAACACAGTGATAGCCGAGAAATTGCAGCATGGCGTAATGAGCTCTTGAAATGCTCTTACTTTCATTAATACACCAGTGAGTGCTTGCCGGTAAAATTAATGCTAATTTTCATTACATGCCTGGAGTATAGCATAAAACAGCAAATGTCTGATGATACTGAAAGTATATCCGGTCACATGGGAAGCCAGAATAACAAATGTAATATTGCTTGCCGCCGTCAAGTCAATACAGGGATAGAAATAAAGTTACAGACTCACCGAGCCTGATGGCTCTGTCACTGGTGTCTACAGATAAAAAAAATGGATCCGCGCACCTATATCAGGACTGGTTTCCCCTATATATATATATATATATATATATATATATATATATATATATATATATATATATATATATATATATATATATATATATATATATATATATATATATATATATATATATATATATATATATATATATATATATATATATATATATATATGTGTGTGTGTGTTATAAGAAACGACTGCTTAAGTTCCAGGATAGAGGGTTTCAAATCACGAGTCAAAATACGTGAATAGGAATCGCGTATGGTTTACTGAACATCAGTCACAACAAAAAGCTGTCTGTCATCTACAAATAGAGCTTCGCACTTAAATTTACACTGCACGGCAGTTGTCGTTCCCAATCCACTGTGGCTGTGTCAGTCTTGTTTGAACAGAGATTGCGCAGTGCATGCGAGATGGTGAACGAAAGACTAGTGCACCTAGTGGCTAAACCTTTGATTCCATGCAAATATGTTGCTCCAAGACAATAGCAAAACAAGCGTGATCATCTCATTCCTGAGCAGAGTGTGACAAACTTTTCAGCCGTCGCAGAGGTTCGTATTTATTATACATGGTGCGATTTAACGTTAGTAACTTACAGTGTAACTTCTAGTATCAGAAACGCTAATGACTGTTTTTTTCTTTCATTCCTGTTGTTACAGCGAGGTTAACATTACGAGTTGTTATAAAGTGATACTCTCAAACTATTCGTGATTTATAGGCCTCGTGAGAACTGTAAGAACTTCGACATACTACAATTTCTCGGCTTGCATGCTACGCTATACGAATGAAATAGCAACAGCTTGTTCACACACACATACTGTTTCGGTGCCTTGTGATTCTCGTGTCTATGCCGAAGTGAGGAGATAAAATAAATAATTGTAATAATTTGTCATTGGAGCTTCTACATAAGTTCACTTGAAGCGTCAAGAACGCATTTATTCGGAGCCACTTGACATATATCAGCCAGCACGTCAGCCGTGCTCGTGCAATGCATACTTCTATAAGACCGAAACACGGAACAGACACGAGCTGGGACTCTTCTAGGAACAAGTTTATGAATATCATAAGAAATGGGTTCATTTTCCAGTGAATTTTAGGGGGTTCTTCAGGTAAAAAGCTTCAATATAGAGCTTCAAAGTGCCGAAAGGCCCTCGCATGGCAGCTAACACTAAAACTAGCATATATACATAAGGCAAGCATATATCCAAATACACAAGTTTAGTACAATTTCAATAAAAGTTGATAGTTTATGATAGTTGGCCTTGCTGATTTTAATTTGAAACAGCTCAAAATAAAGTTAGCAAATAATGAACGAATACAACCGCATGAAATGTGTTCTTGTTTACGCGTTCCTGTGTCTTTCAAACCGTGGCAAGTTGCAAATGGCCATTCAGTAATTAAATATATAACGGCATTGATTGGTTTCAGTGTTACCGTGGCGCCGACGATCGGTGTAGATAAAAGAACAATTTCACACTCTTGTCGTGGCTGAACAGATTCCTAAGGTGAGAGTGGCCGCCTCAAGCCTCCCTCCCGATCTCAAGAAGCCGGAGGAATAGAGAAGGTCGTAAAGACTACGTCTGTGAAAAATAGTACGCAGTCTGCTTTGCTGTCCAAACGAGACGATGCGTGAGAAGAAAGCTTAAAAGCTACAGATTGAAGAAAAAATATAGAAGGTAGGGCAACATGATCCTGCGAACCTCGGTAAGCCAAGGTTTTCTGATGCCGCCCTTCTCGACATGTGTGTCATGCCTATGGGTGGGCCTGGGACATGACAGTGCCCACAGCAGATGCTGCCAAGGCCAGCCAATCAATTGTAGCTCTTGCCTATCACGAGACCCGTGTCCATTTGTCTCTAATATTCCTTTCGCAACTATGCTGCAATATTGCCTTATGAGGCATCCTCCTCAATTAATTCCAGTGAAACTGCCAAAGCTCTGCGACAAACATTCCTTCTCCGCAAAATATCCCAATGAACGGGTGTGTGTGCCACGAAATTCGGGCAAATGGCCCTGCTCAGTGCTCCAGCCCGTCCTTTAGTAACACTTATGGGTGAGAAAACAAGCATAGAGAGAGAAAGAAAGCGGTCGAAGAGAGAAAGAAACACGCAAATTCCTTCCGGGAAAAATTCTGCACGTGATGGGCTCCGAACACGCGTATCCTCGATCCGAAGGTGAAAGTCGAAACACCTCGGCAATGCAGGCACCCTTGCATAGCGTTGCATACCATTACATCACCTTGTACTCGATCCGAAGGTGAAAGTTGAAACATCTCGGCCATACAGCACCCTTGCATAACGTAGCATACCATAACATGACCTTGCACTCGATCCGAAGGTAAAAGTCGAAACAGCTCGGCCATGCAGGCACCCTTGCATAGTGTAGCATACCATAACATGACCTTGTACTCGATCCTAAGGTGAAATTCGAAACAGCTCGGCTATGCAGGCACCCTTGCGTAGCGTAGCATATCATAACATGACGCTGTACTCGATCCGAAGGGGAAAGTCTAAACAGCTTGGCCATGCAGGCACCCTTGCATAGCGTAGCATGACATAACATGACCTTGTACTCGATCAGAAGGTGAAAGTCGAAACAGCTCGGCCATGCAGGCACCTTTGCATAACGCAGCATACCATAACATGACCTTGTACTCGATTCGAAGGTGAAAGTCAAAACAGCTCGGCCATGCAGGCACACTTGCATAGCGTTGCATACCATAACATCACCTTGTACTCGATCCTAAGGTGAAAGTCGAAACATCTCGGCCATGCAGCACCCTTGCATAACGTAGCATACCATAACATGACCTTGCACTCGATCCGAAGGTGAAATTCGAAACAGCTCGGCCATGCAGGCACCCTCGCATAGTGTAGCATACCATAACATGACATTGTACTCTATCCTAAGGTGAAAGTCGAAACAGCTCGGCTATGCAGGCACCCTTGCATAGCGCAGCATACCATAACATGACCTTGTACTCGATCCGAAGGTGAAAGTCGAAACAGCTCGGCCATGCAGACACACTTGCATAGCGTTGCATACCATAACATCACCTTGTACTCGATCCGAAGGTGAAAGTCGAAACATCTCGGCCATGCAGCACCCTTGCATAACGTAGCATACCATAACATGACCTTGTACTCGATCCGAAGGTGAAAGTCGAAACAGCTCGGATTTGCAGGCACCCTTGCATAGCGCAGCATACCATAACATGACCTTGTACTCGATCCGAAGGCGAAAGTCGAAACAGCTCGGCCATGCCTTGAATTGCGTAGCATACCATAACATGACCTTGTACTCAATCCGAAGGTGAAAGTCGAAACAGCTCGGCCGTGCAGGCACCCTTGCGTAGCGTAGCATACCATAACATGACCTTGTACTCGATCCGAAGGTGAAAGTCGAAAAAGCTCGGCCATGCAGGCACCCTTGCACAGCGTAGCCTACCATAACATGACCTTGTATAGGATATTGATGCAGGGAGTAAGAAAATGAATTGAGTGGGACGAGAGATATGACAGTGGGCAAAAGGAAAAGGAAGATGAGACACAGGAAAATGTTGCACACAAGGCAGAAAAAAAGAGAAAAGTAGGGAGGAATACAGAAACAGAGAGAACGAAATCGAGAGAGATGGGGAGAAATCAGGATGGGGAAAAAATAGAGAGACAGCGTTGCGTCATCTGGCGACCAGATACTCTACTAGCTGGCCAAGTCATGCATGCTCAGGAGCTAAGCTCTGCCCACTGACGGAGATACCACGTGACACATTCGCACTACAATGCAAAACCTGGCCGTGTCTGACTTTTGCCGAGTCAGCCATGCGGTTCCTCAAGAAAGTGCGGGCTCTCGAGGAAGCCGCGCATCTCGAAGCTGGACGCGTTGGTTTACGGAGAGCATGAACGGCGACGAGCCTAGCCTGTTCGTTGCTGTGGCAAGCTTTTGCACGACTTAGCGGAAATGTAACGCGTTATTTTTCTTCCACCGTGCTGAAAACTTGTCGGTAAGGTCATGTGCTCACATAAAGACGTTGCCGCGTTTTTGTGTGCACTAATTTAGGGGATACTTTAAATTGTTCACGCATTTCCGCCTAAAATAAAAACATCGTAACTTGTAATGGATGCGCAGTGTTAGGAGGACGGTGAAGCTGGGGCTGCCGAGGTAGTCGTGGCTTTTAACGTCCTGCTAAGTTTGGATTTTTTCTGTTATTTATTCTTTTTTTTTCTATTCTCTCTGTTGCGTGCCTCCGATTGCTTTCTTTTTCTGTGTATTCATTTTTTCTCTATCTTTACTCCTTCTATTTTCTAAATCTTCAATTCCAGCCTTTCGTTCTCTCGGTTTCTTTTACTGTTTGCTTCGCTCTCTGCCTCCTCCTCTCCTCATTTTTTTCTCGCCCTCACATCGCCTTTCCTAAGCCTCACTTGTCTTTTCCACATCCTTGCTACCCTTTAGTATACAAGGCTTTGCTATACCGTTGGCATAATAGCCGAGTAGATACGACGCTCACCTTTGGATCGTAGGCACGCTGGTTTTAATCTCTCAACGCGAACAAATTCTCCTTCTAAAATGTCTCTCTCTGTTTTATTTCTTTTACTTTCTCGCTTGCTTTTATGTTTCTGTAGTAAGCCGCCGCTTTTAGTGCATGCCGCGTTGGATAAAACGCCGTACTCGTTGTGGGAGTCAAGCAGCAAAGACAGCAATCAAGGTGAAAAAAAGGACGAAAAGAGTGCGTACCGGTTTATGACGAACATCATGTCGCGTTCAGGATTCACAGATAAAGGGTGTTCTTAAAAAGTTTCCGTGTCTACAAAAAAAAAAAAAAACCTTATGGGCTTTTTTTATGTTCCCGTCGTTTACGCGACGACGCATCGCACTTGGAAGACGTGCTCAAGACGCATTCCGTTAGTGGGACGACTGGGGCTATGCGCCATGTTTTAAAATCTCATTGCAGATTATTATTCGATGATGTCCGGAGTCGGAACACAGCCTCGGGCAGTCAGTGCCTCTACAAGTCTACTTTGTTGTCTAAACCAGATGGCGGCTCACTGAAATGCTCGCATAGATCACATCTTAGCGGTATGGTTGTCTGCTTGCGAGTAGATGTCCATTTACGCGTATTCTTAGGCCCCGTCCAGCTGCTTATTCGCGACTCCAGCAATTCTTGCGGCACTTAGCGGCAATATAGGGAAGCTGCGTACTGAGGTCTAAACAGTCCAAGCGCCAGTCGTATATGGTAGGAGCACAGTTGAATGATGCTGCCCGTGAAAAAACAAACAAACAAACGGCCAAGCAGATTTCTTCTTTCGAGGTGAGGCACCAATGTTAACTCAAACTGGTTAACTCGAACCTATTAAATGACCATTGTATCCAGTGACTACATGTCGTTGCGGCACCCGAAGTATGTAAACAAATTTCGCAGAGACGCGGTGGGCCATGTGCATTACACACACAACACGACCACTTCAAGAACGTCGCTCACGCTTGCGGGACCACTGGTGCCGACTAAAATAAGATGCTCCGCTTCAACAACTCGCTCCCCTTCTGCAAAGCAGTGCCAACTGCAATCACACTCCAGAAAACTCAGTATTTGTGTTAGCGACGTCGGACGCGGTGAATTCCATGAATCCGCCTTGCTGCAACTCCGCAGCGCCCTCTCATGTTCATTTGAGTTGCGAATAGATTTGCACACGAAAGAACAATTCTATTTGTTTCACTGAGCTTTTTTTTTGTCGACGCGTTGAGGCATCCCGTTGCTCGGAGTGTCTACAAGGCTGCGCTAGATTGAAATACTGCCTTAGTAGTAGCTGCCGTATCAAAGGCTTCGTAATTGGAAGTTCAACCAAACTCTGTTTGATGTAATGTGAAGTTAGAAATAAAGTGTCATGCTCTCTGTGAAGCAGCAGTAGTACTGCTTGTTAATACAGAAGTCTGAGCCTACTTGCGATGAAAAATGCTGAAATTCTTACAGAAAAAGCATGGGATCCTGACATGTCCGAAGAAAAAGAGCATTAAATCGCAACTACTACTGTCTAGCTCAGTAGCAGCGACACTCTGCACCTCTCTCTATGGCGCTAAGATCGTAGTATCTTGTAAGGCTAGTGTAGCGCGGTGATATGCGCTGTACGGGACAGCTTCCAGCTCTCCCGCAGTAGAATACTAAGTATTCTAAATCGTTAACCACTTTTTCTAAACCCACCTAGCACTCTAAATTGTTGTCCACTAATTCCAAACAATGTCTGCTCCCCATAGGCGAGTATATCAAGCCCTCCAAATCGTTAAACACTTTTCTAAAAACCCAACATATTGTCGTCATTTCTGAAGGGTCATCTTGAAACATGCACTATACGCATCCGTGGACATCAAACACCAGTTGTCCAAAAAAACAGATGATACAGGACACAAGGAAAATGCCACTGAACGCATTCGATTGTTTAATTATTGGTCAAGGTAATCGAGTGGCATTAATCAGAAATAAACTTGAACTTCGAGCCAACGAGCAGAAAGTGTGAGTGAACCAGGCAGTTAAAGCTTGCAGGCTTTTGTAGTTCGTGATATTAAGCCTAGATTTCTGTGTGACACAATCATATGATGCTTGTAAGTAATTTAGGTAAGCTGTAATAAAATATGAATTTAGGAAAAGGCAGACGAAACCGAAAATACAACTATATCAAGAGGTAATATGAGGCTAGGTCAATAAACGACTTGCCGCTCTTTTACCCGGGGTATCTAGTGTCTTCAAATATCAGTGGAAGAATCCTTTTTCAGCAAATAGTGTCGCAATAAGGAGCCTAATTACGCTACTTCGGAAGAAGTACGTTTATGGCGTCATAGTAATGAAGTGTTGTGTGTAGTCGAAACTCTGAATAATAAAATAAATGCAATATTGAGAAGTTGGAGACCTCATAAAACACCTTGGAGAAGCGGCGTAAGTTATTTCATCTCACCACCATTGGCTTGTACGCTGATTTTGGCTTTTCTTTAAACCACCAAGGCTATCAGAGAAAATGGCAGGAGTTTAGATGGCGTTATCGTGACGTACAAGCTGGTGACTTTGAAGCGCGTGAGTGTAACTGGAAGAATGCCTCTTGTTGGGCGATTCAATATTGCCACAAGAAATTGCCATTGCTCCACACAACGCGGACGTCGGGAACGTGGAGAAACGCTAACGGCACGACTACGAGCAATGAAGCCAGCCGCAATGCACGAGCCGGCCCTGCATGCGCCCGGTACTCCGTCGAACAGCCAACGCGCGTGAAGAAGAAGAGAACGAGGGTGCTCGAGGCAGAGGCTCATGAGGACTACCGACATTCGGATCTTCTCGATTGCTGTGCGTCGTTCACTTTAGGCACAAGTTCGCCCCTTAATAAACAGTGTAAATAGCACATCCTTGTTGTGAGGCTGCTACACTTGTTACGTTTTCAGGTGAAGGTGCTGGGTCTAGATGATTCCAAACCCCACGAGAGAGCGAAGTCCAAGCCCTGACCATCCGCAAGCCGTGAAGCAATGGCAATTTCCTGTGGCAATGTCTAAATAAGTTCGCGGAGCCTTACCGGACCCGGTGGCTTCGTCTCTGGTGTCTATAAAGGAAATCCCCTCAAAAATTGTAGTACTAAATCAACCGATATAGGCAGTATCTTTAGAGAATCGCTTGCGCTTAACATGTAGTAATAATAGGTGAGCTAGGTCATGGGAAACATTATTTGTAGGCTTTCGACTGTTAATGCGTAACAACTGTGACGTCTGCACAAACACATCTTGGAACTTTTGCTCTAATCTTGATAGTAGCTCGCCTTACTAACTGAACACGATTGTTTCGCTGCTACACAATAAAAAATATCGCAATTAATACAAAAAATGAAAGCATCTGCACAAACTGAATCGTGACGAGTGGGCGAAGCTCTGGGTAATGTATCAGTCAGTAACCGTGCGCTACACGAACGTTGCCCTATATAATGTGAATTGAATGAGATAAAGTGTAGTTAGAAATGTAAATGTATTTCGCTTTTCAGCTATCTTGGGCCGTTCAAGGAGCATTTAGAAATATGCTGAAATAAAACTAGGCCTCGAAAGTGAATACAAGATCCCGCCATATTACCGGTTGCAAAATATCATGTTATTATGGGTAATATGTTGGATCATATAGTGCTCGACGTGTGTATTTTTGTTATAGGTTTTGCTGAAAAGCCTCAACATCTAGGCCCATTGTATTACAGATCAACCTATTAATACTGTTCTCAATAGGCTATTTTCGACAGCCTATAATAGCCTACCCTTCCATCTCTCTATTGCTTCTGCACTCTGAATAGCTGCTACTACTAAAGGAGAATGAAATGGTTACGACAACCCTTGAAAAGTGGTTTTGACAAATTTACTGCCCTCGTCCAAGTGGTAGGTCTATGTGAAAGGAACTGTAATACTCATAGAAAAAAAATTTGGTTATCACCGCGTCGGTTTTTTGATTCCTTAACCTTTCCCTGTAGTTGCCTTAATTTTTGCCATCATGACAATGAATTTTCGTTCATGCCTTCATACATGTTTTATGTTCAAGCGGCGGCAAAAAAAAACATATTTGTGGGAACGACAACAGCCTCTGCTCAGTTTTCTAAAAAAAACACGTAAAATTCGAAATCCTTACCGTTTCTGGTTCCGTAGATCCTGAGGCCTATATGAAAAGAACCAGCACAAAAACATTGTTGGCCCAGCTAAGCCTTATTTGCATTTATCCTCAGAAGTCCGAAGAATCAAAGTGCACTCGTAAGAATTACTGTCCTAGGGAAATGAATGAAATATAACTTGAAGGCAAAATATATCTTGCTGCAGAATACGTTACAATGTGAACAGAGCAGCTAGTGTGAGAGCACAACGGCAACCTCCAATGGCGCAGCAACAGACAACAGATGTATTGACATTAACACGATTTCATATCTTACTAGTAAGAGTACCTCAATGCCTCAATTTTAACACTATATATATATATATATATATATATATATATATATATATATATATATATATATATATATATATATATATATATATATATATATATATATATATATATATATATATATATAATATATATACTGGTTGTCCCACATAAAGTGAGCCAAGAATTGGAAAGTGAAAGACAATTAAGAGACAAATTTAACCAATCGCATACTACTCGCACTAGCCTGTAGGTACTCAGGCTATCTTTTATTTCTGCTGATACTAATTAATTATTGATTCTTAATTCCTAATTTTTAAATATTGGAGGGCAACCCAAATTATGAACACTGAGATGTAGAGCACTTTCAGAAACGACCGAATTAATTGTTTCCTATACGATACGTCTCGCACTGTTATTTTTTCGACGTTGTAAAGAGAACCCGCGAAATGTGAAAAGAAGTCGTGTGACGGAATGCCAGCGCACTTCTGTAGTGCCGCTATAGTTTTTTTTTACAATGCGGCAAAAATAACAGTGCTAGACGCATCGTACAGGAAACAAATTAGTCGATGGTTTATGAAAGAGCTCTTCATCTCAGTGTTCATATTTTGGGTTTTTAGCCCGTAATTAAAATTATGTAATTAAGAATATTATTAATTAGTATATGGAGAAATAAATAATAGCCTGAGTACTAACAGGCTAGTGCGAGTAGTATTCGTTTGGTTCTATTTGCCGCAGAAGTGTCTTTCATTTTCAAATTCTTGGCTCTAGTTATGTGGGACACCCTGTATATAAATATATATATATATATATATATATATATATATATATATATATATATATATATATATATATATATATATATATATACATATATATATAGAGAGAGAGAGAGAGAGATAGATAGATAGATAGATATGTATATTATCCCTGCTCTTGTTGTAGAGTCGGACACCTATGGATGCCAGAGAGATTGAAGATAATGATGTACATATATCAATGAGAAACATCTCGAATATATGATAATAAATAATTATACTTACCATAATAAAGCAGTGGTATTCTAGAATGGACCTTCCTATTTAGCAAACCTTCTCAGTCATGATGTGACGTAGACAACTGAAGTGCACATTTACTAAAAATTGTAATTGTTGGACGTGCGCCTTAAACATTTTATATCTAACAGACGTGATAATTTAACCAAGCCGTAAAGAAAATAAAGTTCAGTGCCGAAGGCGTCAGGCTGTTTTAATATGCCATAAACATTGTGGTGCGGCTTTTTCAAAGTGTTTTTCTCAAAAATAGGCAAACCAATGGTACCATTATATGGACAACTGTGCAGAGCACGTCTTTCAAAGAAACATTGGACTCACCGGATTTGCCTCAGGTGCAATTAAAAAAAAGCAACGTGGTGGCAGTGAACCGAACTCAAGCAACATTGTTTGAAGCTCTGACGAATAAGAAAGATTGCTTTCTAGAAGCAATGAAAACACCGCTTGCAAGAGAGGTCACACTTTTGTGGCTGTTCCGCCATTTTTGCTGAAGCAGCTTGTCCCTGTATGCGTATTTATATTCTGTGAACCCGTGGCACAGATGAAAAACACTGAAATCTTATTAGTGAGTCCGGTAAACAAACTTTGTCACCAGTATTGGTTTTCACCCCATGAAGTGATGATCCTGAGTTTGCAGTACGAGAGTTGTAGTGTGGAATACTTCTTCTCTTCGAAACTATCACCATGTACGTTCCTTCTTTTTGTTTTCAACTTGTTCACTGTCGTACCATTTCATTGCCCTCCCTGCTTGCGCTACAT
The DNA here is from genome assembly GCF_043290135.1 of Rhipicephalus microplus. Taxonomy (NCBI): domain Eukaryota; kingdom Metazoa; phylum Arthropoda; class Arachnida; order Ixodida; family Ixodidae; genus Rhipicephalus; species Rhipicephalus microplus. Next base: position 60,192,318 of record NC_134709.1, on the reverse strand, counting down.
GTCCGCAGTATTTGATGAATGAAATAAATAAAAATGAGATAGATAATGAACCCCAAGTGCCTTTTCATACTTTATGAAAAAATATGCCAGACAAAATAACACCGCATTGCCAACAAAGTTGGTCATTGAGTACGTTCCGCATAAAATAAAATAAAATCGCACGTTTTGAAACGTGACAGGCTCTTATCATTCTTAACGCCGGAATTTGACAAAACGATGGTAAGTCCGAAAGGCAAAAAAGGATTGCGAGCAAAAACTGTTAGTCGAAACAGCCTAAATAGGAGGCTCACCATCGTGAAATATCTCTCGCTGTTGTACATACCCACATATCATACACCGATACTAAGTCCTATACCATCAGAATTGAAGGAAAGACTTACTGTGCTTGTAGATTCGTGTGGCCACTATGAAACAGAGAAAGGGTGAAGCGAAACCTATATTAGGCTCAATAAAAAGGTTATTTTGTGACACCAGCATGTATTGGATTTGAGCAATAGGAATAAAAATTGCAAACTAATGCACTATTGTTATTGTATGCTGGGTAGGCAGTTAGCAAGCAATGCAACCGATACTGTTACTTTAGGCGTATCTGCTAGTAGAAAATGAAGATCAAGCTGTTTCATGGAAGCTCAAATAATACCGTGTTCTGAGAGGTGATTCGCTATGGTCGGCTAACAGTCTCAATTGGCATTTATTCCTAAACATTTTAGAAACTAAGTTTAATACAGTACAGTAGAAACACTTACCCTGGTTGAAGTTGACTCTGATGTCGACTTCTGGGTAGGAAGGAGGCAGAAGAGAGTTTCATTCATTAAGGTTTTTTAGGTGTCATAAAGGGTTCGGGTAGCATCAGCCGAAGCAGGAAAGAATGAAAAAATACTGAACGAGTACAACCATTTCTATAAATTCTATATTAGGCCAGAAATACATACTGAACAGTACAGGATAAGGTAAGCATGCGTATAATTATGACATAACGTTGTTGTAGAGATGCGCTCGTATGTTTTCAATATTATTTTTATTCTTATGACACAGAATAAACTGTAATAGTTTACTGAAACAGTTACGTTGCCGCCAAAACATGTTTTGTAAGCACAGTGAAAGAATAATAACGCAGGTGCCATGGTAACATGAATGCGAATATACACAATAGAATCCAATCACGCATAATATCTGGTATTTTTTTCGTCAAATCCTCAAATAATAAAGCAAAATTTTATTTAGTATTCACGACTTTTTTTGTCAACAATTAACACTGGTACACAAGAACCTATGTTTCGCGTACTCCTAACCATCTCGCCAGAGAAATCAGACAGGTAATGCAGCCGAAAAGCTGTGTGTAAAGCTGATGCGCATGGAATGAGATAGCTACATATAGGTGCAGGAGCTTAAGGCAAAGTAAATGAAAAGAATGTGTGTTTTGCGATGAGTATTCTGTGCACAAGGTTTCGAGTCGTGCTCATTTTGGTTAATATTTTCTGTGATGTTTTTTGTTATCTTAGATGTTCATTATAGCACCGTCATTAGTTGACGTCATTGGTTGACTTCACTGTGTAAACAAACAGTACTCGCATGAAGTGTAAACGCGTTAAAAATAAAGGAATCGTTCAAACATTGAGTGAGAACAGACCACGTTCATCTGGAAAAAAACTTCGAAGGATACAGTCTGGTTCGCATGGCGTGAACACGCGACCTCATCATCGCTAGCTTGTTGGCGTTGGTCACGTCACCAATCACAGGACGCAGGGGACATGACAGACGTCATTGCAGTGAGGTACGCGCTAGACGTGCTAGTAGTGACACTGAAACAGGGCTGAGATATCATGCTCCGGAGGCATTCCTGGTAGTCCTTTCGTCATTGAAGATACGTTGTTACGAAGAGTCGATAGAAGAGTCAATGGAGCTTGTCGTTGCGCTGAGGCACAGTGGAGTAGCACGTAAGATGAATACCAGATGCTGGTGCAGCCGGTGCACAGTGACACCTATAGAGATATGCTGTGGATATTTGAAATTGTAAATGGCCTGTTTTTGCAAAAAAAAAAAAAAACGTAAACCGTATCTACTGCGTGTACGACAGATTGCGCTTCTCACGAAAGTGAGTGTTACCAAATCAGGTACTGTGTTTCTTCAACGCAGTCGTAGCACTGGAATAGCAGAGGCAAATAAATACGACATAGGATGCACTTCTGACCCCGTAGTTTCAGTGCTACGGCCTTATGACTGTACTGAATCAACCCAAAGATCACTACCCTTTTCGCATTAAAGTAATCAAAGCCGAATGCTCAGTTGTGCGCAACAGTTTACGAGGATTTTGGTGACTTGGATAGAAAGAACGTGTTGGAGGCTGCTGAAGTAATGTCGCTGTGTTTTTGCATATTTCTCGGTTCAGGAGAGAAAACGAATACAAAGAGAGCGTATACTTATGAGTGACTTTTTCCGACGACAAACAGGCTTTTCGTTCTCGGCATGAGAACACGCGGGTTTTCAGCCGGTTGCTCATCACACGTGGGCGCGTAGTTAACATTTCGCGCTGCAGAAGAGCCAGCGAGCCTTGTCTTGCCGACAGCTGAGAAGTAGTGTATAGCGTAAATTTTAAGGCAGTTGCTTTGTACAGTGTGTATTCGCGACTTTAAGGCACAGAATCTTTCTGACTTTCAGCAACAACGCGATACAAGCGATTACGGAGGCCTCATGAGTAAAACATAACAAAAGAACGTGGCTCAATCTTCTCTTTATGAACTGGTTTATATATTTCCCCTATGAGAGGAAAATGAAGCGACAAGAAGAGAGCAGAGTGTATCAGGAAACAAACGGGTTTTAAGGATATCATTGTCGAAAGCAAAAAAGAAAAAAGAAATGGTCATGGGCAAGGCACGTAGCATGAAGGCAAGAGAACCGCTGGTCATTAAGTATCAGAAACTGAATTCGAAGAGAAAGGAAGTGGGCGAGGGAGAGACAGAAAATTAGGTGGGCAGATGAGATTAGGACGTTTGCGGTTTTGAAGTGACGGAAGCGAGCATAAGAACCAAGTAGACTTGCTGAACACGGAAGAGGCCTTAGTCCTGCGGTGGGTGTAGTCAGGCGGACGATGATGGTAATGATCATGATACATATTTGACAACTTATATCCGTGACTCAAATATGTCAGTTTTATGCGTGGTGGACCCTGGCATAAAACACTTTTGTGTTAAAAAATTCATCATTGTACACAGATGAGATACACTGCAGTGAAACCCCGTTATGTTACAGCGAACGCATGTAACTGAACAGGAGCATGCACTCTGTGGTGGAGGAACTAGTCTTGGTGACGGCAGACCGACAAATGCGTGGTTGAAACAAAAGTACGAATCTCTTATGGAGATACAGTAAACGCGATGAAGTTCCTGCACTCATCACAGAACAAGCACATTAGGGGATCTTCGAGAGCCAAGTAAAAACTAAGGACGTGGAGATTTACAGGACCGTGCAGTGGGAAGTAGTGGGAATTTACAATCGCTCCATACGCATTCTGGGTTAGTTCTGTGGTGGCCATGGACATTTTACGGTGGGCTGTAACACCTGTGGGGTTAAAGAAATGAATTGGTCTCGAATGCCTGCATCGGTACCTACAAGCGAGACTAGATGGCCGACGGAATGTAGTCAAGGGACCAACCACTGACCAGAATGTGTGATTAGATTTTGGTAGAAATTAAAAGGTCGTGAAATACCTATTTTAATTGCGTTTAAATGAAAGAACGAACGGAGATGTTGCACAACCTAGTGGAAGACTCACGAAGTTCGATTGTGGACTCGATCCTTATTAAAGTGGGAAGAATAAAATTGATTGAGTGATTGAATAGTTGATTGACTGTTCCTATTGTTGAGAGTAATAAGGTGACTTTATGCTGTCAAGGATGTCTGATTAGTTCTCGAATTTAGAGTTCATTTATTATTATTCGTTGCTGCTGTATTCTGGGCTGCTTACGAGGTGAAAGGAATCACTCGGTGAGAAGCGACTATGCCTTCGTGGGATTCCTTACAGCTTGTCCGTTCACGCTGACTGCAGAGCCTTCGGTCGGTCCTCATGTGGCGGAAGCCGGGGGGGGGGGGGCAAACGTCTGCGTCCGCGTTGTTATCTCATAAAGTCATTCTCTTTTCGGCTTTCGAGTGTGTATGCGACTTCATATTCGCCGCAGATAGCAAAATGCGAGTTTCAAATAACTTCTGGGGCTTTTAACGAGACCATTCCGCGATTAGACACCAGATTAGACAGCAGAATCGGACACAGTATCAGACTGCAGACCTAGGAAGTAGGATCAGGAAGAAATGCACCAAGAATTTGGGCAACATGCAGAACTCACTTTTCCGTGTCGGGTCAGTCTGGAGCCCTAATTCAAATAGAAAGAAGAATTGGAACAAATATGTTTTGGTGCCTATACAACTTTAGGAAGGTTCAGTTTTAACTTCTATGAAAAGTGGCTGCAGGTAGACGTAGAACTCAACACAATTGATGCATTTACTGCATATAGTTCTCGATATCGCCAACGCTGAGAACAGCAATGAAAAAGGATGGCTTGCACTGGTCCAAAGGGGGCATATTTGCGTATATATAAAATTCAACAATTCTTTAAGACCACCACAACTTCTAGAGAAATGCAGCATGATAGACTAACAAAGACACACATCTGGACCTGTGCCGCTGGATCCCTAAGAAGTATATGACTTCAAATAAAAAGAATGAAGTTTATGATCAAAACATTTGTGATACCGCCTTGCACTAGTTCAAGTGGAGGTTGAGCAAGTCATACAGCTTTATTACACCTTTGAAGCTGAGATCTGCAAGTGCAGCTTGCCCTGCTTGGATTCGTTCCATCTGGGACAAGAGCACAAGCGAATGCGAGCAATTTTATTTCGCTTTGTATATTATTTTCAAAATTATGTCGTTCTGTCAGTACAAATTTGTTTAAGAAATAATTTATCCTCAATATATAGAGATAATGTTTGCAAAACAGAACTTCATTACTCGGTGTACTTGCGGATCTTCTTCAGTTCGAAATCAACTAACAAGAAAATAATTTTACCAAACTTACAAAAAAGTTTCGCCAAGTTCTAGAGCTTTTTTTAATTTATTTTATTTATTTATTTACGGGATTTCTGCTGGCTTCAAAGTGAAGCCATAAGCAGGAGTAGGTAACATAGAAATATAGATATAGCACGCTGAACATTTTCACGATATATTACGTACAGAGAATGTCGCGGACACACAGGTTTTAACGCGGTAAAAAGAAAAATATACAGTGCATGACATGCAATTGCGCATAGCATAATACCTATATAAGTGCGTACTAACATCACTTGTGTACTAACAAGGCAACGTCACAAAACAAAGAGTACAAATATGGCAGGAAGACATACTATAAGTTTTTTTAGCTCCGATAAGAATGACGCCATTTTCGCCGCCTCCACAATCCCACCAGGGAGGCGATTCCACTCGCGTACAGTTCGTGGAAAAAAAAGCCCATGTACAAGTTCGTTCTGCAAGAAAATTCCTGTAATTTTTTTGAGTGATCCACCCGCGTGGGTCGTCGCACAACTTTTTCTATATACGCACTTGAATCAATGCCAAGCTTATCGTCGTAAAGCAGATACATATATTTTAGTCTTTCGCGATATCGCCGCAAATCTAATGCTTCCAAGTTCGCTGTCTGAAGCAAAGCAGTGACTGACGTAAGGCGATTGTATGAGCGAAAGATAAATCGAGCAGATTTTCTTTGTAGGTTTTCTAGTTTATCAATATTTTTCTTTGTGCATGGGTCCCAGACCACGCAGGCATATTCCAAAAGGGGACGAATGTAGGTTTTATATGCTAATAGTTTTATTTCTTGCGTTGACTGTCGTAACGATCTTCTAAGATATCCAAGCTTTTTCATGGCTTTCTTTCTTAGAAAAGTGATATGTTCATTCCACCGGAGGTCTGAAGTGATCATTAAACCTAAGTATTTATAACGATTTCCAGCACTAAGACAGCGACCATTTATTGAATACTGGAAAGTAAGTGGTGCCTTCTTTTTTGAAATTGTCATTAAAACGGTTTTTGTAGTATTGATGCTCATCTGCCGTTTTTCACACCAAATATGCAGTTTGTCCAGGGCACTACTTAATAATGCCTGGTCGGCAGGTGTGTTTATTTCCTGATAAAGGATGCAATCGTCCGCGAACAGTTTGATTTTGACAGGTATATCGTTTACAATATCATTTATATAAACTAAAAAGAATAGTGGCCCGAGAACCGACCCTTGGGGAATGCCTGATTGCACGGGCGCCGGGCGTGAACACGAGCCGCCAACTGATACGCATTGACTCCTAGACGATAAGTATGACTCCATCCATGAGAGAAGTGAGTTATTTTGTAATATGGGTTTTAATTTTAACAAAAGTTTATGGTGAGAGATGCAATCAAATGCCTTCTGGAAGCCCCAAAAAATTATATCGATTTGACTCTGTTTATCTAAGGCTGAGGCAAACTCGTGTATTGTCTCAAGGAGTTGGGTAACCGTCCACATTCCCTTACGGAAACCATGTTGGCGGCAATCAATCAATTTATTTTGTTGCAGAAAGTTTGACACGTGCGTAAAAATAATATGTTCTAGCAATTTTGAGCAGGTACACAGTAAAGATATTGGTCTGTATGACGTAATTAGTGAAGGATCTTCCGCCTTAGGGATCGGAACAACCTTCGCGCGCTTGCAATCTCTCGGGAGTTCTGCAGTGGACAATGTTTTTTTGAATATAACAGATAAATACTTTGAACACCATTCTGCATACCTTACTAGAAATGCGTTCGGTATGCAATCAATTCCTGGTGATTTCTTTATATTGATTTTAAGCAGCAGTGATAAGACACCCTCTTCAGTTATCATTAAGTCAAAAATTTTGGGTACGTCCTGAGAAATCGCAAAATTTGGTTGTTTCCCATCGTCATTTGGGTAGACTGAACAGAAGAACTTGTTAAACGATGACGCAAGGAGTGATTCATCAGTTACCAATTCTCCATTAATGAGGATTTTATATGCCTGTTGCTTCCTAGGTGACAAGTGCCGCCAGAACTTCGCAGGAGCAGACAGCAAGAAGTTTTTCAAAGATATGTTGAAAAAGTAGTCTTTTGCCTTATTTATGGTTTCATTTAACTGCAAACGCATATTAGAAAATTTTGATACATGAGATGACGGGTTCTGGCGCAGTCTTTTGTGCATCTTCTTTAGTTTGCGTCCCGCTCGCACTACTTCCCTCGTCGTCCAAGGGCGAGCAGATTGCGTTCTGATAATCTTTGAGGGGACATAACTAGAGACGCATTTCATAACAAGATTCTTGAATAAACCCCACAAATCTTCGACAGAGCAACTACTTGATTCATACATATCACCGAAATCTGAAAACGATATATCTAACGGGTCAAGAACGGCGACGTCGTCAGCACGAGTGAAATTTGACACTACACGTTTTTCCTTCACTTCTTTCCTTACGTGGAGTGGAATGCTCAAAGATAACAATCGATGATCGGATACACCGTCATAGACGCACAAAGCAGGATTTCGACGAAGGATTCTGTCACTCACAAGAAACAGATCCAAAATAGATTGTGCGTTACTTTGAACACGGGTGGGTTGTTTTACTAACTGTGTTAAGTCATGAAAAAGAACAATGTCGACCAAGGACTCGGCAGCACTAGAAAGCGGTTCCGGGAAGTCCACGTCCCAATTCACTTGAGGAATATTAAAATCGCCTGCTAACAATATATTAGAAGTGCTTGTGTTGCAAGAACAAAGAAAATCATTATACCATCAAAAAACGCCTTCTCGGCATACGGGGGGGCGGTACGGGAGTACAGCCTACCACCCACAGACGAACGGCTTGACTGAGCGGTTTAATCGTACTCTGGGGGACATGCTCGCTACGCATGTCGCTTCTGATCAAACAAACTGGGACCTCGTTCTGCCATTTGTTACATACGCGTATAACACCGCTACGCAAGTCACTACCGGGCTTCCCCCATTTTTTCTCCTGTACGGTCGCGAACCATCACACACCATCGACACTTTACTGCCATACTCGCCAGATCCCTCCGAATACAAGCCTGTCTCGGAAGCCGCTCGTTGTGCAGAAGAGTGCCGCAAGCTAGCCAAGCGGCTTACTACATCTGACCAACAGCGCCAGAAGGAGATCCGTGACGACGACCATCGTTCGGCACCAACGTTCGTTCCTGGAGCACTTGTATGGCTTCATGCCTTCACTTGTATGGCTTCATATGGTTCGATGCTCCACCACTGAGTGGTAGATGCTCTACCGCGATGCTTTACCACCGCGCTATTCGAAGGTCGCAGGTTCGGTTCCTGCCCACGGCAGGTTATCTTTTCCCCCGCTTTTCTTTCTTCATAATGTTACAGGGTCGGTGACTTCTGTACAAAATGCCTTTACAGAGGAAAAGCCACAGGCAATAGTCACAATGGCTGATTTGCACCCTCGCGCGCCTGTCAGCTGATTGTCTCTTTCCTCTTCCTTTACTTCATCTCGGTAACAGGACCCCCGGGCGCTGGAGCGCCGTCTCGGCGCGAGTCCGGAGAAGTGCGACAGAAGTAGGGTTTCATGCGCGAAACATGGACAATGTCAACAAGTGACGAACTTGGTGACGTAGTGGAGTGCAATGGCGCTATCTCGTAGTTGACCTCGCTAACTTGACGTAAGGCTAAATAAGGTCCGGCGTATCGGGACAAAAGTTTTTCGGAGAGACCTACACGGCAACACGGGGACCAGAGGAGCACGCGGTCACCTGGGGCAAACGTGGTATTAAGATGCCGTTGGTCGTAGCGGGCTTTTTGCATATCCTGTGCCCTGGTGAGACGAGACTGGGCAACTTGACGAGCCATGTGAGCCCGATAAATGGCTTCGCGGCGTACTCGGAAGCAAATGGCTTGAAGGGCAACGTGGTTTCAAATGACAATATAGCGTCGCAACCATACAAAAGATAATAGAGTGAGAATCCCGTGGCGTCATGTCGAGAAGAAATATATGCGAAAGTCACATAGGCCAACGTGGTGTCCCAGTCACGATGATCTTCGGAGACGTACATCGGAAGCATCTCTGTGAGCGTGCGGTTGAGACGTTCAGTTAGGCCATTAGTTTGTGGATGGAAGGCGGTAGATAGCTTATGTGCTGTAGCACACGATCGAAGGAGGTCGTCGACAACATTGGACAAGAAAGAGCGGCCGCGGTCCGTAAGCAGCTGTCGGGGTGCACCGTGGTGTAAGATGACGTCATGAAGAAGAAAATGCGTGACGTCAGTGGCGCAACTGGTTGGCATGGCCTTTGTTATTGCGTAACGGGTCTCATAATCTGTGACGACGACGATCGATTGATTTCCCAGTGTCGTCGTCGTAGAAGGGCCAAGAAGGTCGAGTCCCACGCGATGAAATGGTTCAGGGGGGCTTCGATTAGGTGAAGATAACCAGCTGGCAGCAAAGAAGGTCTTTTCCGGCGCTGGCAGAGGTCGCAAGTGGCGACGTATCGACGCACGCCGCGGTACAGTCCTGGCCAGAAAAACCGCCGTCGCACGTGGTCGTATGTGCGGGAAACACCGAGATGTCCCGGTGCTGGTGCATCATGGAGTTGTTCAAGTATGGCAGGCCGTAGATGACGAGGAATGACAAGCAGACGTTCTGGGCCTTCAGTGCTGATGTTGCGGCGGTAGAGGATGCCGTCATGCAGCACGAACATACGGGATTCAGCGTCACGGCTGTCGGACTGGATGGCGTCGATGATAGTGTGCACTGACTCATCCCATCTTTGTTCAATGTGCATATTGCCCATGTCAATAAACGCCATTACACTGCTTTCCAGGTTAGTCGCAACGTGATCAGGAGGATCCACCGGATGACGAGAAAGACAACCTGCGTCCTTGTGCAAACGGCCAGACATGCAGCTGATGCTAAACGAAAATTCCTGGAGCCTCAGAGCCCAGCGACCCAGACGTCTAGTCGGGTCCTTCAGAAAAGTCAACCAGCAGAGGGCGTGGTAGTCCGTAACGACTGAGATTATGCGACCATATAAATATGGCCGGAACTTAACGACGGCCCAAACTAAAGCTAATCACTCTCTCTTGGTGATAGAATGATTCCTCTCAGAGGGAGAAAGCAGGCGACTTGCGTAAGCTGTCACGCACTGTGTGCCGTGTTGCCGCTGAGCGAGAACTGCGCCAATACCGTGGCCACTGGCGTCGGTGCGAACTTGTGTGGCAGCAGAAGGATTAAAGTGGGCAAGTATGGGGAGCGTAGTTAAGTAGCCGATGAGAGCGGTGAACGCTTGAGCCTGCTCAGGGCCGCGCAAGAATAAGGTATCCTTCTTCAGCAAATCTGTGAGTGGCCTGTCAAAGTCGGCGAAGTTTTTCACAAAAAGGCGAAAGTAGGAACATAAGCCGATGAAGCTCCGGGCGTCGGATGTAGAACAGGGCACCAGAAAGCTACGGACGGCGCGAATCTTTTCGGGATCTGGTTGGACGCCATCGGCGTTTACGAGATCGCCCAGAATGGTAATCTGACAGCGGCCAAATTGTCATTTCTTAAAGTTTAGTTGTAGCCCAGCTGTTCTGAAGCTGCGAGAATCGCAGCCAGATGTTTCAGGTGGCTATTGAGAGTAGATGAAAAGACTATCACATCGTCTTGGTAACAGAGACAAGTAGACCACTTATAACCGTGCAGGAGAGAGTCCATCATTCGTTCGAATGTGGCAGGGGAGTTACATAGTCCAAACGGCATGACCTTAAACTGGTATAATCCATCCGGTGTAATGAAGGCCGTCTTATCGCGGTGCATCTCATCGACAGAAATATGCCAGTAGCCGGACCGAAGATCAATAGACGAGAAGTATGTAGCGTCGTACAAGCAGTCTTAGTCAACACAGAAGCGCCAAGTACCGTTCTTTTTCTTCAAAAGGACGACAGGGGAGGCCCAAGGACTTCTTTGTAGTTCCATTACACCTCTGTTTAGCATTTAGTCAACTTCCGCTTGGATAACTCTGCAGTCAGTGTGGGAGACACGACAGGGGCGTCGGCGAATAGGACTGGCGTCACCAGTGTTTATACGGTGCTGAACACTGGATGTTTGCCCTAGAGTTCTGTCGTCTAAATAAAAAATGTCGGTATGTGACGCGAGAAGGCGATGGATGTCGTTGGCTTGCAATCATCTTCGATGGTCGGGTGCAAAGGTCGGGTGCAATCATCTTGGAGAAACCATTTGGCAGAGAACAGGTGCTGTTAGCTACAGGGGACTGAAGTAAATCAATCTCGGTGGTGAGAGCCGCTATTTCGAATTCGTCAGCATTAGATACGCTGGCCCAGAAAATGCCACGAGGAAGCACATGAAGGCTCAAGCTGAAATTAAGAAGTGGGAGCGAGGTACAGTCGTCAGTGACAGTCACAAGCGTATGGGGATTGGCGATGTTGCGCTCCAAAAGGACGTCGGCGCGAGGAAGGAGGACATATTGACCACTGGGAACCTGCGGCTGTGCTGTCAAAACGACGTAGGTGGCTGCCTGAGGTGACAGTCGCACATCCTGAAGAGAGCACAGGCACGGCGGAGCAGTGTAGGCTTCAGCGAATATCTGAGGCAGCTCTAGCTGAAAGACGCCGGTAGAACAATATGTAAGAGCAGAAAGATTCGGCAAGATGCCCAGGCCTAGCATAACGTCATAAGGGCAGTGGTAAATCACGACTAAAATGACAGAAGCACTGTGGTCCTTTATACTTAAGCGGGCAGTGCAGAGACCCAGAACCATCGACGTGCCGCCATCGGCCACGCGGAGCATTTGCGCAGCCGCTGGTGTCAGAACTTTCTTTAATTGTGTGCGTAGGCTTGAACTCATGACAGAAATGCTTGTGCTGGTGTCTACAAGTGCTTGTACAGGTACGCCGTCTACTTCAACGTCCATTACACTTCGTCTGGTGGGAATGGAGAGGGGATTTGCTGCAGAAGTCGTCAATGCAGCACCACCTCAGGGGGCTGCATTTCTCAGTTTACCGAAACGATGAGGACGGAAGCCATGGGGGACGAGAAGCGCCGTGGCTGCGGCGAACGGGACGATGGGTGACGTATTTGTGGCGAACGAGACTGGTGCCCACGTGGTGAAGGCGAGCGGCTGTACCCAGTGTTCCGAGGTTGGTCAAAGGCATTGGACTCTTCGGCAGGTGAAAAGGCGCGGACGGTACCGTCTAAACGGGTCATAAGGGTCGTTGCACGAGGTGCCGAGGGCCATGTGTTGCGGCAGTAACGAGCAATATGTCCAACACGGTTGCAATCGAAACATATAGGGCGGTCATCTGCAGTTTTCCACTCAGCCGAGTTGTGGGTACGTGGTGAAAACCGTTAGTTGGAGGAGGGCATCACGAAAAGGCGTTCGCTGACTCTAGGCGCGGTGACATACAACACAGAATGCACTCCGACGTTTTCAAGCTCCTGGCGCACGATGGTTTTAACAAGACGAACAGTAACAGGAGTGATATCGGTACTGCGCGAATAGAACACCGAGTGCGCCATTGCTTCCAATTCGTAACGAACAATGTGTGTCAGGTCTCCAGGCGGCGACAGACGTTGTGGTGCGGACTGGTCCTCGCAAGTCGATGTCGCAGCGGTGTTTGGAAGTCGGGCGAATGTTTGCAGAATGCGGCGACTTTTCACTTGCTCAAACTGACGACACTCTTTGATGATCGCGTCCACGGTGGAACAGCCCTTGAACATCAGCAGATTGAACGCGTCGTCGGCAATCCTTTTCAGGACATGCCCGACCTTGTCACCTTCTATCATCTCGCTTCCGGCCTTTCGGCAGAGGGCCAGCACGTCCTGGATGTATGCAAGGTATGATTCCATTGGGGATTGGGCACGGCAGGCCAATTCCTTTTTGGCGGCGACCTTACGGCTGTTGGTCTTGCCCAACACCTCTCTCATCTTTTCTTTGCATTGGTCCCAGCTTGTGAGTTCTTCTTCGTTGTTTTCATACCATATCTAGCCCATGCCTCTCAACTAAAACAGCATATTAGCCAACTGGAGTGTGGGATCCCATCTGTTCGGCACACTCACCCGTTCGAACATGGCCAGCCAATCGTCAACGTCGACGCCATCAGTCCCGTAGAGTATACCGGCATCTTGAAGTGGAGTGAGAACGTATGGTTACGACGCCGTGTTCGTCGGAGACGCTGACGTTGATGCGGAGGGCTCAGCATTGCCCATGGTTGGAAAACCGATGCGACGTCCGCTGCAAAGCTTCGTTCCCTGTTGGTTACTCAGCACCTCTCACCTATACGTTACGAGGTCGGTGACTTCTGTACAAAATGCTTTTACAGAGGAAAAGCAGCAGGCAAGAGTCAAAATGATTGATTGGCACCCTCGCGCACCTCTCAGCTGATTGTATCCTTCCTATTGCTTTGCTTCATTTCGGTACAATATGTGACCTATAATTTGGTTTAATAACTTCTCATTACTTTCCTTGGCATTATTGTCTGTTATATATATATATATATATATATATATATATATATATATATATATATATATATATATATATATATATATATATATATATATATATATATATATATATATGAATGACGGCCAGACACTGGCTGAAACTTCTAAATAAACCACGCTGTGACTGCTCACAGAAGATCTACTTGACCACATATATATATATTAGGACAGTACTTACCAAGCCGGGTTCAGTCGTGTCGGTCCACTAAATTTATGAAAAGAAGAAAAGCAGGACCACTTTTACAAATTGTTACATTTAGTTATCTTGCGATTCTAAGAGGGCCAATAAATGTTCTTCTGGAAAGTGTTAACTAAGAAACCTCTGAACATGCAGAACTCACTTCTCCTGGTCCTGTTGGTCTTGATCCCTATATAAGTTGAAAAAAAAAGGTAGGAAGCCAAATATTTCTGTCCGGTGTCCATACCATTGTACCAAACTTAAGTTCCGACTATTTTAAAAGACATTATTACGCTGTGCAGCAGGAAAAAATCGTTACCATCACAGGTGATGGAAAGTTGTGTCTAAACTCTACCATACCGGATACTACGTCACCAGTCAAAATGAGTGTATTGGACTAATCTAAAAACATTTATAGACGTATGCATAGATATTCTAAAGAAGTATTCAAGTTTTGAATGTCATAACCGCCTTAAAAATAGAGCCTTCAGATTAATCAAAGGGAACTTACTTCTGGACCAGTACGACTTGATCCCTAGAAAAGATATTGATTTCCGTTTCGAAACACAAACTTCGAGCACAATTATGATATAAACATCCGCATAGGTCAGTTAAAGAGGAGGTGGAAACAGTTAGGCGGACTTATACCATATTTATAGTTGAAACGACAAGTGAAACTTACTTCGCCTGGTCTTGTTGTTTCTGGGAACTAGAGCACAAACAATTGAAAGCAGCTTCAGTTTTTTTTGTGCAATGTTTTCAAAATGAAATGATCTTTCACCACAACAATCTGGTAATATTAAAGTCTGCCTTATTAGAAAAACGCGTTGCAGGCCAATTTTATATTTAGGTATTTCCTCGCAATTTTTTTCCGCGCAATTTTTTGAATTGTTTGCCTTACTTTGGCAAATACAACAATGGAAGATGTGCCATTATACCAAAATAAAACATTCATTAGAATAATTGCTTTTCTTACGAACGTAAAGGAGCCATTTTATCAGACCAGTCTGTTTACTTTACTTCTGAAGGTGTGTAGAGAATATCTTACGATTGTTTTACACCTGGGGAGAATAACAGAAGAGACTTATTTGAATGCCCGGAGAGAGATGGAACCCAGTGAACAATTTTGACAGCTTATGTTTAAAAACAGGAACCTTGCGTTCATAGCTTTCTTTCAATGTAGAACATGTTTTTTTGTTGAACATTATTAATCTCGTCGGTAATTTTGTTGCCAGTTTCATGACGACTGCTCTTCTGTAAGAAAGACACCCTCAAGCGTAATTGATACTAACTCCTGTATAAATAGACGAGGCGCCTTATCAAGAACCAAAAAGCGTAGTCTGCTGACAACGGTCAAACGTAATGTCACTTTCCTTCATTAGACGATGCGCCATGTAAAATGGATCTTAGTTATCATTTTACCGCGTCTGACTCAGTCGTCCCTGACCACTAGAATAAGGAAAGCAAGAAAAGCAGGACCGTATTTATAAAATCTTCTTTTCGCTCGTCGTGGAATTCTAAAAGGGCCAAAAACGTTTATCTGGAGAGTGTGAACCAGGAAATTCACGAAAATGAACTCAGTACCCTGGTCCTATTGGTGTTGATCCCTGTGCGAGGTGAAAAAAAATGGCAGCATATCCACGGAGTGAATGATGGAGAGTGGGGCGAAGCATTCGTCCGTCCATGCGTCCGTCTGTGTGACCGTCCATGCGTCTGTTTGTGCGCCCGTCCCTGCGTTCTTTCGTGCATCCGCCCGTTCATGCGTCCATCCATGCATCTGTTTGTGTGTCCGTTCGTTCGTCTATTCAACACTCCAAGTCCCACCATCTCGCATCTTTTTATCATATATTCCCCATATAGAAGCACCGCCATCCAGCGGACATTCCAAGGACTAAACGAGAGGTGGCACACGCACACTTTCTTACGGCCTGCGCTTTGGGTCCACTTCCCACCTTTAAACACCTCGAGTTCATGGTATATTCTAGTTCACTGTATTCATGGCACTGCGACCAAACGCTCGCTAAACCTTTCGAAAACCAAGGAGGTTACGCCCAGCGAGTATAACGTAGCAACCTTTCCCTGTCAGATAGGGCTCAATTTACATGCCAATGGCTGCTAATGAGAAATGAGAGACAGGAGAATTCGGCTTTTACTTTCTTACGGCTTGCACTTCGTATCTACTTCTCATTTTTAACCACCTTAAGTTCATTCATGGTATATACAAGTTCATTGTATTCATGGCACTGCGGCTCAACGCTCGCTAAACCTTTCTAAAGCTAAGGAGGTTACACCCAGCGAGTATAATGTAGCATCCCTTTCTTGTCCGATAGTGCTCAATGTACATGCCAATGGCTGCTAATGGGGATCGCAGCGTGCGCGTTGACTAATAGCCGAATGCTCATGTCTCTCATTCCCCATTAGCAGCCATTGGCATGTACATTGAGCACTATTTTTTATTGTTAAACAACGCACAGAAGAAATCTCTCACTGACACCACCTTGGAGGTCAAGTGTTATACCTATTTCGGGTATGTGCCACTGGTGGTTACATACGAGGGACGCCCAAGCCACGCCATAAGGAGCTTCGCTCCTAAAAAGCAATGAAGCAAAATATTTCTCTGCGGTGTCTATACAATAGTACCAAACTTCAGCTCCGACTAGGCATTAGCCCGTTGTGCAGCAGGAAGAGGTCGTTGCTGACACACGTGATATAAAAATTGAAAGTAAACATTCGACAGAAGTCCGTCTGGTTGGGCGTATAACTGAGAGATGATTTAGACTCCAACCAAAAGTTTTGAAGAAACCCGACGTTTCGGAGCCGACTTGGTTCCTTCCTCCGGGGTGACTGTGGAGGCTAGATAGCAAAGTCGTCTTCAAAGCACTCGCGGGGATTAGCCACAACGCGAGTGCTTTCATGCTCACTTTTGTATAGATTGGCATGCATGGTGCATTATTGAAAACGAAACAGCGTAATCAGCTGACAACTGTCAAACATAACGCCAGCTTCCTTCATGAGACGATGTGCAATGAAAAGTGGACGTTTTGTTGGCAACTTACCCCGCCTGTTTCAGTCGTCCCTGACCACTAGAATCAAGAAAGAAAGATATGCAGGACCGTTTTTTCTAAAATGTTCGTTTCGCACGAAGCGGAATTCGAAAAGGGCTAAAAACGTTTATATGGAAAGTGTGAACCACGAAATTCAATGAACTCACTTCTGGTGCTGTTGGTCTTGGTCCCTATGTGAGTTGAAAAAAAAAGGTATGAAGCAAAATAGTTTCGGAGTCCATTTGCTTGTACCGAACGTGAGTTCCGACTATATTAGGATGCATTATTACACTGTGCAGCTCGAAGAGATCGTTACCGACACAGGTGATGGGAAATGGGTCTTGAAGTTTCCATATTAGATACGCGACCACTAAAAATGACTAGGTTGGACTAATCTAAAAACGCTTATAGAGGTACGCATAGATATTCCAAAGAAGTTGTCAATGTCATAACCGCTTTGGAAATAGAGCCCTACAGATTAATCAAAGGGAACTTACTTCTGGACCAGTAGGAGTCGATCCCTAAAGAATATCGGTTTTCGTTACGAAATACGAAGTAGGAGCACAGTAACCATATCAACATCCGCCTAGGTTGGTTGAAGAGAAGGTGGGAACAAAAAGGCAGATTTATACCATATTTTTATTTCAAACCATAAGTACAACTTACTTGACCTGGTCTTGTTTTTTGTGGACAATAGAGCACTGAGAATTTAAAACAGCTTAACTTTCCCTTTTCCAATATTTTCAAAATGAAATGGTCTGTTCGCCGCAACGATTTAGTAATAAGGAATTCTGCCTTATTAGAAAGACGCAATAGATATCTATTATTTAGGAATTTCTTCGCATTTTCGATGAATTGATAGCTTAACTTTGGCAAAAGCTACGATGGAAAATACGCCAACATATCAAAATAGAACCGTTATGACAATAACTGTTTCCCTCACGAACGTAAAGGTGCCGTATCATCAGACCAGTCTTGTTGCTTAATTTCTGGAACTCTGTACAGAATATTTCAAAAATGTTTTCCGCCTGAGCAGCATAACAGAAGAGAATTTAACGAATGCCCGGAGAGAGATGGAATCTGATCAACAAGTTTGGGAACTTATATGAGGAAACTGAAATCTTGCATTCATAGTTTTTTGCAATGTATACGCGGTTTTTTGTAGAAGATTATTCACCTCGTCGGTCATATTGTTCGAATTTCATGACGACTGCTGTTGTTTGAGAGAGACACGGTCAAACGCAATTTAAGCTAACTCCTGTATAGATAGACGTGGTGCATTATCGAGCAAAAAAAAGCGTGGTCTGCTGACAACTGTCAAGCGTAGCGCCAGCTTCCTTCATTACACGAAGCACCATGTAAAGTGGATCTTATGTTAGCAACTTACCAAGCCTGGCTGAGTCGTCTCTGGCCACTAGAATTGAGAAAGGAAGACAAGCAGGGCTGTTGTTATAAAAGCTTTCTTACCCTCATCACGGAATTTTGAAAGGACTAAAACGTTTATCTGGAGAGTGTGAACCATGAAATTTACAAAAGTGAACTCACTTCTGGTCCTGTTGGTGTTGATCCCTATATGAGTTGAAAATAAAAAAAAGGTTCGAAGACGAATATTTCTTTGCTGTCTCTATACGATTGTACCATAATTCAGCTCCAACTAGGCATTATTACGTTGTGCAGCAGGAAGAGATTCTTCCCGGCACAGGTGAGAAAAAACTGTGTCTGAACATTTCCACACCGGCACCTGGTGAACACTAAGAAAGGAATGGATTGGACTGATCTGAAAACGTTTATAGTGGTACATATAGATATACAGAAGAAGTTTTAAATGTCATAACCACTTTAGAAATACAGTCCTACATAAATCAAAGGGAACACACTTCTGGACCAGTCGGACACGATCCCTTTGAAACATTTTTAGTTCCGATATGAAATACAAAGTTCACGCACATTAACCACATCAACATCCGAATAGGTTAGTTGAAGACGAGGTGGACACATTTAGGAAAATTTATACCATATTTAGAGTGGAAACCATAAGTGAAACTTATTTGGCCTGGTCTTGTTCTTTGTGGAAACTAGGGCACAAATGATTGAAAGCAGCTTCAGTTTCTTCTCTCGACGTTTGCGAAATGAAATGGTTTGTTCACCGCAACAATTTGATAATAATACATTCTGTCCTATTTCAAAGACCTATTGAGCGCCAGTTTAAAATTTAAGATTTCCTTGCAATTGCAAATAATTGTTAGCCTAGGTTTGGCGAAAACAGCGATGCAAAAATGTGCCACTATATCAAAAAAAAAAACGTTCATGATAATAAAGGTTTTTCTCACGGACGTATGCGTGCCACTTCATGAGACCAATCTGCTTACTTCATTTCTGAAGTTGTGTAGAAAATATTTCGAAAGATGTTTTACGCCTGAGGAGCATAACAGAAGAGAATGCAATAAATGTCTGGAAAGAGATGGAACATATGAACAAGTTTGGCAGGTTATGTTTAGAAAACTGCAACCTTGCGTTCATTGTTCTCCTTCAATGAAGAACGTAGGTTTTTGTTGAAGATTATTCTTCTGGGCAGCCATTATGTTGTGAATTTGATAAAGTCTTCTCTTTTGTGAGAAAGACACAGTCAACTGCAATTTGATGCTCACTTTTGTATAGATTGGCATGCATGGTGCATTATCGAAAACGAAAGAGCGTAATCAGCTGAGAACTGTCAAGCATAACGGCAGTTTCCTTCATCAGACGATGTGCAATGCAAAATGGGCCTTTTGTTGACAACTTACCCCGCCTGTTTCAGTTGTCTCTGACCACTAGAATCACGAAAGAAAGAAATGCAGGACCTTTTTTTCTAAAGTGTTCGTTTCGCGCGTAGCGGAATTCAAAAAGGGCTAAAAACGTTTATATGAAGAGTGTGAACCATGAAATTCAATGAACTCACTTCTCCTGGTTCTGTTGGCCTTGATCCCTATGTGAGTTGAAAAAAAGATGTATAAAGCAAAATATTTTCGGTGTCTATATGATTGCACCAAACGTCTGGTCCGACTACTCGAAAAGCCATTATTACGCCGCGCATCTGAAAGAGATCGTTACCGACAGAGCTGATAAAAAACGTTGTCTGGACTTTCTCATACCGGATACAACGCGAACACTAGAAAGGACTGAATGGGACTAATGCAAAAACGTTTATTGAGGCACATATAGATATTTTAAAGAAGGTATAAATGTCATAAGAATTTTGAAAATAGAGCCCCATTGAGTCAATCTAAGTAAATGTTTTTTTGGACCAGCAGGACTCGATCGCTAGGAAAGATGTTGATTTCCGTTAAGAAATACGAAGTTCGAGCACAGTAACTATATCAACATCCGCGTGTGTTAGTTCAAGACGAGTTGGAACCAATTAGGCACATTTATACCACAATTAGAGCTGAAACCACAAGTGCAACTTACTAAGCCTGGTCTTGTTCTTTCTGGAAGCTAGGGCACAAACGATTGAAAGGAACTTCAGTTTCATTTTCTCGGCGTTTTCGAAATGAAAGGGTTTGTTCACCACAACAATTTCGTAATATAAACTCTGCCTTATTAGAAAGACGCAATGAATGCCAATTTAAAATAAAAATTTCCTCGCAATTGCGATGAATACTTAGCCTGACTTTGGCGAGAACAACGATGCAAAATGTTTCATAAGTAAAAATAAATTCTTTATGAGAATACATGTTTCTCTAACAAACTTAAAGGTGCCATTTCATCAGACCAGTCTGGTTACCTTATGTCTGAAAGAGTGTAAAGAATATCTCAAAAATAATTTACACCTTAGGCTCAGAACAGAAGAAAATGCAATGAATGCTCGGAAAGAGATGGAACATGATGAACAAGTTTGGCTGCTTACGTTTAGAAAACTGCAACTTTGCGTTTATAGTTCTCTTTCAAAGTAGGGCGTGGTTCTTTTATAAGAATATTCATCTCGTCGGTCATATTGGCTTCGAATGTATTGACGACTGCTTTTCTCTGAGAAACACAATGTCAAGCGCAAAACTTGTGCATAGATAGACGTGGTCTTTTATCGAAAGCAAAAAAAAGCCTGGTCGCTTGATTACTGTGAAACGTAACGCCAGTTTCTTTCAATTGACGATACGCCATGTAAAGGTGATCTTAAGTTAGCAACTTACCGCACTTGGTTCAGTCATCTCTGACCACTAGAATTAGAAAAAACAAGGAAACAGGACCGTTTTTATAACCCTTCAATTCGGTCGTCACGGAATTCAAAGAGAGCTGATAAACGTTTATATGCAGAGGGTTACCCATGAAATTCTCAAACATGAACTCACTTTTCCTGGTGCTGTTGGTCTTGATCCCTATTTAAAATAAAAAACTGGTATGAAGCAAAATATTTCTAGAGTCTCTAAAATTTTTTTCCAAGCTTCAATTCAGACTATTCTAAGAAGCATTATAAGGCTGTGCAGGTGAAAGAGATCGTTACAGACACAGGTGATGAAAATTAGTATCTGGACGTTCCCGTATTGAATAATACGTGATGTCACAGAACGAGCGCTCAAAATGGGCGCGCCGCCAAATTCTTGCGATAACGTGCGGGAGAGACGCCGCGAGGTCAACGAAAAAGAAAGAAAAAGGAAACAAACATCTAAAGGCTCCCCGGGCGCGCGAGCCTCTCCTCTCAGAAGCGTGGCTTCGCCGACTAACCTCCTCACCCCTCACCGGCGGCCGAGCCAGCACTGGAAATTTCTAGATGGAAAGGAGCGTGTTATGCCGGGTTAAGTCATCTGTCGGGGATGGCCCTCGTACAGTCTCGCGCCTTCCCCCAGCCTCCGCTGCGCATCGCGCCGACGAAATGATGAGAACTTTCTGGAATGTCGCGCGGAAGGTATTTAACCAAGCAGCGGAGGTGAGAGATCAGGAGAAGACGGAAGTTAGCGCCAGAGCGCGTAGGGATTCCGCCGTGTAGTCGGCGAAGGTTTTGTCCGTAGAGACAAAGCAGGAGAAGAAGATGATTTCCACCTGAGGGGGACGACTCGAGCTACAGGCAAGAGTGTGTGTTTACCGCTATCGAGCGAAGACGCGTGGCAACAGCTGCGTGTGTGAAGCCGACGTGTTTCCGGCGAAGAAGTTGAAGCTTGGAGAGTGGCCTATTGAAGACGCGAGGTTTCCTGGAAGAGAAACTTCGGCGAGGTTTCCTGGAAGAGAAACTTCGAGGGCAGTGGAACGACAACAACGCTGGTCTTTGAGTGAGTGATTCTCGGAAGAGTATCATCCAGACTTTTGTTTTAAGAATTTTGGACTGAATAGGTTTCCTATCTTTTTAGTCTTTAAGTGTCTTGGTTGTTCAATGCATGCGACTGCATTGTAGTGCGTATTGTTGTCTGTGTCCGTTGTTTTGAGTGTGGCTGATTGTACTGTGTAGTAGGGTGTTTGTTTGGTGACATATTGTACTCAACTATTGTGGGGTGTGCATACTTGTGTGTTGTTTTTATCTGCCTTTATTGAGAATATAATTCTGTTTTGTTTATGATTTCTCGGCTCTGACTTGTTCTTTGGGCCACAGCCGGCGTCCTCTGGCGCCCCAAAAAGGACCACTTCTAAATTGTCCACGCTTTCGCGGTGCGGTTCGGGGGGCCGATACTTCGGCCCTTGTAATTAGCCCGGCGATCGCCTTCCTAATTAACGGGACCTGTGTGACAATTAATCTGGCGTCCGCGACAGGACCTTTTGGTGCACAGTGTGTCCAAAGTAGTGAGAAAGAGCCTCGAGTGGTTGATACTGCTATCGGAACGATTTTGTGTGTTGCTCAGTGTTCTCGTTAACGAGTGCAGGGGAGTGTTCCGATAGACTGATTTAGGCAGTTACTTTTTGCACGCGGCAAGGTCTTATTTGCGAGATACAATGGATCTCAAAAAGTTTGTCGCTCTTGGTGAGAAGATGGGTCTTTCTGGCGTCGAACTACGGAAGTGGGTCACCCAGAAGGAAAAAGAAGAAGAAGAGAGGGCCAAAGAAGAAAAGGCAGCTGAGCTGGAAAAAGAAAGGTTGGCGGTCGAAAGAGCTAAAGCAGAAAAAGAAGCTGAGTTGGAGAGAGAGAGGTTGGCTGCTGAGATAGCCAAAGAAGAAAAAGCAGCTGAGTTGGAGAGAGAGAGGTTGGCAGCTGAAAGGGCGAAAGAAGAAAGAGAGGCAAAAGAGCGACAGCTGAAGGAGGAAAGAGAGCAGCAATTGAAGTTGGAGCTGGAGAGAGAAAAGTTGGCAGCCGAAAGGGCGAGAGAAGAAAGAGAAGCAAAGGAGCGACAGCTGAAAGAAGAAAGAGAGGAAAGGGAACAGCAGCGGCAGCACGAGATGGAACTCGAGCGGCTCCGTTTGCAACAGCGAAGTGAAACTCCGGTCCAAGCTAGAGTTGAAAACAGCAAACGGGAAAATCATGGTTTCCGCTTGAACCCAAGCAAGCTGCTCGTAGCGTATGATGAAAGGAAGGATGACCTTGACGCGTACCTTCACAGATTTGAGACGATTGCAAGGAGCCAGAATTGGCCGGAACATCAATGGGCAACTGCTTTGAGTACTTGCTTGAGTGGTGAAGCGCTCAGTGTGTACGGTAGGCTGACGCCGATCGATGCAGCCAACTATGCAAAGGTAAAAACTGCTTTGCTGAAGCGATTTAGATTTACTGTGGAAGGATTTCGGGACAGATTTCGGACAGGAAAGCCAGCTGATGGTGAGACGGCTACGCAGTATGCCGCCCGACTTTGCCATTATTTCGACAGATGAATTGAACTTTCAGGGACAGCACAGGAGTACGATGAGCTTAGAGAGCTCCTAATTAGAGAACAATTTCTTACTAGTTGACACCCAAGCCTGTCACTGTACTTGAAAGAGAGGAAGGCTGAGTCACTTGAAGGAATGTTTGAATTGGCTGATCAATTCTTGGAAGCGCAAGGTGGAACTAATTTGGCCAAGGTCAAGAAGGAGTGTCCCGAAGATTCGAAAAATTCGGCACCCGAACAAAAGAAGCGTGCACCGGAGAGTGTTCCGCGATGTTTTCTGTGTAACCGAGTGGGTCTTCGCGCGAGCAACTGTCGTACTAACTTTACGAGCCCTACGGTAGTAAAATGTTTTAAGTGTGGTCAGACTGGGCACAAAGCAGATGCTTGTCGGAACGGAGTGAGTCAATCTCACCAGGTATCTTGTGTGCAAGCGGCACCGAAATCTGATAATAATGCCGTCACAGATGGATTCGTAGAGTTGAAAAATGGGGAGAGAATTCCTATTGCGGGTGCTGTAATGTCAAAACAGCCAACTGGTGTTACGAAGGGAATGCCAACGCTGCCTGGAAAAGTTGCGGGCAAGAGGGTTACGGTGTTAAGAGATACCGGCAGCTCCACTGTTATCGTGCGGAGAAATTCGGTACGGGAAAGTGAGTCAACAGGCAAAACGAAACCGGTTTGCTTAATCACCGTACGGTTCGGATGCTTCCCGAAGCAGAGATTGTGGTGGAAACCCCGCACTTCAGCGGGAAGGTTACCGCTCTATGTATGACGACCCCCCTTTACGACCTTGTCATCGGAAACATCGACGGGGCGCGAGGGCCGAATGATCCAGAATGTTCGGGAGAAGACCCTAAGATAGAGCCCTCGCCAACCCAGCGACCGCGAGATACAGTGGAGGAGCATCCCCTGACGGATCTCACTAGAGCCCAAGGTGAAACCGCGGCGCAAGAGACAGCGAATGAGAAGATGATCGTGTTGAATGAGTTCACGTGCTGGGCAGCTGGACGTACGTCGGCGCGACCCAAACCGACCGACAGTGTAAAGGTGACGGAGTCAGCCAGCCAGGCCCGATGCCGTGACATGAACAAGCTGGTAAATAAACAGACCGGACCCGTTGAACGTTATCACCCGTTAACAGTGTCAGAAGTGACAACGACAGCTGAGACACCGCCTCAGACCCCGTCGTTGGAAAAGGCTCGCCGAAAAAGAACAAGGAAAAACAAGAAGAGATCGAGCGAGCACCACAAGAAAGGACGCAAGCGCAGCTCGAAATAAACAGGATAGGTGCTGAGGTGGAATCGGAATGTGTTTGGCAGGGCTGAGTAACATATGTTGCGTTAATGTTCTTGTTATCCTGTGTCACAAGCGTATGTCGAGCGAGTCAAAGTGTTCTGTGCAATGATGTGATGTATAGTGTTTATAATTGTTGTAAAGACAGAACTTTGTACGTTTGTATTGTTTGGAATGTGTGATGAAGTGTTGTAGTCTTGTACATGTGGCTATATTTCATGTGTTGTGGAATTGAACTACAATGTACGATTGTATTGAGCGATCTATTGTGAATGTGAAGTGTCAAGAGCGACGGTTTGTGTTACAGTCTTTCAGAGTGTGTGGTGACTGTTCGCGGTCGTTTGTGTGGTTTCGAATATTACGAGATAATATTCTTAAAGTGGGGGGCAGTGTCACAGAACGAGCGCTCAAAATGGGCGCGCCGCCAAATTCTTGCGATAACGCGCGGGAGAGACGCCGCGAGGTCAACGAAAAAGAAAGAAAAAGAAAACAAACATCTAAAGGCTCCCCGGGCGCGCGAGCCTCTCCTCTCAGAAGCGTGGCTTCGCCGACTAACCTCCTCACCCCTCACCGGCGGCCGAGCAAGCACTGGAAATTTCTAGATGGAAAGGAGCGTGTTATGCCGGGTTAAGTCATCTGTCGGGGACGGCCCTCGTACAGTCTCGCGCCTTCCCCCAGCCTCCGCTGCGCATCGCGCCGACGAAATGATGAGAACTTTCTGGAATGTCGCGCGGAAGGTATTTAACCAAGCAGCGGAAGTGAGAGATCAGGAGAAGACGGAAGTTAGCGCCAGAGCGCATAGGGATTCCGCCATGTAGTCGGCGAAGGTTTTGTCCGTAGAGACAAAGCAGGAGAAGAAGATGATTTCCACCTGAGGGGGGACGACTCGAGCTACAGGCAAGAGTGTGTGTTTACCGCTATCGAGCGAAGACGCGTGGCAACAGCTGCGTGTGCGAAGCCGACGTGTTTCCGGCTAAGAAGTTGAAGCTTGGAGAGTGGCCTATTGAAGACGCGAGGTTTCCTGGAAGAGAAACTTCGAGGGCAGCGGAACGACAACAACGCTGGTCTTTGAGTGAGTGATTCTCAGAAGAGTATCATCCAGACTTTTGTTCCAAGAACTTTGGACTGGATAGGTTTCCTATCTTTTTAGTCTTTAAGTGTCTTGGTTGTTCAATGCATGCGACTGCATTGTAGTGCGTATTGTTGTCTGTGTCCGTTCTTTCGAGTGTGGCTGATTGTACTGTGTAGTAGGTTGTTTGTTTGGTGACATATTGTACTCAACTATTGTGGGGTGTACATACTTGTGTGTTGTTTTTATCTGCCTTTATTGAGAATATAATTCTGTTTTGTTTATGAACTCTCGGCTCTGACTTGTTCTTTGGGCCACAGCCGGCGTCCGCTGGCGCCCCAAAAAGGACCACTTCTAAATTGTCCACGCTTTCGTGGTGCGGTTCGGGGGGCCGATACTTCGGCCCTTGTAATTAGCCCGGCGATCGCCTCCCTAATTAACGGGACCTGTGTGACACGTGACCAGTAGAAAGGAATAAAAAGGACTAATATAAAAATGTTTCTAGAGGTACCAAAAGATATCCCGAAGAAGATTTCAATGGTATAACCACTTTGGAAATACAAACTTACAGATTATTCAAAGGGAACTTACTTCGTTACCAGCAGGCCTCGATTCCTAGGAAAGATAATGATTTCAGTTACGAAAAAAAGAATTTCTAGCATAGCAATCATATCAAAATCTTGATGAGTTAGTTCAAGAGGAGGTGGAAACAACTGTCAGATTCATACGATATTTGTAGTTGAAAACATAAGTGCAACTGACTTGGCCTGGTCTTGTTCTTTCTGGGAACTACAGCACAAACGATTGAAAGCAGCTTTAGTTTCCTTTTATTGATGTTCTTTCAATGAGATGTGTTGTTCACCGCAACAACTTGGTAATATTGATTTCCGCCATATATAAAGACGCAACAGATGCCAATTTAAAATTTAGGAATTTCTTGGTGATTTCTTGGTGATCGTTTCTTTCATCGCGGAATTCTGAAAGGGCTAAAGCCGTTGATATGGAGATTGTGAACCATAAAATTCACGAAAATGAACTCACTTCTGCTGGTCCGGGTGGCTTTGATTCCTATGTGAGTTGAAACAAAGTACGAAACAAAATATTTCCCGTGTCTATGTGGTTGTACCAAACTTTGGTTCCGACTATTCTAAGAGGCATAATTACGCTGTGCAGCTTGAAGTGATCGTTACCGACACAGGTGATGGAAAACGATCCTGGACGTTCCTCTATGAGATACTACGTAACCACTGAAAATGACTGCATGGGACGCATTCAAAACACTTATAGAAGTACGTATAGATATTATAAAGAAGTTGTCAATGTCACAAAAACTCTACAAATAGAACTTCACAGATTAATCAAAAGGAAATTAGTTCTGGAGCAGCATGAGTCGATCCCCAGGAAAGATATATTTCCGTAACGAAATACAAAATTGAGCACAATAATAATATCAACATCCGCATAGGTTAGTTCAATAGGAGGTGGAAACAATTAGGCGGATATATGCCATATATATATTTGAAACCACAAGTGCGACTTACTTGGCCTGGTCTTGATCTTGGTTGGAACTAGAGCACAAACAATACCAGATTCCTTTTCAATGTTTTCGAAATGAAATTGTTTGTTCATCGCAACAATTTGGTACTATGGAATTCCCCCTTGTTAAAGAGACGCAATGCATGTCTATTTATTATTTAAGAACTTTCTCAAAATTTAGATGAATTGTTAGCTTGACGTTGGTGAAAACTACGACGGAAAATACGCCAATATGTCAAAATAATCCATTATGGGAATAAATGTTTCCATCATGAATGTAAAGGTGCCATTTTATCAAACAAGTCTGCTTACTTCTTTTCTGAAGGAATGTAGAGTTTATTTCAAAAATGTTTTACGCCTGTGGAGCATAACAGGAGAGAATGCAATTAATGCCTGGAGAGAGATGCAACAGAATGAACAAGTTTGGCAGCTTCTGTTGAGAAAATGCAACCTTGCGTTCATAATTTTCTTTCATTGTAGAACGTGGTTCTTTGTTTAAGATTATTGATCTCGGTAGCCGTTTTGTTGCGAATTTCATAAAGAGCGATCTTCTGTGAGATAGACACGGTGAACCACAATTGATGCTCACTTTTTATAGTTTGGCATGGTGCTTTATCGAAAACCAAACAGCGTTGTCAGCTGACAACTGTCAAATGTAACACCAGTTTTTTTTTCAATAGACGATGTGTCATGCAAAGTGCATTTTTAGTTGGCAACTTACTGTGCCTGTGTCAGTCGTTTCTGACCACTCAAATCACAAAAGCACGAATTGCAGGACCGTTTTCAAAAATACTAGTTTCGCTCGTTGTGGAACTTTAAAAAGGCCAAAAACGTTTATCTAGCTAGTGTGAACCAAGAAATTCCCGAAATTGAACTTACTTCTCCTGGTTCTGTCTGTCTTGATCCCTATGTGAGTTGAAAAAAAATGTATGAAACAAAAGATTTTCGCCGTCCATGTGAATGTACCAAACATAAATTCCGACTATTCTAAGAGGCATTATTAACTGTGCAGCTTGAAGAGATCGTTAACGATACAGGTGATAGAAACCTGGTCGGTACGTTCCAATATTAGATACGTGACCACTAAAAATGACTGGATTGGACTAATATAATAAACGCTTATAGAGGTACGTATAGATATTCTAAGGAAGTTATGAATGTCATATGTACTTTGGAAATAGAGCCTTACAGATTAATCAAATGGAACTTACTTCTGGACCAGTAGGACTCGATTCCTAGGAAAGATATTGATTTCCGTTAAGAAACACGAAGTTAGATCAATGTAACCAAATAAACATCCGCATGCCTCAGTTCAAGAGAAGTTGGAAACAAATTGGCGGATTTATACCATATTTGCATTTGAAACCATAAGTGCAACTTACTTGGCCTGGTTTTGTTTTTTATGAAAAGTAGAGCACAGACAATTTGAAGCAGCTTCACTTTCCTTTTTTCAATGTTTTCAAAATGAAATGGATTGTTCGCCGAAACAATTTGGTAATAATGAATTCTGACTTATTAAAAAGACGCAATAGATGTTTATTTGTTATTTAGAAATCCCCCGCAATCAGGAAGTATTGTTAGCTTAACTTGGCGGAAACTAGGAAGAGAAATTTGCCAATATGTCAAAATAAATTCCTTATGAGAACAAGTGTTTCTTTCACGAACGTAAAGGTGCCATTTCATGAGACCAGTCTCGTTGCTTTATTCCTGAAGGTGTGTAGAGAATATTTGAAAAATGTTTTCCGCCTGGGCAGTATAACAGGACAGAATTCAACGAATGGCCTAAGATAGATGGTATCTGATTAACAAGTTTGGCAGTTTATATTAGAAAACTGAAACATTGCATTCATTGTTTTTTTAGTGTAGTACGCGGTTTTTTGTAGATTATTCTTCTCGTCGGTCATATTGTTGCGAATTTCTTGACGACTACTCTTCTTTGAGAAACACATGGTCAAGCGCAGTGTATGCTAACGCCTGAATAGATACACGTGGCGTATTCTTGACAACAAGAAAGCGTAGTCGGCTGAAAATATTCAAACGTTGCGCCAGCTTCCTTCATTGGGCGATGCACTATGTAATGTGGATCTTAAGTTAGCAACTTACCACGCCTGGTTCAGTCGTCTCTGTCCACTATAATTAGAAAAGCAAAAAAGCAGGGCCGTTGTTGTAACATCTTTCTTTCGCTCCTTATGGAATTCCAAAAGGGCTAAAAACGTTTATCTGAAGAGTGTGAACCATGAAATTCACGAAAGTGAACTCACTTCTCCTTGTCCTGTTGGTGTTGATCCCTATATGAGTTGAAAAAAAAGGCATCAAGAACAATATTCCTATGTGGTTTCTTTACGATTGTACCAATCTTCAGCTTCGACTAGGCACTGTTACATTGTGCAGCAGGAAGCGATTGTTGCCGACACAGGTGATGAAAAACTGTGTCTAAACAGTTCCATACCTGCCCCAAGTGACCACTAAAAAAGAATGAATTTGACTAATCTAAATATGTTTTTAGAGGTACATACAAATATTCCGAAAAAGTTTTAAATGTCATGACCACTTTGTAAATAGGGTCGTACAAGTTAATCAAAGGGAACTAACTTCTGAACCAGTAGGACTCGATCTCAAGGAAAGATTTTGACTTCCGTCGCAAAATACGAAGTTCGAGCACAGTAACCATGTAAACATCCGAATAGGTTACTTGAAGATGAGGTGGACACAATTAGGAGGATTTATACCATATTTAGAGTAGAAACCGCAAGTGCAACTTACTTGACCTGGTCTTGTTCTTTCTGGGAACTAGGGCACAAATGATTGAAAGCAGATTCAGTTTCTTTTTCTCGACCTTTTTGAAACAAAATGGTTTGTTCCCAGCAACAATTTGGTAATAATACAGTCTGCCTTAGTAGAAAGATTAATTGAGCGCCAATTTAAAATAAAGATTTCCTCGCAATTACAATGAATTGTTGGCCTAAGTTTGGCGAAAACAGTAATGGAAAATGTGCCATTATATCAAAATGAAACGTTCATGGAAGAAAAGGTTTCTCTCACAAAGAAATGCGTGCCATTTCACCAGACCAATTTGCCCACGTTATTTCTGAAGTTGTGAAGAGAATATTTAGAAAAGTATTTT
This sequence comes from Rhipicephalus microplus, assembly GCF_043290135.1. Taxonomy (NCBI): domain Eukaryota; kingdom Metazoa; phylum Arthropoda; class Arachnida; order Ixodida; family Ixodidae; genus Rhipicephalus; species Rhipicephalus microplus. The sequence goes on along the minus strand of NC_134709.1, from coordinate 60,161,763 downwards.
ATGCTTGAAGAGACTAACAGAAGGGAATGCAATGAATGCGTGGAGAGAGATGGAACATTACAAACCAGTTTGGCAGGTTCTGTTTGGAAAACTGCAACCTTGCGTTCATAGTTCTGTTTCAATGTAGAACGTGGTTTTTGCTGAAACGGTTTCATCTCGGTGGCCATTTTGTCGTGAAATTCATAAAGTCTGCTCTTTTGTGAGAAAGACATGGTCCACTGCAATGGATGCTCGCTTTTGTATAGATGGGCATGGTGCCTTGTCGAAAACAAAACATCGTATTCAGCTGACAACTGGCAAACATAACGCCACTTTCCTTTATTAAACGATGTGTCTTGCAAAGTGGATCTTTAGTTGGCAATTTACCCCGCCTGTTTCAGTCGTCTCTGACCACTAGAATCACGAAATAAAGAAATGCTGGACTGTTTTTGTAAAGCGTTCGTTACGCTCGTAGCGGATTTCCAAAAGGGTTAAAAGCGTTTATATGGAAAGTGTGAACTAAGAAATTCCATGAACTCACTTCTCCTGGTCCTGTTGGTATTGGTCCCTATGTGAGTTGAAAAAAAGAGGTATAAAGCAAAATACGTTCGGTGTCTATATGATTGTGCCAAACTGAAGGTCCGATTATTCTAAGAGGCATTATTACGCTGTGCAGCAGGAAGAGATCATTACCGACAGAGGTGATGGAAAACGGTGTCTGGACGTTCTCATACCCGATACTACGTGACCACTAAAAATGAATGGATTGGACTAATCTAAAAACAGTTAGAAATGTACATATAAATATTCTAAAGAAGTTCTAAATGTTTTAACCACCTTACAAATAGGCCTTACAGAACTATCAGAAAAAAGTTTTTCTACATAGGTAGGACTTGATTTCAAGGAAAGATATTGATTTGCGTTACGAAATACGAACTTCGAGTTCAGTAATCATGTAAAAATTGCATTGTTCAGTTGAAGAGGAAGTAGAAACATTTAAGTGGATTTATATTATAAATGTAGTTGAAACCACAAGTGCAACTTACTTAGCCTGGTTTTGTTCTTACTAGGAACTAGGTGACAAACAATTTAAAGCAAGTTCAGTTTCCCATTATCAATGTTTTCTAAATGAAGTTGTTTGTTCACCGCAACAATTAGGTAATAATGAATCCTGCCTGATTACAGAGATGCAATGCGTGTATTTTTATTATTTAGAATTTTCACGCTTTTCCGATGAATCGTTAGCTTAACATTAGCGAAAATGGCTATTGAAAATACGCCAATATGTGAAACTAAAATCCATTAGGGAATAAATGTTTTTCTCACGAACGTATGCGCGTCATTTCATCAGACCAGTTTGTTTATTTTGGAAACCGTGTAGAGAATATCTAAAAAATTGTTTTAAGCCTGAGGAGCATAACAGAAGAGAATGCAATGAATGCCTGAAGAAAAATAAAAAAAAATGAACAAGTTTGGCAGCATATGTTTGGAAAATGAACGCTTGCGTTCATAGCTCAATTTCAAATTAGAACGGTGTTTTTTTTTGTTGTTAATCTTATTCATCTCGTCAGTTATTTTGTTACGAATTTATTGACTACTGCTTTTCTGTGAGGAAGACATGGTCAAGCGCAAAACTTGTGTATGGAGGGACGTGGTGCTTTATCGAAAAACCAAAAAGCGTGTTCTTCTGAAAACTGTAAAACGTAACCCCATTTTCCTTCATTAGACGATGCGGCATGTAAAGTGTAACTTACCGCGCCTGGCTCAGTCGTCTGTGACCACTAGAATCAGGAAAGCAAGAAAACCAGGACCGTTTTTATAAAACCTTTCTTTCGCACTTCGCGGATTTTAAAAACGCTAAAAACGTTTACATGGAGATTGTAAACCACGAAACTCGCGAAAATGAACTCACTTCTCCTGGTTGTGTTGGCCTTGATCCCTATGTGAGTTGAAAAAAAAAAGGTATGAAGCAAAAGAGTTTCGGAGTCTATGTGCTTGTACCAAACGTGAGTTCCGACTAGTGTAGGATGCATTATTACACTGTGCACCTTGAAAAGATCGTTACCGACACAGGTGATGGAAAATTGGTCTTGATGTTCCCATATTAGATACGCGACCACTAAAATTGACTGGGTTGGACTAATCTAAAAACGCCTATAGAAGTACGGATAGATATTCTGAAGAACTTTTCAATGTCATAACCGCTTTGGAAATAGAGCCTTACAGATTAATCAAAGAGAACTTACTTCTGGACCAGTAGGAGTCGATCACTAAAAAAATACCGATTTACGTTACGAAATACGAAGTAGGAGCACAGTAACCATATCAACATCCGCAGAGGTTAGTTGAAGAGGAGGTGGAAACATAAAGGCGGATTTATACCATATTTTTATTTCAAACCATAGGTACAACTTACTTGGCCTGGTCTTGTTTTTTGTGGAAACTAGAGCACAGACAATTTAAAGCAACTTAACTTTCTTTTTTTTTCAATATTTTCGAAGTGAAATGGTTTGTTCGCCGCAACAATTTAGTAATATGGAATTCTGCCTTATTAGAAAGCCGCAATAGATATCTGTTTATTAATTAGGAATTTCTTCGCATTTTCGATGTATTGATAGCTTAACTTTGGCAAAAACTACGATGGAAATTACGCCAGTATATCAAAAATAGAACCGTTATGGGAATAACTGTTTCCCTCCCGAACGTACAGGTGCCATTTCATCAGACCAGTCTCGTTGCTTTATTTCTGAAACTGTGTAGAAAATATTTCAAAAATGTTTTCCGCCACAGCAGCATAACAGAAGGGAATTTAACGAATGCCCGGAGAGAGATGGAATCTGATCAACAAGTTTGGCAACCTATACTAGAAACTGAAATCTTGCATTCATAGTTTTTTTTTCAATGTAGTACGCGGTTTTTGTAGAATATTATTCTCTCGTCGTTCATATTGTTCGACTTTTATGACGACTGCTCTTAATTCTTTGAGAGAAACACGGTCAAATGCAATTTAAGCTAACTCCTGTATAGATGGACATGGTCCATTATCTAGAAAAAAAGCGAAGTCTGCTGACACTTTCATGCGTAGCGCCAGCTTCCTTCATTACACGAAGCACCATGTAAAAGTAGATCTTAAGTTAGCAACTTACCAAGCCTGGCTGAATCGTCTCTGACCACTAGAATTAGGAAAAGAAGACAAGCAGGCCTGTTGTTATAAAAGCTTTCTTACGCTCGTCACGGAATTTTGAAAGGACCAAAACGTTTATGTGGAGAGAGTGAACCATGAAATTCACGAAAGTGAACTCACTTCTGGTCCTGTTGGTGTTGATCCCTATATGAGTTGAAAAAAAAAAACAGGTTCGAAGACAAATATTTCTTTGCGGTCTCTATACGATTGTATCATATTTTAGCTCCAACTAGGCATTGTTACCTTGTGCAGCAGAAAGAGATTGTTGCCGACACAGGTGAGAAAAAACTGTGTCTGAACATTTGAACACCGGCACTAGGCGAACACTAAAAAAGCAATGGATCGGACTGAACTCAAAACGTTTATAGAGGTACATATAGATGCACAGAAGAAGTTTAAATGTCATAACCAATTTAGAAATACAGTCTTACAGATTAATCAAAGGCAACGCTCTTCTAGACCAGTAGGACTCGATCCCTTTAAAAGATTTTTATTTCCATTATGAAATACAAAGTTGGAGCACATTAACCAAATCAACATCCAAATAGGCTAGTTGAAGATGAGGTGGACACATTTAGGAAGATTTATACCATATTTAGAGGGGAAACCACATGTGAAACATACTCGGCCTGATCTTGTTCTTTGTGGAAACTTGGGCACAAATAATTGAAAGCAGCTTCAGTTTCTTTTCTCGACGTTTGCGAAATGAAACGGTTTGTTCACCGCAACAATTTGATGATAATACATTCTGCCCTACTACAAAGACCTATTGAGCACCAGTTTAAAATATAAGATTTCCTTGCAATTGCAAATAATTGTTAGCCTAGGTTTGGCGAAAACAGCGATGGAAAAATGTGCCATTATGTCAAAATAAACGTTCATGAGAATAAAGGTTTCTCCCACGGACGTATGCGTCCCACTTCATGAGACCAGTCTGCTTACTTCATTTCTGAAGTTGTGTAGAGAATATTTCGAAAAATGTTTTACGCCTGAAAAGCATAACAGAAGAGAATGCAATAAATAACCGGAGAGAGATGGAACATATGAACAAGTTTGGCAGGTTATGTTTAGAAAACTGCAACCTTGCGTTCATAGTTATCTTCCAATGAAGAACGTAGTTTTTTGTTGAAGATAATTCCTCTGGGCAGCCATTTTGTTGTGAGTTTGATAAAGTCTTCTCTTTTGTGAGAAAGACACAGTCTACTGCAATTTGATGCTCACTGTTGTATAAAATGGCATGCATGGGGCATTATCGAAAACGAAACAGCGTAATCAGCTGACAACTGTCAAACATAATGGCAGTTTCCTTCATCAGACGATGTGCATTGCAAAGTGGACCTTTTGTTGGCAACATATCTTGCCTGTTTCAGTTGTCTCTGACCACTAGAATCACGAAAGAAAGAAATACAGGACCATTTTTTCTAAAGTGTTCGTTTTGCGTGTAGCGGAATTTGAAAAGGGCTAAAAACGTTTATACGAAGAGTGTGAAACATGAAATTCAACGAACTCGATTCTCCTGGTTCAGTTGGCCTTGATCCCTATGTGAGTATAAAAAAAAGATGTATAAAGCAAAATATTTTCGGTGTCTATATGATTGCACCAAACGTCTGGTCCGACTACTCGAAGAGGCATTATTACGCTGCGCAGCTGGAAGAGATCGTTACCGACAGAGTTGATAAAAAACGGTGTCTGCACTTTCCCATACCGGATACTACGCGAACACTAGAAAGGAGTGAATGGGACTAATGCAAAAACGTTTATTGAGGCACATATAGATATTTTAAAGAAGGTTTAAATGTCATAACAGTTTTGAAAATAGAGCCCTAATGAGTGATGAAACGTTTTTTCTGGACCAGCAGGACTCGATTGCTAGGAAAGATGTTGATTTCCGTTAAGAAATACGAAGTTCGAGCACAGTAACTATATCAACATCCACGTTGGTTAGTGCAAGACGAGGTGGAACCAATTAGGCACATTTATACCACAATTAGAGCTGAAACCACAAGTGCAACTAACTAAGCGTGGTCTTGTTCTTACTGGAAGCTAGGGCACAAACGATTGAAAGGAACTTCAGTTTCCTTTTCTAGACGTTTTCGAAATGAAATGGTTTGTTCACCACAACAATTTTGTAATATAAACTCTGCCTTATTAGAAGACGCAATGAATGTTAATTTAAAATAAAGATTTCCCCGCAATTGCGATGAATACTTAGCCTGAATTTGGCGAGAACAACGATGCAAATTGTTTCATAAGACAAAATAAATTTTTTATGGGAATAAATGTTTCTCTAACAAACGCAAAGGTGCCATTTCATCAGACCAGTCTGGTTACATTATGTCTGAAAGAGTGTAAAGAATATCTCAAAAATATTTTACACCTTAGGCTCAGAACAGAAGAAAATGCAATGAATGCTTGGAAAGAGATGGAACATGATGTACAAGTTTGGCTGCTTACGTTTACAAAACTGCAACTTTGCGTTTATAGTTCTCTTTCAAAGTAGGGCGTGGTTTTTTTATAAGAATATTCATCTCATCGGTCATATTGGGTTTGAATTTATTGACGACTGCTTTTCTCTGAGAAACACAATGTCAAGCGCAAAACTTGTGTAAAGATGGACGTGGTCCTTTATTGAAAGCAAAAAAAAAAAAGCCTAGTCTGTTGATCACTGTGAAACGTAACGCCAGTTTCTTTCATTGGACGATACGCCATGTAAAGGTGATCTTAAGTTAGCAACTTACCGCGCCTGGTTCAGTCATCTCTGACCACTAGAATTAGAAAAACAAAGAAAGAGGACCGTTTTTATAACCCTTCAATTCGGTCATCACGGAATTCAAAGAGAGCTGATAAACGTTTATGTGCAGAGTGTTAACCATGACATTCTCAAACATGAACTCACTTCTCCTGGTGCTGTTGGTCTCGATCCCTATATTAAATGAAAAACTGGTATGAAGCAAAATATTTCCAGTGTCTATAAAATTTTTTTCCTACCTTCAAATCAGACTATTTGAAGAAGCATTATAAGGCTGTGCAGGTGGAAGAGATCGTTACAGGCACAGGTGATGAAAATTAATATCTGGAGGTTCCCACATTGAATAATACGTGACTAGTAAAAAGGGATGATTAGGACTAATCTAAAAATGTTTCTAGAGGTACCAATAGAAATCCCGAAGAAGATTTCAATGGAATAACCACTTTGGAAATACAAACTTACAGATTATTCAAAGGGAACTTACTTCGTTACTAGTAGGCCTCGATCCCTAAGAAAGATATTGATTTCAGTTACAAAAAAAAAGAATTTCTAGCGTAGCAACCACATCAAAATCTTGATGAGTTAGTTCAAGAGGAGGTGGAATTAATTGGCAGATTGATACGATATTCGTAGTTGAAAACATAAGTGCAACTGACTTGGCCTGGTCTTGTTCTTTCTGGGAACTACAGCACAAACGATTGAAAGCAGCTTTAGTTTCCTTTTTTCTATGTTCTCTAAATGAGATGAGTTGTTCACCGCAACAACTTGGTAGTATTGATTTCCGCCTTTTATAAAGACGCAACAGATGCCAATTTAAAATTTAAGAATTTCTTGGGGATTTCTTGGTGATCGTTTGTTTCATCACGGAATTCTGAAAGGGCTAAAAACGTTTATCGGGAGATTGTGAACCATGAAATTCACACAAATGAACTCACTTCTGTTGGTCCTGTTGGCTTTGATTCCTATGTGAGTTGAAACAAAGTAAGAAGCAAAATATTTTCCGTGTCTATGTGGTTGTACCAAACTTCAGTTCCGACTATTCTAAGGGGCATTATTACGCCGTGCAGCTTGAAGTGATCGTTACCGACACAGGTGATGGAAAATTATCCTGAACGTTCCCCTATGAGATACTACGTAACCACTAAAAATGACTGAATTGGACAAACTTAAAACACTTATAGAAGTACGTATACATATTATAAGAAGTTGTCAATGTCATAACCACTTTATAAATAGAACTTTACAGATTATTCAAAGGAAACTTACTTCTGGACCAGCTGGAGTCGATCTCCAGGAAAGATATATTTCCGTCACGAAATAGAAACTTCGACCACAATCATGATATCAAAATCAACATGGGTTAGTTCAAAGGGGAGTGGAAACAATTAGGCGGATATATACCATGTTTATATTTGAAACTGCATGTGCAACTTACTTGACCTGGTCTTGATCTTGATGGGAACTAGAGCACAAACAATACACGTTTCCTTTTTCAATGTTTTCGAAATGAAATTGTTTGTTCATCGCAACAATTCTGTAACATGGAATACCCCCGTATTAGAGAGACGCAATGCATGTCTATTTATTATTTAAGAACTTCCTCGACATTTAGATGAATTGTTAGCTTGACTTTGGCGAAAACTACGATGGAAAATACGCCAAGATGTCAAAATAATCCATTATGGGAATAAATGTTTCTTTCACGACGGTAAAGGTGCCATTTTATCAGACTAGTGTGCTTACTTCCTTTTTGAAGGGGTGTAGGGAATATTGCAAAAATGTTTTACGCCTGTGGAGCATAACAGGAGAGAATGCAATTAATGCGTGGAGACAGATGGAACAGAATGAACAAGTTGGGAAGCTTCTGTTTAGAAAACTGTGACCTTGCTTTCATAATTTTCTTTCAATGTAGAACGTGGTTTTTTGTTTAATATTACTCATCTCGGTGGCCATTTTGTTGCGAATTTCATAAAAAGTGCTCTTCTGTGAGAAAGACACGGTGAACCGCAATTGATGCACACTTTTTATAGATATGCATGGTTGTTTATCGAAAACCAAACAGCGTAGTCAGCTGACAACTGTCAAATGTAACACCAGTTTTTTTTCATTAGACGATATGTCATGCAAAGTGGATTTTTAGTTGGCAACTTACCGTGCCTGTGTCTGTCGTTTCTGACCACTACAATCACAAAAGCACGAAACGCAGGACCGTTTTTAAAAATACTAGTTTCGCTCGTTGTGCAATTCTAAAAAGGCCAAAAACGTTTATATAGCTAGTGTGAACCAAGAAATTCACGAAATTGAACTTCTCCTGGTTCTGTTGGTCTTGATTCCTATGTGAGTTGAAAAAAAGGTATGAAGCAAAAGATTTTAGGAGTCTAAGTGATTGTACAAACTTCAGTTTCGACTATTCTAAGAGGCGTTATTAACTGTGCAGCTTGAAGAGATCGTTACCGACACAGGTGATGGAAAACTGGTCGGGACGTTCCAATATTAGATACGTGACCTCTAAAAATGACTGGATTGAACTAATATAAAAACGATTATAGAGGTACGTATAGATATTCTGAAGGAAGTTTTCAATGTGATATCCACTTTGGAAATAAAGCCTTACAGATTAATCGAAGGAAACTTACTTCTGGACCAGTAGGACTCGATTCCTAGGAAAGATATTGATTTCCGTTACGAAATACGAAGTTAGATCACAGTAACCATATAAAAATCAGCATGGCTTAGTTCAAGAGGAGGTGGAAACAAATGGCGGATTTATACCATATTTACATTTGAAACCATGAGTGCAACTTACTTCGTCTGCTCTTGTTTTTTGTGGAAACTAGAGCACAGACAATTTAAAGCAGCCTCACTTTCTTTTTTTCAACGTTTTCTAAATTAAATGGTTTGTCCGCCGAAACAATTTGGTAATAATGAATTCTGCCTTATTAAAGAACGCAATATATGTGTATTATTTAGGAATCGCCTCGCAACTTTGAAGTATTGTTAGCTTAACTTGGCTGAAACAATGAAGGAAAATACGCCATTATGTCAAAATAAAATTGTTTTGGAAATAAGTGTTTCTTTCGCGAACGTAAAGGTGTCATTTCACGAGACCAGTCTCGTTGCTTTATTTCTGAAAGTGTGTAAAGAATATTTTAAAAATGTTTTCCACCTGAGCAGCATAATAGAAGAGAATTCAACGAATGCCCTGAGAGAGATGGAATCGGATGAACAAGTTTGGCAGCTTATATTAGGAAACTGAAACCTTGCATTCATAGTTTTTTCAATGCAGTACGCGGTTTTTTTGTAGAAGAATATTAATCTCGTCGGTCATATTGTTGCGAATTTCTTGACGACTGCTCTTCTTTGAGAAACACATGGACAAGCACAGTTTATGACAACTCCTGTATAGATAGACGTGGCGTATTATTGACAACAAGAAAGCGTAGTCGGCTGGTAATATTCAAACGTAGCGCCAGCTTCCTTCATTGCGCGATGCACCATGTAAAGTGGATCTTAAGTTAGCAACTTACCACGCCTGGTTCAGTCGTCTCTGTCCACTATAATTAGAAAAACAAAAAAAAAAGCAGGGCTGTTGTTGTAACACCTTTCTTTCGCTCTACACGGAATTCCAAAAGGGCTTAAAACGTTTATCTGAAGAGCGTGAACCATGAAATTCACGAAAGTGAACTCACTTCTCCTGGTCCTGTTGGTGTTATTCCCTATATGAGTTGAAAAAAAAAAAAACGTTCAAAGCAAAATATTTCTTTGCGGTGTGTATACGATTGTACCATATTTCAGCTCCATCTAGGCATTGTTACGTTGTGCAGCAGAAAGAGATTGTTTCCGACACGGGTGAGAAAAAACTGTGTCTGGACACTTCCACACCGGCCCTACGGGACCACTAAAAAGGAATGGATTTGACTAATCTAAAATGTTTATAGAGGTACATACAGATATTCCGAAGAAGTTTAAAATGTCATAACCACTTTCTAAATAGAGTCTTACATATTAAACAAAGGGAACTAAATTTTGGACCAGTAGGACTTGATCTCTAGGAAAGATATTGATTTCTGTCGCGAAATACGAAGTTCGAGCACAGTAACCTTATCATCATTCAAATAGGTAAGTTGAAGACGAGGTAGACACAATTAGGAAGATTTATACCGTAGTTAGAGTTGAAACCACAAGTGCTACTTACTTGGCCTTGTCTTGTTCTTTCTGGAAACTAGGGCACAAATGATTGAAAGCAGCTTCAGTTTCTTTTTCTCGTCGTTTTCGAAACGAAATTGTTTGTTCACCCCAACAATTTGGTAATAATACATTCTGCCTTAGTAGAAAGATTCATTGAGCGCCAATTTAAAATAAAGATTTTCTCGCAGTTACAATCAATTGCTAGCCAAAGTTTGGCGAAAACAGTAAGGAAAAATGTGCCATTATATGAAAATGAAACGTTCATGGCAATAAAGGTTTCTCTCACGAACGTATGCGTGCCATTTCATCAGACCATTCTGCCCACTTTATTTTTGAATTTGTGAATAGAATATAACGAAAAGTATTTTATGCTTGAAGAGAACAACAGATGGGATGAAATAAATGCGTGGAGAAAGATGGAACATCACGAACCATTTTGGCAGGTTCTGTTTGGAAAACTGCAACCTTGCGTTCATAGTTCTCTTTCAATGTAGAACGTGGTTTTTGCTGAAGATGTTTCATCACGGTGGCCATTTTGTCGTGAAATTCATAAGGTCTGCTCTTTTGTGAGCAAGACATGGTCAACTGCAATGGATGCTCACTTTTGCATAAATGGGCATGGTGCCTTATCGAAAACTAAACAGCGTATTCAGCTGACAACTGGCAAACATGACGCCAGTTTGCTTCATTAGACGATGTGTCATGCAAAGTGGATCTTTAGTTGGCAATTTACCCAGCCTGTTTCAGTCGTCTCTGACCACTAGAATCACGAAAGAAAGAAATGCAGGAGCGTTTTCGTAAACAGTTCGTTACGCTCGTAGCGGAATTCCAAAAGGGCTAAAAGCGTTTATATGGAGAGTGTGAACCATGAAATTAAATGAAATCACTTCTCCTGGTCCTGTTGGTTTAGGTGCCTATATGGTTGGGCCAAACTTAAGGTCCGTCTATTTTAAGAGGCATTATTACGCTGTGTAGCTGGAAGAGATCGTTACCGACAGAGGTGATAGAAAACTCTGTCTGAACGTTCCCATACTCGATACTACGTGACCACCAAAAATGAATGGATTGCACAAATCTAAAACCTTTCGAGATGTACATACAGATATTCTAAGGAAGTTTTCAATGTCATAACCACCTTACAAATAGGCCTTAGAGATTATCCAGAAGGAAATTTCTTCTACATCAGTAGGACTTGATTCCAAGAAAGGATATTGATTTCTGTTACCCATACGGACTTCGAGCTCACTAATCATATAAAAATTGCATGAGTTAGTTCTAGAGGAGGTAGAAACAATTAAGTGGATTAATACTATAAAAATAGTTGAAACCTCAAGTGCAACTTACTTGGCCTGGTTTTGTTCTTTCTCGGAACTAGGGCACAAACAATTTAAAGCAGGTTCACATTCCACTTATTATTGTTTCCTAAATAAAAGTGTTTGTGTACCGCAACAATTTGGTAATAATGAATCCTGGCTGATTAGAGAGACACAATGCGTGTGTTTTTATTATTTAGAATTTTCTTGCTTTTTTGATGAATTGTAAGCCTAACATTAACGAAAATGGCTATAGAAAATACGCCCATATGTCGAATTAAAACCCATATGGGAATAAATGCTTCTCTCACGAACGTATGCCTGCCATTCTATCAGACCAGTCTGTTTATTTTGGAAACCGTGTAGAAAATATCTAAACGAATTGTTTTAAGCCTGAGGAGCATAACAGAAGAAATCTCAATGAATGCCTGAAGAAAAATAGAACGTTATGAACAAGTTCGGAGCATATGTTTAGAAAAATACACGTTTGCGTTCATAGTTCTATTTCAAATTAGAACGATGTTTTTTTTTGTTGTGAAGATAATTCATCTCGTCAGTTATTTTGTTACGAATTTAATGACGACAGCTTTTCTGTGAGAAAGACATGGTCAAGCGCAAAACTTGTGTATAGAGGGACGTGCTGCTTTATCGAAAACCAAAAGCGTAGTCTGCTGAAAACTGTAAAACAGAACCCCAGTTTCCTTCATTTGACGATCCGGCATGTAAAGTGGACCTTACCGCGCCTGTTTCAGTCTTCTCTGACAACTGAAATCAGGAAAGCAAGAAAACAAGGACCGTTTTTATAAAACCTGCCTTTCGCACTTTGTGGATATTTATTTAGGCTAAAACGTTTATCTGGAGATTGTGAACCACGAAATTCGCGAAAATGAACTCACTTCTCCTGGTTGTGTTGGCTTTGATCCCTATGTGAGTTGAAAAAAAAAAAGGTATGAAGCAAAATTTTTTCGGAGTCTATGTGCTTGTACCAAACTTCAGTTCCGACTATTTTAAGACGCATTATTACGCGGTGCAGCTTAAAGAGCTCGTTACCGACACAGGTGATGGAAAATGGGTGTGGAAGTTCCCATATTAGATACATGATCATTAAAAATGACTGCGTCGTACTAATCTAAAAACGCTTATAGAAGTACGTATAGACATTCGAAAGAAATTTTCAATGTCATAACCGCTTTTGAAGTAGAGCCTTACAGATAAATCAAAGGGAACTTACTTCTGGACGAGTAGGAGTCGATCCATAAAAAACATATCCATTTCCGGTACGAAATACGAAGTTGGAGCACGGTAACCATATTAACATCCGCATAGGTTTGTTGAAGAGGAGGTGGAAAGAAGAAGGCGGATTTATACCGTATTTTTATTTCAAAGCACAAGTGCAACTTACTTGGCCTGGTCTTGTTGTTTGTAGAAACTAGAGCACAGACAATTTAAAGAAGCTTTACTTTCCTTTTTTCAATGTTTTTGAAATGAATTGGTTTTTTCGCCGCAACAATTTGGTAATAAGGAATTCCGCCTTTTTAGAAGGACGCAATGCATGTCTATTTATTATTTAGGAATTTCTTCTCAATTTCGATGTAACGATAGCTTAACTTTGGCGAATACTACGATTGAAATTACGCCAATATATCAAAACAAAATTGTTATGAGAATAAGTGTTTCCCTCACGAATGTAAAGGTGCCATTTCATAAGACCAGTATGGTTGCTTTATTTCTGAAAGTGGGTGGAAAGCATTTCAAATATTTTTTTCCGCCTGTGCAGCATAACAGAAGAAAATTCAACGAATGCCCGCAGAGAGATGGTATCTGATGAAGAAGCTTGGCAGCTTATAATACGAAATTGAAACCTTGCATTCATAGTTTTTTTCAATGTAGTACGCGGGTTTTTGTAGAAGATTATTCATCTCGGTGGTCATATTGTTGCGAATTTCATGACAACTGCTCTGCTTTGAGAAACACATGGTCAAGCGCACTTTAAGCTAACTCCTGCATAGATAGAAGTGGTGCATTTTTGAGAAAAAAAAAGCGTGGTCTGCTGACAACTGTTAAACGTAGCGCGAGCTTCCTTCATTGCGCGATGCACCTTGTAAAGTGGATCTTAAGTTAGCAACTTACCACGCCTGGTTCAGTCGTCTCTGTCCACTACAATTAGAAAAGAAAGAAAAGCAGGGTTGTTGTTATAAAAGCTTTCTTACGTTCGTCACGGAATTTTTAAAGGGCTGAAAACGTTTATCTCGAGAGTGTGAACCATGAAATTCACAAAAGTGAACTCGCTACTGGTCCTGATGGTGTTGATCCCTATATGAGTTGAAAGAAAAGGTTCGAAGCGAAATATACCTTTGCGGTGTCTATACGATTGTATCATAATTTAGCTCCAACTAGGCATTGTTACGTTGTGCAGCAGGAAGAGATTGTTGCCGACACAGGTGAGAAAAAACTGTGTCTGAACATTTCCACACCGGCACTAGGTGAACACTAAAAAAGGAATGAATCGGACTGAACTGAAAAGGTTTATAGAGGTACATATAGATGCACAGATGAAGTTTTAAATGTCATAACCACTTTATAAATACAGTCTTACATATTAATCAAAGGGAACATACTTCTGGACCAGTAGGACTTGATCCATTTGAAAGATAAATATTTCCATTATGAAATACAAAGTTCGAGAACATTAACCATATCAACATCCGAATAGGTTAGTTGAAGACGAGGTGGACACAATTAGGTAGATTTATACCATATTTAGTGTGGAAACCACATGTGAAACATACTTGGCCTGATCTTGTTCTTTGTGGAAACTTGGGCACAAATGATTGAAAGCAGCTTCAGTTTCTTTTCTCGACGTTTGCGAAATGAAACGGTTTGTTCACCGCAACAATTTGATGATAATACATTCTGCCCTACTACAAAGACCTATTGAGCACCAGTTTAAAATATAAGATTTCCTTGCAATTGCAAATAATTGTTAGCCTAGGTTTGGCGAAAACAGCGATGGAAAAATGTGCCATTATGTCAAAATAAACGTTCATGAGAATAAAGGTTTCTCTCACGGAGCTATGCGTGCCACTTTATGAGACCAGTCTGCTTACTTCATTTCTGAAGTTGTGTAGAGAATATTTCGAAAAATGTTTTACGCCTGAGGAGCATAACAGAAGAGAATGCAATAAATGTCCGGAGAGAGATGGAACATATCAACAAGTTTGGCAGGTTATGTTTAGAAAACTGCAACCTTGCGTTCATAGTTCTCTTTCAATGAGGAACGTATTTTTTTGTTGAATTATTATTTCTCTGGGCAGCCATTTTGTTGTGAATTTGATAAACTTTTCTTTTTTGTGATAAAGACACAGTAAACTGCAATTTGATGCTCACTTTTGTATAGATTGGCGTGCATGGTGCATTATCGAAAACGAAACAGCGTAATCAGCTGACAACTGTCAAACATAACGACAGTTTCCTTCATCAGACGATGTGCAATGGAAAGTGGACCTTTTGTTGCCAACTTACCCCGTCTGTTTTAGTCGTCTCTGACCACTAGATTCACGAAAGAAAGATATGCAGGACCGTTTTTTCTAAAGTGTTTGTTTCGCACCAAGCGGAATTCGAAAGGGGCTAAAAACGATTATATGGAGAGTGTGAACCATGAAACTCAATGAGCTCACTTCTCGTTGTCCTGTTGGTCTTGATCCTTATGTGAGTTGAAAAAAAGATGTATAAAGCAAAATATTTTCGGTGTCTGTATGATTGCACCAAACGTCAGGTCCGACTACTCGAAGAGGCATTATTACGCTGCGCAGCTGGAAGAGATTGTTACCGACAGAGTTGATAAAAAACGGTGTCTGGACTTTCCCATACCAGATACTACGCGAACACCAGAAACGACTGAATGGGACTAATGCAAAAACGTTTATTGAGGCACATATATATATTTTAAAGAAGGTTTAATTGTCATAACAATTTTGAAAATACAGCCCTAATGAGTGATTCTAAGGAAACTTTTTTCTGGACCAGCAGGACTCGATCGCTAGGAACATGTTGATTTTTGTTAAGAAATACGAAGTTCGAGCATAGTAACTATATCAACGTCCGCGTGGGTTAGTTTAAGACAAGGTGGAAACAATTAGGCGCATTTACACACAATTAGAGCTGAAACCACAAGTGCAACTAACTAAGCGTGGTCTTGTTCTTACTGGAAGCTAGGGCACAAACGATTGAAAGGAACTTCAGTGTCCTTTTCTAGACGTTTTCGAAATGAAATGGTTTTTTCACCACAACAATTTTGTAATATAAACTCTGCCGTATTAGAAGACGCAATGAATGTTAATTTAAAATAAAGATTTCCCCGACATTGCGATGAATACTTAGCCTGAATTGGGCAAGAACAACGATGCAAAATGTTTCATAAGTCAAAATAAATTCTTTACGGGAATAAATTTTTCTCTAACAAACGTAAAGGTGCCATTTCATCAGACCAGTCTGGTTACATTATGTCTGAAAGAGTGTAAAGAATATCTCAAAAATACTTTACACCTTAGGCTCGGAACAGAAGTAAATGCAATGAATGCCCGGAAAGAGATGGAACATGATGAACGAGTTTGGCTGCTTACGTTTAGAAAACTGCAACTTTGCGTTTATAGTTCTCTTTCAAAGTAGGGCGTGGTTTTATTATAAGAATATTCATATCGTCGGTCATATTGGGTTCGAATTTATTGACGACTGCTTTTATCTGAGAAACACAATGTCAAGCGCAAAACTTCTGTATAGATGGACGTGGTCCTTTATCGAAAGCAAAAAAAGCCTAGTCTGTTGATCGCTGTGAAACGTAACGCCAGTTTCTTTCCTTGGACGATACGCCATGTAAAGGTGATCTTAAGTTAGCAACTTACCGCGCCTGGTTCAGTCATCTCTGACCACTAGAATCAGAAAACAAGGAAACAAGACCGTTTTTAGAACCCTTCAATCCGGTCGTCACCACAATTAAAAAAGAGCTGATAAACGTATATACGCAGAGTGTTAACCACGAAATTCTCAAACATGAACTCACTTCTCCTGGTGATGTTGGTCTTGATCCCTATTTGAAATGAAAAACTGGTATGAAGCAAAATATTTCCACTGTCTATACAATTTTTTTCCAATCTTCAATTCAGACTATTCTAAGAAGCATTATAAGGCTGTGCAGGCGGAAGAGATCGTTACAGACACAGGTGATGAAAACTAGTATCTGGACGTTCCCATATTGAATAATACATGACCAGTAGAAAGGGATGAATAGGACTAATCTAAAAATGTTTCTAGAGGTACCAATAGATATCCTGAAGATGTTTTCAATGGAATAACCACTTTGAAAATACAAACCTACAGAGTATTCGAAGGGAACTTACTTCTTTACCAGTAGGCCTCGATAAATAGGAAAGATATTGATTTCTGTTACGAAAAAAGAATTTCTAGCATAGCAATCATATCAAAATCTCCATGAGTTAGCTCAAGAGGAGGTGGAAACAATTAGCAGAATCATACGATATTTGTAGTTGAAACCATAAGTGCAACTGACTTAGCCTGGTCTTGTTGTTTCTGGGAATTACAGCACAAACGATTGAACGCAGCTGTAGTTTCCTGTTTTCGATGTTCTCTAAATGAGATGAGTTGTTTACCGCAACAATTTAGTAATATTCAATTCCGCCCTATATAGAGACGCAACAGATGCCAATTTAAAGTTTAAGAATTTCTTGGTGATTTCGGTGAATTGGCAGCCTAACTTCTACGAAAGCAGCGATAGAAAATGTGCCATTATATCAAAATGAAACATTCGTGAGAATAAATGCTGGTCCCACGAACGTATGCGTGCCATTTCATCGGACCAGTGTGCTTAGTTTATTTCTTAAGGTGGGTAGAGAATATTTCAAAAGGGTTTTACACCTGAGCATAACAGAAGAGAATGCTTTAGGTTCTTTATCGAAAACTAAACAGCGTATTCAGCTGACAACTGGCAAACATAACGCCACTTTCCTTCATTAGACGATGTGTCATGCAAAGTGGATCTTTAGTTGACAATTTACCCAGCCTGTTTCAGTCGTCTCTGACCAGTAGAATCACGAAAGAAAGAAATGCAGCAGCGTTTTTGTAAAGCATTAGTTACGCTCGTAGCGGATTTACAAAAGGGATAAAAGCATTTATATGAAGAGTGTGAACCATGAAATTCAATGAACTCACTTCTCCTGGTCCTGTTGGTCTTGGTCCCTATGTGAGTTGTAAAAAAAAGAGGTATACAGCAAAGTACTTTCGGTGTCTATATGATTGTGCCAAACTTAAGGTCCGACTATTCTTAGCGGCATTATTACGCTGTGCAGCTGGAAGAGATTGTTACCGACAGAGGTGATGGAAAACTCTGTCTGGACGTTCCCATACTCGATACTACGTGACCTTTAAAAATCAATGAATTGGACTAATCTAAAAACGTTCACAGATGCAAGTAAAGATATTCTAAAGAAGTTTTCAATGTCATAACCATCTTACAAATAGGCCTTACATATTATTTAGAGAAAAATTTCTTCTACATCAGTAGGACTTGATTCCGAGTAAAGATATTGATTTCCGTTGTGAAATATGAACTTCGAGCTCAGTAATTATAAAAAAACTGCATGGGGTAGTTCAAGAGGGGTAGAAACAATTAAGTGGATTTATACTATATATACAGTTGAAACGACAAGTGCAAATTACTTGGACTGGTTTTGTTCTTTCTAGGAACTTGGGCACAAACAATTTAAAGCAGGTTCAATTTCCCTTTATAATGTTTTCTAAAAGAAACAGTTTGTTCTCCGCAACAATTTGGCAATAATGAATCCTGCCTATTTAGAGAGACGCAATGCGTGTTTTTTATTATTTAGAATTTTCTCGCTTTTCCGATGATTTGTTAGCTTCACATTAGCGAAAATGGTTATTGAAAATATGCCATTATGTCAAACTGAAACCCATATGGGAATAAATGTTTCTCTCACGAACGTATGCGTGCCATTTCATCAAACCAGTCTGTTTATTTAATGTTGGAAACCGTGTAGAGAATATCTAAAAGAATTGTTTTAAGCCTGAGGAGCATAAGAGAAGAGAATGCAATGAATGCCTGAAGAAAAATAAAACATAAAGAACATGTTTGGCAGCATATATTTAGAAAAATGCACGCTTGCGTTCGTAGTTCTATTTCAAACTAAAAGAATGTTTGTTTGTTGTGAAGATTATTCATCTCGTCAGTTATTTTGTTACGAATTTAATGACTACTGCTTTTCTGTAAGAAAGACACGGTCAAGCGCAAAACTGGTGTATAGAGGGACGTGGTGCTTTATCAAAAATCAAAAAGCGTATTCTGCTGAAAGCTGTAAAACGTAACCGAAATTTCCTTCATTAGACGGTGCGGCATGTAAAGTGTAACTGACCGCGCCTGGTTCAGTTGTCTCTGACGACTAGAATCAGAGAAACAAGAAAGCCAGGACTGTTTATATAAAACCTTCCTTTCACACTTCGCGGATTTCCAAAAAGGATAAAAACGTTCATCTAGAGATTGTGAACCACGAAATTAGCGAAAATGAACTCACTTCTCCTGGTTGTGTTGGCCTTGATCCCTATGTCAGTTGAAAAAGAAAAGGTATGAAGCAAAATAGTTTCGGAGTCTATGTGCTTGTACTGAACGTGAGTTCTGACTATTTTAGGATGAATTATTACACTGTGCAGCTTGAAGAGATCGTTACCGACACAGGTTATTCAAAATGGGTCTGGAAGTTCCCATATTAGATACGCGACCACTAAAAATGACTGGGCTGGACTAATTTAAAAACGCTTATAGAAGTACGCATAGATATTCTAAAGAAGTTTTCAATGTCATACCTTCTTTGGAAATAGAGCCTTACAGATTAATCAAAGGGAACTTACGTCTGGACCAGTAGGAGTCGATCCCTAAAAAGATATCAATTTCCGTTACGAAATACGAAGTAGGAGCACAGTAACCATATTAACATCCGCACAGGTTAGTTGAAGAGGAGGTGGAAACAAAAGGCGGATTTATACCGTATTTTTTTTTTCAAAGCACAGGTGCAACTTACTTGGCCTGGTCTTGTTTTTGGTGGAAACTAGAGCACAGGGAATTTAAAGCACCTTAACTTTCCTTTTTTCAATATTTTCAATATGATATTGTCTTTTCGCCGAAACAATTTGGTAATAAGGAATTCTACCTTACTAGAAAGACGCAATAGATATCTAGTTATTAATTAGAAATTTCCTTGCATTTTCGATGTATTGATACCTTAACTTTGGCGAAAACTACGATAGAAATTATGCCGATATAACAAAATAGGACCGTTATGAGAATAACTGTTTTCCTCACGAACGTAAAAATGCCATTTGATTAGACCAGTCTCGTTGCTTTAATTCTGAAATTGTGTAGAGAATAGTCCAAAATGTTTTGCGCCTGAGCAGCATAACAGAAGAGAATTTACCGAATGCCCAGAGAGAGATAGAATCTGATCAAGGAGTGTGGCAACTTATATTAGGAAACTGAAATCTTGCATTCATAGTTTTTTTCAATGTAGTACGCTGTTTTTGTTGAAGATTATTCTCTCGTCGGTCATATTGTTCGAATTTCATGACGACTGCTCTTTGAGAGGGACATGGTCAAACGCAATTTAAGCTAACTCCTGTATTGATAGACGTGGTGCATTATCGAGAAAAAAAAAGCGTGGTCTTCTGACAATGTCAAGCGTAGCGCCAGCTTCCTTTACTACGCGAAGCACCATATAAAGTGGATCTTAAGTTAGCACCTTACCAAGCCTGGCTGAGTCGTCTCTGGCCACTAGAATTTAGAAAGGAAGACAAGCAGGGCTGTTGTTATAAAAGCTTTCCTACGCTCGTCACGGAATTTTTAAAGGTCTAAAACGTTTATCTGGAGAGTGTGAACCATGAAATGCACGAAAGTGAACTCACTTCTGGTCCTGTTGGTGTTGATCCCTATGTGAGTTGAAAAAAAGGTTCAAAGCAAAATATTTCTTTGTGGTGTCTATATGATTGTACCATATTTTAGCTCCAACTAGGCATTGTTACGTTGTGCAGCAGGAAGAAATTGTTGCCGACACAGGTGAGGAAAAACTTTGTCTGAACATTTCCACTCCGGTACTAGATGAACACTAAAAAAGGAATGAATCGGACTGAACTGAAAACGTTTATAGAGGTACATATAGATGCACAGATGAAGTTTTAAATGTCATAACCAATTTAGAAATACAGTCTTACAGATTAATCAAAGGCAACGCTCTTCTAGACCAGTAGGACTTGATCCCTTTAAAAGATTTTTATTTCCATTATGAAATACAAGTTGGAGCACATTAACCATATCAACATCCAAATAGTTTAGTTGAAGATGAGGTGGACACAATTAGAAAGATTCATACCGTATTTAGAGGAGAAACCACAAGGGGAACTTACTTGGCCTGGCCTTGTTCTTTGTGGAAACTAGGGCACAAATGATTGAAAGCAGCTTCAGTTTCTTTTTCTCGACGTTTGCGAAATGAAATGGTTTGTTCACCGCAACAATTTGTTGATAATACATTCGGCCCTATTTCAAAGACCTATTGAGCACCAGTTTAAAATTTAAGATTTCATTGCAATTGTAAATACTTGTTAGCTGAGGTTTGGCGAAAACAGCGATGGAAAAATGTGCCATTATATCAGAATAAACATTCATGAGAATAAATGCTTGCCCT
This sequence comes from Rhipicephalus microplus, assembly GCF_043290135.1. Lineage (NCBI taxonomy): Eukaryota > Metazoa > Arthropoda > Arachnida > Ixodida > Ixodidae > Rhipicephalus > Rhipicephalus microplus. Next base: position 60,140,592 of record NC_134709.1, on the reverse strand, counting down.
ACGAACGTATGCGTGCCATTTCATCGGACCAGTGTGCTTAGTTTATTTCTTAAGGTGGGTAGAGAATATTTCAAAAGGGTTTTACACCTGTAGAGCATAACAGAAGAGAATGCAATGAATTCCCGTAGGGAGATGGAACATAATGAGCAAGATTGGCAGCGTCGGTTTAGAAAACTGCAACCTTGCGTTCATAGTTCTCCTTCAATGAAGAACGTAGTTTTTTGTTAAAGATTATTCCTCTGGGCAGCCATTTGTTTGTGAATTTGATAAAGTCTTCTCTTTTGTGAGAAAGACGCAGTCAACTGCAATTTGATGCTGACTTTTGTATAAATTGGCATGCATGGTGCATTATCGAAAACGAAACAGCGTAATCAGCTGACAACTGTCAAAGATAACGCCTGTTTCCTTCATCAGACGATGTGCAATGCAAAGTGGACCTTTTGTTGGCAACTTACCCCGCCTGTTTCAGTTGTCTCCGACCACTAGGATTACGAAAGAAAGAAATGCAGGACCATTTTTTCTAAAGTGTTCGTTTCGCACATAGCGGAATTCGAAAAGGGCTAAAAACGTTTATATGGAAAGTGGAACCATGAAATTCAATGAACTCACTTCTCCTGGTTCTGTTGGCCTTGATCCCTATGTGAGTTGAAAAAAAGGTATGAAGCAAAAGATTTGCGCAGTCCATGTGATTGTACCAAAATATAAATTCCTACTGTTCTAAGAGGCATTATAAACTGTGCAGCTTGAAGAGATCGTTACCGACACAGGTGATGGAAAACTGGTCGGTACGTTCCAATATTAGATACGTGACCACTAAATATGACTGGAATGGACTAATATATAAAAACGCTTATAGAGGTACGTATAGATATTCCAAGGAAGTTATGAATGTCATATTCACGTTGGAAACAGAGCCTTGAAGATTAATCAAATGGAACTTACTTCTGGACCTATAGGACTCGATTCATAGGAAACATATTTACTTCCGTTACGAAATACGAAGTTAGATCACAATAACCATATCAGCATCCGCATGGCTTAGTTCAAGAGGAGGTGGAAACAAATTGTCGGATTTATACCATGTTTACAGTTGAAACCATAGGTGCAACTTACTTGGCCTGGTCTTGTTTTTTGTGAAATGTAGAGCACAGACAATTTAAAGCAGCTTCACTTTCCTTTTTCAATGTTTTCGAAATGAAATGGTTTGTTCGCCGAAAATTTTTGGTAATAATGAATTCTGCCTTATTAAAAAGACGCAATAGATGTCTATTTATTATTTAGGAATCCCCTCGCCATTTGGAAGTACTGTTAGCTTAATTTGGCGGAAACTAGGAAGGAAAATATGCCAATTATTCAAAATGAATTCGTTATGGAAATAAGTGTTTCTTTCACGCACGTAGAGGTGCCATTTCATGAGACCAGTCTCGTTGCTTTATTTCTGAAAGTGTCTAGAGAATAATTGAAAAATGTTTTCCGCCTGAGCAGCATAACAGAAGAGAATTCAACGAATGGCCTGAGAGAGATGGAATCTGATGAACAAGTTTGGCAGCTTATATTAGGAAACTGAAACATTGCATTCATTGTTTTTTAATGTAGTACGCGGTTTTTTGTAGAATATTATTCACCTCGTCGGTCATATTGTTGCGAATTTATTGACGACTACTCTTATACGAGAAACACATGGTCAAGCGCAGTGTATGCTAACTCCTGAATAGATAGGCGTAGCGTATTATTGACAACAAGAAAGCGTAGTCAGCTGGTAATATTCAAACGTAGCGCCAGCTTCCTTCATTGCGGGATGTGCCATGTAACGTGGATCTTAAGTTAGCAACTTACCACGCCTGGTTCAGTCGTCTCTGTCCACTATAATTAGAAAAGCAAAAAAGCAAGGCTGTTGTTGTAGCATCTTTCTTTCTCTTGTCATGGAATTCCAAAAGGGTTAAAAACGTTTATCTGAAGAGTGTGAAAGATGAAATTCACGAAAGTGAGCTCACTTCTTCTTGTCCTGTTGGTGGTGATCCCTATGTCCGTTGAAAAAAAAAACGCATGAAGCAAAGTAGTCCTATGTGGTTCCTTTACGATTGTACCAAACTCAGCTTCGTCTAGGCATTGTTACATTGTGCAGCAGGAAGCGATTGTTGCCGACACATTTGACGGTTTGGGCATAATTCTGCCTTGGACAACTATCGTTTTTTTTTAAACTGTCGGAATTCCTGACTTTCTCTGAACAAGCGGAACGGAAGACGTCACCCCCCGGGATGGGGGACCATCCATCCAACGAGACAGCGGGCCCTAGTCGTTTGCATAAGGATGGACCGAATGTGGGTGACCGCGTTGGCGCATCTGCTCCTTGTGATGATTCTACCGAGAGCTCATCCGTGGAAGTGATGGAATCGGAAGTCGACTTCAGGACATTCCATACCCACCGGTTGAAAAGGAAGCTTCGCAGGACGTCATCAACGGCGGAGCCACAACCGGCGCTAGACAAAAGTAAGCGATGTTTCACCATCTCGTATGTAGCCATGTCTACATCAGACAACCTGAACTCACTAAAAAGGCAGTCATTGACTAAATATTTCGAGCGAGTTGCACCTGCTCAAGTGAATGAAATTCGCATAAATAGTAGGAAAAACATACTGTCAGTTGATGTGACAAACAAAACCATTCTTGACAAACTGAAGGCCGTCACGCAGCTCGGAAGTATTACAGTTCGCGCGTTTCTCGCTCACGGGAAAGGAACAACGACTGGCGTGGTAAATGACGTCGATGCTGACATCACAGACGCTGACCTGCAGAATCTTGTGACGTCGACAGTCAAAATCGTGACCATACGCCGCTTCGGGCAGTCTCGCTGCATCAAACTAGTATTTGATTCTGAGACTCTGCCCCCTAGCGTGAAGGTTGGATACGTGAGACATCCCGTGCGCCCTTACGTGCCACGGCCTTTGCAGTGTCATAAGTGCTGCAAGTTGGGACACGTCAGCGCAGTGTGCAAAAGTGAGACAACTTGCCAGCGGTGTGGCGGGTCTCATAAGGTGGAAAACTGTGATACTGCTGTTTCATTGAAATGCCCAAACTGCTCTGGTGCGCATGAAGCAACGTCGAAGGAGTGCCCGAAGATCAAAGAAGAAATTCGCATCCTGCGAAAGATGGTCAGAGACAAGTCGACACACAGAGAGGCAGTCACGTCCATCCGCCGACACAGACGCCGTCCAAAACGTAGGCACCAGCGAAAGCATAGTGGACATAGGAGTGATGCATCACCATCAGCAACAGATGAACATACACGTGCGCATTATCAGGCCGCTACACCCATGTTGTACGCACCACGTCCCAGGGATGCAGATAGTGGACCAACGCCCGCGTTGCACGCCGATGCTTCAGATACTGAGTGGCCTTCGTTACCAACCGGAGCGATAAAAAAGACCACATCATGGGCTGCAAATTCAAAGAGGGTGGAAAATGATAGGCAAGACACTGAGAAGAGCCAAACTATGCTGAAGCATCTACTAAAATCTATTCGTGCGATTCTCAACGAGCTACACACACCAGGAGCGAAAACAGCAGTGCAGATCCTCAACGTGCTGGAACCGCTACTGCTGACCCTTTCATAAACAATATGGCGAATTTCTACGATGAACGTGTGCGCACCTCTGCTATAATGCAGTGGAACGCACGAGGTTTGCGAAGCCGATTGTCTGACTTTCGACAACGGATATTTAAATACAAATTTCCGTTGGTTGTAATATGTGAGCCGAATATGATGTCGTCGTTTCGTATTTCCGGATACGTCAATTTATGGTCACGGGATGATCGAAATGCGAGCAAAGTATTTATATGCGTACGTCAAGATTTAACGTACGTGAGACATGCCGTGGCTCTTCATGCTTCTAACGACTATATTTGCCTATCTATAAAGCACAAGCGACGTTCAATATCAATCATTGGTGGATACATTCCTCCTAGAAGCCACGTGGACTGTCCCCATCTCTTGTCTGTTCTCCAAGCTTGCCCTGGACCACATGTATTAGCTGGGAATTTAAATGCATATCATCCCATGTGGGGTTCTTCCTCAATGAACACCCGCGGTAGGGACATTGCCGATTTTGTGCTCAATCAGGGCCTTATGTCCATTAACGATGGCTCACCTACTTACTTCCGTGGCGCATCATACAGCACCTGCCTAGACGTATGTTTTGTGAGCAGAAGTCCCTTGCCTACCACCTGTTGGTTTGTAGACGTTGAAACACATGGAAGTGACCATCTCCCTACATATATACAGCTAAAAGGATTCCGTCGTTCGTCGCCCCGGCCTGTGAAAAGCGTAGACTGGCCAGGATTTCAAGCTTCTGTAAATGCTCAGTGCGGGAACATTCAATCTATATCTGAAATAGAAAGCCTAATTGCATCAGCCTTAACAACGCATACGAAACTTGTGAATGCGTCGCTACCAAGATCACAACTTGACTCACAATATGAATACCTTCGTGCAATTCGTCGCCGGACAGAGAGAAAATACAGGAGGACGAAATCACCGTTTGACCTATCTACAGCACGCCAAGCACAACGACATGTATTGCGACGCCTCGATAAGCTCGATAGGCAACGGTGGAGGGTATTTTGTAGCTCTCTTGATCCCAGAAAACCCCTGTCTCGAATATGGCAAACTGTCCGAAGCCTTCAGACGCCAACTCAACAGTTGTTCCCTTTCCGATCTTTGGCTCTGAAGTAAGGTCGACCTCAAGTAGAGGTTGCAGAAGATTACTGCCACTTACTCGTAGGTATGTCCTCCTCATCAATATCACCTTCGTATTTAGCCTCACCGCCCTCCAGCGACGATCGCCTCGACTTACCATTCACAATGCACGAACTCGACGCTGCGATTTCTACGTCCCGACGGTCGTCCGCACCAGGGCCTGACGGAATCACTTATTAGGCTCTATATCACCTCAGCCAGGAAGCAAGCCAGGCTCTCTTGTCGTTCTACAACTCTACGTGGGAAACAGCGACAGTCCCAGAGAGTTGGAAGTGCAGCCGCATAGTGGCCTTACGCATAGTGACCAGGCAAGTGTTCACACGAGTTGTCTTCTTATAGACCCATTGCCCTAGCCAGTTGCATCGGTAAGGTGATGGAACGCATGGTGCTGGCAAGATTGGAATGGCTGCTGGAGAATAATGTCGGCTTACCACATTTTATAAATGGCTTCTGTAGTGGTCGATCATCTACAGATGGTGTTGTAGATCTAGTTTCTTCTGTTGAAAAGAAAAAACAACGTCGGAGATTGGTAGGGGCCATTTTGTTAGATATAAAGGGCGCGTACGATAGCGTTTACCATGAGGCCATTTTTGACGCACTTGAAGACATCGGCGTAGGTGGCCGACTACACGCATGGGTAGGGAGCTATCTCAGAGGACGTACCATTTTTATGTCGACATCCGACGGTGACATGGCCAGGCACCTCGTAAGCCGTGGTGTTCCGCAAGGCGCCGTCCTGAGCCCCATGCTTTTTAACATAACACTCATTGGCCTTGAAGCTGAGCTTCCCGACGTTGTCAGAATCAGTGCGTATGCGGACGACATATGCATATGGGCATCTGGAGCAACGCAACCACAACTGCGAGCAAGGCTACAACAAGGCACATCAATAACATCTGAGTACTTACGTCGTCAAGGCCTGGAACTTTCAATAGCAAAATGTGCTGCATTGGCATTTACGAAGAAATCAATGTCGCGGTACCCAATCTTCGCTCACGGAGCAGTGATTCCCGTGGTTAAGCACCACCGCTATTTAGGGGTCGTCATTGATCGCAACCTGTCCTGGTCAAAGCATGTGACTGCGCTGCGAAACAAACTAATCAGCCTTTTGTATGTCCTTCGTGTTATAGCAGGACTGAGATGGGGCCCTTCGGAGAAAAGTCTTCTGCAGTTATACAAGGCATTGTTTGTGGGCTATATAAGGTACAGCTCAGCTGTGCTTTTCAGCATGCGGGCAACGTGCCTTCGTACTTTAGAGAGCCTTCAGGCACGAGCACTGAGAATATGTCTTGGCCTGCCACGGTGCACATCTACCTCTGGCACTATAGAGGAGTCACGCACCTACCCTATACAGGTTTACACGTCCTGTGAGCCTCTTCGAGTGCACCTTCGTCTGCTGACCCGACATGCACAGCACCCTTTGTCTTCGCTACAAGTGGACCGACCAGGCTGCACCTATTCGCGATGCCTCGATACGCATAGGCACATGATCCCGTCAGGCTTTGCACCTGCCGTAATCCCTGCAGTGCCTCCATGGACATTGACTAAACCACTGGTGTGCCTTCACATACGTGGAATTTTGTATAAGTCGCATGTTTCTTATATTGCCCTCAAGCAACTCACCTTGGCACATTTAGATGACCGATACAGCGACTCTGTGCACATTTACACCGATGGATCCGTAACTTCATCCGCCTCAGCTGCAGCCTTCGTGATCCTTCAATTCGGTATTTCTCGACAGTACAAATTAGATCATAGGTCATCTTCGACAGCTGCAGAACTTGTTGCTATACAAGAAGCCATAAAATTTGTGAACGACCAAGCACTGCATAAATGGACGATTCTGTCTGATTCAAAATCAGCGCTTCAAGCTATTCATTCTTGCTCAAGAAGAGGCCAATTTTTTGAGGTAACGTTAGAAATCGTCCAAGCATTTGACCTAACACACAGGAGTGGCCACTTGATTGCACTTCAATAGATTCCTGGACACTGCGGCCTGATTGGCAACGAAACAGCCGATAGCGAAGCAAGAGCGGCAATATACAACGCTCCTATGTACGTCAAGGTACCCTACTCGCGAGGTGACGTCAACACATTGTTGAGATCACTCATGCGCGAATGCGCTACCACTTACTGGTCGCTACCAGATCACCGGAACAAGCGCCTGTGGGAAACAGACCCCGGTAAGACTTTTCGTCTTCCAAATAAAATCAGCCGAAGACATGCTAATATACTGCACCGAATTCGCCTGGGCGTCGCCTTCACTCGCCACTACACCCACCTAATCGGCCATGCGGACAGCCCAAATTGTGAACGCTGCCAAGAGCGCGAAACGATAGCTCACATATTTTGTGACTGTGCATTATACGTGGCGCAAAGAAAAATGCTAACGGCAACGTTGGCAAGCATTGGACGAACACCATTAAGTGAAAGCCACATATTGTCAGCAATGAACGACCAAACAGTGTCAAAAACTGCTACAAAGGTTGTTCTAGACTTTATAAAAACCACTGGACTAGAAACTAGACTGTAGGGTACTATGCTAAGTGGCTACTGTACATACGCACCACCTCTTCTTGTCCCCATCATCACCCTTCATCCCTCTTTCCTTCCCTTTTCCCTTATCCCCTGTGTAGAGTAGCAGGCTAGAGTGAACTAGCTCAGGCCGACCTCTCTACCTTCTAATAAATTCTCACTCACAGGACACAGGTGACGAAAAAAATGTCTCTCAACACTTCCACACCGGCCCCAAGTGACCACTAAAAAGGAATGAATTTGACTAATCAAAAAATGTTTTAGAGGTACATACAGATATTCCGAAGAATTTTTAAATGTCATAACGACGTTGTAAATAGGGTATTACAGATTATTCAAAGGGAACTAACTTCTGAACCAGTAGGACTCGATCTCTAGGAGAGATTTTGATTTCCGTCACGAAATACGAAGTTCAAGCACAGTAACCATACCAACATCCGAATATGTCAATTGAAGACGAGGTAGACACAATTAGGAAGATTTCTACCATAGAATTGAAACCACAAGTGGAATTTACTTGGCCTTGTCTTGTTCTTTCTGGGAACTAGGGCACAAATGATTGAAAGCAGCTTCAGTTTCTTTTTCTGGACGTTTTCTAAATGAAATGGTTTCTTCACCGCAACAATTTGGTAATAATACATTCTGCCTTATTAGAAAGATTCTTTGAGCGCCAATTTAAAATAAAGATTTCTTCGCAATTACAATCAATTGTTAGCCTAAGTTTGGCAAAAACAGTAATGGAAAATGTGCCATTATATCAAAATGAAGGGTTCTTGGGAATAAAGGTTTCTTTCACGAACGTATGCATGCCATTTCACCAGACCATTCCGCCCACTTTATTTATGAAGTTGGGCAGAGAATACTTCAAAAAGTATTTTATTCTTGAAGAAACCATCAGAAGCGATTGCATTGAATGCGTGGAGAGAGATGGAACATTACAAACCAGTTTGGCAGGTTCTGTTTGGAAAACTGCAACCTTGTGTTCATAGTTCTCTTTCAATGTAGAACGTGGTTTTTGCTGAAAATTTTTCATCTGGGTGACCACTTTGTTGTGAAATTCATGAAGTCTGCTCTTTTGTGAGAAAGACATCGTCAACTGCAATGGATGCTCACTTTTGTATAGATGGGCATGGTGCCTTATTGAAAACAAAACAGCGTATTCAGCTGACAACTGGCAAACATAACGCCACTTTCGTTCAGTAGACGATGTGTCATGCAAAGTGGATCTTTAGTTGGCAATTTACCCCGCTTGTTTCAATCGTCTCTGACCACTAGAATCACAAAACAAATGCAGGACCGTTTTTGTAAAGCGTTCGTTACGCTCGTAGCGGATTTTCAAAAGGGTTAAAAGCGTTTATATGGAAAGTGTACACCAAGAAATTTTATGAACTCACTTCTCTTGGTCCTGTTGGTCTTGGTCCCTATGTGAGTTGAAAAAAAAGAGGTATAAAGCAAAATACCTTCGGTGTCTATATGATTGTGCCAAAGTGAAGGTCCGTCTATTCTAAGAGGTACTATTACGCTGTGCAGCTGGAAGAGATCGTTACCGACAGAGGTGATGGAAAACTGTGTCTGGACGTTCCCACATCCGATACGTGACCACTAAAGATCAATAGATTGGACTAGTCTAAAAATTTTTACAGATGTACGTATAGATATTCTAAAGAAGTTTTCATTGTTATAACCACCTTACAAATAGGCCTTACAGATTAATCAGAAAAAAAGTTTTTCTACATAGATAGGACTTGATTTCAAGGAAAGATATTGATTTGCGTTACGAAATACGAACTTCGAGTTCAGTAATCATGTAGAAATTGCATTGGTTAGTTGAAGAGGAAGTAGAAACATTTAAGTGGATTTATATTGTAAATATAGTTGAAACCACAAGTGCAACTTACTTAGCCTTTTTTTGTTCTTACAAGGAACTAGGGCACAAACAATTTAAAACAGGTTCAGCTTCCCATTACCCAGGTTTTCTAAATGAAATTGTTTGTTCACCGCAACAATTAGGTAATAATTAATCCTGCCTGATTAGAGAGGCGCAATGCGTGTCTTTTTATTATTTAGAATTTTCACGCTTTTCTGATGAATTGTTAGCTTAACATTAGCGAAAATGGCTACGGAAAATACGCCAATATGCGAAACTAGAATCCATATGGGAATAAATGTTTTTATCACGAACGTATGCGTGCCATTACATCAGACCAGTCGGTTTACTTTATTTTGGAAACCGTGTAGAGATTATCTAAAAGAATTGTTTTAAGCCTGAGGAGCATAACAGATTAGAATGCAATGAATGCGTGAAGAAAAATAAAACATAATGAACAAGTTTGGCAGCATATGTTTAGAAAAATGCACGCTTGCGTTCGTAGTTCTATTTCAAATTAAAACGATGTCTTTTTTGTTGTGAAGATTATTCATCTCGTCAGTTATTTCGTTACGAATATAATGACGACAGCTTTTCTGTGAGAAAGACACGGTCAAGCGCAAAACTTGTGTATAGAGGGGCGTGGTGCTTTATCGAAAACCAAAAAGCGTATTCTGCTGAAAACTGTAAAACGCAAACCCAATTTTCTTCATTAGACGATGCGGCATGTAAAGTGTAACTTGCCGCGCCTTGTTCAGTTGTCTCTGACGACTAGAATCAGGAAAGCAAGAAAGCCAGGACTGTTTATATAAAACCTTCCTTTCACACTTCGCGGATTTCTAAAAAGGATAAAAACGTTTATCTGGAGATTGTGAACCACGAAATTAGCGAAAATGAACTCACTTCTCCTGGTTGTGTTGGCCTTGATCCCTATGTGAGTTGAAAAAAAAAAAAGGTATGAAGCAAAATAGTTTCGGAGTCTATGTGCTTGTACCAAACGTGAGTTCCGACTATTGTAGGATGCATTATTACACTGTGCACCTTGAAAAGATCGTAACCGACACAGGTGATGGAAAATTGGTCTCGATGTTCCCATATTAGATGCGCGACCACTAAAAATGACTGGGCTGGACTAATCTAAAAACGCTTATAGAGGTACGCATAGATATTCTGAAAAAGTTTTCAATGTCATAACCACTCTGGAAATAGAGCCTTTCAGATTAATCAAAGGGAACTTACTTCTGGACCAGTAGAAGGCGATCCCTAAAAGAATATGAATTTACGTTGCGAAATACTAAGTAGGAGCGCAGTAACCAAATCAACATCCGCATAGGTTAGTTGAAGAGGAGGTGGAAACAAGAAGGCTGATTCATGCCATATTTTAATTTCAAATCATAGGTACAACTTACTTGGCCTGATCTTGTTTTTTGTAGAAACTAGAGCACAGCCTATTTAAAGCAGCTTAACTTTCCTTTTTTCAATATTTTTGAAAAGAAATGGTTTGTTCGCCGCAACAATTTAGTAATAAGGAATTCTGCCTTATTAGAAAGACGCAATAGACATCTAATTAATAATTATGAATTTCTTCGCATTTTTGATGTATTGATAGCTTAACTTTGGCGAAAACTACGATGGAAATTATGCCAGTATATCAAAAATAGAACCGTTATGAGAATAACTGTTTCCCTCCCGAACTTAAAGGTGCCATTTCATCAGACCGGTCTCGTTGCTTTATTTCTGAAACTGTGTAGAGAATATTTCAAAAAATGTTTTCCGCCACAGCAGCATAACAGAAGAGAATTTAACGAATGCCCGGAGAGAGATGGATTCGGATCAACAAGTTTGGCGACCTATATTATGAAACTGAAACCTTGCATTCATAGTTTTTTTTCAATGTAGTACGCGGTTTTTGTAGAAGATTATTCTCTTGCTCTTCTTTGAGAGAGACACGGTCAAACGCAATTTAAGCTAACTCCTGTATAGATAGACGTGGTGCATGATCGAGAAAAAAAAAAGCGTGGTCTGCTGACAATGTCGAGCGTAGCGCCAGCTTCCTTCATTACGCGAAGCACCATATAAAGTGGATCTTAAGTTAGCAACTTACCAAGCCTGGCTGAGTCGTCTCTGGCAACTACAATTAAGACAGGAAGAAAAGCAGGACTGTTGTTATAAAAGCTTTCTTACGCTCGTCACGGAATTTCGAAAGGACTAAAACGTTTATCTGGAGAGTGTGAACCATGAAATTCACGAAAGTGGACTCACTTCTCCTTGTCCTGTTGGTGTTGATCCCTATGTGAGTTGAAAAAAAAATATGAAGCAAAATATTCCTATGGGGTTTCTTTACAATTGTACTAAATTTCAGCTCTAACTAGGCATTGTTACGTTGTGCAGCAGAAAGAGATTGTTGCCGAAACAGGTGTTTAAAAACTGTGTCTGAAAATTTCCACACTAGAACTACGTGAACACTAAAAAGGAATGGATTGGACTAATGTCAAAACATTTATAGAGGTACATATAGATACACCGATGAAGTTTTAAACGTCGAAACCACTTTAGAAATGCAGTCTTACAGATTAATCAGAGGGAACATACTTTTGGACCAGGAACACTCGATCCCTTTGAATGATGTGATTTCCGTTATGAAATACAAAGTTCGAGCACAGTAGCCATATCAACATCCGAATAGGTTAGTTGAAGATGAGGTGGACAAAATTAGGAAGGTTTATACCATATTTAGAGTGGAAACCGCAAGTGCAACTTCGCCTGATCTTGTTTTTTCTGGGAACTAGTGCACAAATGATTGAAAACAACTTCAGTTTCTTTTTCTCGACGATTTCGAAATGAAATGGTTTGTTCACCGCAACAATGTGGTAATAATACATTCTGCTCTAATAGAAAGACTCATTGAGCGCCAGTTTGAAATTTAAGACTTCCTTGCAATGGCAAATAATCATTAGCCTATGTTCGGCGAAAACAGCGATGGAAAATGTGTCATTATATCAAAATAAACGTTCCTGATAATAAAAGTTTCCTTCACGAACGTATTCATGCCGTTTCATGAGATCAGTCTGCTTACTTCATTTCTGAAGTTGTGTAGAGAATAAGTCGAAAATATTGCATGCCTGAGGAAAATAACAGAAGAGAATGCAATCAATGTCCGGACGAAGATGGAATATTATGAACAAGTTTGCCGGCTTCTGTTCAAAAAACTGCAACCTTGCGTTCATAGTTCTCTTTCGATGTAGAACGTGGTTTTTTAGTGAAGATTATTCCTCTCGGCAGCCATTTTGTTTTGAATTTAATAAAGTCTGCTCTTTTGAGAGAAAGACACAGTAAAATGCAATGAATGCTCATTTTTGTATAGATTGGCATGCATGGTGCATTATCGAATACAAAACAGTGTATACAGCTGACAAATGTCAAACATAACGCCAGTTTCCTTCATTAGACGATGTGCAGTGCAAAGTGGACCTTTATAGGCGACTTACCCCTCCTGTTTCAGTCGTCTCTGCCCACTAGAATCATGAAAGCAAGAAATGCAACACCATTTTTGTAAAATGTTTGTTACGCTCGTAGCAGAATTCTAAAAGGGCTAAACGCGTTCACATGGAGTTAGTGAATCATGAAATTCAATGAACTCACTTCTCCTGGTCCTGTTGGTCTTGATCTCTATGTAAGTTGAAAAAAAAAAGATGTATGAAGCAAAATATTTTCGGGGTCTATATGATTGCACCAAACGTCAGGTTCGACTACTCGAAGAGGCATTATTGCGCTGCGCAGCTGGAAGAGATCGTTACCGACAGAGTTGATGAAAAACAGTGTCTGGACTTTCCTATACTGGATACTACGTGACCACAGAAAGGACTGAATAAGACCAAAAAAAAAACTTTCTTAGAGTCACATATAGATAGTTTAAAGAATTTTTCATAGTCATAACAACTTTGAAAATAGAGCCTAATGAATTATTCCAAGGGAACTTTTTTTCTGGGCCAGTAGGCTCGATCGCTAGGAAAGATGTTGATTTCCGTTAAGAAATATGAAGTTCGAGCACAGTAACCATATCAACATCCGCGTGCGTTAGTTCAAGACGAGGTGGAATCAATTAGGCAGATTTATAGCATATTTAGAACTGAAACCACGAGTGCAATTTACTTAGCCTGGTCTTGTTCTTACTGGAAACTAGGGCACAAACAAATGAAAGCAACTTCAGTTTCCTTTTCTGGACGTTTTCGAACTGAGATGGTTTGCTCACCACAACAATTTTGTAATATAAATTATGCCTTATCAGGAAGACGCAATGAAGCCAATTTAAAATAAAGATTTCCTCGCAATTGCGAAGATTACTTCGCCTAACTTTGGCGAGAACAACGATGCAAAATGTTTCATAGGTCAAAATAATTTCTTTTTGGCAATAAATATTTTTCTAACAAACGTAAAGGTTCCATTTCATCAGACCAGTCTGGTTACTTTATGTCTGAAAGAGTGAAAAGAATATCTCAAAAGTGTTTTACACCTTAGGCTCAGAACAGAAGGAAATGCAATGAATGCCCGAAGAGAGATAGAACATGATGAACAAGTTTGGCTGCTTGCGTTTAGAGAACTGCAACTTTGCGTTTATAGTAATATTTCAAAGTAGGGCATGGTTTTTTTATAAGATTATTAATCTCGTCGGTCATTTTGGTTCGAATTTATTGATGACTGCTCTTCTCTGAAAAACAAAATGTCAAGCGCAAAACGTGTGTATAGATGGACGTGGTCCTTTATCGAAAGCAAAAAAAGCCTAGTCTGTTGATCACTGTGAAACGGAACGCCAGTTTCCTTCATTGGACGATACGCCATGTAAAGGTGATCTTTAGTTAGCAATTTACTGCGCCTGGTTCAGTCATCTCTGACCACTAGAATCAGCAAAACAAGGAAGCAGGTCCGTTTTTATAACCCTTCAATTCGGTCGTCACGGAATTCAAAGAGAGCTGATAAACGTTTATATGCAGAGTGTTAACCACGAAATTATCGAACATGAACTCACTTCTCCTGGTGCTGTTGGTCTTGATCCCTATTTAAAATGAAAAACAGGCATGAAGCAAAATATTTCCAGTGTCTATACAATTTTTATTCAAGCTTTAATTCAGACTATACTAAGAAGCATTATAAGGCTGTGCAGGTGGAAGAGATCGTTACAGACACAGGTGATGAAAATTAGTATCTGGACGTTCCCTTATTGAATAATACGTGACCAGTAGAAAGGGATGAAAAGGACTAATATAAAAATGTTTCTAGAGTTATCAATAGATATCCCGAAGAAGTTTTCAATGAAATAACCACTTTGGAAATACAAACTTACAAAGTATTCGAAGGGAACTTACTTCGTTACCAGTAGGCCTTGATCCCTTGGAAAGATATTGATTTCAGTTACGAAAAAAGAATTTCTAGCATAGCAAATGTATCTAAATCTTCATCAGTTAGTTCAAGAAGAGGTGGAAACAATTAGCAGATTCATACGATATTTGTAGTTGAAAACATAAGTGCAACTGACTTGGCCTGTTCTTGTTTATTCTGGGAACTACAGCACAAACGATTGAAAGCAGCTTTAGTTTCCTCTTTTCGATGTTCTCTAAATGAGATGAGTTGTTTCCCACAACAATTTTGTAACATTGATTTCCGCCTTACATAAAGACGCAACAGATGACAATTTGAAATTTAAGAATTTCTTGGTGATTTCGGTGAATTGGCAGCCTAACTTCAACGAAAGCAGCGATAGAATTTGTGCCATTATATCAAATTGAAACATTTGTGAGAACAAATAGTTGTCCCAGGCACGTATGCGTGCCATTTCATCTGACCAGTGTGCTTAGTTCATTTCTGAAGGTGGGTACAGAATATTTGAAAAGGTTTCACACCTGTAGAGCATAAGAGAAGTGAATGCGATAAATTCCCGGAGGGAGATGGAACATAATGAGCAAGTTTGGCAGCGTCTGTCTAGAAAACTGCAACCTTGCGTTCATAATGCTCTTTCAATGTAGAACATGGTTTTTTGTTGAAAAACATTAATCTCGGTGGCCATTTTATTGCGAATTTCGTCGACTGCTCTTCTGAAAGAAAGACATGGTCATCCGCAATTGATGCTCTCTTTTGTATAGATTGGCATGGTGCGTTATCGAAAACCAAACAGCGTAATCAGTTGACAACTGTGAAACGCAACGCCAGTTTTCGTCATTATAATATGTGTCATGCAAAGTGGATCTTTAGTTGGCAACTTACCGCGCCTGTTTCAGTCGTCACTGGCCACTAAAATCAAAATCAGGAGAGCAAGAAGTGCAGGATGGTTTTTATAAAATCATCGTTTCTTTCATCACGGAATTCTGAAAGGGCTAAAAACCTTTATCTGGAGATAGTAAACCATAAAATTCACGAAAGTGAACTCATTCCTGCTGGTCCTGTTGGCTTTGATTCCTATGTGAGTTGAAACAAAGAACGAAGCAAAATATTTTCCGTGTCTGTGTGGTTGTACCAAACTTCAGTTCCGACTATTCTAAGAGGCATTATTACGCTGTGCAGCTTGAAGAGATCGTTACCGACACAGGTGATGGAAAACTATCCTGGACGTTCCCTTATGAGATAGTGCGTAACCACTAAAGATTACTGGATTGGACTAATGTAAAACACTTATAGAAGTACGTATAGATATTATAAAGAAGTTGTCAATGTCATAACCACTTTATAAATATAACTTCACAGATTAATCAAAAGGAACTTAGTTCTAGACCAGCAAGAGTTGATCCACAGGAAAGATATATTTCCCTCACGAAATACAAATTCGAGCACAATAATGATATCAACATCCGCATGGGTTAGTTCAAAGGGATGTGGAATCAATTAGGTGGATATATACCATATTTATATTTCAAACCACAAGTGCAACTTACTTGGCCTGGTCTTGATCTTGGTGGGAACTAGAGCACAAACAATACCAGTTTTCTTTTTCAATGTTTTCAAAATGAAATTGTTTGTTGCTCGCAACAATTTGGTAATATGGAATTCCCCCTTATTAGAGAGACGCAATGCATGTCTATTTATATTAAGGAACTTCCTCGAAATTTAGATGAATTGTTAGATTGAATTTGGCGAAAACTACGACGGAAAATACGCCAATATGTCAAAATTATCCATTATGGGAATAAATGTTTCTCTCACGAATGTAAAGGTGCCATTTTATCAGACTAGTCTGCTTACTTCCTTTGCGAAGGGGTGTAGAAAATAATTCAAAAATTTTTTACGGCTGTGGAGCATAACAGGAGATGATGCAATTACTGCCAGGAGAGAGATGGAACAGAATGAACAAGTTTGGAAGCTTCTGTTGAGCAAAATGTAACCTTGCGTTCATAACTTTCTTTCAATGTAAAACGTGGTTTTTTGTTTAAGATTAATCATCTCGGTGGCAGTTTTGTTGCGAATTTCATAAAAAGTGCTCTTCTGTGAGAAAGACACGGTTAACGGCAATTGATGCTCACTTTTTATAGATTGGCATGGTGCTTTATCGAAAACCAAACAGCGTAGTCAGCTGACAACTGTCAAATGTGACACCAGTTTTTTTTTTATTAGACGATGTGTCATGCAAAGTGGATTTTTAGTTGGCAACCTACCGTGCCTGTGTCAGTCGTTTCTGACCACTAGAATCACAAAAACACGAAATGCCGGACCATTTTTAAAAATACTAGTTTCGCTCGTTGTGGAATTCAAAAAGGCCAAAAACGTTTATATAGCTAGTGTGAACCAAAAAATTCACGAAATTGAACTTACTTCTCCAGGTTCTGTTGGTCTTGATCCCTATGTGAATTGAAAAAAACGTATGAAGCAAAAGATTTTCGGAGTCCATGTGATTGTACCAAACTTCAATTCCGACTAATATAAGAGACATTATTAACTGTGCAGCTTGAAGGGATCGTTACCGACACAGGTGATGGAAAATTGGTCGGGACGTTTCACTATTAGATACGTGACCACTAAAAATGACTGGATTGGACTAATATAAAAACGCTTATAGAGGTACGTATAGATATTCAAAGGAAGTTATCAATGTCATATCCACTTTGGAAATAGAGCCTTACAGATTAATCAAATGGAACTTACTTCTGAATCAGTAGGTTTCGATTCTTAGGAAAGATATTGATTTCCATTACGAAATACGAAGTTAGATCACAGTAACCATATCAAGATCCGCATGGCTTAGTTCAAGAGGAGGTGGAAACAAATTGGCGGATTTATACCATAACTACATTTGAATTCATAAGTGCAACTTACTTGGCCTGGTCTTGTTTTTTGTGAAAAGTAGAGCACAGACAATTTGAAGCAGCTTCACTTTCCTTTTTTCAATGTTTTCGAAATGAAGTGGTTTGTTCGCCGAAACAATTTGGTCTGCCTTATTAAAAAGATGATAGATGTTTATTTATTATTTAGGAATCCCCTCGCATTTTGGAAGTATTGTTAGCTTAACTTGGCGGAAACTAGGAAGGAAAATACGCCAATATGTCAAAATAAATTCGTTATGGGAATAAGTGTTCCTTTCACGAACGTAAAGGTGCCATTTCATGAGACCAGTCTCATTGCTTTATTTCTGAAAGTGTGTAGAGAATATTTGAAAAATGTTTTCCGCCTGAGCAGCCTAACAGAAGAGAATTCAACGAATGGCCTGAGAGAGATGGAATTTGATGAAAAAGTTTGGCAGCTTATATTAGGAAACTGAAACATTGCATTCATTGTTTTTTTATTGTAGTACGCTGTTTTTTGTAGAAGATTATTCATCTCTTCGGTCATATTTTTGCGAATTTCTTTACGACTACTCTTCTTTGAGAAACACATGGTCAAGCGCAGTGTATGCTAATTCGTGAATAGATAGACGTGGCGTATTATTGACTACAAGAAAGCGTAGTCGGCTGATAATATTGTTACGGTTGAATTGAAGGATATATGGATTTATTTACAGGGTGAGAATGAATTTCGGCAGTCGCGGTAAAGATGGAGTCCTCAGGCAGCACCAGACAACGTCATCTTCCTCTTCTACCTACCCAGCACATACTACAGCCCGGCTCATACCGTAGAAATCTCCGGTTCACAGACGAAGCCCGCTGGGCTAGTTTAAGTAGCTGGAGGGATGAAATTTCTTGAGGCGAGCCACGTGCACCAACTGCGTTCGATTTGACCGACGAGAACGTGTCGTCATGCGTGCCACAACGTACGTCAAGTCAGTCAAGCGATCTACAATGACGTAGGGGCCTGTGTACTGCGATAACAACTTCTGACATAAACCAGGTTTTTGTTGGGGGCTCCACAACCACACGAATTCACCTTTGCAGAATGAAATGGCATCATGGCGTTGATCGTACCGTTGCTTGGAGCGATCTTGTGATGTCAGTGTGCGCAAGCAAACAATTTGGCGGGCTTCTTCAGCCCGGCACAATGTTTCGGCCACGGACTCATCGGTATGGAGCTTAAATGGAAGGATTGTATCAAGGGAGCTGCGTGGTGATCGAGCGTAGAGCAGGTAGAAGGGCGTGAAGTCCGTGGTCTCGTGCTTCGCTGTATTGTATGCGTAAGTAATAAATGCTAATGTCTCATCCCAGTTTTTGTGATTGGATGCGACGTACCTAGCGAGCATGTTAGTAAGAGTTCGATTGGTGCGTTCTACAAGACCATTCGTCTGGGGAGGGTATGGCGTCGAATGTCTGAACTGTGAAGTGCAGAGGCGAAGCAATCCTTCCACAGCGTCCGCGATGAATTGGCGACCACGGTCACTGATGATTACTTGAGGTGGACCATGGCGAAGAACAACGGAGCGTAACAAAAAGGCAGCGACGCCATCAGCTGTAGAAGATGGTATCGCAGTGGTTTCGGCGTATCTGGTAAGGTGGTCGACGCACACTATTATCCAGCGGTTGTTCTTTGAAGATCAGGGAAACGGGCCCAATAGGTCAATGCCCACTTGCTCGAAAGTCGTAGTAGGCGGTTCTACGGGGTGAAGAAGGCCGTGCGGTGCACTGGTAGGTCGTTTGTGACGCTGGCAGTTCTCGCAGCTCGAGACGTATTGTTTCGTAAAATCTCGCATTCGAGGCCAGTAAAAACGCTGCTGCACTCGATGCAGGGTGCGAATGAACCCAAGATGTCCTGACGTTGGATCATCGTGCATAGTACGGAGAACGTCGCATCGAAGACTTTGAGGTACAACCAGTAAATAACGTGCGCCGGTTGCTGAGTAATTCGTTTTGCACAACAGTCCATCACGAATGCGAAAGCAACCACTGCCTTTGAGATTCGGAGCGTCAACGAACAAAAGCTCTAGAGATAAATCATTCAGTTGTTCTCGTTTGAAGATATTGGCGTCAGGAAACGTGTGAGAGACCGCAGCAAAACAGATGTCGAGGGTACCTGCACTGTCCTCCGTCGTGCTCATAGGCAGGCGAGAAAGGCAATCAGCGTCCGAATGACGTCGTCCACTTCTGTGCGAAATGCTGAAGTCAAATTCTTGGAGGCGTAAAGCCCATCGAGCAAGGCGGTCAGAAGGGTCTCGGAGGGCAACAAGCCAACATAATGAATGATGGTCTGTCACAATCGTGAATGGACGACCGTAGAGGTAACATCGAAACTTCTGAATGGCGAATACAGCCGCAAAACATTCTTGTTCTGTCACCGTCTAGTTCATTTCAGCCTTGCTTAGAGATCGACTCGTATAAGCAACAACATGCTCTGCATTATCATGGCGCTGAACAAGCACACCTCCAATGCTAATTCCACTTGCGTCCCCGTGCACTTCTGTAGGACCAGAAGAATAGAAATGACGAAGAATAGGCTCAGATGTCAGTAGAAGTTTCAGTTCAGAAAATGCGGCATCACAATCAGGTGTCCATTTGAATGGGCTGTCTTTTCGCAACAAGCTCGTCGGTGGGTGTACTACGTCCGCGAATCGGGGCACAAAGCGGCGAAAGTAGGAACATAGGCCCAAGAAGCTGCGAAGTTTCTTCGGTGTCTGGGGTGGTTTGAATGTGCCGACTGCTTCGATTTTGCGGGGATCCGGCCTGACACCATCGTTGACAACTAAGTGACCGAGTACTAAAGCTTGTCGTACACCAAACCGGCACTTCTTAGAGTTCAAAATTGAGCCAGCCTTTCCGACACAATCTAAAGCAAGGCTTAAACGGACGTTGTGCTCTGCAAAGGTGCGCCCAAAAATGACGACGTCATCTAGGTAGCATAGGCACACCTCCCATTTAAGAACACGAAATGACAGAGTCCATAAACCTTTCAAAAGTGGCGGGGGCGTTGCAGGCCCAAACGGCATCACACTGAATTGGTACAGTCCATCAGACGTCACGAATGCGGTCTTCTCCTTGTCTGAAGGGTGCATAGGTATCTGCCAATATCCTGGTTGTAGGTTTATTGAAGAAAAGTACGATGCCGAGTGTAAGCAGTCAATAACATCGTCAATCCTAGGCAGCGGATATACATCTTTTTTTGGTCACGATGTTGAGTCTTCTGTAATCAACGCAGAACCGCCAGGCACCATCTTTCTTCTTAACCGAGATGACCGGTGCTGCCCAAGGGCTACACGACTCTTCAATGACACCCTTCTTCAGCATTTTCTGAACCTGGTCGTCAATAACGTTTCGTTCTGATGACGACACTCGGTAAGGCTTTTGTCGGATAGGATGGGTAGTGCTGGTGTCAATCCTATGGTGAGCGCGAGAACATGGTAAAGGTAGTGGCTTCTCCTCTTGGCAAAAGTCAAACACCGAAGCATGTCGCCTCAACAGATGGCGTAACGTCTGCTGCTCGTGTGACCGCAAAGTGGCGCTAAATCATACCTAGGATCTGCGACTCGTAAGAGCAACTGCGCTTGCCAGTGAGTGTACCTTTCTCGTTTCCATCGTTGTTAACGACCGCTACAGAACCTTCAGTGGAATCATCGAAGACGCCAAGCTTCATTCCTCGAGGGAGCACAACCGGCATTGGCGAACAGTAAGTACCCACAGAAACGTTGCTCCTTCTTCAACAGATACCAAACTACGAAGGACGAGTATGCCTTTCTTAGCACATTTAACGATGGCAGGTTCAACGATGGCGTCAAAAGATGTGACAGATTCTGGGGCGAACACCGCAACTGACCTCATTGACCATGGTGGCACTGTCAGCTCGTCGGAAACAATCAGAGTATCCTTCGCGGCCTGGGGCGCCTCATCGACGAGGGCAGGAACAATGTCACGGCTGACGGAAAGTTCACCGCTTCCACAATCGACGTAAGCGCCACATCCTTGGAGAAAGTCAAGACCGAGAATCACATCGTGGGTACAACGTTGCAGCACAAGAAACTCTGTTGGGAACACCCTTCCTGCCAATAAGACATTGACGGCACAAACTCCAGCAGGATGAAGTACTTCCCCACCAACACCACGAAACCTTGTCGATTTGCCCCAGGAAAACATAACTTTGCGGCCAATGCGACTTTTGAAAGAAAGACTCATAACTGATATCGTAGCGCCAGTGTCCACCAAAGCACTTGCACGAAAGCCATCTATTTCCACACGTATCTTGTTCTTCGACATTATAACTGGCGGAGGCATCTGAGGCAAATCCTGTTGTGCGACCTCACCTCCAACGGTCGTGGTGGCTAGTTTCCCGGCGGCGGCGGTGATGACAGGCGTCGTCCCGGCGAAGGGGAACGATGCAGTCGGCCAGATGGAGGCGTCAAACTACTGTCAGAAGCGGGAGAACTGCCACGGTGATTTCCCCGCTGTGAGGTACTCCTGGAATAGGCGGGCCAATGACCGTTGTTGTGACCAGATCCCGCTGGCGGAAACTCTGATGGGGTATGATATTGGGAGTTCGGCCATCTCTGTCGACGACAGAGCCGAGCTATATGCCTGGCAATACCGCAACGGTAGCACACAGGGGCTTGGCGGTATGCATTGTAATCCTGGAAGGCATTGCGCTGACGTGGTGGTGGTGCAGGTACATCTTTCTTCGGGTCGTAATAGGTGTTGGCTGGCTGATGGCGGTAACTGAAGCGGTCTTCGTACCTCGCCAGCGGGTAGTTATTGCGCTGTCACCTCGGTGGTGAGGGTGGCCTGTAGTTGCAGTCATCGATGCCTGCTGCCGCAATTGACACGGGAGGGCGAGAGGGATGCCGTGCGGGTGTAGCTTCGTACGGCGTCGGGCGAGTGTGTCGAGTGAGCTTTTCTCGATCTGGCGTATTGTCGATGCGAGTTCAAGCAGCGTGTATTCGTCAACACTTGCCACGATGGTTACATTCGGTAGGCGACCGAACTTGGGGGTGATACGTCGCATCTTCAGGGTCTCAAATGTGCGACAGTGGTTTATGACGTCAGTTACCGTAGCAAGGCTGTCTTTGCTGATGAGGAACTGATACACATCCTCGGCAATGCCAGTCAACAGGTGGCCAACTTTGTCTTCCTCTGACATAGAAGGGCTGACAATCTTGCACAGCTTCAATATTGCCTCGACATAGGTCGTGCACGTCTCTCCTGCGTTCTGAGCTCTCTGCAGTAACGTTTGTTCGGCCTGCTTTCTCTTAGCTACGGAGTCTCCAAAGCACGCTCTTATTTCGGAAACGAAGCGATCCCATGACGTGAGGGCATCTTCGTGGTTCTCGTACCACACGAGTGCTGTGTCCGTTAAGAAAAATACTACATTGGTCAGCTGGGTCGCCGCGTCCCACAGGTAGTATTTGCTCACCCGTTTGTAGTGTATGAGCCAGGCGTCCACGTCCTCGCCAGATTTGCCACCGAATGTGCGAGACACTATCAGATCCTGACGCAACCAGGGACCAGCCGCACGCGAACCTGGCACTAGCGGTGCTGCTGGGACTGGTAGAAGGTCTGAAGCTGCGGGGATCCGGTTTCCTTCTTCACCGTGAGACATCGCAGCTGCCAGTGGTAACGGGGGAAGTCCAGCAAGGCGGCGGCTTCGTCGTAGATCAGGCGCTTGAAGCCTCGTGTTGCTTGGTTGATTACCCAGCGCCTCCACCACAAAACTGTTACGGTTGAATTGAAGGAAATGTGGATTCATTTACAGGGTGAGGATGAAGTCCGGCAGTCGCGGTAGAGATGGAGTCCTCAGGCGGCACCAGACAATGTCGTCTTCATCTTCTACCTACCCGGCACATACTACAGCCCGGCTCATACCGTAGCAATATTCAAACGTAGTGCCAGCTTCCTTCAAGGCGTGATGCACCATGTAAAGTGGATCTTAAGTTAGCAACTTACCACGCCTGATTCTGTCGTCTCTGTCCACTATAATTAGAAAAGCAAAAAAGGTGGGTTGTTGTTGTACCATCTTTCTTTCGCTCATCATGGAATTACAAAAGGGCTGAAAACGTTTATCTGAAGAGTGTGAACCATAAAATTCACGAAAGTGAACTCACTTCTCCTTGTCCTGTTGGTGTTGATCCCTATGTGAGTTGAAAAAAAAGGCATGAAGCAAAATATTCCTATGTGGTTTCTTTACGATTGTACCAAACTTCAGCTTCGATTAGGCTTTGTTACACTAGGCAGCAGGAAGCGATTGTTGCCGACACAGGTGATGAAAAACTGTGTCTCAACACTTCCACACCGGCCCCACGTGACCACTAAAAAGAAATGAATTTGACTAATCTAAACATGTTTATAGAGGTACATACAGATATTCTGAAGAAGTTTGAAATGTCATAACCACTTTGTAAATAGGGTCTTACAGATTAATCAAAGGGAACTAACTTCTGAACCAGTAGGACTCAATCTTTAGGGTAGATTTTGATTTCCGTCGCAAAAAACAAAGTTCGAGCACAGTAACCGTATCAACATCCGGATAGGTCAGTTGAAGACGAGGTAGACACAATTAGGAAGATTTCTACCGTAGTTAGAGTTGAAACTACAAGTGCAACTTACTTTGCCTTGTCTTGTTCTTTCTGGGAACTAAGGCACAAACTATTGAAAGCAGCTTCAGTTTCTTTTTCTCGACGTTTTCGAAACGAAAGGTTTGTTCACAGACAATTTGGTAATATTACATTCTGCCTTAGTAGAAAGATTCATTGAGTGCCAATTTAAAAGATTTCCTCGCAATTACAATCAATTGTTAGCCTAAGTTTGGCGAAAACAGTAAAGAGAAATGTGCCATTATATTAAAATGAAACGTTCATGGGAATAAAGGTTTCTCTCGCAAAGAAATGCGTGCCAATTCACCAGATCATTCTGCACACTTTATTTCTGAAGTTGTGAAGAGAATATTTAGAAAAGTATTTTATGCTTGAAGAGACTAACAGAAGGGAATGCAATGAATGCGTGGAGAGAGATGGGACGTTACAAACCAGTTTGGCAGGTTTTGTTTGGAAAACTGCAACCTTGCGTTCATAGTTCTCTTTCAATGTAGAACGTGGTTTTTGCTAAAAAATTTTCATCTCGATGGCCATTTTGTCGTGAAATTCTTAAAGGGTGCTCCTATGTGAGGAAAACATGGTCAACTGCAATGGATGCTCACTTTTGTATAGAAGGGCATGGTGCTTTATTGAAAACTAAACAGCGTACTCAGCTGACAACTGATAAACATGACGCCACTTTCCTTCATTAGACGATGTGTCATGCAAAGTTGATCTTTAGTTGACAATTTACCCCGCCTGTTTTACTCGTCTCTGACCACTAGAATCACGAAAGAAAGAAATGCAGGAGCGTTTTTGTAAAGCGTTCGTTACGCTCGTAGCGGATTTACAAAAAGGATCAAAGCGTTTATATGAAGAGTGTGAACCATGAAATTCAATGAACTCACTTCTCCTGGTCCTGTTGGTCTTGGGCCCTATGTGAGTTGTAAAAAAAAGAGGTATAAAGCAAAATACTTTCGGTGTCTATATGATTGTGCCAAACTTAAGGTCCGACTATTCTAAGAGGCATTATTACGCTGTGCAGCTGTAAAAGATCGTTACCGCGTTACCGACAGAGGTGATGGAAAACTGTGTCTGGACGTTCCCATACCCGATACTACGTGACCACTAAAAATCAATGGATTGGAATAATCTAAAAACGTTTGCAGATGTACGTATAGATATTCTAAAGAAGTTTTCAATGTATTAATCATCAAAATCAAACAATTAATCATCAAAATCAAACATATTATTCAGAGAAAAATTTCTTCTACATTAGTAGGACTTGATTCCAAGGAAAGATTGATTTCCGTTGTGAAATATGAACTTCGAGCTCAGTAATCATATAAAAACTGCATGGGTTAGTTCAAGAGGGGTAGAGACAATTAGGTGGATTTATACTATAAATACAGTTGAAACGACAAGTGCAACTTACTAGGACTGGTTTTGTTCTTTCTAGGATCTTGGGCACAAACAATTTAAAGCAGGTTCGATTTCCCTTTATTAATGTTTTCTAAAAGAAATAGTTTGTTCACCGTATTTGTTCAAAATAGTTTGTTCTAAAAGAAATAGTTTGTAATAATGAATCCTGCCTGATTAGAGAGACGCAATGTGTGTCTTTTTATTATTTAGAATTTTCTGGCTTTTCTGATGAATTGTTAGCTTAACATTAGCGAAAATGGCTATGGAAAATACGCCAATATGTCAAACTAAAACCCATATGGGAATAAATGTTTCTCTCACGAATGTATGCGTGCCATTTCATCAGACCAGTCTGTTTACTTTAGTTTGGAAACCGTGTAGAGAATATCTAAAAGAATTGTTCTAAGCCTGAGGAGCATAACACAAGAGAATGAAATGAATGCCTGAAGAAAATTAAAACATAATGAACAAGTTTAGGAGCATGTGTTTAGAAAAATTCACGCATGCGTTCATAGTTGTATTTCAAACTAGAACAATGTTTTTTTCTTGTGAAGAATATTCATCTCGTCACTTATTTTGTTACGAGTTTAATGCCTACTGCTTTTCTGTGAGAAAGACACGGTCAAGCGCAAAATTTGTGTATAGAGGGACGTGGTGCTTTATCGAAAATCAAAAAGCTTATCCTACTGAGAACTGTAAAACGTAACCCCGTTTTCCTTCATTAGACGATGCGGCATGTAAAGTGTAACTTACCGCGCCTGGTTCAGTCTCTGATGACTAGAATCGGGAAAGCAAGAAAACCAGGACTGTGTATATAAAACCTTCCTTTCGCACTTCGCGGGTTTTCAATAAAGATAAAAACGTTTATCTAGAGATTGTGAACCACGAAATTTGCGAAAATGAACTCACTTCTCCTGGTTGTGTTGGCCTTGATCCCTATTTGAGTTGAAAAAAAAAAAGGTATGAAGCAAAATAGTTTCGGAGTCTATGTGCTTGTACCAAACGTGAGTTCCGACTATTTTAGGATGCATTATTACACTGTGCACCTTAAAGAGATTGTTACCGACACAGGTGATGGAAAATGGGTCTGGAAGTTCCCATAATAGACACGCGACCGCTAAAAATGACTGGGTTGGACTAAGCTAAAACGCTTATGGAGGTACGCATAGATGTTCTAAAGAAGCTTTCAATGTCATAAGCGCTTTGGAAATAGAGCTTTACAGATTAATCAAAGGGAACTTACTTCTGGACAAGTAGGAGTCGATCCCTAAGAAAATATTGATTTACGTTACGAAATACGAAGTAGGACCCCAGTAACCATATCAACATCCGCATAGGTTAGTTGAAGAGGAGGTGGAAACAAGAAGGCGGATTTATACCATATTTTTATTTCAAACCATAGGTACAACTTATTTGGCCTGGTCTTGTTTTTGTTGTGGAAACTAGAGGACAGACAATTTAAAGCAGCTTAACTTTCTTTTTTTTTTCAATATTTTCGGAGTGAATTGGTTTGTTCGCCGCAACAATTTAGTAATAAGGAATTCTGCCTTATTAGAAAGACGCAATAGTTATCTATTTATTAATTAGAAATTTTTTCGCATTTTCGATGTATTGATAGCTTAATATTGGCGAAAACTACGATGGATATTACGCCAGTATATCAAAAATAGAACCGTTATGAGAATAACTGTTTCCCTCACGAACGTAATGTTGCCATTTCATCAGACCAGTCTCGTTGCTTTATTTCTGAAACTGTGTAGAAAATATTTCAAAAATGACTTCCGCCTGAGCAGCACAACAGAAGAGAATTTAACGAATGCCCGGAGAGATTGAATCTGATCAACAAGTTTCGCAACCTATACTAGGAAACTGAAATCTTCCATTCATAGTTTATATAGAAATCTTCCATTCATAGTTCCATTCATAGTCAATATAGTACGCGGTTTTCGTAGAAGGTGATTCTCTCTTCGGTCATAAGGTTCCAATTTCATGACGACTGCTCTTCTTTGAGAGAGACACGGTCAAACGCAATTTAAGCTAACTCCTGTATAGATAGACGTGGTGCATGATCGAGAAAAAAAAAGCGTGGTCTTCTGACAATGTCAAGCGTAGCGCCAGCTTCCTTGATTACGCGAAGCACCATGTAAAGTGGATCTTAAGTTAGCAACTTACCAAGCCTGGCTCAGTCGTCTCTGGCCACTAGAATTAAGAAAGGAAGACAAGCAGGGCTGTTATAAAAGCTTTCTTACACTCGTCACGGAATTTCGAAAGGACTAAAACGTTTTTGTGGAGAGTGTGAACCATGAAATTCACGAAAGTGAACTCACTTGTGGTCCTGTTGGTGGTGATCCCTATATGAGTTGAAAGAAAAAAGGTTCGAAGCAAAATATTTCTTTGCGGTGTCTATACGATTGTACCATATTTCAGCTCCAACTAGGCATTGTTACGTTGTGCAGCAGAAAGAGATTGTTGCCGACACAGGTGAGAAAAAACTGTATCAGAACATTTCCACGCCGGCACTAGGTGAACACTAAAAAAGGAATGGATCGACTGATCTCAAAACGTTTATAGAGGTACATATAGATATGCAGAAGAAGTTTTAAATGTCATAACCACTTTAGAAATACAGTCTTACATATTAATCAAAGGGAACATACTTCTGGACCAGCAGGACTCGATTCCTCTGAAAGATTTTTATTTTCATTATGAAATACGAAGTTCGAGAACAGTAACCATATCAACATCCGAATGGATTAGTTGAAGACGAGGTACAAACAATCAGGAAGATTTCTACCATAGTTAGAGTTGAAACCACAAGTGCAACTTACTTGGCCTTGTCTTGTTCTTTCTGGGAACTAGGGCACAAATGATTGAAAGCAGCTTCAGTTTCTTTTTCTCGTCGTTTTCGAAACGAAATGGTTTGTTCACCGCAACAATTTGGTAATAATACATTCTTCCTTATTAGAAATATTCATTGAGCGCCAGTTTGAAAGTTAAGATTTCCTTGCAATTGCAAATAATTGTTAGCCTAGGTATGGCGAAAACAGCGATGGAAAAATGTGCCATTATATCAAAATAAACGTTCATGAGAATAAAGGTTTCTCTCACGGACCTATGCGTGCCACTTCATGAGACCAGTCTGCTTACTTCATTTCTGAAGTTGTGTAGAGAATATTTCGAAAAATATTTTACGCCTGAGGAGCATAACAGAAGAGAATGCAATAAATGTCCAGAGAGAGATTGAACATATGAACAAGTTTGGCAGGTTATGTTTAGAAAACTGCAACCTTGCGTTCTTAGTTCTCTTTCAATGTAAAACGTAGTTTTTTGTTGAAGATTATTCCTCTCGGCAGCCATTTTGTTGTGAATTTGATAACGTCTTCTCTTTTGTGAGAAAGAAACAGGCAACTACTATTTGATGCTCACTTTTGTATAGATTGGCATGCATGGTGCATAATTGAAAACGAAACAGAGTAATCAGCTGACAACTGTCAAACATATCGGCAGTTTCCTTCATCAGATGATGTGCAATGCAAAGGGGACCTTTTGTTGGCAACTTACCCCGCCTGTTTCAGTCGTCTCCGACCACTAGAATCACGAAAGAAAGAAATGCAGAACCATTTTTTCAAATGTGTTCGATTCGCACGTAGCGGAATTCGAAAAGGGCTAAAAACGTTTATCTGAAGAGTGTGAACCATGAAATTCAATGAACTCACTTCTCCTGGTCCTGTTGGTCTTGATCCCTAGGTGAGTTGAAAAAAAGATGTATAAAGCAAAATATTTTCGGTGTCGATTACACCAAAGGTCAGGTCCGACTACTCGAAGAGGCATTATTACGCTGCGCAGCTGGAAGAGATCGTTACCGACAGAGTCGATAAAAAACGGTGTCTGGACTTTCTCATACCGGATACTACGCGAACACTAGAAAGGACTGAATGGGACTAATGCAAAAACGTTTATCGAGGCAAATATAGATATTTTAAAGAAGGTTTATATGTCATAGAATTTTGAAAACAGAGCCCTAATGAGTGAGGAAACGTTTTTTCTGAACCAGCAGGACTAGATCGTTAGGAAAGATGTTGATTTCCGTTAAGAAATACGAAGTTCGAGCACAGTAATTATATGAACATCCGCGTCGGTTAGTTCAAGACGAGGTGGAAACAATTAGGCACATTTATACCACAATTAGAGCTGAAACCACAAGTGCAACTTACTAAGCCTGGTCTTGTTCTTACAAGCGATTGAAAGGAACTTCAGTTTCCTTTTCTCGACGTTTTCGAAATGAAATGGTTTGTTCACCACAACAATTTTGTAATATAAACTCTGCCTTATTAGAAAGACGCAATGAATGCCAATTTAATACAAACATTTCCTCGCAATTGCGATAAATATTTAGACTGACTTTGGTGACAACAACGATGCAAAATGTTTCATAGGTCAAAATAAATTCTTTATGCGAATAAATGTTTCTCTTACTAACGTAAAGGTGCCATTTCATCAGACCAGTCTGGTTACTTTATGTCTGAAAGAGTGTAAAGATTATCTCCAAAATGTTTCACACCCTAGGCTCGGAACAGAAGAAAATGCAATGGATTCCCGGAAAGAGATGGAACATGATGAACAAGTTTGGCTACTTACGTTTAGAAAACTAGAACTTTGCGTTTATAGTTTTCTTTCAAAGTAGGACGTGGTTTTTTTATAAGATTATTTATCTCGTTGGTCATTTTGGTTCGAATTTAATGACGACTGTTTTTCTTTGAGAAACACAATGTCAAGCGCAAAACTTGTGTTTAGATGGACGTGGTCCTTTATCGAAAACAAAAAAAAAGCCTAGTCTGTTGATCACTGTGAAACGTAACGCCAGTTTCTTTCATTGGACAATACGCCATGTAGAGGTGATCTTAAGTTAGCAACTTACCGCGCCTGGTTCAGTCAACTCTGACCACTAGAATTAGAAAAACAAGGAAAGAGGACCGTTTTTTTAACCCTTCAACTCGGTCGTCACGGAATTCAAGCTGATAAACGTTTATATGCAGAGAGTTAACCACGAAATTCTCAAACAGAACTCACTTCTCCTGGTGCTGTTGGTCTTGATTCCTATTTAAAATGAAAAAAAGGTATGAAGCAAAATATTTCCAGTGTCTATACAATATATTTCCAAGCTTCAATTCAGACTATTCTAGGACGCATTATAAGGCTGTGCATGCGGAAGAGATCGTTACAGGCACAGGTGATGAAAATTATTATCTGGACGTTCCCGTATTGAATAATACGTGACCAGTAGAAAGGGTTGAAAAGGACTAATCTAAAAATGTTTCTAGAGGTACCAATAGATATCCCGAAAAAGGTTTCAATGAAATAACCACTTTGGAATAACAATCTTACAGATTATTCAAAGGAACTTACTTCGTTACCAGTAGGCCTCGATCCTTAGGAAAGATATTGATTTCCGTTACAAAAAAAAATGATTTCTAGCATAGCAATCATATCAAATTCTCCATGAGTTAGTTCAAGAAGAGGTGCAAACAATTAGCAGATTCATACGATATATGTAGTTGAAGCCATAGGTTTAACTGACTTGGCCTGGTCTTGTTCTTTCTGGGAACTGCAGCACAAACTATTGAAAGCAGCTTTAGTTTTCTTTTTTCGATGTTCTCTAAATGAGATGAGTTGTTCACCATAACAACTTGGTAATATTGATTTCCGCCTTATATAAAGACGCAACAGATGCCATTTTAAAATTTAAGAATCTCCTGGTGATTTCGGTGAATTGGCAGCCTAAATTCTACGAAAGCAGCGATAGAAAATGTGCCATTATATAAAAATGAAACATTTCTGATGTCGAGACGTTTTTTTGGTGGACTCTTGTCGATGATGCTTGACAGCAACAGTCAATGCGGGTACCGACTCTCTGCACGAGCTGCTCTTCTTGTTGCTAAAAGGGCGACCCACTAGAAGGCGCTGGAGAGAATGACCCACTGTTCGAAGGCTTCGCCACAACTACCCCGGCTATGAAGAGGAAGCCGCCTGGCGACCTAACAGCTGGTTACTATGAGCGGGTCGTGGTAGGCTTTGAGGCGCTCCACGTTGACAATGTCACGCCCTCGACGGCGCATGTCCGAAGATGGTTCGATAGGTTCGACCAAGTAATTTACAGGGGAAGTGCATTCGACGACACGGTAGGGGCCTTCGTATTTGGGCAATAGTTTTGAAGATAGGCCAGTTGAAGTGGTAGGGATCAAGAGCCAGACGATCACTCCAGGAAGGAACGTGAGTGCACTAGTGCTGGTGTCAGCGCGAATGCCTTTTTGCCGCTCTTGATCATGCGCTGTAAAGGTCCTTGCAAGCTCTCGACACTCTTCAGGAAGCTTGGCTGTAGCAGAAATAGGCGCCCACTCGGACGGATCTGACTTGTACGGAACTATAGTGTCGATGGTGTGCGACGGGTGCCTTCCATATAATAAAAAAAAAGGTGAAAAGCCAGTAGTGCTCTGATGGGTGGTGTTATATTGTCACAGGTAATGGGTAGGAGCCACCAACTGTAAGTGGAATGCCTTGAAAGTGAAGAAAGAAGAGGGCTTTGGCGTCCTGGTCTGAGGGCAAGCAAGACGTCGTTTCGTCGCTGTCTGTTATTACGTTCGCGGCACTGGTGGAGGTGCTGGGTAAATGCGCCTCGGCTGCAGATTTTCAGCCGACACACCGAGCTACTTGGAGACAGCTACATGCCGTGACGGCAAGAAGCAGCCGCCGCCTGCGAGGACTATCTCCCGAGTACGGTCCCCTCTCTCAAGACGAGATGGCAACTTCAACTAACAACCAGGCGAGTCAAACCAACGACGCCTATTCTTTTCTCCCGCATGTTTTTCATGCGCCGCAAACACCACGCTCATTTCATGGAGACATTTATGAAGATGTTGACGACTGGCTTGACCACTTCAATCGAGTTGCCAACATCAACGAATGGGATGAAGCTCGCAAGCTGCGGAGAGTTTACTTTGCTTTAGAAGACTCTGCCAAAACGTGGTACGAGAATCACGAGGGTTCCTTTGCGACATGGTATGAGTTCAGCCGACATTTTCGTGATCCGTACCGCAGCACTAAAACGAAAGAGAGAGCGGAGCAGGCTATCTCGTCTCGGAACCAACGACCCAACGAGAGAGTTTCGATGTTTGTCGAGCATATGCTTCGACTCTTCAAGCGTGCTGACCCTGCAATGTCCGAGGAAAAGTAGGTGCGGCATTTAATGCGTGGGTAAAAGAGCAGCTCTTCGCCGGACTTGTCCGCAATCCACCGACGACTGTGGGAGAGTTCATAAATTTGGCAACCACAATGGAGCGTACTCTCCAGTATAGGTCGTCACAGTATGAACGCCACGACGTGACCCCTGCTGCATGCTTTATCGGGGCTGACAGCGAGAAGCATGCCCTCGCTGAGTTCATAAGAAGCGTCGTGCGGGACGAGCTGCGCCAACTCCAAGCAGCGGGACCCCAACCACACGTAAGTGCTTTCGCAGACTTAATCCGAAATGAGATCCGACAGGTGGTCACCCCACTCGCGCCAACAAGGCCTGAGGCCCCTGTGCTGACCTATGCGGTGGCTCTGTGATCTCCTGCACCACATGGCCCGGATCCCACCATGGGGAGAATGGATCAGGCAAGCCATCGATTCCAGGGCACCTCTTCGACTCCACCAGCCGCCTCAAGGTTTCCGAGTGCACCAACTTATCGTCCGTCTGCATCGCGGCAGAACGCCACAAAGGCCAGCGTATGGCGTACGTCCGATAACTGTCCACTCTGCTACCACTGTGGCGAAGCGGGTCACGTCTACCGTAACTGCCAGTACCGCCAACTTGGTCTCCGTGGCTTTCACCCTGATGCTCGGTGCCCGCGTTACGGTGAGCGTCCCCGCGACATCGAAGCGTACCTTACGGGCCAGCAAGCTCCTTGCCTTGGTCCACGCCCCCAATCACGATCACCATCACCTCGCCGCCCCACATCACCTAGCATTCCCTCGTCATCTTATGCTCCTTTCAGAGGCCGGTCACCGAGTCCCCACAGGGGAATCAAGAAACCACGGCTCCTGGGGGTGAAGCCGCGTCCCAACGAACTGTCAAAGAGCCTCCTTCGACGCAAAGACCCGACGAAGACCGTTCTCACTTTCCAGTCGTTTCCGAAAAACATAAGACTGTTTCCGCCGACATCACCGTACACGTCGATAATCATGCCGTCACTGCCCTCGTCGACACCGGCACCGATTATTCGGTTATGCGCAGCGCCCTAGCATCCCAACTGAGGAAGGTAACTACACCTTGGCAAGGACCGCCGTTGCGCACAGCAGGGGGCCACCTCATCACGCCAACTGGAATGTGCACAGCCCCTGTTCGAGTCCGTGCTTCGACGTTCACAGGGTCTTTCCTCGTATTACCGGTGTGCTCCCATCCACTAATTCTGGGGCTGGACTTTCTTCGCGAACACGGCGCAATTATTGACCTACGAGACTTGCAGGTGTCGTTCGAGGACTCGTTTCATCCTGAACCGGAAAACGCGCGCTCATCGAAGGCTGCCCTACGTGTATCCTCCGATTCTGTTACTCTGCCTCCCCGCAGCAGCCTTTTTATCCACGTTGAATGTGACCAAGACGTCCCCGATGCTGTGATTGCAGAAGGAAATTTGTCCCTACTTTTTGCACAACAAATCTGCGTTGCCCGAGGTATTGTTCAGCCCAGTAGAAAGCAGGCTTGCCTATTAGTCACGAATTTCAGCGAGGAGTATCGCCATCTTACCAAACACACTGCGATCGCATACCTTGAGGATATTGCCGACGTCCCTGGTCCCTCAACATTAACCAAACACCGCTTGCCAAGCATCGTATCATCACCGAGCCTACTGGGAGACCCACTCGACAGCATGCCTACAGAGTCTCGCAAAAAGAACAAGACGTTATACGCCAACAGGTCCAGCGGATGCTCAAGGACGATGTCAATCAGCCATCGACCAGTCCGTGAGCGTCCCCTGTTGAATTAGTAAAGAAAAAAGATGGTACTCTGTGAGTTTGCGTCGACTACCGAAAGTTGAATAAGATCATGAAGAAAGACGTGTATCCTTTACAACGAATAGACAATTCGCTGGACCGCATTCACAATGCTTAATACTTTTCTTTCATGGATCAAAGCAGCGGCTATTGACAATTATCTGTTGATGAGCGCGACCGCGAAAAGACCGCCTTCATTACTCCTGACGGACTCTACGAGTTCAAGGTCCTTCCCTTCGGCTTATGCTCGGCACCAGCTACTTTTCAAAGAATGATGGACAGGGTTCTTTCTGGGCTAAAATGGCAATCGTGTCTTGTCTACCTTGACGATGTGGTCGCCTTCTCGGACACGTTTGAGCAGCACGTCCAGCGCTTACAGGCAGTTCTTCAGGCGATTCGAACAGCTGGACTTTCTCTTAAACCTGAGAAATGCCACTTTGCATTCGAGGAACTGAAATTTTTTGGTCACGTCATCAGCCACGCCGGTATACACCGAGACCCTGAGAAAACGAAAGCTGTTGCCGCATTTCCTGTCCCAACGAACAAGCGCGAGCTCCGCCGATTTCCGGGACTCTGCGCATATTACAGACGCTTCGTAAAAAGCTTTTCTAAAATCACTGAACTGCTAAATGAACTTACGAAAGACAGCGTACCGTTTGTTTGGGGTCACGATCAGCATCACGCCATTGACACGCTACGAAACCATCTCCAAGCCCTACCTGTACTTTGTCACTTTGACGATTACGCTGCCACAGAGCTACGCACGGATGTCAGCAACGTTGGACTTGGAACTTTACTGGTTCAATGGCAAAATGGCGTAGACCGCGTGATTGCCTATGCAAGTCGAACACCATCATCTGCAGAGAAAAACTACTCTGCAACAGAAAAAGAATGCTTAGCCGTTGTTTGGGCTATAACAAAGTTTCGCCCTTATTTATACGGTTGACCTTTCAGGGTAGTTAGCGACCACCATTCTTAATGCTGGCTCGCCAACCTCAAAGACCCTTCCGGTCGTCTAGCACGCTGGAGCTTTCGGCTGCAAGAATTTGACGTTACAGTCATTCACAAGTCAGGACGCCAACACACTGATGCTGACTGTCTCTCACGTGCACCAATTGGAAGTACGAAAGTGGACGTTGAAGTGGACGATACATTCCTTTCCTCTGTGTCAGCAACCGACTTGGCTCAACAACGCGACGACATGGAGCTAAGCCCGCTGATTGACTATCTCGAAGGCCGAAAACGCAGCCTTCCTCGAAACTTCGCACGTTCGTTGGCCTCGTTCTGCATCAAGGATGGAGTCCTCTATAAGAAACATTTCGACCAAACCCAGGCTACTTACCTACTGGTTGCGCCAACCTCGCTTCGGGACAATATTTTACATGCTTGTCACGACGAACTATCATCCGGACACCTTGGCTACACGCGCACATTTGAAAGAATTCGCCGCTCATACTACTGGCCCCGCCTCGCGAAGACAGTCAAGCAGTACGTCCGCACATGCCGCGACTGCCAACGCCGTAAGACTTCACCTGTCCGACCAGCAGGACTACTACAGCCCATCGCAACGCCGAAAACACCATTCCATCAAATTGGCATTGACTTGCTCGGCTCATTTCCCACCTCTTCGCCTGGAAACCGGTGGATTGTGGTTGCCACCGATTATTTAACGCGTTACAGCGAAACAAAAGCCCTGCCCAAAGCTACCGCAGCCGAAATCGCACAGTTTTTTGTCACCAGCATCGTACTTCGTCACGGAGCGCCAGCTGTGATAATTACTGATCATAGTACAGCTTTCACCGCAGAGATGCTTCAAGAAGTGCTGAGACTAAGTGGTACAGAACATCGAAAAACCACGGGTTATCACCCCCAAACAAATGGACTCACTGAACGGTTGAACAAGACCATTGCAGATATGCTGTCAATGTATGTGACCGTTGATCACAAGAACTGGGATGATATACTCCTTTACGTAACTTTTGCTTACAATACAGCAGTAAGCACCCCATTAAGCAGTAATACCCCATTTCGCTTAGTTCATGGTCGAGAGGTCACTACAATGCTCGACGCAATGCTCCTTCCCCACAACTTGAGCATGTTCAACACGGCCGCTGCATTGTTCGCTCAACGCGCCGAGGAGGCCCGTCAACTCGCCCGATGCCGTATTCAGGCTCGCCAAACTGCCGACGCACACCGCTACAACCTTTCACACCGAGAGGTTACTTTCCAACCAGGCGATGAACTTTGGGTGTGGACTCGCATCCGACAGCGTGGTCACTCTGAGAAGTTGCTTCGGCGCTACTTCGGCCGTTACAAAGTTCTGCGCCGACTCAGTGACGTTACGTATGAAGTTCTCCCTGAGGGTACCTCGAGACGTTCCCGACGGTTTTCACAAAGTGATGTGGTGCACGTGTCAAGACTCAAGCCATATTTCTAGCGTCATCCATCGAACGTGGACTAACTTACTATGCAATGACTATTTTTTGTCACTTTGGTTTTTTTATTGTCTTGTGTAATTTCTCCTTTCTTTATTGAGTACTTCTATGACGCCAGCCCATTTTTTCCCTTATGACGGAGTTGTTGGGTTCCATGGTAGCATCTTTTCTTTCTCATTTTTTTCTTAACGCTGATTACCAGCATCGAGCCGATGCTTTTCGAGGAGGGGGAGTAATGTCACAGGTAATGGGTATGAGCCATCAACTGTAGGTGGAATGCCTTGGAAGTGAAGAAAGAAGAGGGCTTTTGTGTCCTGGTCTGAGGGCAAGCAAGACGTCGTTTCGTCACTGTCTGTTATTACGTTCGCGGCAATATGCATAGGTGACGAAGAATAGAATGACATCTCAGTTTGTG
The DNA here is from genome assembly GCF_043290135.1 of Rhipicephalus microplus. Classification (NCBI taxonomy): domain Eukaryota; kingdom Metazoa; phylum Arthropoda; class Arachnida; order Ixodida; family Ixodidae; genus Rhipicephalus; species Rhipicephalus microplus. The sequence continues at coordinate 60,103,236 of NC_134709.1, read as the reverse complement.
TGATCGGCAGTGACGTACTTGGAGAGCATGTCGCTGAGCGTATGGTTGAAGCGTTTCGTGAGGCCATTCGTCTGCGGGTTTTAAGCAGCAGTTTTGCGGTGAACAAAGTTGCACTCTTTGAGAATGGCTTCGACGACTTCAGACAGGAAGATGCGGCCTCGATCACTGAGCAGTTGCTGAGGTGGACCGTGTGGCAGCATGAATCCTTGGAGCAGGAAGGAGGCCACATTGCTCGCTGTAGCCACGGGGAGAGCGGCAGTTTCGGCGTATCGCGTGAGGTGGTCCACAGCAACAATGGCCCAGCGGTTACCAGCCGACGTTAGTGGAATTGGCCCCTAAAATTGATGCTAACGCGCCCAAACGGCCTGGCAGGGCAAGGTAGAGGTCTCAGTTCTACCGGCGACTGGTGCGATGAAGTTTTGCGGCGCTGACATTCTATGCAGGAGCGAACGAATTTCTGCACGTAGCGGTACATGCCGCGCCAAATGTACCGTTGGCGAATGCGGTGGTAAGTCTTCGATACCCCGGAGTGCGCACATTGCGGATCAGAAAGAAAGAATTCGCATATGGCAACGCGCAGACTGCAGGGTATGACTAGTAGCCACTGGCGGCCATCACCGTTGTAATTGCGTCGGTAGAGGAGGTCGTCGCGAACTGCGAAATGGTGGGCTTGACGACGCAACGCGCGAGTGGATGGAGTGGATGGATCAGTCAGCAAATCTATCAGTGATGCAATCCATTGATCCTTGCGCTATTCAGTAGCAACGGCATGAAAGCTAATGGAAGAAACGGCACGGTGAGATGCTGAGTCGTGGGCATTGTTGTCGGGCAAGGGAGAGCGCGACAGGGCATCGGCGTCAGCATGTTGCCTTCCGTTGCGGTACAGCACGCGGATGTCGTAGTCTTGCAGGCGAAGTGCCCACCGGGCGAGACGGCCTGAGGAATCTTTCAATGACGACAACCAGCATAGTGCGTGATGGTCGGTGACTACATCAAATGGGCTTCCATACAAGTAAGGTCGGAACTTGGTAAGGGCCCAGACGATTGCCAGACATTCTTTCTCAGTGACGGTGTAATTAGTCTCGGTTTTCGTAAGCGTACGGTTTGCATACGCCACGACATATTCCGGGAACCCTGGTTTGCGCTGCGCAAGGACAGCGCCGAGACCGACACCACTGGCGTCCGTGTGTACCTCTGTAAGGGCCGTAGGGTCATAGTGGCGGAGTATGGGAGGCGACGTCAACTAATGACGGAGCGTTGTGAATGCGTCGTCACACTGTGATGACTGCGAATGGAGAGGCCCGTTACTTCCGAGGAGCTTCGTCAGCGGTGATACAATAGACGCGAAGTTTCGGATGAAGCGCCGAAAGTAGGAACACAGTCCTACGAAACGAAACTGCGCAGTTCCTTCACGGATGTCGGCTTGGGGAACTCAGTCACGACCCGAAGCTTGGCTGGATCGGGGAGAATTCCGTCCTTAGACACGACGTAGCCGAGTATTGTCAACTGCCGAGCTGCAAATTGGCACTTCTTTAGGTTCAGTTGCAGACTTGCGTCACTCAGACGCGTTAAAACATGCCGCAGGCGTTGAAGATGCGTGGAGAAGTCCGGAGCGAAAATGACGACGTCATCGAGGTAGCACAGGCACGTGTGCCATTTCAGGTCACGCAGAACAGTATCCATCATGCGCTGAAAGGTGGCGGGCGCATTGCACAGCCCAAACGGCATGACGTTGAATTCGTATAAGCCGTCGGGAGTGACAAAAGCTGTCTTTGGTCGAGCGTCCTCAGCCATAGGTACTTGCCAGTACCCTGAGCGCAAACCGAGAAATGAAGAGAAATCGGCTCCTTGCAGGCTGTCAATCGCGTCATCTACACGCGGTAGTGGGTACACGTCCTTACGAGTGATCTCTTTGAGGTGTCGGTAGTCCACGCAGAACCGCACAGCACCGTCCTTCTAACGACAAGAGACACCCAGGGGCTATTAGTGGGTCGAATAACATCGGGGCGCAGCATGTCGTCCACTTGCTCGTTGATTACACGGCGTTCTGTGGGCGATACGTGACATGGACGTTGCCGTAGTTGTGGTTGTGCGCCTGTGTCGATGCCATGCGTAACAGTGGATGTGCGGCCGAGAGAAGGTTGAGCGACATCGAAAGAAGAGCGGAATTATTCCAACAGGGCCAGAAGCTGGGAGCGCTGGACCGGCGTAAGTTTATCAACAATGGAAGCACCGAACACATCAGTGGATGATGAAACAGATGTAGAGACAGCACTAAGCGTATTTGAACTTCGGCAGTGCGTGTCATCAGGTTTATCCATGACTTGTGCGTCTTCGATGGGTTCCACGCTGCAGAGACATTCTCCTCGCACCAACGTAACACTGTACGGGGATAAGTTCAGAACAAAAATAGTGGTGCGGCCGTGAGTGACTTGCACGGTCGTGAAAGGAACCAGCAAGCATTTTCTGGCGAAAACACGATGAGATGGCGAGAGGAGTGCAGCGGTGTCGGAAAGACTTGCGCAGTAGACAGATACCGCCATGGACGAGTTTGCAGGCACTAGCGTGTCGTCCCTGACGAGTAACTTGCTTGCAGTAGATGAACTGTCGGCCGGCGTCAAAGAAGAGAATTGTGTCAGCTCTATTTCTGCTGGTGCGCAATGATTGACGGCGTCGTGGCGGAAGAAAAACCCACCCTAGGATGACGTCGTGAGAGCATGAAGGAATTATGATGAATTCGACGGCATACATTACGTCCTGAATCATGAGGCGGGCTGTCCACATCACTGTAGAGTGAATGCTTTGGGCGCTGGCTGTACAGAGGGAGAGCCCGGAAAGTGGCGTGCTAACTTTATGCAGTAATCGCCTAAGGTTTGCGTCCATGACGGATACGGCGGCTCCAGTATCTACAAGGGCAGATGCACGAACACCATCTACAAGCACGTCTATCACGTTCGATGGGCTTTCCTGAGGGCTTCCGCAGTTCGACAGCGTCGCAGCCCTTGCCTCGTGGACTGCGACGACTAGTTTTCCTGGTCACCCTCTAGTGCACGTGGCCGCATCGGCGACAGTGAGCGACGTCGCGGAGAATGTGAACGGCGGGTAGATGGAGCGGGGTGGTACGACGGTGAGGTAGGTGGTGGTTGGTCATAAAAGCGGCCCGATTGGCTGGGAAAATCGGAGGTGCCCTGCGGTTGCTGCACACGATTGCAATAGCGTGCTACGTGACCGACGAAACCACAAGCAAAGCAGATGGGGCGATTGTCAGCAGTGCGCCATCAGTTCGCGGGTCCCATCCATGTCGCAAAACGCGATGGGCGAGCCGGCTGCTGATATAACTGCATAGTGGGCGGCACACGGGGCACGTGGATGACGTCGGCACAGGTAGGCGGCACAGTTTCTCTGAAGGCCTTGGGCCTGGCAATGGTTTTGGTGTAACCAAGGGGGCCACTAACAGGAATCGGTGGGGGTGGCCTGGCGACAACTTGGGCGTAACTGAGTGGTGTAGATACGGGAGGCGGCTGGTGGTATTCAGGAACGACCTCCGCGATTTCCTGCTGAATGGCTCGGCAGAGGGGAGACGGAAGTGTGCTTGACGGCTGTGGAGCACGTTGTGGGGAAGCAAAAGCCAGTAAAGAGACCTGGCGGGCAACTTCCTCACGCACGAATGACTTGATTTCAGCGAGCAAGGTGGTGTGGTCAGGAAGTGTTGACAAGGCCGAGAGATCAGCGTCACGTGAAGGTGGTCTACGGGTCATCGAGCGCTGCCGCCGCAGCTCCTCGTAACTTTGGCATAGTGTAATGATCTCTGCCACAAGGCGAGGGTTCTTGGCCAGGAGCATGGTGAAGGCATCGTCGACGATGCCTTTTAGAACATGGGTAATTCTGTCAGCCTCTGACATGCTTGCGTCCACTTTCTCGCACAAGTCAAGGATGTCCTCTATGTAACTTGTGAAGGACTCACCGGTCTGCTGTGCTCGTTCACGTAACCACTGTTCGGCTTGCAGCTTACGAATGGCAGGGCGGCCGAACACGTCGACGACGGCGGTTTTAAAAGCGGACCAAGTGGGGAAATCGGATGCGTGGTTGTTGAACCATATGCTGGCCACACCCGCGAGGTAGAAAACCAGGTTGCCGAGTTTACCTGCCTCGTCCCAATGATAGGGGACGCTTACGCGTTCGTACATAGCGAGCCAGTCCTCGACATCGGTGCCATCCGCGCCGGTGAAGACAGGAGGGTCATGGATGCGGGGGACACCGGAACATAGCGTCGGCGCAGGAGGAAGCGTTTGCTGCGCGGCGTCTTAGTGCATGGTAGAAGGCACGGTACGAGTTCGAAGCTCCAAGGGCATCGAATGCTAACCGAAGGTGTTAGAAGGGCACAGCACTTTCCACCAAATTGTTCAGATGTTTATTGGCGGACACTTGTCGATGATGCTTGACAGCGACAGTCAATGCGGGTACCAACTCTCTGCACGAGCTGCTCTTCTTCTTGCTAAAAGGGCGACCCACAAGAAGGCGCTGGAGAGGACGACCCACTGTTCGAAGGATTCGCCACAGTGAGAATAAATGCTTATTCCACGAACGTATGCTTGCCATTTCATCAGACCAGTGTGCTTAGTTTATTTCTGAAGGTGGGTAGAGAATATTTCAAAAGGGTTTTACACATATAGAGCATAACAGAAGAGAATGCAATGAATTCCCGGAGGAAGCTGGAACATAATGAGCAACATTGGCAGCGTCTGTTTAGAAAACTGCATCCTTGCGTTCATAATTCTTTTTCAATGTAGAATATGGTTTTTAGTTGAAGAAGCTTCATCTGGGCGGCCATTTTATTGCGAATTTAGTTGACTGCTCTTCTAAAAGAAAGACACGGTCATCAGCAATTGATGCTCTCTTTTGTATAGATTGGCATGGTGCTTTATCGAAAACCAAACAGCGTAATCAGTTGGCAACTGTGAAACGCAACGCCAGTTTTCTTCATCAAAAGATGTGTCATGCAATGTGGATCTTTAGTTGGCAACTTACCGTGCCTGTTTCAGTCGTCTCTGACAAATAGAATCAGGAAACCAAAAAGTGCAGGCCCGTTTTTATAAAATCATCGTTTCTTTCATCGCGAAATTCTAAAAGGGCTAAAAACGTTTATCTGGAGATTGTGAACCATAAAATTCACGAAAATGAACTCACTTCTGTTGGTCCTGTTGCCTTTGATTCCTATGTGAGTTGAAAAAAAGTACGAAGCAAAATATTTTCCGTGTCTATGTGGTTGTACCAAACGTCAGTTCTGACTATTCTAAGAGGCATTATTACGCTGTGCAGCTTGAAGAGATCGTTACCGACACAGGTGATGGAAAACTATCCTGAACGTTCCCCTATGAGATACTACGTAACCACTAAAAATGACTGAATTGGACTAACTTAAAACACTTATAGAAGTACGTATACATATTATAAAGAAGTTGTCAATGTCATAACCACTTTATAAATAGAACTTTACAGATTATTCAAAGGGAACTTACTTCTGGACCAGCTGGAGTCGATCTCCAGGAAAGATATATTTCCGTCACGAAATAGAAACTTCGACCACAATAATGATATCAAAATCAACGTGGGTTAGTTCAAAGGGGAATGGAAACAATTAGGCGGATATATACCATGTTTATATTTGAAACCACAAGTGCAACTTACTTGGCCTGGTCTTGATCTTGGTGGGAACTAGAGCACAAACAACACTTTCCTTTTTCAATGTTTTCGAAATAAAATCGTTTGTTCATCGCAACAATTTGGTAATATGGAATTCCCCCTTATTAGAGAGACGCAATGCATGTCTATTTAATATTTAAGAACTTCCTCGACATTTAGATGAATCGTTAGCTTGACTTTGGCAAAAACTACGATGGAAAATACGCCAAGATGTCAAAATAATCTATTATGGGAATAAATGTTTCTCTCACGACGGTAAAGGTGCCATTTTATCAGACTAGTCTGCTTAATTCATTTCTGAAGGGGTGTAGAGAATATTTAGAAAATGTTTTACGGCTGTGGATCATAACAGGAGAGAATGCAATTAATGCCTGGAGAGAGATGGAACAGAATGAACAAGTTTCGATGCTTCTGTTTAGAAAACTGTAACCTTGCGTTCATAATTTTCTTTCGATGTAGAACGTGGTTTTTTGTTTAATATTATTCATCTCGGTAGACGTTTTGTTGCGAATTTCATAAAAAGTGCTCTTCTGTGAGAAAGACACGGTGAACCGCAATTGATGCTCACTTTTTATAGATTGGCATGGTGCTTTATCGAAAGCCAAACAGCGTAGTCAGCTGACAACTGTCAAATGTAACACCAGCTTCCTTCATTAGACGATGTGTCATGCAAAGCGGATATTTAGTTCGCAACTTACCGTGCCTGTGTCAGTCGTTTCTGACCACTAGAATCACAAAAGCAAGAAATGCAGGACCGTTTTTGAATATATTAGTTTCACTCGTTGTGCAATTCTAAAAAGGCCAAAAACGATTATATAGCTAGTGTGAACCAAGGAATTCACATGATTGAACTTACTTCTGCTGGTTTTGTTGGTCTTGATCCCTATGTGAGTTGAAAAAGAGGTATGAAGCAAAAGTCCATGTGATTGTACCAAACTTCAATTCCGACTATTCTAAGAGGCATTATTAACTGTGCAGCTTGAAGAGATCGTTACCGACACAGGTGATGGAAAACTGGTCGGGACGTTCCAATATTAGATACGTGATCACTAATAATGACTGGATTGGACTAATATAAAAACGCTTATAGAGGTACGTATAGATATTCTACGAAAGTTATCAATGTCATATCCACTTTGGAAATAGAGCCTTACAGATTAATCAAATGGAACTTACTTCTTGACCAGTAGGACTCGATTCCTCGGAAAGATATTGATTTCCGTTACGGAATACGAATTTAGAGCCCAGTAACCACATCAACATCCGCATGGCTTAGTTCAAGAGGAGGTGGAAACAAATTGGCGGATTTATACCATATTTTTATTTCAAACCATCGGTACAACTTACTTGGCCTGATCTTGTTTTTTTTTGTGGAAATTAAAGCACAGACTATTTAAAGCAGCTTAACCTTCCTTTTTTCAATATTTCGAAATAAAATGGTTTGTTCGCCGAAACAATTTCGTAATAATGAACTCTGCCTTATTAAAAAGACACAATAGATGTCTATTTATCACTTAGTAATCCCCTCGCTATTTGGAAGTATTCTTAGCTTAACTTGGCGGAAACTAGGAAGAAAAATACGCCAATTAGTCAAAATAAATTCTTTATGGGAATAAGTGTTTCTTTCACCCACGTAGAGGTGCCATTTCATGAGACCAGTCTCGTTGCTTTAGTTCTGAAAGTGTGTAGAGAATAATTGAAAAATGTTTTCCGCCTGAGCAGCATAACAGAAGAGAATTCAGCGAAAGGTCTGAGAAAGATGGAATCTGATGAACAAGTTTGGCAGCTTATATTAGGAAACTGAAACATTGCATTCATTGTTTTTTTAATGTAGTACGCGGTTTTTTGTACAAGATTATTCATCTCGTCGGTCATAGTGTTGCGAATTTCTTGACGACTACTCTTATACGAGAAACACATGGTCAAGCGCAGTGTATGCTAACTCCTGAATAGATAGACGTGGCGTAATATTGACAACAAGAAAGCGTAGTCGGCTGGTAATATTCAAACGTAGCGCCAGCTTCCTTCATTGCGCGATGCACCATGTAAAGTGGATCTTAAGTTAGCAACTTACCACGCCTGGTTCAGTCGTCTCTGTCCACTATTTTTAGAAAAACAAAAAAAAGCAGGGCTGTTGTTGTAGCATCTTTCTTTTTCTCGTCATGGAATTCCAAAAGGGTTAAAAACGTTTATCTGAAGAGTGTGAACCATGAAATTCACGAAAGTGAACTCACTTCTTCTTGTCCTGTTGGTGTTGATCCCTATGTGAGTTGAAAAAGAAGGCATGAAGCAAAGTATTCCTATGTGGTTCCTTTACGATTGTACCAAACTTCAGCTTCGACTAGGCAATAATGCATTGTGCAGCAGGAAGCGATTGTTGCCGACACAGGTGATGAAAAACTGTGTCTCAACACTTCCACACCGGCCCCACGTGACCACTCAAAAGGAATGAATTTGACTAATCAAAAAATTTTTATAGAGGTACTTACAGATATTCCGAAGAATTTTTAAATGTCATAACCACTTTGTAAATAGGGTATTACAAATTAATCAAAGGAAACTAATTTCTGAACCTTTAGGACTCGATCTCTAGAAAAAATTTTGATTTCTGTCGCATAATACGAAGTTCGAGCACAGTAAACATATCAACATCCGAATAGGTCAGTTGAAGACGAGAGAGACACAATTAAGAAGATTTCTACCATTGTGAGAGTTGAAACCACAAGTGCAACTAACTTGGCCTTGTCTTGTTCTTTCTGGGAACTAGGGCAGAAATGAATGAAAGCAGCTTCAGCTTCTTTTTCTCAGTGTTTTTGAAACGAAATGGTTTGTTCACAGCAACAATTTGGTAATAATACATTCTGACCTTAATAGAAGATTCCTTGAGCGCCAATTTAAAATAAAGATTTCCTCGCAATTAAAATCAATTGTTAGCCTAAGTTTTGCGAAAACAGTAATGGAAAATGTGCCATTATATCAAAATGAAACGTTCATGTGAATAAAGGTTTCTCTCACAAAGAAATGCGTGCCATTTCACCAGACCATTCTGCCCACATTATTTCTGAAGTTGTGAAGAGAATAATTAGAAAAGTATTTTATGCTTCAAGAGACTAACAGAAGGGAATGCAATAAATGCGCTGAGAGAGATGGGACGTTACAAACCAGTTTGGCAGGTTCTGTTTGGAAAACCGCAACCTTGCGTTCATAGTTCTCTTTCAATGTAGAACGTGCTTTTTGCTGAAACGTTTTCATCTCGGTGGCCATTTTGTCGTGAAATTTATAAAGTCTGTTCTTTTGTGAGAAAGACATGGCCAACTGCATCGTATGCTCACTTTTGTATAGATGGGCTTGATGCTTTATTGAAAACTAAACAGCGTATTCTGCTGACAACTGACAAACATAACGGCACTTTCCTTCATTAGACGATGTGTCATGCAAAGTGGATCTTTAGTCGGCAACTTACCCCGCCTGTTTCATTCGTCTCTGACCACTAGAATCACGAAACAAAGAAATGCGGGACCGTTTTTGTAAAGCGTTCGTTACGCTCGTAGCGGATTTACAAAAGGGACAAAAGCGTTTATACGGAGAGTGTGAACCATGAAGTTCAATGAACTCACTTCTCCTGGTCCTGTTGGTCTTGGTCCCTATGTGAGTTGTAAAAAAAAGAGGTATACAGCAAAATACTTTCGTTGTCTATATGATCGTGCCAAACGTAAAGTCCGACTATTCTAAGAGGCAATATTACGCTGACCAGCTGGAAGAGATCGTTACCGACAGAGGTGATGGAAAACTGTGTCTGGACGTTTCTGTACTCGATACTACGTGACAACTAAAAATCAAAGAATTGGACTAATATAAAAACGTTTACAGATGTACATATAGATATTCTAAAGAAGTTTTCAATGTCATAACCATCTTACAAATAGGCCTTACATATTAATCAGAGAAAAATTCCTTCTACATCAGTAGGACTTGATTCCAAGGAAAGATATTGTTTTCCGTTGTGAAATATGAACTTCGAACTCAGTAATCATATAAAAATTGCACGGATTAGTTCAAGAGGGGTAGAAACAATTAAGTGGATTTATACTATAATTACAGTTGAAACGACAAGTGCAAGTTACTTAGACTGGTTTTGTTCTTTGTAGGAACATGGGCACAAACAATTTAAAGCGGGTTTAATTTCCCTTTATTATTGTTTTCTAAAAGAAATAGTTTGTTCACCGCAACAATTTGGTAACAATGAATCCTGCCTGATTAGAGAGACGCAAAGCGTATTTTTTTATTATTTAGAATTTTCTCGCTTTTCCGATGAATTGTAAGCATAACATTAGCAAAAATGGCTATGGAAACTTCGCCAATATGTCAAACTGAAACTCATAGGGGAATAAATGTTTCTCTCACGAATGTATGCGTGCCATTTCATCAGACCAGTCTGTTTACTTTATTTTGAAAACCGTGTAGAGAATATCTAAAAGAATTGTTCTAAGCCTGAGGAGCATAACAGAAGAGAATGAAATGAATGCCTGAAGAAAATTAAAACATAATGAACAAGTTTAGGAGGATGTGTTTAGAAAAATTCACGCATGCGTTCATAGTTGTATTTCAAACTAGAACAATGTTTTTTACTTGTGAAGATTATTCATCTCGTCACTTATTTTGTTACGAGTTTAATGACTAGTGCTTTTCTGTGAGAAAGACACGGTCAAGCGCAAAATTTGTGTATAGAGGGACGTGGTGCTTTATCGAAAATCAAAAAGCGTATTCTGCTGAGAACTGTAAAACGTAACCCCGTTTTCCTTCATTAGACGATGCGGCATGTAAAGTGTAACTTACCGCGCCTGGTTCAGTCTCTGATGACTAGAATCGGGAAAGCAAGAAAACCAGGACTGTGTATATAAAACCTTCCTTTCGCACTTCGCGGGTTTTCAATAAAGATAAAAACGTTTATCTAGAGATTGTGAACCACGAAATTTGCGAAAATGAACTCACTTCTCCTGGTTGTGTTGGCCTTGATGCCTACGTGAGTTGAAAAAAAAGGTATGAAGCAAAGCCTTTTCGGAGTCTATGTGAATATACCAAACTTCAGTTCCAGCTAGTTTAAGACACATTATTACGCTGTGCAGCTTGAAGAGATCGTTACCGACACAGGTGATGGAAATGGGTCTGGAAGTTTCCATATTAGATACGTGACCACTAAAAATGACTGGGTTGGACTAATCTAAAACGCTTATAGAGGTACGCATAGATATTCTAAAGAAGTTTTCAATGTCATAACCGCTTTGGAAATAGAGCCTTACAGATTAATCAAAGGGAACTTACTTCTGGACCAGTAGGAGTCGATCCCTAAGAAAATATCAATTTACGTTACGAAATACGAAGTAGGACCACAGTAACCATATCAACATCCGCATAGGTTAGTTGAAGAGGAGGTGGAAACAAGAAGGCGGATTTATACCATATTTTTATTTCAAACCATAGGTACAACTTATTTGGCCTGGTCTTGTTTTTGTTGTGGAAACTAGAGCACAGACAATTCAAAGCAGCTTAACTTTCTTTTTTTCAATATTTTCGAAGTGAAATGGTTTGTTCGCCGCAACAATTTAGTAATAAGGAATTCTGCCTTATTAGAAAGACGCAATAGATATCTATTTATTAATTAGGAATTTCTTCGCATTTTCGATGTATTGATAGCTTAACATTGGCGAAAACTACGATGGATATTACGCCAATATATCAAAAATAGAACCGTTATGGGAATAACTGTTTCCCTCACGAACGTAAAGTTGCCATTTCATCAGACCAGTCTCGTTGCTTTATTTCTGAAACTGTGTAGAAAATATTTCAAAAATGACTTCCGCCTGAGCAGCATAACAGAAGAGAATTTAACGAATGCCTGGAGAGAGATGGAATCTGATCAACAAGTTTGGCAACCTATACTAGGAAACTGAAATCTTCCATTCATAGTTTTTTTTCAATATAGTACGCGGTTTTTGTAGAAGATTATTCTCTCGTCGGTCATATGGTTCGAATTTTATGACGACTGCTCTTCTCAGAGAGACACGGTCAACCGCAATTTAAGCTAACTCCTGTATAGATAGACGCGGTGCACGATCGAGAAAAAAAGCGTTGTCTTCTGACAATGTCAAGCGTAGCGCCAGCTTCCTTCATTACGCGAAGCACCATGTAAAGTGGATCTTAAGTTAGCAACTTACCAAGCCTGGCTGAGTCGTCTCTGGCCACTAGAATTAAGAAAGGAAGGCAAGGAGGGCTGTTGTTATAAGAGCTTTCTTTCGCTCGTCACGGAATTTCGAAAGGACTAAACATTTATCTGGAGAGTGTGAACCATGAAATTCACGAAAGTGAACTCACTTCTGGTCCTGTTGGTGTTGATCCCTACATGAGTAGAAAAAAAAGGTTCGAAGCAAAATATTTCTTTGCGGTGTCTATACGATTGTACCATATTTCAGCTCCAACTAGGCATTGTTACGTTGTGCAACAGGAAAAGATTGTTTCCGACACAGGTGAGAAAAAACTGTGTCTCAACATTTCCACACCGGCACTAGGTGAACACTAAAAAAGGAATGAATTGGACTAATCTCAAAACGTATATAGAGGTACATATAGATATACAGAAGAAGTTTTAAATATCATAACCACTTTAGAAATACAGTTCTACATAGTAATCAAAGGGAACATACTTCTGGACCAGTCGGACTCGATCCTTTTGAAAGATTTTTATTTTCATCATGAAATACAAAGTTCAAACACATTAACCATATCAACATCCGAATAGGTTAGTTGAAGACGAGGTGGACGCAATTAGGAAGATTTATACCATATTTAGAGTGGAAAGCACACGTGGAACTTACTTGGTCTGGTCTTGTTCTTTTTGGAAACTAGGGCACAAATGATTGAAAGCAGCTTCAGTTTCTTTTTATCGATGTTTGCAAAAAGAAATTGTTTGTTCACCGCAACAATTTGATAATAATACATTCTGCCCTATTTCAAAGACCTATTGAGCGCCAGTTTAAAATGTAAAATTTTCTTGCAATTGCAAAAATTGTTAGCCTAGGTTTGGCGAAAACAGCAATGGAAAAATGTGCCATTATATCAAAATAAACGTTCATGAGAATAATGGTTTCTCCAACGGACGTATGCGTCCCACTTCATGAGACCAGTCTGCTTACTTCATTTCTGAAGTTGCGTAGAGAATATTTCGAAAAATGTTTTACGCCTGAGGAGCATAACAAAAGAGAATGCAATAAATAACCGGAGAGAGATGGAACATATGAACAAGTTTGGCAGGTTATGTTCAGAAAACTGCAACCTTGCGTTCATAGTTCTCTTCCAATGAAGAACGTAGTTTTTTCTTGAAGATTATTCCTCTGGGCAGCCATTTTGTTGTGAGTTTGATAAAGTCTTCTCTTTTGTGAGAAAGACACAGTCAACTGTAATTTGATGCTCACTTTTGTGTAGATTGGCGTGCATGGTGCATTATCGAAAACGAAACAGCGTAATCAGCTGACAACTGTCAAACATAACGGCAGTTTCCTTCATCAGATGATGTGCAATGCAAAGGGGACCTTTTGTTGGCAACCTACCCCGCCTGTTTCAGTCGTCTCCGACCACTAGAATCACGAAAGAAAGAATTGCAGAACCATTTTTTCAAATGTGTTCGTTTCGCTCGTAGCGGAATTCGAAAAGGGCTAAAAACGTTTATATGAAGAGCGTGAACCATGAAATGCAAGAACTCACTTCTCCTGGTCCTGTTGGTCTTGATGCCTATGTGAGTTGAAAAAAAGATGTATAAAGCAAAATGTTTTCGGTGTCTATATGATTGCACCAAACGTCAGGTCCAACTACTCGAAGAGGCATTATTGCGCTGCGCAGCTGGAAGAGATCGTTAATGACAGAGTTGATGAAAAACGGTGTCTGGACATTGCCATACCAGATACTACGCGAACATTAGAAAGGACTGAATGGGACTAATGAAAAAACGTTTATTGAGGCACATATAGATATTTTGAAGAAGGTTTAAATGTCAAAACAATTTTGAAAATAGAACCCTAATAAGTGATTCTAAGGAAACGCTTTTTCAGGATCAGCAGGACTCGATCGCTAGGAAAATTGTTGACTTCCGTTAAGAAGTACGAAGTTCGAGCACAGTAAATATATCAAGATCCGCGTGGGTTAGTTCAAGACGAGGTGGAAACAATTAGGCACATTTATACCACAATTAGAGCTGGAACCACAAGTGTAACTTACTAAGCCTGGTCTTGTTCCTACAGGAAGCTAGGGTACAAACGATTGAAAGAAATTTCAGTTTCCTTTTATCGACGTTTTCTAAATGAAATGGTTTGTTCACCACAACAATTTTATAATAAAAACTCTGCCTTATTAGAAAGACGCAATGAATGCCAATTTAAAATAAAGATTTCCTCGCAATTGCGATAAATACTTAGCCTGACTTCGGCAAGAACAACTATGCAAATGTGTCATAAGTCAAATTAAATTATTTACGCGAATAAATGTTTCTCTAACAAACTTAAAGTGCCATTTTATCAGACCAGTCTGGTTACCTTATGTATGAAAGAGTGTAAAGAATATCTCAAAATTGTTTTACACCTTAGGCTCAGAACAGAAGAAAATGCAATGAATGCCCGGAAAGAGATGGAACATGATAAACAAGTTTGTCTGCTTACGTTTAAAAAACTGCAACTTTGCGTTATAGTTCTCTTTCAAAGTAGGACGTGGTTTTTTTATAGGATTATTCATCTCGTCGGTCAGTTTGGTTCGAATTTAATGACGGCTGCTTTTCTCTGAGAAACACAATGTCAAGCGCAAAACTTGTGTATAGATGGACGTGGTCCTTTATCGAAAACAAAAAAAAAAGTCTAGTCTGTTGATCACTGTGAAACGTAACGCCAGTTTCTTTCATTGGACGATACGCCATGTAGAGTCGATTTTAGGTTAGCAACTTACCGCGCCTGGTTCAGTCATCTCTGACCACTAGAATCAGAAAAACAAGGAAAGAGGACCGTTTTTATAACCCTTCAATTCAGTCGTCACGGAATTCAAAGAGAGCTGATAAACGTTTATATGCAGAGTGTTAACCACGAAATTCTCAAACATGAACTCACTTCTCCTGGTGCTGTTGGTCTTGATCCCTATTTAAAATGAAAAACAGGTATGAAGCAACATCTTTCCACTGTCTATACAATATTTTTCCAAGCTTCAATTAAGACTATTCTAAGTAGCATTATAAGGCTGTGCAGGTGGAAGAGATCGTTACAGACAAAGGTGTTGAAAATTAGTATCTGCACGTTCCCATTTTGAATAATACGTGACCAATAAAAAGGGATAAAAAGGACTAATATAAAAATGTTTCTAGAGGTACCAAAAATGTTCTAGTGGTTTTCAATAGAATAACCACTTTGGAAATACAAACTTACAGAGTACTCAAAGTACTCTGGTACTTTGGTAGCGAGTACCTACTGGTAGTCGTTACCAGTAGGCCTTGATCCCTAGGAAAGATATTGGTTTCCATAACGAAAAAAGAATTTCTAGCATAGCAGTCATATCAAAATCTTCTAAGTTAGTTCAAGAGGAGGTGGAAACAATTAGCAGATTCATACGATATTTGTAGTTGAAACCATAAGTGCAACTGATTGGCCTGGTCTTGTTCTTTCTGGGAACTACAGCACAAACGATTGAAAGCAGCTTTAGTTTTATTTTTTCGATGTTCTCTAAATGAGATGAGTTGTTCACCGCAACAACTTGGTAATATTGATTTCCGCCTTATATAAAGACGCAAGACATGCCAATTTAAAAATTAAGAATTTCTCGGTGATTTCGGTCAATTGGCAGCCTATCCTCTACGAAAGCAGCGATAGAAAGTGTGCCATTATATCAAAATGAAACATTTGTGAGAATAAATGCTTGTCGTACGAACGTATGCGTGCCATTTCATCAGACCAATGTGCTTAGTTCATTTCTGAAGGTGGGTAGAGAATATTTCAAAAGGGTTTTACACCTGTAGAGCATAACAGAAGAGAATGAAATCAATTCCTGGAGGGAGATGGAACATAATGAGCAAGTTTGGCAGCGTCTGTTTAGAAAACTGCAACCTTGCGTTCATAATTGTCTTTCAATGTAGAATATGGTTTTTCGTTGAAGAACACATAACTGAGCGGCCATTTTATTGCGAATTTCGTAGACAACTCTTCTGAAAGAAGGACATGATCATCCGCAATCGATGCTCTCTTTTGTATAGATTGGCATGTTGCTTTATCGAAAACCAAAGAGCGTAATAATTTGACAACTGTGAAATGGAATGCCAATTTTCTCTGTTTTAAGATGTGTCATGCAAAGTGGATCTTTAGTTGGCAACTTACCGCGCCTGTTTCACTCGTTTCTAGCCACTAGAATCAGGAGAGCAAGAGGTGCAGGACCGTTTTTACAAAATAATCGTTTCTTTCATCGCAGAATTCTAAAAGGACTAAAAATGTTTATCTGGATATTGTGAACCATAAAATTCACGAAAATGAACTCACTTCTGCTGGTCCTGTTGGCTTTGATTCCTATGTGAGTTGAAACAAAGAACGAAGCAAAATATTTTCCGTGTCTATGTGGTTGTACCAAACTTCAGTTCCGACTATTCTAAGAGGCATTATTACGCTGTGCAGCTTGAAGAGATCGTTACCGACACAGGTGATGGAAAAATATCCTGGATGTTCCTATATGAGATACTACGTAACCACTAAAAATGACTGGATTGGAGTAGTTTAAAACACTTATAGAAGTGCGTATAGATATTGTAAAGAAGTTGTAAATGTCATAACCACTTTATAAATACATTTTTACAGATTAATCAAAGGGAACTTACTTCTGGACCAGCAGGAGTCGATCCCCAAGAAAGATATATTTCCGTCAGGAAATACAAACTTCGACCACAATAATGATATCAACATCCGCATGGGTTAGTTCAAAGGGGAATAGAAATAATTAGGCGGATATTTACGATATTTGTATGTGAAACCACAAGTGCAAATTACTTGGCCTGGTCTTGATCTTTGTGGGAACTAGAGCACAAACAATACCAGTTTCCTTTTTCAATGTTTTCGAAATGAAACTGTTTGTTCATCGCAACAACTTGGTAATATGGAATTCCCCCTTATTAGAGAGACGCAATGCATGCCTATTTAATATTCAAGAACTTCCTCGAAATTTAGATGAATTGTTGGTTTGACTTTGGCGAAAAATACATTGGAAAATACGCCAATATGTCAAAATAATCGATTATTGGAATAAATGTTTCTCTCACGAATGTAAAGGTGCCATTTCATCGGACTAGTCTGCTTACTTCATTTCTGAAGGGGTGTGGACAATATTTCAAACATGTTTTACGCCTGTGGAGCATAACAGAAGAGAATGCAAATAATGCCTGTAGAGAGATGAAACAGAATGAAAAAGATTGGAAGCTTCTGTTTAGAAAACTGTAACCTTGCGTTCATAACTTTCTTTCAAGGTAGAACGCGGTTTTTGTTTAAGATTATTGATCTTGGTGGCCGTTTTGTTGCGAATTTCATAAAGAGCGACCTTCTGTGAGAAAGACACGGTGAACCACAATTGATGCTCACTTTTTATATATTGGCATGGTGCTTTATCGAAAACCAAACAGCGTAGTCAGCTGAGAACTGTCAAATGTAACGCCAGTTTCCTTCATTAGACGATGTGTCATGCAAAGTTGATTTTTAGTTGGCAACTTACCGTGTCTGTGTCAGTCGTTTCTGACCACTAGAAACACAAAAGCAAGAAATGCAGGACCGTTTTTATAAATATTAGTTTCGCTCCTTGTGGGATTCTAAAAAGGCCAAAAACGTTTATATAGCTAGTGTGAGCCAAGAAATTCACGAAATTGAACTTACTTCTCTTGTTTCTGTTGGTCTTGATCCCTATGCGAGTTGAAAAAAAGGTATGAAGCAAGATTTTCGGAGTCCATATGATTGTACCAAACTTCGATTCCGACTATTCTAAAAGGCATTATTAACTGTGCAGCTTGAAGAGATCGTTACCGACACACGTGATGGAAAACTGGTCAGGACGTTCCAATATTAGATACGTGACCACTAAAAATGACTTGATTGGACTAATATAAAAACGCTCATAGAGGTACGTATAGATATTCTAAGGAAGTTATCAATGAGATATCCACCTTGGAAATAGAGCCTTACATAATAATCAAAAGGAACTTACTTCTGGACCAGTAGGACTCGATTCCTAGGAAAGATAATGATTTCCGTTACTAAATACGAGGTTAGATCACAGTAACCATATCAACATCTGCATGGCTTAGTTCAAGAGGAGGTGGAAAGAAATCGGCGAATTTATACCATAATTACATTTGAAACCATAAGTTCAACTTACTCGGCCTGGTCTTGTTTTTTTATCAAAACTAGAGCACAGACAATTTAAAGCAGCTTCACTTTCCTTTTTTCAATGTTTTCGAAGAGAAATGGTTTGTTCGCCGAAACAATTTGGTAAAAGTGAATTCTGCCTTATTAAAAAGACGCAATAGATGTCCATTTATTAATAAGAAATCGCCTCGCAGTTGGGAAGTATTGTTAGCTTAACTTTGAGGAAACTAGAAAGGAAAATACGCCAATATGTCAAAATAACTTCGTTATGGGAATAAGTGTTTCTTTCACGAACGTAAAGGTGCCATTTCATGAGACCAGTCTCGTTGCTTTGTTTCTGAAAGGTGTAGAGAATATTTGAAAAATGTTTTCCGCCTGAGCAGCATAATAGAAGTGAATTCAACGAATGCCCTGCGAGAGATGGAATCTGATGAACAAGTTTGGCAGCTTATATTAGGAAACTGAAACCTTGCATTGATAGTTTCTTTAAAGTAGTACGTGGTTTTCTGTAGAAGATTATTCATCTCGTCGGTCATATTGCTGCGAATTTCTCGACGACTACTCTTCTTTGAGAAACACATGGTCAAGCGCAGTGTATGCCAACTCTTGTATAGATTGACGTGGCGTATTATTGAGAACAAGAAAGCCTAGTCGGCTGATAATTGTCAAACGTAGCGCCAGATTCCTTCATTGCGCGATGCACCATGTAAAGTCGATCTTAAGTTAGCAACTTACCACGCCTGGTTCAGTCGTCTCTGTCCCCTATAATTAGAAAAGCAAACAAGCAGGGTTGTTGTTGTAACATCTTTCTTTCGCTCGTCATGGAATTCCAAAAGGGCTAAAAACGTTTATCTGAAGAGTGTGAACCATGAAATTCACGATAGTGAACTCACTTCTCCTTGTCCTGTTGGTGTTGATCCCTATGTGAGTTGAAAAAAAAAGGTATGAAGCAAAATATTCCTATGTGGTGTCCATATGATTGTACGAAACTTCAGCTCCGACTAGGCATTGTTACATTGTGCAGAAGGAAGCGATTGTTGCCGACACAGGTGATGAAAAACTGTGTCTCAACACTTCCACAACGGCCCCACTTGACAAATAAAAAGGAATGGATTTGACTAATCTAAAAATGTTTATAGAGGTACATACAGATATTGCGAAGTTTTAAACGTCATAAGCACTTTTTAAATAGGGTCTTACAGATTAATCAAAGGGAACTAACTTCTGAACCAGTAGGACTCGATCTCTAGGAAAGATTTTGATTTCGTCACAAAATACGAAGTTCGAGCACAGTAACCATATCAACATCCGAATCGGTCAGTTTAACACGAGTTAGACACAATTAGGAAGATTTCTACCGTAGTTAGAGTTGAAACCACAACTGCAACTTACTTGGCCTTGTCTTGTTCTTTCTGGGAACTAGGGCACAAATGATTGAAAGCAGATTCAGTTTCCTTTTCTCGACGTATTCGAAACAAAATGGTTTGCTCACAGCAACAATTTGGTAATAATACATTCTGCCTTATTAGAAAGATTCATTGAGCGCCAATTTAAAATAAAAATTTCCTCACAATTACAATCAATTGTTAGCCTAAGTTTGGCGAAAACAGTAATGGAAAATGTGCCATTATAAAAAAATGAGACGTTCATGATAATAAAGGTTTCTGTATTGGACGTATGCGAGCCACTTCATGAGACCAGCCTGCTTACTTCATTTCTTAAGTTGTGTAGAGAATATTTCGAAAAATGTTTCACGCATGAGGAGCATAACAGAAGAGATTGCAATAAATGTCCGGAGAGAGATGAACATTATGAACAAGTTTGGCAGGTTATGTTTAGAAAACTGCAACCTTGCGTTCATAGTTGTCTTTCAATGAAGAACGTGGTTTTTTGTTGAAGATTACTCCTCTCGGCAGCCATTTTGTTGCGAAATTAATAAAGTCTGCTCTTTTGTGAGAAAGACACAGTAAACTGCAATTTGATGCTCACTTTTGTATAGATTGGCATGCATGGTGCATTATGGAAAACGAAACAGCGTAATCAGCTGACAACTGTCAAACATAACGCCAGTTTCCTTCATCAGACGATGTATAATGCAAAGTGGACCTTTTTGGCAACCTACCCCGCCTGTTTCAGTCGTCTCTGACCACTAGATTCACGAAAGAAAGAAATGCAGGACCATTTTTCTAAAGTGTTCGCTTCGCACGTAGCGGAATTCGAAAAGGGCTAAAAACGTTTATATGAAGAGTGTGAACCATGAAATTCAATGAACTCACTTCTCCTGGTCCTGTTGGTCTTGATCCCTATGTGAGTTGAAAAAAAGATGCATAAAGCAAAATATTTTCGGTGTCTATCAGATTGCACCAAACGTCAGGTCCGACTACTCGAAGAAGCATTATTACGCTGCGTCGCTGGAAGACATCGTTACCAACAGAGTTGATAAAAAAACGGTGTCTGGATTTTAACATATCGGGTACTACGCGAACACTAGAAAGGACTGAATGGAACTAATGCAAAAACGTTTATTGGGGCACATATAGATATTTTGAAGAAGGTTTAATTATCATAACACTTTTGAAAATAGAGCCCTATGAGTGATTCTAAGGAAACTTTTTTTCTGAACCAGCAGGACTCAATTGCTAGGAAAGATGCTGATTTACGTTAAGAAATACAATGTTCGAGCACAGTAACTATATCAACATCCGCGTGGGTTAGTTCAAGACGAGGTGGAAACATTTGGGCACATTTACACCACAATTAGAGCTATAACCACAAGTGCGACTTACTAAGCCTGGTCTTGTTCTTACTGGAAGCTAGGGCACAAAGGAGTGAAAGGAACTTCAGTTTCCTTTTCTCGACGTTTTCGATATGAAATGGTTTGTTCACCACAACAGTTTTGTAATATAAACTGTGCCTTATTAGAAAGACGCAATGAATGCCAATTTAAAATAAAAAATTCCTCGCAATTGCGATAAATACTTAGCCTGATTTTGGTGAGAACAACAATGCAAAATGTTTCATAAGTCAAAATAAATTCTTTATGCGAATAAATGTTTCGCTAACAAACGTAAAGGTGCCATTTCATCAGACCAGTCTGGTTACTTTATGTCTGAAAGAGTGTAAAAAATATCTCAAAAATGTTTCACATCTTAGGCTCAGAACAGAAGAAAATGCAATGAATTCCCGGAAAGAGATGGAACATGATGAACAAGTTTGGCTGCTTACGTTTAGAAAACTACAACTTTGCTTTTATAGTTCTCTTTCAAAGTAGGACGTGTTTTTTTTATAAGATTATTTATCTTGTCGGTCATTTTGGTTCGAATTTTATGACGACTGTTTTTCTTTGATAAACACAATGTCAAGCGCAAAACTTGTGTATAGATGGACGTGGTCCTTTATCGAAAACAAAAAAAAAGCCCAGTCTGTTTATCGCTGTGAAACGTAACGCCAGTTTCTTTTATTGAACAATACGCCATGCAAAGCTGATCTTAAGTTAGCAACTTGCCGCGCCTGGTTCAGTCATCTCTGACCACTAGAATTAGAAAAACAAGGAAACCGGACCGTTTTTATAACCCTTCAACTCGGTCGTCACGGAATTCAAGCTGATAAACGTTTATATGCAGAGCGCTCACCACGAAATTCTCAAACAGAACGAACTCACTTCTCCTGGTGCTGTTGGTCTTGATCCCTATTTAAATTGAAAAACAGGTATGAAGCAAAATATTTCCAGTGTCTATACAATATATTTCCAAGCTTCAATTCAGATTATTCTAGGAAGCATTATAAGGTTGTGCAGGTGGAAGAGATCGTTACAGACACAGGTGATGAAAATTAGTATCTGGACGTTCCCATAGTTAATAATACGTGACCAGTAGAAAGGGTTTAAAATGACTAATCTAAATATGTTTCTAGAGGTACCAATAGATATCCCGAAGAAGGTTTCAATGAAATAACCACTTTGGAATAACAAACTCACAGAGTATTCAAAGGAACTTACTTTGTTACCAGTAGGCCTCGATCCCTAGGAAAGATTTTGATTTCCGTTACAAAAATGATTTCTAGCACAGCAATCATATCAGAATCTCCATGAGTTAGTTCAAGAGGAGGTGGAAACAATTAGATTCATACGATATGTGTAGTTGAAGCCATAAGTGCAACTGACTTGGCCTGGTCTTGTTCTTTCTGGGAACTACAGCACAAACGATTGAAAGCAGCTTTAGTTTGCTTTTATCGATGTTCTCTAAATGAGATGAGTTCTTCATCGTAAGAACTTGGTAATATTGATTTCCGCCTTATATAAAGACGGAACAGATGCCAATTTAAAATTTGAGAATTTCTTGGTGATTTCGGTGAATTGGCAGCCTAACTTCTACGACAGAAGCGATAGAAAATGTGCCATTATATAAAAATGAAACATTTCGGATGTTGAGACGTTTTTTGGTGGACTCATCGATGATGCTTGACAGCGAGAGTCAATGCGGGTACCGACTCTCTGCAAGAGCTGCTCTTCTTATTTCTAAAAGGGCGACCCACTAGAAGGCGCTGGAGAGGACGACCCATTGTTCGAAGGCTTCGCCACAACTACCCCGGGTATGAAGAGGGAGCCGCCTGGCGACCTAACGGCTGGTTACTATGAGCGGGTCGTGGTAGGCTTTGAGGCGCTCCACGTTCGCAATGTCGCGCCCTCGACGGCGCATGTCCGAAGATGGCTCGATAGGTTCGATCAAGTAATTTACAGGGGAAGTGCATTCGACGACACGGTAGGGGCCTTCGTATTTGGGCAATAGTTTTGAAGATAGGCCAGTTGAAGTGGTAGAGATCAACAGCCAGACGAGCACTCCAGGAAGGAACGTGAGTGCAGTAGTGCTGGTGTCAGCGCGAATGCCTTTTTGCCGCTCTTGATCATGCGCTGTAAAGGTCCTTGCAAGCTCTCGACACTCTTCAGGAAGCTTGGCTGTAGCAGAAATAGGCGCCCACTCGGACGGATCTGGCTTCTACGGAAGTATAGTGTCGATGGTGTGCGACGGGTGCCTTCCATATAATAAAAAGAAAGGTGAAAAGCCAGTAGTGCTCTGATGGAGGTGTTATATTGTCACAGGTAATGGGTAGGAGCCACCAACTGTAAGTGGAATGCCTTGAAAGTGAAGAAAGAAGAGGGCTTTTGCGTCCTGGTCTGAGGGCAAGCAAGACGTCATTTCGTCGCTGTCTGTTATTACGTTCGCGGCACTGGTGGAGGTGCTGGGTAAATGCGCCTCGGCTGCAGATTTTCAGCCGACACACCGAGCTACTTGGAGACAGCTACATGCCGTGACGGCAAGAAGCAGCCGCCGCCTGCGAGGACTATCTCCCGAGTACGGTGTCCTCTCTCAAGACGAGATGGCAACTTCAACTAACAACCAGGCGAGTCAAACCAACGACGCCTAATCTTTTCTCCCGCATGTTTTTCATGCGCCGCAAACACCACGCTCATTTCATGGAGACATTTATGAACATGTTGACGACTGGCTTGACCACTTCAATCGAGTTGCCAACATCAACGAATGGGATGAAGCTCGCAAGCTGCGGAGAGTTTACCTTGCGTTAGAAGACTCTGCCAAAACGTGGTACGAGAATCACGAGGGTTCCTTTGCGACGTGATATGAGTTCAGCCGACAGTTTCATGATGCGTACCGCAGCACTGAAATGAAAGAGAGAGCGGAGCAGGCTATGTCGTCTCAGAACCAACAACCCAACGAGAGAGTTTCGATGTTTGTCGAGGATATGCTTCGACTCTTCAAGCGTGCTGACCCTGCAATGTCCGAGGAAAAGAGGGTGCGGCATTTAATGCGTGGGGTAAAAGAGCAGCTCTTCGCCGGGCTCGTCCGAAATCCACCGATGACTGTGGCAGAGTTCATAAATGAGGCAACCACAATAGAGCGTACTCTCCAGTATAGGTCGTCACAGTATGAACGCCACGACGTGACCCCTGCTGCATGCTTTATTGGGGCTGACAGCGAGAGGCATGCCCTCGCTGAGTTCATAAGAAGCGTCGTGCGGGACTAGCTGCGCCAACTCCAAGCAGCGGGACCCCAACCACCCGTAAGCGCTCTCGCAGACTTAATCCGAAATGAGATCCGACAGGTGGTCACCCCACTCGCGCCAACAAGGCCTGAGGCCCCTGTGCTGACTTATGCGGCGGCTTTGTGATCTCCTGCACCACATGGCCCTGATCCTACCAGGGGGAGAATGGATCAGGCAAGCCATCGATTCCAGGGCACCTCTTCGACTCCACCACCCGCCTCAAGGTTTCCGAGTGCACCAACTTATTGTCCGTCTGGATCGCGGCAGAACGCCACAAAGGCCAGCGTGTGGCGTACGTCGGATAACCGTCCACTCTGCTACCACTGTGGCGAAGCGGGTCACGTCTACCGTAACTGCCAGTACCGCCAACTTGGTCTCCGTGGCTTTCACCCTGATGCTCGGTGCCCGCGTTACGGTGAGCGTCCCCGCGACATCGAAACGTACCTTACGGGCCAGCAAGCTCCTCGCCTTGGTCAACGCCCCCAATCACGATCACCATGACCTCGCCGCCCCACATCACCTAGCATTCCCTCGTCATCTTATGCTCCTTTCAGAGGCCGGTCACCGAGTCTCCACAGGGGGAACTAGAAACCGCGGCTCCTGGGGGTGAAGCCGCGTCCGAACGAACTGTCAAGGAGCCTCCTTCGACGCAAAGACCCGACGAAGACCTTTCTGACTTTCCAGTCGTTTCCGAAAGTCATAAGACTGTTTCCGCCGACATCACCGTACACGTCGATAATCATGCCGTGACTGCCCTTGTCGGCACCGGCGCCGATTATTCGGTTATGAGCAGCGCCCTAGCATCCCAACTGAGGAAGGTAACTACCCCTTGGCAAGGACCGCCGTTGCGCACGGCAGGGGGCCACCTCGCCACGCCAACTAGAATGTGCACAGCCCGTGTTCGAGTCCGTGCTTCGACGTTCACAGGGTCTTTCCTCGTATTACCGGTGTGCTCCCGTCCACTAATTCTGGGGCTGGACTTTCTTCGCGAACACGGCGCAATTATTGACCTACGAGACTTGCAGGTGTCGTTCGAGGACCCGTTTCATCTGAACCGGAAAACGCCCGCTCATCGAAGGCTGCCCTACGTGTATCCTCTGAATCTGTTACTCTGCCTCCTGCAGCAGCCTTTTCATCAGCGTTGACTGTGAACAAGACGTCCCCGATGCTGTGATTGCAGAAGGAAATTTGTCCCTACTTATTGCAGAACAAATCTGCGTTGCCCGAGGTATTGTTCAGCCCAGTAGAAAGCAGGCTTGCCTATTAGTCACGAATTTCAGCGAGGAGTATCGCCATCTTACCAAACACACTGCGATCGCATACCTTGAGGATATTGCCGACGTCCCTGGTCCCTCAACATTATCTGCTCTTTCGTCGTGCGACGATTCCGCCATGACATTTGCAAGCACTCTCGACGTAAACCAGGGGTCTAGCGTCTGCACAAAGGGAACGTCTTTTGAAGCTACTCGGCTCATTTCGAGACTGCTTCGCTATGACTTCGAAATTTAACCAAACACCGCTTGCCAAGCATCGTATCATCACCGAGCCTACGAAGAAACCCATTCGACCGCACGCCTACAGAGTCTCGCAAAAAGAACAAGACGTTATACCCCAACAGGTCCAGCAGATGCTTAAGGACGATGTCATCCAGCCATCGACCAGTCCCTGGGCGTCCCCTGTTGTGTTAGTAAAGAAAAAAAGATGGTACTCTGTGATTTTGCGTCGACTACCGAAAGTTGAATAAGATCATGAAAAAAGACGTGTATTCTTTACCACGAATAGACGACTCGCCGGACCGCATTCGCAATGCTCGTTACTTTTCTTCCATGGATCTACGCAGCGGCTATTGGCAAATATCTGTTGATGAGCGCGACCGCGAAAGGACCGCCTTCATTACTCCTGACGGACTCTACGAGTTCAAGGTCCTTCCCTTCGGCTTATGCTCGGCACCAGCTACTTTTCAAAGAATGATGGACACGGTTCTTTCTGGGATAAAATGGCAATCGTGTCTTGTCTACCTTGACGATGTGGTCGTCTTCTCGGACACGTTTGAGCAGCACGTCCAGCGCTTACGGGCAGTTTTTCAGGCGATTCGAACAGCTGGACTTTCTCTCAAACCTGAGAAATGCCACTTTGCATTGGAGGAACTGAAATTTCTTGGTCACGTCGTCAGCCACGCCGGTATACACCCAGACTCTGAGAAAACGAAAGCTGTTGCCGCATTTCCTGTCCCAACGAACAAGTGCAACTTCCGCCTATTTCTGGGACTCTGCGCATATTACAGACGCTTCGTAAAAGGCTTTTCTAAAATCGCTGAACAGCTAAATGAACTTACGAAAGACGGCGCACCGTTTGTTTGGGGTCATGATCAGCATCACGCCTTTGACACGCTACGAAACCATTTCCAGGCCCCACCTGTACTTGGTCACTTTGACGATAACGCTGCCACACAGCTACACACGGATGCCAGCAACGTCGGACTTAGAACTGTACTGGTTCAATGGCAAAATGGCGTAGAGCGCGTGATTGCCTATGCAAGTCGAACACTATCATCTGCAGAGAAAAACTACTCTGTGACAGAAAAAGAATGCTTAGCTGTTGTTTGGGATATAACAAAGTTTCGCCCTTATTTAAACGGTCGACCATTCAGGGTAGTTTGCGACCACCATTCTTTATGCTGGCTCGCCAACCTCAAAGACCCTTCCGGTCGTCTAGCACGCTGGAGCCTTCGGCTGCAAGAATTTGACGTTACAGTCATTCACAAGTCAGGACGCAAACACACTGATGCTGACTGTCTCTCACGTGCACCAATTGGAAGTACGAACGCGGACGTTGAAGAGGACGATACATTCCTTTCCTCTGTGTGAGCAACCGACTTGGCTCAACAACGCGACGACATGGAGCTAAGCCCGCTGATTGACTATCTCGAAGGCCGAAAATGCAGCCTTCCTCGAAACTTCGCACGTTCGTTGGCCTCGTTCTGCATCAAGGATGGAGTCCTCTATAAGAAAAATTTCGACCAAACCCAGGCTACTTACCTACTGGTCGCCAACCTCGCTTCGGGACAATATTTTACATGCTTGTCACGATGAACCATCATCCGGACACCTTGGCTACAAGCGCATATTTGAAAGAATTCGCCGCTCATACTACTGGCCCCGCCTCGCGAAGACAGTCAAGCAGTACGTCCGCACATGCCGCGACTGCCAACGCCGTAAGACTCCACCTGTCCGACCAGCAGGACTACTACAGCCCATCGCCACGCCGAAAACACCATTCCATCAAATTGGCATTGACTTGCTCGGCTCATTTCCCACCTCTTCGTCTGGAAATCGGTGGATTGTGGTTGCCACCGAATATTTAACGCATTACAGCGAAACAAAAGCTCTGCCCAAAGCTACCGCAGCCGAAATCGCACAGTTTTTTGTCACCAGCATCGTACTTCGTCACGGAGCACCAGCTGTGATAATTACTGATCATGGTACAGCTTTCACCGCAGAGATGCTTCAAGAAGTGCTGAAACTAAGTGGTACAGAACATCGGAAAACCACGGGTTATCACCCCCAGACAAATGGACTCACTGAACGGTTGAACAAGACCATTGCAGATTTGCTGTCAATGTATGTGGCCGTTGATCACAAGAACTGGGATGATACACTCTAAGCCGAAATTCGGCAAAGTTGGACTAACTGCAGTCGTTAAACCAATGGACAAACAGTTCGTCCAACAGGGACTAAATGTGTGACAATGCGTGTCTTGCGCAAACGCCCGGCAATGAAGGGACCAACGGGGAGGGCAACTGCGCCGCGATCGCCTCCTGTCGATGCTGCACTGCAATGCTCGGCGTGGTCAGCGATTATGAAAACAAGTTAAATAGGCTATACGCCACTGTTAAAGCGAAGCACTATGAAACGAATAGAAGATGTTATTAGAGGAAAGTAGTACAACACGCTGTCAGTGCACACAGCAAGTGCCCTCGCGTTTCCACCATGCCGGCATGGGCGAGCCGAAGCCAAGTGAAAGTCTCCGCAAACACGGGCAATGCCTAGAACTCGCTTTAATGTGCTGAATAAGTTCGACGGTGAACACTGACAATGCTAATAAAGGTAAGCTGTTCATCAGCGGTCGTGTACCCACACAGCGACCACAAGTTCAAAGCGATATATAGGAAAAGTAGGCTTCGTACGTCATCGGTATCAAGCGAGCTGCCGGTGTGAGTGCATTGCCGGCACAAGCGAAGGAAACGTCGCGTACAAGTTCACAAAAATAGTAGCTCAGGCAAACTTATGTCTTTTTATCCATGCGACAATCGTTATCAAAAATCCAACGTGTAGGCGATCGCGGATACGACTAATCGTGCGGCCAGCGGTACACAGGATGTGCCTTACCAGCACGATGAAAGAACCGTGCCTGCGAACGGTCTCGTCGCTGTAAGTATACAGATATCTACATCACTCCGTAAGACACAGCGAACATGGGGTACTTACCTATTGTTCATTTGTGACTATAAAATAACGACGACGAAAATTTCACGCGAGCCGCATGTTGCGATCGCCGGCGGTCGTTTAGCCGTACTCGTCGTAAGCCGAGCGACGCCGTCGGCAAGCCGACGTATGGCATCGGCGGGGCGCCTGCGGCTGCTTCGCCGGCTTTCCCGCACAAGCGCCGCTGCTATGTTTGTGTTTGCGGACTCGTGCGCCAGCACTGCGAACGCTGGTTCGGCCGACATGATCGAATACCAGCTGATAATTCGTATTCTTGGGCTGGAGGAATGTTGAAGATTAGATGGATCCATATTAAAAGATCGATGCGCATCGGTGCTACGAATAAGCCCATGTAAATTTTCGCGTTACGTTGTCAATATTTATTGTTTTCTTAAGCCGAGTAAAAGTCGCCCACTGGCACTAGATGGGAGGTCAAAATACTGTGCTATATATACCCGAGAGTCTGTTCTCTGTAGTACAGCGCGGGCAGTCAGTGTTTGCGGTGTTTTACTTTGAAATAATAGTGCGTATGTATGTGTGTGTGTGTGTGTGTGCGTGTTGCATGAATAACATACTATGATCTTCAGTGCTGATTAAATTGGAATAAATATAAAATATACTGCACAAACGCAGTATCGCCATTTTTTTTGCCATTGGTCCAGACGGTTCAACTGTTAGTCCCGCTGGAGCATTCTACTGGGGCCAACATTTAAACCAAGTGGAGTAAGTGCTTGGGGTAACAGTTCAGCCCTTGCAGTTACTCCCGCAGTTAGTCCAAAATTGGTTCAAAATCTGTGGCAGCGCATTTAGACCCCTAAAGGACCAATGGCATACCCCATTTTAGTCTTTTTCGGCTTAGAGTGTATACTCCCTTACGTAACTTTTGCTTACAATACAGCAGTCCAAGAGAGTACAGGTTTCACCCCATTTCGCTTAGTTCATGGTCGAGAGGTCACTACAATGCTCGACGCAATGCTCCTTCCCCACAACTTGAGCATGTTCAACACGGACGCTGCATTGTTCGCTCAACGCGCCGAGGAGGCCAGTCAACTCGCCCGATGCCGTATTCAGGCTCGCCAAACTGCCGACGCACACCGCTACAACCTTACACACCGAGAGGTTACTTTCCAACCAGGCAATAAAGTTTGGGTGTGGACTCCCATCCGACAGCGTGGTCACTCTGAGAAGTTGCTTCTGCGCTACTTCGGCCCTTACAGAGTTTTGCGCCGACTCAGTGACGTTACGTATGAAGTTCTCCCTGAGGGCACCTCAAGACGTTCCCGACGGTTTCAACACAGTGATGTGGTGCACGTGTCAAGAATCAAGCCATATTTTTCGCGTCATCCATCGAACGTGGACTAACTTACCATGCAATGACTATTTTTTTTGTCATTTTGGTTTTTTTTATTGTCTTGTGTAATTACTCCTTTCTTTATTGAGTACTTCTATGACGCCAGCCCATTTTTTTCCCTTATGACGGAGTTGTTGGGTTCCATGGTAGCATCTTTTCTTTCTCCGTTTTTTTCTTAACGCTCATTACCAGCATCGAGCCGATGCTTTTCGAGGAGAGGGAGTAATGTCACAGGTAATGGGTATGAGCCATCAACTGTAGGTGGAATGCCTTGGAAGTGAAGAAAGAAGAGGGATTTTGCATCCTTGTCTGAGGGTAAGCAAGACGTCGTTTTGTCGCTGTCTGTTATTACGTTCGCGGCAATATGCATAGGTGACAAAGGGTAGAATGGCATGCATCTCAGTTAGTGTGATCGGCAGCGACGTAATTGGAGAGCATGTCGCCGAGCGTACGCTGTAAGCGTTCCGTGAGGCCATTCGTCTGCGGGTGCTAAGCAGCAGTTTTGCGGTGAACAACGTTGCACTCTTTGAGAATGGCTTCGACGACTTCAGACAGGAAGACGCGGCCTCGATCGCTGAGCAGTTCCTGAGGTGGACCGTGTGGCAGCATGAATCTTTGGAGCAGGAAGGAGGCCACATCGCTCGCTGTAGGCGTGGGGAGAGCGGGAGTTTCGGCTTATCGCGTGAGGTGGTCCACAGCAACAATAGCCCAGCGGTTACTAGCGGACGTTAGTGGAAGTGGCCTATACAAATCGATGCCAACGTGCCCAAACGGCCTGGCAGGGCAAGGTAGAGGTTGCAGACCTACCGGCGACAGGTGCGATGAAGGTTTGCGGCGCTGACATTCTATGCAAGAGCGAACGAATTTCTGCACGTAGCGGTACATGCCGCGCCAAAAGTACCGTTAGCGAATGCGGTGGTAGGTCTTCGATACCCCTGAGTGCGCACATTGCGGATCAGGAAGGAAGAATTCGC
Source organism: Rhipicephalus microplus (assembly GCF_043290135.1). Taxonomy (NCBI): domain Eukaryota; kingdom Metazoa; phylum Arthropoda; class Arachnida; order Ixodida; family Ixodidae; genus Rhipicephalus; species Rhipicephalus microplus. Next base: position 60,072,245 of record NC_134709.1, on the reverse strand, counting down.
ATATGTCAAAGCGCAGACTGCGGGGTATGACTAGTAGCCACTGGCGGCCGTCATCGTTTTAATTGCGTCGGTGGAGGAGGTCGTCGCGAACGGCGAAATGGTGGGCTTGGCGACGCAACGCGCGAGTAGATGGAGTGGTGGATCAGTCAGCAAGTCTATCAGTGATGCAATCCATTGATCCTTGCGCTGTTCAGTAGCAACGGCATGAATGCTAATGGAAGAAACGGCATGGTGAGACGCTGAGTCGTGGGCATTGTCGTCAGGCAAGGGAGAGCGCGACAGGGCATCGGCGTCAGCATGTTGCCTTCCGTTGCGGTACAGCACGCGGATGTCATAGTCTTGCAGGCGAAGTGCCCATCGGGCGAGACGGCCTGAGGGATCTTTCAATGACGACAACCAGCACAGTGCGTGATGGTCGGTGACTACATCAAATGGGCGACCATACAAGTAAGGTCGGAACTTGGTAAGGCCCCAGACGATTGCCAGACATTCTTTCTCAGTGGCGGTGTAATAAGTCTCGGCTTTTGTAAGCGTACAGCTTGCATACGCCACGACATATTCCGGGAACCCTGGTTTGCGCTGCGCAAGGACAGCGCCGAGACCGACACCACTGGCGTCCGTGTGTACCTCTGTAGGGGACGTAGCGTCGTAGTGGCGGAGTATGGGAGGCGACGTTAACAAATGACGGAGCGTTGTGAATGCGTCATCACACTGTGATGACCACGAATGGAGAGGCCCGTTACTTCCGAGGAGCTTCGTCAGCGGTGATACGATAGACGCGAAATTTCGGATGAAGCGCCGAAAGTAGGAACACAGTCATACGAAACTGCGCAGTTCCTTCACGGATGTCGGCTTGGGGAACTCGGTCACGGCCCGAAGCTTGGCTGGATCGGGGAGAATTCCGTCCTTGGACACGACGTAGCCGAGTATTGTCAACTGCCGAGCTGCAAATTGGCACTTCTTTATGTTCAGTTGCAGACTTACGTCACTCAGACGCGTTAAAACATGCCGCAGGCCTTGAAGATGCGTGGAGAGTCCGGAGCGAAAATGACGACGTCATCGAGGTTGCACAGGCACGTGTGCCATTTCAGGCCACGCAGAACGGTATCCATCATGCGCTGTAAGGTGGCGGGCGCATTGCACAGCCCAAGCGGCATGACGTGGAATTCGTACAAGCCGTCGGAAGTGACAAAAGCGGTCTTCGGTCGATCGTCCTGAGCCATAGGTACTTGCCAGTACCCTGAGCGCAAACGAGACATGAAGAGAATTCGGCTCGTTGCAGGCTTTCAAGTACACATCCTTACGAGTGATCTTGTTGAGGCGTCGGTAGTCCACGCAGAACCGCACAGAACCGTCCTTCTTCGCGACGAGAACGACAGGAGACGCCCAGGGGCTGTTAGAGGGTCGAATAACATCGGGGCGCAGCGTGTCGTCCACTTGCTCGTTGATTACACGGCGTTCTGTGGGCGATACGCGATACGGACGTTGCCGTTGTGGTGGTTGTGCGCCTGTGTCGATGCGATGCGTAACGGTGGATGTGCGGCCGAGAGAAGGTTGAGCGACATCGAAAGAAGAGCGGAATTATTCCAACAGGGCCAGAAGCTCGGAGTGCTGGACCGGCGTAAGGTTATCGGCAATGGAAGCACCGAACACATCAGCGGATGATGAAACATGTGTAGAAACAGCACTAAGCGTATTGGAACTTCGGGAGTGCGTGTCATCAGGTTTATCCATGACTTGTGTGTCTTCGATGGGTTCCACGCTGCCGAGACATTCTCCTCGCACCAACGTAACACTGTACGGGGATGAGTTCAGAACAAAAATAGTGGTGCGGCCTTGAGTGACTTGCACGGTCGCGAAAGGAACCAGCAAGCATTTTCTGGCGAAAACACGATGAGATGGTGAGAGGAGTGCAGCGGTGTCGGAAAGACTTGCGCAGTAGACAGACACCACCGTGGACGAGTTTGCAGGTACTTGCGTGTCGTCCCTGACGAGTAACGTGCTTGCAGCAGGTGAACTGTCGGCCGGCGTCAAAGAAGAGAATTGTGTCAGATCTATTTCTGCTGGTGCGCAATGAATGACGGCGTCGTGGCGGAAGGAAAATCCCACCCTAGGATGACGTCGTGAGAGCATGAAGGAATTATGAAGCATTCGGCGGCATACAATACGTCCTGAATCATGAGGCGGGCTGTACACATCGCTGTAGGGTGAATGCTTTGGGCGCTTGCTCAAAGGGCAGATGCACGATGCACAGGGGAGATGCACAAACATCATCTACAAGCACGTCTATCACGTTTGATGGGCTTTCCTGAGGTCTTCCGCAGTTCGACAGCGTCGCAGCCCTTGCCTCGTGGACTGCGACGACTAGTTTTCCTGGTCACCCTCTAGTGGACGTGGCCGCATCGGCGACAGTGAGCGACGTCGTGGAGAATGTAAACGGTGGGTAGATGGAGCGGGGTGGGACGACGGTGAGGTAGGTGGTGGTTGGTCATAAAAGCGGCCCGATTGGCTGGGAAAATCGGAGGTGCCCTGCGGTTGCTGCATACGATTGCAATAGCGTGCTACGTGACCGACGCAACCACAAGCAAAGCAGATGGGGCGATTGTCAGCGGTGCGCCATCGGTTCGCGGGTCCCATCCATGTCGCAGAACGCGATGGGCGAGTCGGCTGCTGATAAAACTGCATAGTGGGCGGCACACGGGGTGCGTGGATGACGTCGGCATATGTAGGGGGCACAGTTTCTCTGAAGGCCTGGGGCCTGGCAATGGTTTTGGTGTAACCAAGGGGGCCAGTCACAGGAATCGGTGGGGGTGGCCTGGCGACAACTTGGGCGTAACTGAGTGGTGTAGATACTGGAGGCGGCTGGTGGTATTCAGGAACGACCTCCGCGATTTCCTGCTGAATGGCTCGGCGGAGGGGAGGCGGAAGTGTGCTTGACGGCTGTGGAGCACGTTGTGGGGAAGCAAAAGCCAGTAAAGAGACCAGGCGGGCAACTTCCTCACGCACGAATGACTTGATTTCAGCGAGCAAGGTGGTGTGGTCAGGAAGTGTTGACAAGGCCGAGAGATCAGCGTCACGTGAAGGTGGTCTACGGGTCATCGAGCGCTGCCGCCGCAGCTCCTCGAAACTTTGGCATAGTGTAATGATCTCTGCCACAAGGCGAGCGTTCTTGGCCAGGAGCATGGTGAAGGCATCCTCGGCGATGCCTTTTAGAACATGGGTAATTATGTCATAAATTCATAAAGTCGTCTCTCTTGTGAGCAAGCCACGATCAACTGCAATGGATGCTCAATTTTGTATAGATGGGCATGGTGCCTTATCGAAAACTAAACAGCGTATTCAGCTGACAACTGGCAAACATAACGCCAGTTTCCTTCATGAGACGATGTCCCATGCAAAGTGGATCTTTAGTTGGCAATTCACCCCGCCTGTTTCAGTCGTCTCTGACCACTAGAATCACGAAAGGAAGAAATGCAGGAGCGTTTTAGTAAAGCGTGCGTTACGCTCGTAGCGGATATACAAAAGGGATAAAAGCATTTATATGGAGAGTGTGAACCATGAAATTCAATGAACTCACTTCTCCTGGTCCTGTTGGTCTTGGTTCCTTTGTGAGTTGAAAAAAAAAAAGGTATGAAGCAAAATAGTTTCGGAGTTTATTTGCTTGTACCGAACGTGAGTTCCGACTGCTTTAGGATGCATTATTACACTGTGCAGCTTGAAGAGATCGTTACCGACACATGTGATGGAAAATGGGTCTTGAAGTTCCCATATTAGATACGCGACCACTAAATATGACTGGGTTGGACTAATTTAAAAACGCTTATAGAGGTACGCATAGATAATCTGAAGAAGTTTTCAATTTCATAACCGCTTTGGAAATAGAGCCCTACAGATTAATCGAAGGGAACTTAAATCTGGAGCAGTAGAAGTCAATCCCTAAAAAAATATCAGCTTCCGTTACGAAATACGAAGTAGGAGCACAGTAACCATATCAACATCCGCCTAGGTTGGTTGAAGAGAAGGTGGGAACAAAAAGGCGTGTTTATACCATATTTTTATTTCAAACCATATGTACAACTTACTTGGCCTGGTCTTGTTTTTTGTGGAAAATAGAGCACAGACAATTTAAAGGAGCTTCACTTTCCTTTCTTCAATGTTTTCGAAATGAAATAGTTTGTTCGCCGCAACAATTTGGTAATAAGGAATTCTTCCTTATTAGAAAGACGCAATGAATATCTATTTATTATTTAAGAATTTCTTCGCAATTTCGATGTGATGATAGCTTTACTTTGGCGAATACTACGATGGAAAATACGCCAATATGACAAAATAAAACCATTATGGGAATAAATGTTTCTCTCACGAATGTAAAGGCGCCATTTTTTCAGACTAGTCTGCTTAGTTCATTTCTGAAGGTGTGTAGAGAATATTTCAAAAATGTTTTACGCCTGTGGAACATAACAGGAGAGAACGCAAAAGATTTTCGGAGTCCTTGTGATTGTACCAAACTTCAATTCCGACTATTCTAAGAGGCATTATTAACTGTGCAGCTTGAAGAGATTGTTACCGACACAGGTGATGGAAAACTGGTCGGGACGTTCCCATATTAGATACGTGACCACTAAAAATGACTGGATTGGACTAATATGAAAAAACGCTTATAGAGGTACGTATAGATATTCTAAGGAAGTTATCAATGTCATATTCACTTTGGAAATAGAGCCTTACAGATTAATCAAATGGAACTTACTTCTGGACCAGTAGGACTCGATTCCTAGGAAAGATACTGATTTCCGTTACGAAATACGAAGTTAGATCACAGAAACCATATCAACATCCGCATGGCTTAGTTCAAGAGGAGGTGGAAAAAATTGGCGAATTTATACCATATTTACATTTGAAACCATAAGTGCAACTTAATTGGCCTGGTCTTGTTTTTTTGTGAAAACTGAGCACAGACAATTTAAAGCAGCTTCACTTTCCTTTTTTCAATGTTTGCGAAATGAAATGGTTTTTTCGCCGAAACAATTAGGTAATAATGAATTCTGCCTTATTAAAAAGACGCAATAGAAGTCTATTTATTATTTAGGAATCGCCTCGCAATTTCGAAGTATTGTTAGCTTAACTTGGCGAAAACTTCGAAGAAAAATACGCCAATATGTCAAAACAAATTCGTTAAGGGATCAAGTGTTTTTTCTCACGAACGTAAAGGTGCCATTTCATGAGACCAGTCTCGTTGCTTTATTTCTGAAAGTGTGTAAAGAATATTTTAAAAATGTTTTCCGCCTGAGCAGCATAACAGAAGAGAATTCAACGAATGCCCTGAGAGAGATGGAATCTGATGAACAAGTTTGGCAGCTTATATTAGGAAACTGAAACCTTGCATTCATAGTTTTTTCAATGCAGTACGCGGTTTTTTGTAGAAGAATATTAATCTCGTCGGTCATATTGTTGCGAATTTCTTGACGACTGCTCTTCTTTGAGAAACACATGGACAAGCACAGTTTATGACAACTCCTGTATAGATAGACGTGGCGTATTATTGACAACAAGAAAGCGTAGTCGGCTGGTAATATTCAAACGTAGCGCCAGCTTCCTGCATAGCGCGATGCACCATGTAAAGTGGATCTTAAGTTAGCAACTTACCGCGCTTGGTTCAGTCGTCTCTGTCCACTATAATTAGAAAAGCAAAAAAGCAGGGCTGTTGTTGTAACACCTTTCTTTCGCTCGTCACGGAATTTCAAAAGGGCGAAAAACATTTATCTGAAGAGTGTGAACCATAAAATTCACGAAAGTGAACTCACTTCTCCTGGTCCTGTTGTTGCTGTTGATCCCTATGCGAGTTGAAAAAAAGGTATTAAGCAAAATATTCCTATGAGGTATTTATACGATTGTACCAAACTTCAGGTCTCACTAGACATTGTTGCATTGTGCAGCAGGAAGCGATTGTTGCCAACACAGGTGATGAAAACCTGTGTCTCAACACTACCACACCGGCCTTACGTGACCACTAAAAAGGAATGGATTTGACTAATCTAAAAATGTTAATAGAGGTACATACGGATATTCCGAAGAAGTATTAATTGTCATAACCACTTTGTAAATAGGGTCTTACATATAAAACAAAGAAAACTAAAATCTGGACCAGTAGGGCTTGATCTCTATGAAAGATATTGATTTCCGTCGCGAAATACAAAGTTCGAGCACAGTAACTATATCATCATTCAAATAGGTAAGTTGAAGAAGAGGTAGACACAATTAGGAATAATTTTACCGTAGTTAGAGTTAAAACCATAAGCGCAACTTACTTGGCCTTGTCTTGTTCTTTCTGGAAACTAGGGCACAAATGATTGAAAGAGGCTTCAGTTTCTTTTTCTGGTCGTTTTTGAAACGAAATTGTGTGTTCACCGCAACAATTTGGTAATAATACATTCTGCCTCATTAGAAAGATTCATTGAGCGCCAATTTAAAATAAAGATTTTCTCGCAGTTACAATCAATTGCTAGCCTATGTTTGGCGAAAACAGTAAGGAAAAATGTGCCATTGTATGAAAATGAAACGTTCATGGGAATAAAGGTTTCTCCCACGAACGTATGCGTGCCATTTCCATTCTGCCCACTTTATTTCTGAATTTGTGAATAGAATATTTCGAAAAGTATTTTATGCTTGAAGAGAATAACAGATGGGAATGAAATAAATGCGTGGAGAGAGGTGAATCATTACGAACCATTTTGGCAGGTTCTGTTTGGAAAACTGCAACCTTGCGTTCATAGTTCTCTTTCAATGTAGAAGGTGGTTTTTGCTGAAAATGTTTCATCTCGGTGGCCATTTTGTTGTGAAATTCATAAGGTCTGCTCTTTTGAGAGCAAGACATGGTCAAATGCAATGGATGCTCACTTTGGTATAAATGGGCATGGTGCCTTATCGAAAACTAAACAGCGTATTCAGCTGAGAAATGGCAAACATGACGCCAGTTTGCTTCATTAGACGATGTGTCATGCAAAGTGGATCTTTAGTTGGCAATTTACCCCGCCTGTTTCAGTCGTGCCTGACCACTAGAATCACGAAAGAAGAAATGCAGGACCGTTTTTGTAAAGAGTTCGTTACTTTCGTAGCGGAATTCCAAAAGGGCTAAAAGCGTTTATAGGGAGAGTGTGAACCATGAAACTCAATGAACTCACTTCTCCTGGTCCTGTTGGTCTTGGTGTCTATATGATTGTGCCAAACTTAAGGTGCGTGTATTCTAAGAACCATTATTACGCTGTGCAGCTAGAAGAGATCGTTACCGACAGAGGTGATGGAAAACTCTGTCTGGACGTTTCCATAACCGATACTACGCGACCACTAAAGGTGAATGGATTTGACTGATCTAAAAACGTTTCGAGATGTACATATAGATATTCTAAAGAATTTTTCAATGTCATAACCACCTTAAAAATAGGCCTTACAGATTATTCGAAAAGAAATTTCTTCTACATACGTAGGACTTGATTCCAAGGAAAGATATTGATTTCCGTTACTTATACGAACTTCAAGCTCACTATTCATATAAAAATTGCATGGGTTAGTTCTAGAGGAGGTAGAAACGATTAAGTGGATTAATACTATAAAAATAGTTGAAACCTCAAGTGCAACTTACTTGGCCTGGTTTTGTTCTTTCTAAGAACTAGGGCACAAACAATTTAAAGCAGGTTCACTTTCCAATTATCAATATTTTCTAAATAAAAGTGGTTGTTCACGGAAACAATTTGGTAATAATGAATCCTGCCTGATTAGAGAGACACAATGCGTGTGTTTTTAATATTTAAAAATTTCTCGCTTTTTTGATGAATTGTTAGGTAAACATTAACGAAAATGGCTATGGAAAATACGCCAATATGTCAAATTAAAACCAATATGAGAGTAATGGTTTCTCTCACGAACGTATGCGTGCCATTCCACCAGACCAGTCTGTTTACATTATTTTGGAAACCGGGTAGAGAATATCTAAACAAATTGTTTTAAGCCTGAGGAGCATAAGAGAAGAGACTGCAATGAATGCCTGAAGAAAAATAAAACATTGTGAACAAGTTTGACAGCATATGTTTAGAAAAATGCACGCTTGCGTTCATAGTTGTATTTCAAACTAGAACGATGTTTTTTGTTGTGAAGATTATTCACCTCGTCACTTATTTTGTTACGAGTTTAATGACTACTGCTTTTCTGTGAGAAAGACACGGTCAAGCGCAAAACTTGTGTATAGATGGACGTGATGCTTTATCGAAAATCAAAAAGCGTATTCTGCTGAAAACTGTAAAACCTAACCCCATTTTCCTTCATTAGACGATGCGACATGTAAAGTGTAACTTACCGCGCCTGGTTCCGTCGTCTTTGACGACTAGAATCAGGAAAGCAAGAAAACCAGGACTGTTTATTTAAAACCTTCCTTTCGCACTTCGCGAATTTTCAAAAAGGATAAAAACCTTTATCTTGAGATTGTGAATCACGAAATTAGCGAAAATGAACTCACTTCTCTTGGTTGTGTTGGCCTTGATCCCTATGTGAGTTGAAAAAAAAGGTATGAAGCAAAGTAGTTTCGGAGTCCAGGTGCTTGTACCAAGCATGAGTTCCCACGATTTTAGGATGCATTACTACACTGTGCACCTTGAAGAGATCGTTACCGACACAGGTGATGGAAAATGGGTCTGGAAGTTCCCATATTAGATACGCGACCACTAAAAATGAGTGGTTGGACTAATCTAAAAACGTTTATAGAGGTACGCATAGATATTCTAAAGAAGTTTTCAATGTCATAACCACTTTGGAAATAGAGCCGTAATGCATAATCAAAGAGAACTTACTTCTGGACCAGTAGGATTCGATCCCTAAAAAAATATTGATTTACGTACGAAATACGAAGTAGGAGCACAGTAACTATATCAACATCCGCATAGGTTAGTTGAAGAGGAGGTTGAAACAAGAAGGTGGATTTATTCCATATTTTTATTTCAAACCATAGTTACAACCTACTTGGCCTGGTCTTCTTTTTTTGTGGTAACTAGAGAACAGACAATTTAAAGCAGCTTAACTTTCCTTTTTTCAATATTTTTGAAGTGAAGTGGTTTGTTCGCCGCAACAATTTAGTAATAAGGAATTCTGCCTTATTAGAAAGACGCAATAGATATCTATTTATTATTTAGGAATTTCTTCGCATTTTCGGTGTATTGATAGCTTAACATTGGCGAAAACTACGATGGAAATTACGCCAATATATCAAAAATAGAACCGTTATGAGAATAACTGTTTCGCTCACGAACGTAAGGTTGCCACTTCATCAGACCAGTCTGGTTGCTCTATTTCTGAAACTGTGTAGAAAATATTTCAAAAATGTTTTCCGCCTGAGCAGCATAACAGAAGAGAATTTAACGAATGCCCGGAGAGAGATGGAATCTGACCAACAAGTTTGGCAACCTATACTAGGAAACTGAAATCTTCCATTCATAGTTTCTTTCAATATAGTACGCAGTTTTTATAGAAGATTATTTTCTCGTCGGTCATAATGTTGGAATTTCGTGACGACTGCTCTTCTTTGAGAGAGACACGGTCAAACGCAATTTAAGCTAACTCCTGTATAGATAGACGTGGTGCATGATCGAGAAAAAAAGCGTGGTCTTCTGACAATGTCAAGCGTAGTGCCAGCTTCCTTCATTACGCGAAGCACCATGTAAAGTGGATCTTAAGTTAGCAACTTACCAAGCCTGGCTCAGTCGTCTCTGGCCACTAGAATTAAGAAAGGAAGACAAGCAGGACTGTTGTTATAAAAGTTTTCTTACGCTCGTCACGGAATTTTTAAAGGACTAAAACGTTTATGTGGAGAGTGTGAACCATGAAATTCACGAACGTGAACTCACTTCTGGTCCTGTTGGTGTTGATCCCTACATGAGTTGAAAAAAAACGTTCAAAGCAAAATATTTTTTCCGGTGTCTATACGATTGTACCATATTTCAGCTCCAACTAGGCATTGTTACGTTGTGCAGCAGAAAGAGATTGTTTCCGACACAGGTGAGAAAAAACTGTGTCTGAACATTTCCACACCGGCACTAGGTGAACACTAAAAAAAGAATGGATCAACTGATCTCAAAATGTTTATAGAGGTACATATAGATAAGCAGAAGAAGATTTAAATGTCATAACTACTTTAGAAATACAGTCCTACATATTAATCAAAGGGAACATACTTCTGGACCAGTAGGACTCGATCCCTTAGAAAGATTTTTATTTCTGTATGATTGCACCAAAGGTCAGGTCCGACTACTCGAAGAGGCATTATTACGCTGCGCAGCTGGAAGAGATCGTTACCGACAGAGTTGATAAAAAACGGTGTCTGGACTTTCCCATACCGGATACTACGCGAACACTAGAAAGGACTGAATGGGACTAATGCAAAAACGTTTAGTGAGGAACATATAGATATTTTAAAAAAGGTTTGAATGTAATAACAATTTTGAAAATAGAGCCCTAATGAGTGATTCTAAGAAAACTTTTTTCTGGACCAGCAGGGCTCGATCGCTAGGAAAGATGTTGATTTCCGTTAAGAAATACGAAGTTCGAGCACAATAACTATGTCAACATCCACGTGAATTAGTTCAAAACGAGGTGGAAACAATTACGCACATTTATACCACAATTAGAGCTGAAACCACAAGTGCAAACTACTAAGCCTGGTCTTGTTCTTACTGGAAATCAGGGCACCAACGATTGAAAGGAACTTCAGTTTCCTTTTCTCGACGTTTTCGAAATGAACTTGTTTGTTCAACACAACAATTTTGTAGTATAAATTCTGCCTTATTAGGAAGACACAATGAATGCCAATTTAAAATAAAGATTTTCTCGTAATTGCGATGAATTCTTAGCCTTACTTTGGCGAGATTAACGATGCAAAATTTTTCATAAGTCGAAATTAATTCTTTATGGGAATAAATGTTTCTCTAACAAACGTAAAGGTGCCATTTCATCAGTCCAGTCTGGTTACTTTATGTCTGAAAGAGTGTAAAGAATATCTCAAAAATATTTTACACCTTAGGCTCAGAACAGAAGAAAATGCAATGAATGCCCGGAAAGAGATAGAACATGATGAACACGTTTGGCTGCTACGTTTAGAAAACTGCAACTTTGCGTTTATAGCTCTCTTTCAAAATAGGGGCGTGGTTTTTTTATAAGAATATTCATCTAGTCGGTCGTATTGGGTTCGAACTTATTGACGACTGCTTTGCTCTGAGCAACACAATGTCAAGCGCAAAACTTGTGTATAGATGGACGTGGTCCTTCATCGAAAGCAAAAAAAAAAAAAAGCCTAGCTTGTTGATCACTGTGAAACGTAACGCCAGTTTCTTTCATTGGACGATACGCCATGTAAAGGTGATCTTAAGTTAGCAACTTACCGCGCCTGGTTCAGTCATCTCTGACCACTAGAATCAGAAAAACAAGGAAACAGGACCGTTTTATAACACTTCGATTCGCTCGTCACGGACTTCAAAGAGAGCTGATAAACGTTTATCTGCAGAGTGTTAAACACAAAATTCTCAAACATAAACTCCCTTCTCCTGGTGCTGTTGGTCTTGATCCCTATTTAAAATGAAAAACAGGTTTGAAGCAAAATATTTCCAGTATCTATACAATTTTTTTCCAAGCTTCAATTCAGACTATTCTAAGAAGCATTATGAGGCTGTGCAGGTGGAAGAGATTGTTACAGACACAGGTGATGAAAATAAGTATCTGGACGTTCTCATATTGAATAATACGTGAGCAGAAGAAAGGGATGAAAAGGAATAATATAAAAATTTTCTAGAGGTACCAATAGATATCCCGTAGAAGATTTCATTGGAATAACCACTTTGGAAATACAACCTCACAGAGTATTCGAAGGTAACTTACTTCGTTACCATTAGGCCTCGATCCCTGGGAAAGATATTGATTTCAGTTACGAAAAAAAAATTCCAGCATAGCAACCATATCGAAATCTTCATTAGTTAGTTCAAGAGGAGGCGGAAACAATTAGAAGATTCATACAATATTTGTAGTTGAAAACATAAGTGCAACTGACTTGGCCTGGTCTTGTTCTTTCTGGGAACTACTGCACAAACGATTGAAAGCAGCTTTAGTTTCCTTTTTTCGATGTTCTATAAATGAGATGAGTAGTTCACCGCAACAATTTGGTGATATTCATTTCCGCCTTATATAAAGACGCAACAGATGCCAATTTAAAATTTAAGAATTTCTTGGTGATTTCGTTGAATTGGCAGCCTAACTTCTACGAAAGCAGCAATTGAATTCGGGCCATTATATCAAAATGAAACATTTGTGAGAATAAATGCTTGTTCCACGAACTTATGCGTGCCATTTCATCAGACCAGTGTGCTTAGTTAATTTCTGAAGGTGTGTACAGAATATTTGAAAATGGTTTCACACCTGTAGAGCATAACAGAAGAGAATGCGATAAATTCCCGGATGGAGATGAGCAAGTTTGGCAGCGTCTGTCTAGAAAACTGCAACCTTGCGTTCATAATTCTCTTTCAATGTAGAACATGCTTTTTCGTTGAAGAACATTCATCTCGGTGGCCATATTATTGCGAATTTCGTAGACTGCTCTTCTGAAAGATCGACATGGTCATCCGCAATAGATGCTCTCTTTTGTATAGATTGGCATGGTGCGTTATCGAAAACCAAACAGCGTAATCAGTTGACAACGGCAACGCAACGGCAGTTTTCTTCATTATAAGATGTGTCATGCAAAGTGGATCTTTAGTTGGCAACTTACCGCGCCTGTTTCAGTCGTCACTGACCACTAAAATCAAAATCAGGAGAGCAAGAAGTGCAGGATGGTTTTTATAAAATCATCGTTTCTTTCATCACGGAATTCTTAAAGGGCTAAAAACCTTTATCTGGAGATAGTAAACCATAAAATTCACGAAAGTGAACTCACTCCTGCTGGTCCTGTTGGCTTTGATTCCTATGTGAGTTGAAACAAAGTACGAAGGAAAATATTTTTCGTGTCTGTGTGGTTGTACCAAACTTCAGTTCCGACTATTCTAAGAGGCATTATTACGCTGTGCAGCTTGAAGAGATCGTTACCGACACAGGTGATGGAAAAATATCCTGGATGTTCCCATATGAGATACTACGTAACCACTAAAAATGACTGGATTGGAGTAATTTAAAACACTTATAGAAGTGCGTATAGATATTGTAAAGAAGTTGTAAATGTCATAACCACTTTATAAATACATTTTTACAGATTAATCTAAGGGAACTTACTTCTGGACCAGCAGGAGTCGAATCCAGGAAAGATATATTTCCGTCACGAAATACAAACTTCGAGCACAATAATAATCTCATTATCCGCATGGGTTAGTTCAAAAGGAGGTGGAAACAAGTAGGCGGATATATACCATATTTATATTTGAAACCACTAGCGCAACTTACTTGGCCTGGTCTTGATCTTGGTGGGAACTAGAGCAAAAACAATACCAGTTTTCTTTTTCAATGTTTTCGAAATGAAATTGTTTGTTCATCGCAACGATTTCGTAATATTAAAGAGACGCAATGCATGTCTATTAATTAATTAAGAACTTCCTTGAAATTTAGATGAATTGTTAGCTTGACTCTGGCGAAAACTACGATGGAAAATACGCCAAGATGTCAAAATAATCCATTATGGGAATAAATGTTTCTCTCACGACGGTAAAGGTGCCAATTTATCAGACTAGGCTGCTTACTTCATTTATGAAGGGGTGTAGAGACTATTTCAAAAATCATTTAAGCCTGTGCATAATAGGAAAGAATGCAATTAATGCCTGGAGAGAGATGGAACAGAATGAACAAGTTTGGAAGCTTCTGTTTAGAAAACTGTAACCTTGCGTTCATAATTTTTTTTTTCAATGTAGAACGTTGTTTTTTGTTCAAGGTTATTCATCTCGGTGGCCGTTTTGTTGCGAATTTCATAAAAAGTGCTCTTCTGTGAGAAAGACACGGTGAACCGCAATTGATGCTCACTTTTTATAGATTGGCATGGTTCTTTATCGAAAACCAAACAGCGTAGTCAGCTGCCAACTGTCAAATGTAACACCGGTTTTTTTTCATTTGACGATGTGTCATGCAAAATGGATTTTTAGTTGGCAGCTTACCGTGCCTGTGTCAGTCGTTTCTGGCCACTAGAATCACAAAAGCAAGAAATGCAGGACCGTTTTTAAAAATACTAGTTTCGCTCGTTGTGGAATTCTAAAAAGGCCAAAAACGTTTATATAGCTAGTGTGAAGCAAGAAATTCACGAAATTGAACTTCTCCTGGTTCTGTTGGTCTTGATTCCTATGTGAGTTGAAAAAAAGGTATGAAGCAAAAGATTTTCGGAGTCCATGTGATTGTACCAAACTTCAATTCCGACTATTCTAAGAGGCATTATTAACTGTGCAGCTTGAAGAGATCGTTACCGACACAGGTGATGAAAAATTGGTCGAGGCGTTCCTATATTAGATACGTGACCACTAAAAATGACTGATTGGACTAATATATATACGCTTATACCGGTACGTAAGATATTCTAAGGAAGTTATGAATGTCATATCCACTTTGGAAATAGAGCCTTACAGATTAATCAAATAGAACTTATTTCTGCACCAGCAGGACTTGATTCCTAGGAAACATCTTGATTTCCGTTACGAAATACGAAGTTAGATGACAGTAACCATATCAACATCCGCATGGCTTAGTTCAAGAGGAGTCGGAAACAAATTGGCGGATTTATACCGTATTTACATTTGAAACCATTAGGTGCAACTTACTTGGCCTGGTCTTGTTTTTTGTGAAAAGTAGAGCACAGACAATTTAAAGCAGCTTCACTTTCCTTTCTTCATTGTTTTCGAAATGAAATGGTTTGTTCACCGAAACATTTTGCTAATAAGGAATTTCGCCTTATTAAAAAACACAAGAGATGTCTTTTTATTATTTAGGAATCACCTCGCAATTTGGAAGTATTGTTAGCTTAACTTGGCGGAAACTCGGAAGCAAAATACGCCTATATGTCAAAATAAATTTGTTACGGGAATGAGTGCTTCTTTCATGAACGTAAAGGTGCCATTTCATGAAACCAGTCTCGTTGCTTTAGTTCTGAAAGTGTGTAGAGAATATTTCAAAAACGTTTTCCGCCTGAGCAGCATAAGAGAAGAATATTCAACAAATGGCCTGAGAGAGATGGAATCTGATGAACAAGTTTGGCGGCTTATATTAGGAAACTGAAACATTGCATTCATTGTTTTTATATTAGTACGCTGTTTTTGTAGAACATTATTCATCTTGTCGGTCATATTGTTGCGAATTTCTTGACGACTACTCTTCTTTGAGAAACACATGGTCAAGCGCAGTGTATGCTAACTCGTGAATAGATAGACGTGGCGTACTATTGACAACAAGAAGGCGTAGTCGGCTAATAATATTGTTACGGTTGAATTGAAGGATATGTGGATTTATTTACAGGGTGAGGATGAAGTTCGGCTGTCGCGGTAAAGATCGAGTCCTCAGGCCGCACCAGACGACGTCGTCTTCCTCTTCTACCTACCCGGCACATACTACAGCCCGGCTCATACCGTAGCAATCCCCGGTTCACAGACGAAGCCTGCTGGGCGAGTTTAAGTCACTGGAGGGATGAAATGTCTTGAGGCGAGCCACGTGCACCATCTACGTTCGATTTGACCGACGAGAAGGTGTCGTCAATCGTGCCACAACGTACGTCAAGTCAGTCAGGCGATCTACAATGACGTAGGGGCCTGTGTACTGCGGCAAAACTTCTGACATAAGCCAGGTTTTTGTTGGGGGGGGGGGGGGGGGTCCACAACCACACGAATTCACCTTTGCAGAATGAAATGGCATCATAGCGTTGATCATATTATTGCTTGGAGCGATCTTGTGATGCCAGTGTGCGCAAGCGAGCAATTTCGCGGGCTTGTTCAGCCGGGCACAATGTTTCGGCCAGGGACTCGTCGGTATGGAGCTTAAATGGAAGGATTGTATCAAGGGAGCTGCGTGGTGATCGAGCGTAGAGCATGTAGAAGGGCGTGAAATCCATGGTCTCGAGCTTCGCTGTATTGTATGCGTAAGTAATAAATAAATGGCAATATCTCATCACAGTTTTTGTGACTGGATGCGACATACATAGCGAGCATGTTAGTAAGAGTTCGATTTGTGCGTTCTACAAGACCATTTGTCTGGGGATGGTATGGTGTCGAATGTTTGAACTGTGAAGTGCAGAGGCGAAGCAATTCTTCCACAGCGTCCGCGATGAATTGGCGACCATGGTCACTTATGATTACTTGAGGTGGACCATGGCGAAGAACAACGGAGCGTAACAAAAAGGGAGCGACGCCATCAGCTGTAGAAGATGGTATAGCAGTGGTTTCGGCGTATCTGGTAAGGTGGTCGACGCACACTATTATCCAGCGGTTGTTGTTTGAAGATCGCGGAAACGGGCCCAATAGGACAATGCCCACTTGCTCGAAAGGCGTAGTAGGCGGTTCTACAGGGTGAGGAAGGCCGTGCGGTGCACTGGTAGGTCGTTTGTGACGCTGGCAGTTCTCGCAGCTTTAGACGTATTGTTTCGTGAAATTTGGCAATCGAGGCCAGTAAAAACGCTGCTGCACTCGATGCAGGGAGCGAATGAACCCAAGGTGTCCTGACGTTGGATCATCGTGCATAGTACGGAGAACGTCGCATCGAAGACTTTGAGGTACAACTAGTAAATAACGTGCGCTGGTTGCTGAGAAATTCGTTTTGCACAACAGTCTATCACGAATGCGAAAGCGACCACTGCCTTTGAGATTCCGAGCGTCAAAGAACAAAGGCTCTAGAGATAAATCATTCAATTGTTCTAGTTTGAAGATATTGGCGTTAGGAAACGTGTGAGAGAGCGCAGCAAAACAGATGTCGAGGGTATCTGCACGCTACTCTGTCGTGGTCATAGGCAGGCGAGAAAGACAATCAGCGTCCAAATTACGTCGTCCACTTCTGTACGAAATGCTGAAGTGAAATTCTTGGAGGCGTAAAGCCCATCGAGCAAGGTGGCCAGAAGGGTCTGGGAGGGTAACAAGCCAACATAATGAATGATGGTCTGTCACAATCGTGAATGGACGACCGTAGAGGTAACATCGAAACTTCTGAATGGCTAACAGCCGCTAAACATTCTTGCTCTGTCACCGTAAAATTCATTTCAGCCTTGCTTAGAGGTCGACTCGTATAAGCAACATGCTCTGCATTATCATGGCGCTGAACAAGCACACCTGCAATGCCAATTCCACTTGCGTCACTGTGCACTTCTGTAGGAGCAGAAGGATCGAAATGAAGAATAGGCTCAGATGTCAGTAGAAGTTTCAGTTCAGAAATTGCGGCATCACAATCAGGTGTCAGTTCGAATGGGCTGTCTTTTCGCAACAAGCTCGTCAGTGGGTGTACTACGTCCGCGAATCGGGGCTCAAAGCGGCGAATGTAGGAACATAGGCCCAAGAAGCTGCGAAGTTCCTTCAGTGTCTGGGGTGGTTTGAAGGTGCCGACTGCTTCGATTTCGCGGGGATTCGGCCTGACACCATCTTTGTCAACTAGGTGACCGAGGACTAAAGCTTATCGTTAACCCAACCGGCACTTCTTAGAGTTCAAAGTTAAGCCAGCCTTTAAGACACAGTCTAAAACAAGGCTGAAACGGACGTTGTGTTCTTCAAAGGTACGCCTGAAAATGATGACGTCATCCAGGTAGCATAAGCACACCTTTCTATTTAAGACCACGAAGGACGGAGTCCATAAACCTTTCAAAAGTGGCGGGGGCGTTGCAAAGCCCAAACGGCATCACACTGAATTGGTACAGTCCGTCAGGCGTCACGAATGCGGTCTTCTCGTTGTCTGAAGGGTGCATAGGTATCTGCCAATATCCTTATTGTAGGTGTATTGAAGAAAAGTACGAAACCGAGTGTAAGCAGTCAATAACATTGTCAATCCTAGGCAGCGGATATACATCTTTTTTGGTCACGGTGTTGAGTCCTCTGCAATCAACGCAGAACCACCAGGCACCATCTTTCATCTTAACCAAGATGACCGGGGCTGCCTACGGGCTACACGACTCTTCAATGACACCCTTCTTCAGCGTTTCCTGAACCTGGTCGGCAATAACTTTTCGTTCTGATGACGACACTCGGTAAGGCTTTTGTCGGATCGGATTGGCCGTGCTGGTGTCAATCCTATGGTGAGCGCGAGAACATGGTAAAGGTAGTGGCTTCTCCTCTTGGCAAAAGTCAAACACAGAAGCATGTCGCCTCAACATATGGCATAACGTCTGCTGCTGGTGTGACCGCAAATTGGCGCTAATCATACCTAGAATCTGCGACTCGTAAGAGCAACTGCGCTTGCCAGAGACTGTACCTTTCTCGCTTCCATCGTTGTTAACGACCACTACAGAACCTTATGTGGAATCATTGAAGACGCCAAGCTTCATTCCTCGAGGGAGCACAACTGGCATTTGCGAACAGTTCAGTGCCCACAGAAATGTTGCTCCTTCATCAACAGATACCAAACAACGAGGGACGAGTATGCCTTTCTTAGCACATTTAACGATGGCAGGTTTAACGATGGCGTCAAAAGATGCGGCAGATTCTGGGGCGAACACCGCAACTCACCTCATTGACCATGGCGGCACTGTCAGCTCGTCGGAAACAATCAGATCATCCTTCGCGGCCTGCGGCGCCTCATCGACGAAGGCAGCAACAATGTCACCGCTGACGGGAAGTCCACCGCCTACACAATCGATGAAAGCGCCACATCCTTGTAGAAAGTCAAGACCGAGAATCATACCGTGGGTACAACGTTGCAGCACAAGAAACTCTCTTGGGAACACCTTTCTTGGCAATAAGACATTGACGGCACAAAGTCCGACAGGTTGAAGTACTTCCCTACCAACAACACGAAATCTTGTTGATTCGCCACAAGAAAACATAACTTTGCGGCCAATGCGACTTTTGAAAAAAAGACTCATAACTGATATCGTAGCGCCAGTGTACACCACAGCACTTGTACAAAAGCCATCTATTTCCACACGTATCTTGTTCTTCGACATTATAACTGGCGGAGGCATCTGAGGCAAATCTTGTGTGACCTCACCTGTCGGTCGTGCTGGCTAGTTTCCCGGCGGCGGTAGTGATGACAGGCGTCGTCCCGGTGAAAGGAACGATGCAGTTGGCCAGATGGAGGCGTCAAACTACGGTCAGAAGCGGGAGAACTGCCACGGTGATCTCCCCGCCGTGAGGTACTCCTAGAATAGGCGGGTCAATGACCGTTGTTGTGACCAGTGCCCGCTGGCGGAAACTTTGATGGGCAATGATATCGGTATGTCGGCCCTCTCTGTCGACGACAGAACCGAGATATATGCCCGGCAATACCGCAACGGTAGCACACAGGGGCTTGGCGGTATGCATTGTACTCCTGGAAGGCATTGCCTTGACGTGGTGGTGGTACAGGTAGATCTTCCTTCAGGTCGTAATAGGTGTTGGCTGGCTGATGGGGGTAACTGAGGCGGTCTTCGTACCTTGGCAGCGGGTAGTTATTGCGCTGTGACCTCGGTGGTGAGGGTGGCCTGTAGCTGCAGTCATCGATGCCTGCTGCCGCAATTGACACGGGAGGGCGAGAGGGAGGTGGTGCGGGTGTAGCTTCGTACGGCGTCGGGCGAGCGTGTCGAGTGAGCTCTTCTCGAACGATCTGGCGTATTGTCGACGCGAGATTAAGCGGCGTGTATTCGTCAACACTTGCCACGGTGGTTACATTCAGTAGGCGACCGTACTTGGGGGTGATACGTCGCATCTTCAGGGTCTCGAATGTGCAACAGTGGTTTATGACGTCGGTTACCGTAGCAAGGCTGTTTTTGCTGATGAGGAACTGATACACGTCCTCGGTAATGCCCTTCAACAGGTGGCCAACTTTGTCTTCCTCTGACACAGAAGGGCTAACAATCTTGAAGAGCTTCAATATTGCTTCGACATAGGTCGTGCACATCTCTCCTGCGATCTGAGCTCTCTGCAGTAACGTTTGTTCGGCCTGCTTTCTCTTAGCTACGGAGTCTCCAAAGCACGCTCTTATTTCGGAAACGAAGCAATCCCATGACGTGAGGGCCTCTTCGTGGTTCTCGTACCACACGAGTGCTGTGTCCGTTAAGAAAAATACTACATTGGTCAGCTGGGTCACCGCGTCCCTCTGGTAGTATTCGCTCACCCGTTTGTAGTGTGTGAGCCAGGCGTCCACGTCCTCGCCAGATTTGCCACCGAATGTGCGAGGCACTATCAGATCCTGACGCAACCAGGGACCAGCCGCACGCGAACCTGGCACTAGCGGTGCTGCTGGGACTGGTAGAAGATCATCAGCTGCGGGGATCCGGTTTCCTTCTTCGCCGTGAGACATCTCAGCTGCCAGTGGTAACGGGGGAAGTCCAGCAAGGCGGACGCTTCGTCGTAGAGTAGGCGCTTGAAGCGTCGTGTTGCTTGGTTGATTATCCAGCGCCTCCACCACAAAACTGTTACGGTTGAATTGAAATATTTGTGGATTTATTTACAGCGTGAGGATGAAGTTCGGCAGTCGCGGTAAAGATGGAGTCCTCAGGCCGCACCAGACAACGTCGTCTTCCTCTTCTACCTACCCAGCACATACTACAGCCCGGCTCATACCGTAGCAATATTCAAACGTAGCGCCAGCTTCTTTCATTGCGCGATGCACCATGTAAATTGGATCTTAAGTTAGCAACTTACCACGCCTGGTTCTGTCCTCTCTGTCCACTATAATTAGAAAAGCAAAAAAAGCAGGGCTGTTGTTGTAACATCTTTCTTTCGCTCGTCATGGAATTCCAAAAGGGCTAAAAACGTTTATCTGAAGAGTGTGAACCATAAAATTCACGAAAGTGAACTCACTTCTCCTTGTCCTCTTGGTGTTGATCCCTATGTGAGTTGAAGAAATAGGCATGAAGCAAAGTATTCCTATGTGGTTTCTTTACGATAGTACCAAACATCAGCTTCGACTAGGCATTGTTACATTGTGCAGCAAGAAGCGATTGTTGCCGACACAGGTGATTGTTGCCGACACTACTGTAAAAATGTTTATAGAGGTTTATACAGATATTCCGAATAAGGTTTAAATGTCATAAGCACTTTGTAAATAGGGTCTTACAGATTAATGGAAGGGAACTAACTTCTGAACCAGTAGGACTCGATCTCTAGGAAAGATTTTGATTTCCATCGCAAAATACGAAGTTCGAGCACAATAACCATATCAACATCTGAATAGGTCAGTTGAAGACGAGGTAGACACAATTAGGAAGATTTTTACCATAGTGAGAGTTGAAACCACAAGTGCAACTAATTTGGCCTTGTCTTGTTCTTTCTGGGAACTAGGGCACAAATTATTGAAAGCAGCTTCAGTTTCTTTTTCTCGACATTTTCGAAACGAAATGGTTTGTTCACAGGCAATTTCGTAATAATACATTCTGCCTTAGTAGAAAGATTCATTGAGCGCCAATTTAAAATACAGATTTTCTCGCAATTACAATGAATTGTTAGCCTAAGTTTGGCGATAACAGTAATGAAAAATGTGCCATTATATCAAAATGAAACGTTTAAGGGAATAAAGGTTCCTCTCACAAAGAAATGCGTGCCATTTCACCAGACCATTCTGCCCACTTTATTTCTGAAGTTGTGAAGAGAATATTTAGAAAAGTATTTTATGCTTGAAGAGACTAACAGAAGGGAATGCAATGAATGCGTGGAGAGAGATGGGACGTTACAAACCAGTTTGGCAGGTTTTGTTTGGAAAACTGCAACCTTGCGTTCATAGTTCTCTTTCAATGTAGAACGTGGTTTTTGCTAAAAAATTTTCATCTCGATGGCCATTTTGTCGTGAAATTCTTAAAGGGTGCTCTTATGTGAGAAAGACATGGTCAACTGCAATAGATGCTCACTTTTGTATAGAAGGGCATGGTGCTTTATTGAAAACTAAACAGCGTATTCAGCTGACAACTGACAAACATAACGGCACTTTCCTTCAATAGACGATGTGTCATGCAAAGTGGATCTTTAGTTGACAATTTACCCCGCCTGTTTCAGTCGTCTCTGTCCACTGGAATCACGAAAGAAAGAAATGCTGGAGCGTTTTCGTAAAGCGTTCGTTACGCTCGTAGCGGATTTACAAAAGGGATAAAAGCATTTATATGGAGAGTGTGAACCATGAAATTCGATGAACTCACTTCTCCTGGTCCTGTTGGTCTTGGTCCTTATGTGAGTTGTGAAAAAAAGAGGTATACAGCGAAATACTTTCGGTGTCTATATAATTGTGCCGAACTTAAGGTCCGACTATTCTAAGAGGCATTATTACGCTGTGCAGCTGGAAGAGATCGTTACCGACAGAGGTGATGGAAAACTCTGTCTGGACGTTCCCATACACGATACTACGTGACCACTAAAAATGAATGGATTGGACGAATCTAAAAACGTTTCGAGATGTACATATAGATATTCTAAAGAAGTTTTCAATGTCATAACCACCTTGAAAATGGGCCTTACAGATTAATCAAAAAGAAATTTCTTCTACATCAGTAGGACTTGATTCCAAGGAAAGATATTGATTTCCGTTGTGAATTATGAAATTCGAGCTCAGTAATCGTATAAATATTGCATGGGTTAGTTCAAGAGGGGTAGAAACAATTAAGTGGATTTACACTATAAATACAGTTGAAACGACAAGAGCAAATTACTTGGACTGGTTTTGTTCCTTCTAGGAACTTGGGCACAAACAATTTAAAGAGGTTCAATTTCGCTTTATTATTGTTTTCTAAAGGAAATAGTTTGTTCACCGCAACAATTTGGTATTATTGAATCCTGCCTGATTAGAGAGACGCAATGCGTGTCTTTTTATTATTTAGAATTTTCTCGCTTTTCCGAAGAATTGTTAGCTTAACATTAGCGAAAATGGCTACGGAAAATACACCAATATGTCAAACTAAAGCCCATATGGGAATATATGTTTCTCTCACGAATGTATCCGTGCCATTTCATCAGACCAGTCTGTTTACTTTATTTTGGAAATCGTGTAGAAATTATCTGAAAGAATTGTTTTAAGCCTGAGGAGCTTAACAGAGCAGAATGCAATGAATGCCTGAAGAAAAATAAAACATAATGTAGAAGTTTGGCAGCATAAGTTCAGAAAAATGCACGCTTGCAATCATAGTTGTATTTCAAACTAGAAAAAAATGTTTTTTGGTTGTGAAGATTATTCATCTCGTCACTTATTTCGTTACGAGTTTAATGACTACTGCTTTTCTGTGAGAAAGACACGGTCAAGCGCAAAACTTGTGTATAGAGGGACGTGGTGCTTTATCAAAAATCAAAAAGCGTATTCTGCTGAGAACTGTAAAACGTAACCCCGTTTTCCTTCATTAGACGATGCGGCATGTAAAGTGTAACTTACCGCGCCTGGTTCAGTCGTCTCTGACAACTGGAATCAGGAAAGCAAGAAAACCAGGACTGTTTATATAAAACCTTCCTTTCGGATTATCAAAAAGGATAAAAACGTTTATCTGGAGATTCTGAACCACGAAATTAGCAAAAATGAACTCACTTCTCCAGGTTGTGTTGGCCTTGATCCCTATGTGAGTTGAAAAAAAAAAAGGTATGAGGCAAGATAGTTTCGGAGTCTATGTGCTTGTACCAAACGTGAGTTCCGACTATTTTAGGATGCATTACTACACTGTGCACCTTGAAGAGATTGTTACCGACACAGGTGATTCAAAATGGGTCTGGAAGTTCCCTTATTAGATACGCGACCACTAAAAATGACTGGGCTGGACTAATCTAAAAACGCTTATAGAGGTACGCATAGATATTCTAAAGACGTTTTCAATGTCATAACCACTTTGGAAATAGAGCCTTACAGATTAATCAAAGGGAACTTACTTCTGGACCAGTAGGAGTCGATTCCTAAAGAAATATCAATTTACGTTACGAAATACTAAGTAGGAGCGCAGTAACCATATCAACATCCGCATAGGTTAGTTGAAGAGGAGGTGGAAACAAGAAGGTTGATTCATGCCATATTTTTATTTCAAACCATAGGTACAACTTACTTGGCCTAATCTTGTTTTTTTGTGGAAACTAGAGCACAGACTATTTAAAGCAGCTTAACTTTCCTTTTTTCAATATTTTCGAAATGAAATGGTTTGTTCGCCGCAACAGTTTAGTAATAAGGAATTCTGCCTTATTAGAAAGACGCAATAGATATCTAATTATTAATTAGGAATTTCTTCGCATTTTTGATGTATTGATAGCTTAACTTTGGCGAAAACTACGATGGAAATTACGCCAGTATATAAAAAATAGAACCGTTATGAGAATAACTGTTTCCCTCCCGAACGTAAAGGTGCCATTTCATCAGACCAGTCTCGTTGCTTTATTTCTGAAACTGTGTAGAAAATATTTAAAAAATGTTTTCCGCCACAGCAGCATAACAGAAGAGAATTTAACGAATGCCCAGAGAGAGATGGATTCGGATCAACAAGTTTGGCGACCTTTATTAGGAAACTGAGACTGCATTCATAGTTTTTTCAATGTTGTACGCAGTTTTTGTAGAAGATTATTCTCTTGCTCTTCTTTGAGAGAGACACGGTCAAACGAAATTTAAGCTAATTCCTGTATAGATAGACGTGGTGCATGATCGAGAAAAAAAAAACGTGGTCTGCTGACAATGTCGAGCGTAGCGCCAGCTTCCTTCATTATGCGAAGCACCATGTAAAGTGGATCTTAAGTTAGCAACTTACCAAGCCTGGCTGAGTCGTCTCTGGCAACTAGAATTAAGACAGGAAGACAAGCAGGACTGTTGTTATAAAAGCTTTCTTACGCTCGTCCCGGAATTTCGAAAGGACTAAAACGTTTATCTGAAAAGCGTGAACCATGAAATTCACGAAAGTGAACTCACTTCTCTTTGTCCTGTTGGTGTTGATCCCTATGTGGGTTGAAAAAAAAGGTATGAAGCAAAATATTCCTATGTGGTTTCTTTACTATTGTACTAAATTTCAGCTCTAACTAGGCATTGTTACGTTGTGCAGCAGAATAAGATTGTTGCCGACACAGGTGTTGAAAAACTGTGTCTAAAAATTTCCACACTGGAACTACGTGAACACTAAAAAGGAATGGATTGGAATAATATCAAAAAATTTATAGAGGTACATATAGATACGCCGATGAAGTTTTAAACGTCAAAACCACTTTAGAAATGCAGTCTTAAAGATTAATCAGAGGGAACATACTTTTGGACCAGTAAGACTCGATCCCTTTGAAAGATGTGATTTCCGTTATGAAATACAAAGTTCGAGCACAGTAGCCATATCAACATCCGAATAGGTTAGTTGAAGATGAGGTGGACAAAATTAGGAAGGTTTATACCATATTTAGAGTGGAAACCACAAGTGCAACTTACTTGGCCTGATCTTGTTCTTTCTGGGAACTAGGGCACAAATGATTGAAAACAACTTCAGTTTCTTTTTCTCGACGATTTCGAAATGAAATGGTTTGTTCACCGCAACAATGTGGTAATAATACATTCTGCTCTATTAGAAGGACTCATTGAGCGCCAGTTTGAAATTTAAGATTTCCTTGAAATTGCAAATAATCGTTAGCCTATGTTCGGCGAAAACAGCGATGGAAAATGTGTCATTATATCAAAATAAACGTTCCTGATAATAAAGGTTTCCTTCACGAACGTATTCATGCCGTTTCATGAGATCAGTCTGCTTACTTCATTTCTGAAGTTGTGTAGAGAATATTTCGAAAATATTGTATGCCTGAGGAAAATAACAGAAGAGGATGCAATGAATGTCCGGACGAAGATGGAATATTATGAACAAGTTTGCCAGCTTCTGTTTAGAAAACTGCAACTTTGCGTTCATAGTTCTCTTTCAATGTAGAACGTGGTTTTTGTTGAAGATTATTCCTCTCGGCAGCCATTTTGTTGTGAATTTAATAAAGTCTGCTCTTTTGTGAGAAAGACACAGTCAACTGCAATGAATGCTCATTTTTGTAGGATTGGCATGCATGGTGCATTATCGAAAACAAAACAGTGTAATCAGCTGACAAATGTCAAAAATAACGCCAGTTTCCTTCATTAGACGATGTGCAATGCGAAATAGACCTTTAGTTGGCAACTTACCCCTCCTGTTTCAGTCGTCTCTGCCCACTAGAATCATGAAAGCAAGAAATGCAACACCATTTTTGTAAAATGTTTGTTACGCTCGTAGCAGAATTCTAAAAGGGCTAAACGCGTTCACATGGAGTTAGTGAATCATGAAATTCAATGAACTCACTTCTCCTGGTCCTGTTGGTCTTAATCCCTAGGTGAGTTGAAAAAAAAAGAAGTATAAAGCAAAATATTTTCGGTGTCTATATGATTCCAGCAAACTTCAGGTCCGACTACTCGAAGAGGCATTATTATTCTGCGCAGCTTGAAGAGGTCATTACCGACAGACTTGACGGAAAACTGTGTTTGGACTTTCCCATACCGGATACTACGTGACAACTAGAAAGGACTTAATTGTACCAAAAAACGTTTATAGAGGCACATATACAAGTTTTAAAGAACTTTGCAATGTCATACCAACTTTGCAAATAGAGCCTAAAGAATTATCCTAAGGAAACTTTCTTCTGGACCAGTAGGACTCGGTCGCTAGGAAAGGTAATGATTTCCGTTACGAAATATGAACTTCGAGAGCAGTATCCATATCAACATCCGCGTGGGTTAGTTCAAGACGAGGTGAAAACAATTAGGCAGATTTACACCTTATCTAAAGTTCAAGCCACAGGTGCAACTTACTTGGCCTGGTGTTGTTCTTTGTGGGAACTAGGGCAAAAACGATTTAAAGCAGCTTCAGTTTCCTTGTTTCGATGTTTTCAAAATAAATTGTTTTTTTCACCGCAACTATTTGGTATAAATGAATTCTGCAATATTAGAAAGACGCAATGCGTGCGAATTTAGAATTTAGGCATTTCCTCGCAGTTTCGATTAAATTGTCATGATCGCTTTGGCAAGAACAATGATGGAAATTGTGCCATTATGTCAAAATATTACTTTTGTGAGAATAAATGTTTCTCTCACGAACGTTAAAATGCCATTCCAACAGACCAGTCTGGTTCCTTTATTTCTGAAGGTGTGTAGAGAATATTTTAAAATGTTTTTCGCCTGAGGAGAATAACAGAAGAGAATGCAATGAATGCCCGGAAAGAGTTGAATAATATGAACAACTTTAGAAGCTTATATATAGAAAACTGGATTCATGAATTCATAGTCCCCTTTCAAAGGAGAACGTGGTTTTTTGTGGAAGATTATTCATCTCATCGGTAATTTTGTTGCGAATGTAGAGACGACTGCGTTTCTTTGAAAAAGGCACGGTCAAGCGCAAAACTTCTGTATAGATGGACGTGGTGCTTTATCGAAAACAAAAAAGCGTTGTGTGCTGACAACTGTCGAACGTAAGGCAAGTTTACTTCGTCAGTGGAGGCGTCATCGATAGGGAATCTCTACTTAGCAACTTACCGCGCCTGGTTCAGTCGTCTCTGACCACTAGAATTAGAAAAACAAGAAAAACAGGACCGTTAAAAAAACTTTCTTTCGGTTGTCACGGAATTCAAAGAGAGCTGAATAATTTTGTCTGAAGAGTGTGAACCACGAAACTCGCAAACACGAACTCACTTCTCCTGGTGCTGTTGGTCTTGATCCCTATTTAAAAATGAAAAAAGGTATGAAGCAAAATATTTCTAATGTTTATACAATTTTTGCAAACTTCACTTCAGACTATTTTAAGAAGCATTATTGCGCTGTGCAGCGGGAAGAGATCCTTACAGACACAGATGATGGAAAACAGTGTGCGGACTTTCCGATATTGAATATTACGTCACCACTAGAAAGGAATGGATTTGACTAATCTAAAATATGTATAAAGAGGTACCTCTAAATAACCTAAAGAAGTTTTCAATATCATAACCACTTTGGAAATACATCCTTACAGAGTAATCAATGCGAACTTACTTCTGGACCAGTAGGCCTGGATCCCTAGGAAAAATATTGATTTCCATTACGAAATACGAACTTCGAGGACAGCAATCATATCAAATTCTGCACGGGTTAGTTCAAAAGGATGTGTAAACAATGAGCAGATTTACACAATATTTAGAGTTTAAACCACAGATTGAACATACTTGGCCTGGTGTTGTTGTTTCAGGGAACTAGGGCGCAAACGATTGAAAGCAGCTTCAGTTAACTTTCTTTATTTTTTTTTTAAATGAAATGGGTTATTCACCGCAACGATTTGGTAGTAATAAATTCTGCCTTATTAGAAAGACGCAATGCGTGACAATTTATAACTTGGGTCTTTCATCGCGATTTCAATGAATTGTTAGCCTAAGTTTGGCGAAAACAACGATGGAAAATGTGTGATTATGTCAAAATAGAACGTTCATGGGAATAAATGTTCCTCTCACGAACGTAAAGGTGCCAATTCATCAGACTGGTCTGGATACTTTATTTCTGAAGGCGTCTAAAGGATATCTCAAAAATATTTTACGCCTGAGGGGCATAACAGAAGAGAATTCAATGAGTGCCCGGAGAGGGATGGAACTCGGTGAACAAGTCTGGCAGCTTATATTAAAAAACTGGAACCTTGCGTTCATATTTTTTTCCTGGATTATCTTTCTAGAAAGGAAGATAATCGAGGAAAACGTCTCAAACATGCTTCGACGGAATATCATACGTCCTTCTACGAGTCCATGGTCTTCCCCAGCTGTTTTGGTGCAAAAGAAAGACGGAAGAGTACGTTTTTGCGTTGATTACCGGGCACTGAACAAAATACCAAGCAAAGATGTTTACCCTCTTCCACGAATCGATGATTCACTAGCTTCGTTGCATGGCGCAGGGTATTTTTCAAGTTTTTACCTGCGATCGGGCTACTGGCAAATACCAGTGTCTGAATCTGACAAAGAAAAGACGGCTTTTACCACCCCAGATTGGCTATATGAATATAACCTAATTCTTTTCGGGCTTTGCAACACGCCCGCTACCTTCAAGCGCATGATCGATAGCGTACTGTGTTGCCCGAAGTGGAAAACCTGCCTATGCTGCCTCGACATCCTAGTGTTTTCGTCTACCTTTTCGCAACATCTGCAACGTCTCGATGAAGTCCTAGGTTGCCTTGAAAAAGCTGGTTTACAGCTGAATATGAAAAAATGCACCTTCACAAGAAAGACGATCAAGGTTCTAGGGCACTTAGTCAGCAAAGACGGTATTCAAACGGATCCTGAAAAGCTTGCCGCTGTCCTCGAGTTTCACCTACGTTGCGTCAAAAAGGCCTGCGCAGTTTTCTCGGCTTGACATGCTACTTTCGGCGCTTCACACGTGATTTAGAAAGGCTTGCCTCTCCACTCCATCAACTACTCGCAAGTAACACGGCATTCGTCTGGTCCGAAAACTGTGAAAAGGCTTTCCTGGCGTTGAAGCAAGCCCTGACATCCAACCCGGTACTAGGTCACTTCGATCCAGGTGCATCCACCATTCTTCACACTGACGCCAGTGATCATGGTCTCGGTGCCGTTCTACCGCAGCGTGAAGACGGATTGAGGTACATATAGATATTATAAAGACGTTTTCAGAGAGCCTTACAGATTAATCAAAGAGAAATTACTTCTGCACCAGTAGGACTTGATTTCTAGGAAAGATATCGATTTACCTCATGAAATACGAACTGCGAGACCAGTAATCATATCAATATCCGCATAGGTTGCTTCAAGAGGAGGTGGAAACAACTAGGCAGATTCATACCACATTTATAGTTTAAACCACAAGCTGCACGTACAATTGTAAGGGAACGGCTCAGTGCTCTCCCCTAGTTGAGCACAAAGTACTCGAAATGTTAAACATTTTTTTCTAAACACTCACACAACTTACTTGGCCTGATCTTTTTCTTTCTGGGAACAAGGGCACAAACGATTGAAAGCAGCTTCAGTTTTTTTTCATGTTCTCGAAATGAAATGGTTTGCTCACCGCAAAGGTTTTGTAATAATAAATTCTGCCTCACTAGAAAGCACGCAATAGATGCCACTTTTTAATTCAAGCATTTCCTAACAATTTTAATGAATTGCTAGCTCAACTTTGGCGAAAACAACAATGAAAAATGTGCCATTATGTCACTATAAAACATTCTTGAGAATAAATGTTTCTCTCATGAACGTTAAGGTGTAATTTCACCAGACCAGTCTAGTTACTTTATTTCTGAAGATGTGCAGAGAATCTTTAAAAATGTTTTACGCCTGAGGTTATAACATATGAGAATGCAATGAGTGCCTGGAGAGAGATGGAATATTATGAACAAGTATGGCAGCTTACGTCTAGAAAACTGGATCCTTGCATTCATAGTCCCCTTTCAAAGGAGAACGTGGTTTTTTGTTGAAGATTATTCATCTCGTCGGTAATTTTGTTGCAAATATAGGGACGACTGCTTTTCTGAGAGAAAGACACATCCAAGTGCAGAACTTTTGTATAGATGGACGTGGTGCTTTTTCGAAAACGAAAAAGCGTTGTCTGCTGACAGCTGTCAAACTTAAGGCAAGTTTACTTCGTCAGTTGAGGCGTCATTGACTGCGAATCTCTACTTAGCAAATTACCGAGCCTGGTTCAGTCGTCTCTTACTACTAGAATTAGAAAAAGCAAGAAAAACAGGACCGTTTAAAAAAACTTCCTTTCGCTTCTCACGGAATCCAAAGAGAGCGATTTAATTCTATCCGATGAGTGCGAACCACCAAATCGGCAAACACGAACTCACTTCTCCGGGTTCTGTTGGTCTTGATCCCTATTTGAAATGAAAAAAAAAGGTATGAAGCAAAATATTTGTAGTGTTTATACAATTTTTTGCAAACTTCACTTCAGACTATTTTGAGAAACATTATTGCGCTGTGCAGCCGCAAGAGATCGTTACAGACAGAGATTAAGAAAACAGTGTGCGGACTTTCTGATATTGAATATTACGTCACCACTAGAAAGGAACTGATTGGACTAATATAAAAATGTATATAGAGGTACCTCTAAATAACCTAAAGAAGGTTTCAATGTCGTAACCACTATGGAAATACAACTTTACAGAGTAAAAAAGGAAACTTACTTCTGGACCAGTAGGTCTCGATCCCTAGGAAAGATATTGCTTTCATTACGAAATACGAACTTCGACCACGGCAATCATATAAAATTCCGCATGGGTTAGTTTAGCTGAAGGTGGAAACAATGAGCAGATTTAAACGATATCTATAGTTGAAACCACAAGTGCAACTAACTTGGCCTGGTATTGTTCTTTCTGGTAACTAGAGCACAAATGATTGAAAGCAGGTTTAGTTTCTTTTTTTTCGATGTTTTTTCAAGGAATTGAGTTGTTCACGGCAACGATTTGGTATAATAAACTCTGCCTTAATAGAATGACGGAATGTGGGACAATTTATAACTTAGGCCTTTTTTCGCATTTTCAACGAACTGTTAGCCTAATTGTGGCAAAACCAACGATGGAAAATGTGTGATTATGTCAAAATGACACGTTCATAAGAATCAATGTTCCTCTCACGAACGTAAAGATGCCATTTCATCAGACCTGTCTGGTTACTTTGTTTCTGAAGGTGTGTAGAGAATATTTCAAAAATGTTTTACGCCCGAGGAGAATAACACCTGAGGAGAATTACGCCTGAGGAGAATAATTACGTCTGAGGAGAATGCAATGAATGCCCGGAGAGAGGTGGACTATGATGACCAAATTTTGCAGCTAAAGTTTACAAAACCGGATCCTTGCGTTCATATCCTCTTTGAAAGTAGAACGTTTTTTTTTTGTTGAAGATTACTCATCTCGTCGGTAAGTTTGCTGCGAATATACAGACGACTGCTTTTCTTTGAGAAAGACACGGTCAAGCGCAAACCTTTTGTATAGATGGAGGTGGTGCTTTATCGAAAACGAAAAAGCGTTGCGTACTGGCAACTGTCAAACTTAAGGCAAGTTTACTTCGTTAGGCGTCATTGATAGCGAATCTCTACTTAGCAACTTACCACGCCTGGTTCAGTCGTCTCTGACAACTATAATCAGAAAAACAAGAAAAACAGGACCGTTTTTGAAAAAAAATGTCCTTTTACTCGTCACGGAATGCAAAGAGAGCTACCTAATTTTGGCTGTAGAGTGTGAACCACGAAATTCACAAACACGAACTCACTTCTCCTGGTGCTGTTGGTCTTGATTCCTATTTAAAATGAAAAAAAGGTATGAAGCAAAATATTTTCAGTGTTTATACAATTTATGAAAACTTAACTTAAGACTATTTTAAGAAGCATTACTGCGCTGTGCAGCGGGAAGAGATCGTCACAGACACAGGTGATGGAAAACAGTGTCCAGACTTTTTGATATTAGATAATACGTCACCACTTGAAAGGATTGGATTGGACTAATCTAAAAGTGTATATAAAGGTACCTATAAATAACCTAAAGAAGACTTCAATGTCATAACCACTTTGGAAATTCATCCTTAGAGAGTTATCAAAAGGAACTTACTTCTGGACCAGCAGGTCTCGATCCCTAGGAAAGATATTGATTTCCGTTACGAAGTACGAACTTCCAGCACAGCAATCATATGAAATTCCGCATGGGTTCGTTCAAGAGGATGTGGAAACAATGAGCAGATTTATACGATATCTATAGTTGAAACCACAGGTGCAACTTACTTGGCGTTGTGGTGTTGTTTCTGGGAACTAGGGCACAAACGATTGAAAGCGGCTTCAGTTTCTTTTTTCGTGTTTTCGAAATTGAATGGTTTGTTTACCGCAACGATTTGGTAGTAATGAAATCTGCCTTATGAGAAAGAAGCAGAGCATGCCTATGTATAAATAAGGTCTTTCCTCGTAATTTTTCGCCTCATTTGGCGAAAATGACGATGAAAAATGTGCCATTTTGTCAAAATAAAACGTTTATTAGAATAAATGTTTCTCTCATAAACGAAAAGGTACCATTTTATCAGACCAGCCTGTCTACATTATTTCTGAATGTGTGTAGAGAATATTTAAAAAATGTTTTATGCCTGAGGAGCATAACAGAAGAGAAATTAATGAATGCCTGAAGAGAGATGGAACCTGATGAACAAGTTTGACAGCTTAGATTTAGAAAACTGGAACGTTGCGTTCATAGTTTTTCTTTCAGTGTAAAACGTGGTTTTTTTTGTTGAAGATTATTCATCTCGTCGGTTCTTTGGTTGCGAAGTTCATGACGACTGCTCTTCTGCGAGAAAGACATGGTCAAGCACACTTTATGGTAACTTCTGTACAGATTGACGTGGTGCTGTATCGAGAACCGAACAGCGTAGTCTGCGTAAAAATATTAAACTTATCGCCAGTTTCCTCCATTGGACGATGTGTCATGCAAAGTGAATCTTTAGTTAGCAACTTACCGCGCCTGGTTCAGTCGTCTCTGGCCACTAGAATCAGGAAAGCAAGAAAAGCAGGAGCGCTTTATAAAATAATCTTTTCGCTCGTCACGGAATTCTAAAAAGGCTATAAACGTTTATCTGGAGAGTGTGAACCTGGAAGTTTGCGAAAATGGACTCACTTCTCCTGTTCCTGTTGGTGTTGATTGCTGTGTGAGTTCAAAAAAAGTTATTAAGCAAAATATTCCGCTCCGGTGTCAATACGATTGTACCAAACTTCAGTTCTAACTATTCTATCAGACATTAATACGCTGTGCAGCAGGATGTGATTCTTACCGACACAGGTCATGAAAAACTGTGTCTGGAATTACCAGAGACAACGTGATAACCAGAAGTGAATGGATTGAACTAATAAAAAAAAACGTTTTAGAGGTACCTATACATATCCTAAAGATGTTTACAAAGTGATCACCACTTTGGAAATACAGCCTTATGGAGTAATCAAAGACAACCAACTTCTGGACTGGTTGTTCTCGATTCCAATCAAAGGTACTGTTTTACGTCAAGAAATTTGAACTTCGAGCACCCTAATCGTATCAACAATCGCATGGGTTAGTTCAAAAGGAGGTGTGAACAATTTTGCAGATTTACACCGGGAACTAGAGCACAAACGACTGAAAACAGCTTCAACTTCTTTTTTCGATGTTGTCAAAATGAAATAGTTTGTTCACCGCGAAAATTCGGTAATAATGAATTCGACCTCGTTAGAAAGAGAGAATGCATGTCAGTTTATAGTTTAGGCATTTTCTCGCAATTCCGACAAAGTACTAGCTTAACTTTGGCAATATAAACTATAAATAAACGTTAAACAAAATAAAAAGTTCAAGAGAATAAATGTTTCTCTCACGAATATAAAGGTGCCATTTCATCAGCCATGTCTGATTACTTTATTCTTGAAGGTGTGTGGAGAACATCTCAGAAATGTTTTACGCCTGAGGAACTCAACATAAGACAATGCAATGAATGCCGGGAAAGAGATGGAACACGAAAAACAAGTTCAGCAGACCAAGTTCAGGAAGCTGCAATTTTGCGATCTGAGTTCATCTCTTCAACCATTTTGTTGCGATATTCATGACGACTGCTCTTCTGTGAGAAATAAATGTGAAGCACAGTTCATACTAACTGCTGTATAGATGGACGTGGTGCTTTATTGAAAATCAAACAGCCTAGTCTGCTGGAAGCTGTCAAACATTACACCAGTTCCTTTCTTTTGACGATGTGCTATGCAAAGTGAATTTTAGTTTGCAGCTTACCGCGCCTGGTTCAGTCGTCTCGGACCACTAGAATCAGGAAAGCAAGAGAAGCAGGATGGTTTTTATAAAATCTCGCTGTCGCTCGCCGCGAAATTCCTATAAGGCTAAAAACGTTCATCTGGAAAATGTAAACCTCGAAACTCGCAAAAATGAACTCACTTATCCTGGTCCTGTTAGGCCTGATCTCTATTTAAGATGAAAAAATTGTGTTAAAGAAATTTTTTGCCGATGTTTATAAAATAATAAAGCTTCAGTTTGGACTACTTTGAGAAGCATTATCACATTGCGTAGTGACACAGTTGATGCAAAACTGTTTCTCGACTTTCCCATACGAGATACTACGTGACCACTCGGAATGGATGGATTAGACTAGTCTTAAAAGCACAATAGAAGCACCTATATATATTCTAAAAAACATTTCGATGTGATAGTGACTTTGGAAATACAGCCTTACAGAGTAATTAAAGCGAACTTTCTTTTGAATCAGTAGGTTGTGATCTGAAGGACATATATTTGTTCTGTTACCAAATACAAACTTCGAGCAGAGTAATCATATCAACAGGCACATGGGTTATTTCAAGAGTAGGTTGAAACAACTAGGCCCATTTATACCATATTTATAGAGGAAAACACAAATGATACTTTCTTGGCCTGGTCTTGTTCTTTCTGGGAACTAGCGCTTAAACGATTGAAAGTAGATTCAGTTTATTTTTTTCCATCTTTTTGAAAGAAAACCGTTTGTTCACCGCAAACTTTTGGTAAAAAAAAATTCCGTTATTAGAAAGACGATATGCATGCCAAATATATTTAGGCATTCTTTCGCATGTTCGAAAAAATGTTAGCCTAGCTATGGCAAAAAGAACGATAGAAAATGTTCCATTCTGTCGAAATAAAGCGTTCATGAGAATAAATATTTCTCTCGCGAACGCAAGGATGCGAATTCATCAGACCAGTCTGGTTACATTATTTCTGACGGTGTGTAGAAAATATCTCTGAAATGTTTTTAAGCTTTAGGAGCATAACAGAAGACAATGCAACAAATGCCCAGAGATAGATGGAACATGATGAACATGTTCGGCAGATTACGTGTAGGAAACTGCAAGCTTGCTATCATAGTTCTTTTTCAATGGAAAATGTGTTTTTTGTGGAAGAATATTCACCTCGTCGGTCACTTTGGTCGAATTTCCTGACTGATATCTTCTGAGAAACACACGGTCAAGCGCTATTAATGCTAAATTCTGTATAGATAGACGTAGTTCTTTATCGAAAACCAAACAGCGTAGTCTGCTGACAACTGTCAAACGTAACGCCAGTTTCCTTCATTATACGATATGCTATATAAAGTGGACCTTAAGTTAGCAACTTACCGCGCTTGGTTCAGTCATCTCTGACCACTAGGTTCAGGAAAGCAAAAAAGTCAGGGCCATTTTAAGAAAATCGTTCTTTCGTTCGTTGCAGAAATCTAAAAAGGTTGAAACGTTTATTTCCTGGAAAGTGAACCATGAAACTGGCGAAAATGAACTCACTTCTTCTGGTCCTGTTGGTCTTGATCCCTATGTGAGTTGAAAAAACAATTGAAGCAAAATATTCCTTTCAGGTGTCTATACGATTGTACAAAACTTCAGTTCCGACTATTTTTAGAGGCACAATTACGCTGCGCAGCAGGAAAAGATTTTTACGAACATGGGTGATGAAAAACTCTGTCTGGACTTTTCCACACCGGATACTACGTGAGCAATAGTAAGGAATGGATCGAACTGTTCTAAAAACGTTTATTGGGGTACATGTAGATTGTGAAAAGAAATTTTCATTGTCATACCCACATTAGAAATTGAGCTTTACAGAATAATAAAAATTAACTTACTTCTCAACCAGTAGGACTCAATTGCTAAGAAAAATATTGATTTTCGTTATGAAATACAACCTTCGAGCACAGTAATCATATTGTCGCAACGTGCAAAGAACAGGACACGAGGCTTCTTT
Source organism: Rhipicephalus microplus (assembly GCF_043290135.1). Classification (NCBI taxonomy): domain Eukaryota; kingdom Metazoa; phylum Arthropoda; class Arachnida; order Ixodida; family Ixodidae; genus Rhipicephalus; species Rhipicephalus microplus. Next base: position 60,035,431 of record NC_134709.1, on the reverse strand, counting down.
TCGACGTTAGCAGCAAGGCTCTCTTGGCACACGAAAACAAAGCGCAAGAGCAGACGCGCAACGTCGTATTCCTCGAAAAACGCCAGAGACTGCCGCTTATGGTGCTGGATTTTTTCTCCTTTTGAGCTTACAGCTAATAACCATGACATTAGCCTCCCTCTCAAGAAGGCACCGTTCCGATGCTTCATCAACATGGCGGAAGGGTTCGTAGTCACTGGCAGCTCACGGGTTGATTTGGACAAATAAGGTTTCATCCGAAGCACGTGCACAACGTCTGGTGCATGTCTTTGACGTCTTGAACAATGTGGACTGTCGGGAATCACCTCGTAGTTAACGTCACTGAGACGACGGAGGACTTTACACGGCCCAAAGTACCGTCTCAAAAGCTTCTCCGAGAGGCCACGATGGTGAACTGGAGTCCAGATCCAAATTTTCTGTCCTGGTTTATAGAAGACAGGTTGGTGACAAAGATTATAGCGCCTTGTATCATAGTCCTGGCGGCAACGAATACGTACGCGGGCAAGTTGGCGGGCTTCTTCAGCAAGCTGAGTTATGTAGTCTGCACTTCTGTCGACGCCATCCCTTTCATGCGGCAACACAGCGTCGAGCATAGTTGTGACGTCACGGCCATAGAGAAGATAAAATGGTGTTATGCGTGTTGTCTCTTGCTGTGCCGCACTGTAAGCGAAAGTGACCTAAGGCAGTATCTCGTCCCAGTTTTTATGTTCCACATTGACGTACATTCAAAGCATATCCGCTAGTGTTTTGTTCAGCCGTTCCGTCAGACCACTTGTTTGTGGATGGTATGCCGTTGTGCGCCGGTGAGATGTTCCACTTAGACTTGAAACTGTGCGTAATAGCTCGGCTGTGAACGCTTTTCCTCTGTCAGTTACTACTACAGATGGAGTGCCATGCCTCAGGACTATATTCTCAATGAAAAACCGGGCTGCTTCACTTGCTGTGCCCTGCTCCAAAGCCTTTGTTTCGGCGTAGCGAGTAAGGTAGTCTGTGGATACAATAATCCATTTGAGACCAGCAGCCGAAGTTGGAAATGGTCCTAGAAAATCCATTCCGACTTGAGCGAATGCCTAAAGTGAAGGCCTAAAATCACCGCACCGCCTTCTTGTCTAATGGCGTAGGAAAACTGGCAACAGCGGCTATTTTGTCTGGGTCAGGCCGTACACCTCCACTGCTGACAGGGTGTCCCAAGAAAAGAAGCTCTTCGAAGCCAAAGTGACATACCTCTGGCTTGAGTGTTAGTCCGGCCGATCGTATCGCTAGAAATACCGTGTGTAGCCGCTTCAAGTGCTCGTGAAATGTCGCTGAAAATACAATTGCATCGTCCAAATATACCAGGCACGTTTGCCATTTTAGGCCACACAGGACTGTGTCCATGAGTTACTGAAACGTTGTCGGCGCTGAGCACAAGCCGAACGGGAGAACTTTAAACTCATCAAGACCATCAGGTGTCACAATTGCTGTTTTTTTCTCGATCTCTTTCGTCAACTTCTATTTTCCAATATCCGCTGCGTAAATCCATCGACAATACCGTGCATGGCGTTGTCGATCGAGAGAATCGTCTATACGAGGCAGCGGGTAAACGTCATTTTTCGTAACCTGATTGAGCTTGCCGTAATCAACGCAGAAACGTAAGGTGCCATCTTTTTTCTTCACCAATACTATCGGTGATGCCCAAGGACTTTTTGACCGCTGAATAAAGTCATCGTGAAGCATCTTTCGCACCCGAATTTCTATGGCCTCACGTTCCCGCGGAGCTACTTGGTATGGGTTCTGCTGTATGGGTTTGGCAGTTTCATCCATAATTATGTAATGTTTTGTCAACGGCGTTTGGCGAACTCTGGACGTCAAAGAAAAACAGTCCTGAAACTCATTAATAAGCTTCAGAAGGCTTTGCTTATGCGGGGGCAGTAAACTTGGGCCAACGTCGGCGGCTAGAGGGGCTGAACCAGTGACATCGGCTTTCTCCACAGTCAAGCAGCCTGCAACCTCAATGAGCTCCTCGACGTACGCGACTGCCATACCTCTTGCAAGATGTCGTCGCTCAGTACTGAAGTTCGTTACCAGAACGTGCGCATGTCCGCAAAAATGAGGCTTACGACGGCTCTTGCAACAGATAGGCCATGACTGAATAGCAATGCTGGAATTCGTTCAGCGATGTGGTCGAAGTTGCCTGGGTGGTCGCATGTTACAGCTACGAGGGCACTTGAACAGGGTGGAAGGGTCACGTGATCTTCGAAGACGAGCAGATGTTTACGCCGCTGGTCGTTACTTCTCATATTTGAAACTTAATCTGGGGCCATCACAAATGTGACTGATCTGTCTGGAATGTCTAAGACGGCGCCGTATTCACAAAGGAAGTTCATACCCAAGATCAGGTTTTTGCAGCACTCGGACAAAATCACGAACGTGGCAACGAAAACTTAATTACCGATACTAATTCTGGCAGTGTACTTTCCAGTCGGCGTCATCAGTTGGCCCCCCGCGGTTTTTATGTTAGGCCCCGTTCATGACGTTTTAACTTTTCTAAGCAAATTGGCAAGCTTTCTGCTCATGATAGAGAAATCTGCGCCAGTGTCTACTAGCGCTGTCACAGGGCGTCTGTCTACGTAAACAGCTATGCCGGCGCTTACGATTTCCTGTGGGGTCGGCGGCGTTGCATCGTTCGTCGTATCATCGTATCATACTGGTACTGAAGATATTGCAGCATCTAGACAAGTGGCAACCCTCCCTCCAGAGGTCACAGCTGTTAGTTTCCCCGATGAAGGCTTGGGGACCGGCCCCGGACAGCGTCGGCGTAACCACAACGGTTCGGCGAAGAGCTCGGCGAAGGGGACGGAGAGCGGGATCGACAATACAGAGGGGATGGCTGTCCTTGCGGGTGCGCGCTGTCACGTCGGGTAGAGAAAGGAGGTCGTGAAAACGTCTGCGCATAAGTCGAGTATCTTTCTTCACGATATGAAGAGATAAGGTAAACATGTCCAGTTTCTTTGCGATTGAAGCACAGTGGACGGTGGTCGACGGTGCGCCACAGATCCGTCTTGCGAACGAACGGTCGACTGGTAAGCATCCTCGGCGACCAAGTTGCAGGTGTCGGCGGAGGGTAGAACGCCGGCAAGAACGAAGTGTCAGTACGTGCTTTATATTGCGGAGTCGTGGTCGTTTGTGGCGGCGGTGGCGGCAGTGGGTTGTAGACTGGTGCCGCCGGCGCGTTGTATGAATGAGCCAGTGCAGACGAGTTGTGCGGCACTGGCGACGGACGACGGGTGGCTGCTGCATAGTTAATAAATCGCTAAGGTGGTAGTTATTCGGGCTGTGAAAATGCTTGCCTGATTTCTTCCCGCACAACTTCTCCAACTGAAGCCATCGCCCGTTCTTGCGGAGTCACAAGGAAGCTGCGGATTTCCTCACGAACAACCTCGCGAATAAGCTCATGCAGAGAACCGTCACTGCCGGCCGTCAGAGCAGAGACGATGATTAAGGCACCGTTTGGTTGGTCGTAATAGCGACACCGTTGCTGCAGTGCGCGCTCGATAGCTGTAGCCTCTTTGATGAATTCCGCAACGGTCATCGGTGGATTGCGGAGAAGGCCGACAAACAGCTGTTCTTTGACGCCTCGCATCAGATGGCGGAGTTTCTTGGCCTCAGGCATATCAGGGTCAGCCCGTCCAAATAGGCGCGTCATGTCCTCCGCAAACATGGCGACACTTTCATTCGGTTTCTGAACCCGAGACTCGATGAGCTGCTGAGCAAAGTCACGGCGTTCGTTGCTTGCGAAGGTGCTGAGAATCTGGCGGCGAAATTCATCCCATGAAGAGAGCATTGCTTCGTGGTTCTCATACCACGTACGAGCGCGGTCTGCTGAAGCAAAGTAAGCGCGTGAAAGCTTTAGCTCGGTGGTCCAGCGGTTTGCCTTAGCGACTCGCTCATACTGGGCTAACCAGTCCTCAACGTCTTCACACGCCTCACCATGGAATGTTTCCGGAATCTGAGGCTGCTCAAAAATCCGCTGGAGAGCACCTGCAGTTGCCATTTCTCCAGGCGGAGTGCTTTGCTGGGAAAGTTCCAGGGGAATCACCTCAGGACTAAGGCCTCGCTGTCGGCGACTGTAGCGGTGGACAGGGGTATCCAGTGAAGGAACGGGTTGCGGTGTCGGAATTGAAGTGCCGGGCCACGGAGGAGTCCCGAGCATTAGTCGTAGAAGTCCAGCACCTCCACCAGTGTCACAACGTGCAAAGAACAGGACACAAGGCTTCCTTTCGACGTTAACAGCAAGACTGTCTTCGCACACGAAAACAAAGCGCAAGAGCAGGCGCGAAACGTCGTCTTCCTCGAAAAACGCCAGAGACTGCCGCTCGTCATGCTGGCTTCTACCTCCTTTTGAGCTTACGGCTAATAACCATGACAATATCAACAGTCGCATGGGTTAGTTCAACAGTAGGTGGAAACAGTTAGGCAGATTTACACCAAATTTATAATTAAAGCACAAGTGCAACTTACTTGGTCTAATCTTGTGCTTTATGGGAACTAGAGCACAAACGATTGAAAGCAGCTTCAGTTTCCTTTTTTTTTCAATTTTATCTTACTGAGACGGTTTCTTCACCGCAATATTTGGGTCATATAGATAACTGCCTTTTGGAAAGGTGCAATGCATGCCCATCTATATTTTCTTCGCAATATTGATGAACTGTTGATAAGTTGTTGCAAAAACAACAATATAATTTTTTATTTTTACGTTTATTTTGGCCATTAAGCCAAAATAAAACGTTCAAGAGATTACACGTTTCTTTCGTGAACATAAGCACAGATTTTTTCTTTAGATCAGTCTGACTACCTCACTTTTAAAGATGTGTAAAAATGCCTCAAAAACACTTCACGTTTCAGGAGCTCTAGAGAAGACAATGCAATGAATGGCTGGAGAGATGGCACAAGATGAATATATTCAGCAGCCTGTGCTCAGAAAACTGCAACTATGCGAATATTGTTGTCTTTGAGTATAGAACTTGATATTTTCGTTGAAAATTGTTCATTTTGTCAGTCATTTTGATGAAAATTATATGACGATTGCTCTTCTGTGAAAAAGCGACGGTGAAGCGCAATTGATGCGAACTTCCAGATTCATTATCTCAAAATACTCAAATACTATAAGCGTGTTAGCAGTCAAATATCAGCTTAATCTTTCCCATCTTGCCTCTTACGGTAAAATTTCAAGCTTGTGCTTGTATCGTTAGTTAATTCAATCCTTTCCACCACGCAATGCATTAATCAGACCTGCACATTGGACATCACGATATTCTCGCCTCAACCTAGTAGATATCGTATGCCCAAAAGCAAGACCTCCCACACGCCATTTTTTCTTCAGAAAGCGGAAGTCAGGAACGACCTTCCCGCCCACATCGCTAATTCATCTCAGTTTGTTCAAGTTAAAAACGCTTTAGAAAGCCATATTTGCTCTTTGTGATTATGATTTACTGCTGTGTTTCTACTTTTTTGTTACTGTTTGTAAGTGTTTGCTTTCTTTTTAGTTTTTTTCTTGTATATTTTTTGTTCACCTCTCATGCAACGTTTTAGGGGCACTTGAGCAACTAATAAACGAAATGAAACAAGATGAACGTCGTGTTTGATCGAAAGCCAAACAGCGTAGTCTGCTGACAACTGTCAAACATAACGCCAGCTTTCATAGTTAGACGATTTGTCATGCAGAGTGAATCTTTAGTTAGTAACTTACCGCGCCTTGTTCAGACGTCTCTGACAACTAAACTAAAAAAGCGACAAAAACAGGACCGTTTTTATGAAATATTATTTCTCTGGTCACGGAATTGAAAGCGTGCTTATAAACGTTTATCTGGAGACTGTGAACCACAAAATTCGCAAACACGAACTCACTTCTCCTAGTCCTGTTGGTCTTGATTCCTATTTAAAATAAAAAAAAGGTATAAAGCAAAATATTTCCGGTGTCTATACAATTTTTTGCATCTTTTCTTCAGACTATTCTAAGAAGCATTCTTACGCTGTTACTCAGTAAGAGATTGTTACCGACATAGGTTATTAAAAACTGTGTGTGGACGTTCCCATAACGCATACTATGTGACCACTGGAAAGGAATGCATTGGACTAATCTACAAATGTTTATGGAGGTACATAAAGATATCCCAAAGAAGTTTTCAAAGTCATGGCCACTTTGGAAATAAAGCCTTACAGATTAATCAAAGAGAACTTACTTCTAGACCAGTAGCACTCGATTTATAGGAAAGATATTGATTTCCCTTACGAAACACGAACTTCGAACCCAGTAATCATACCAACATTCGCATGAGTTAGTTCAAGAGGAGGTGGAAAGGATTAGACAGATTTATATATTTCTAGTTGAACCCACAAGTGTAGCTCATTTAGCCTGGTCTTGTTCTTTCTGGGAACTAGGGCACAAACGATTAAAAGCAACTTTGGTTTCTTTTTCCATGTTTCTGAAATGAAACTGTTTGTTTACCACAAGCTTGTGGTAATATTGAACTCTGCAATATTAGAAAGACGATGTGCATGCTATTTATATCAAAGACTTCCTTTGGAAGTTTGAATAATTGTTAGCTTAACTTTGGCGAAAGTAACAATCGAAATCGTTTCATTCTGCCAAAATAAAGTATTCATGAGAATAAATATTTTTTCTGGCGGACGTGTAGGGTGCTATTTCATCAGACCAGTCTGGTTACTTTATTTCTGAAGGTGTGTAGAAAGTATCTGTGCAATGTTTTTACGCTTTAGGAGCATAACAGAAGACAATGCAGTGAATGCCCTGAGATAGATGAAACATGATGAACACGCTTGGCAGCTTACGTTTAGGGAACTGCAACCTTGCGATCATAGTTGTCTTTCAGTGGAGAATGTCATATTTTGTGGAAGAGTATTCAGCTCGTCGGTCATTTTGTTGTGAGTTTCATGACGACTGCTCTTCTTTGAGAAAGACACTGTCAAGCGCAATTTATGCAAACTTCTGTACAGACTGAAATGGTGCTTTATCGAAAACCGAACAGCGTAGTCTGCTGACAACTGTCAAACCTAACGACAGTTTCCTTGATTAGATGATGTGCTATGGAAAGTGAATCTTTATTTAGCAACTTACCGCGCCTGGTTCAGTCGTCTCTGACCACTAGAATCAGGAAAGCAAGAAAAGCAGGAGAGTTTTATAAAATCACCCTTTTGCTCGTCACGAAAACCTAAAAAGGCTAAAAAAGTTTATCTGGAGAGTGGCAACCACGAAATTTGTGAAATTAAACCAACTTTCTTTGGTCCTGTCGGGCTTGATCGCTATGTGAGTGAAAAAACGTTATGAAGCGAGATATTTCTTTTGGTGTGAATAAGATTGTACTAAACTTCAGTTCCTACTATTCGTGGAGGCATTATTACGCTGTGCAGCTGGAAGAGATCTTTACCGACAAAGGTGATGGAAAACTGCGTCTGGACTTTCCCATACAGAAGACTACGAGACCACTAAAAAGGACTGAATTGGACTAATCTAAAATGTTTATAGAGGTACATGTAGATATTTTAAAGAAGTTTTTGATGTCATAAGCACCTTATAAACAGAGCATTACAGATTAATGAAAGGCAAGGTACTTCTGGACCAGTAGCAGTCGATTTCTAGGAAATATATTGATTTCCGTGACGAAATACGAACTTCGAGCCCAGTAATCATATTAACATTCGCATTGGTTAGTGCAAGAGCAGGTGGAAACAATTAGGCACATTTATATCATATTTACAGTTGAAACCACAAGTACAACCTACTTGGCCTGCTCTTGTTCTTTCTGGTAACTAGGCACAAGCGATTGAAGGTGGTTTCAGTTTCTATTTTCCCGATGTTTTCGAAAAGAAGGGTTTCTTCACCCCCATTTGGGTAATATAGATACCTGCCTTTTAGAAAAGTGCAATGCATGCCAATTAATATTTTTTCGCAATGTTGATAAACTGTGGTTAAGTTGTTGCGAAAGCAACGATATAAATTGTGCCATTACGCCACAATAAGACATTAGAGACATTGAAAGTTTCTTTCATCAACATAAGAGCACAATGTTTTTATACCAGTCTGATTACTTATAAAGGTGTGTAAAGAATGCTCAAAAATGCTTTACGTCTCAGGAGCTGTAGAGGAGACAATGCAATGAATGGCTGGAGAGAGATGGAACAAGATGAATACATTCAGCAGTCTAAGTTCTGAAAACTGCAACTTTGCGATCATTGTTCTCTTTCCGCGTAGAACTTGACATTTTCGTTGAAAATTGTTCATTTTGTCAGTCATTTTGCTGCGAATTTCATGACGATCGCTCTTCTGTGAAAAAGATGTGGGGAAGCGCAATTGATGCTAACTTCAAGATTCAATATCTCGAATTACTCAAATACCAAGAGTGCGTCAGCACTCAAATGTCACCTTATTCTTCCACATCTTGCCTCTTAACGTAAAGTTTCAAGCTTGTGCTTGTATCGTAAGGTATTTCAGTCATTGCCACCATGCAATGCGTTCAACAGATCTGCGCATCGAACATGGTGACATTCTCGCCCCAACGCAGTATATATCGTATGCCCGAAAACAAAGACCTCCCAGACACTATTTTCTTTCAGGAAGCGGAAGCCTGGAACAACCTTCCCGCCCACATCGCTATATCTTCTCAGTTTGTTCAATTTGAAGACACCGTAGAAAGTCATATTTTATCCTTTTAATTATGATCTACTGCTGTTTTCTACTTTTTGTTATTGTTAGTGCTGATTTTCTTTCTTTTTTGTTTTTTTCTCGTCTCTTTTTGCCCACCCCTCATGTAACGTCCCTCGGGACTGGCAAACGAAACGAAACCAGATGAACGTGGTGCTTTATCAAAACCAAACAGCGCAGTCTGCTCAAAATTGTGAGACGTAACGCACGTTCCCTTCTTTGGATGATGTGCTATGTAGGGTCGATCCTAAGTTAGCAACTTACCGCGCCTGGTTCAGTCGTCTCTGACCACTAGAATTGGAAAAGCAAGAAAAGCTGGACCGATTTTTTTAAATTAAGCTTCCGCTCCTCACAGATTTTTAAAAAGAGCTATAAACGTTTATCTCAAAATTGTGAACCACAAAATTCGCGAAAATGAACTCACTTCTCCTGGTCCTGTTGGCCTTGATCCCTATTTGAGTTGAAAAAAAAAAGGCATGAAGCAAAATATTTCTTTTCGGTATCTATACGATTGAACCAAGCTTCAGTTTAGACTATTCTAAGGGCTTTATTTTGTGTGCCGCATGAAGACATCGTTACCGACACAGGGAATGAAAAACTGTGTCTGGTATTTCTAATACCGGATAAAATGTGTCCACTAGAAAGGAATTGATTCGACTAATTTAAAAAGGTATAGATGTACCTATAAATATTTTAAAGATGTTTCCATTGTGATAACCACCTTGAAAATACAGCCTTAGGGAGTCATCAAAGACAACCTATTTCTGGACTGGTTGTTCTCGATCTCTAGGAAAGCTACTGTTTTACGTTACAAAATCTAAACTTCGAGCACCCTAATCATATCAACATCCGCATGGGTTAGTTGAAGAGAAGATGGAGACAATAAGGCAAATTTATACGATATATATTGTTGAAAGCACAAATGCAACTGACTTGGCCTGGTCTAATTTTTTCTGGGAACTTTGGTACAAAGAATTCAAAGCAGCTCCAGTTTCCTTTTTTCAATGTACTCGAAATAAGATGGTTTGTTGACCGCAACATTTTGATATTGAATTCTGCCTATTAGAAAGACGCAATGCATGCCAAAATAAATGTGAAAAAATTCTTCGCAATTTTGATGAATTGCTGGCTTAACTTTTGCAAAAACCACAATAGAAAATGTGCTATAATGCAAAACTAATAAATTCAAGAGTATAAACGTTTCTTTCACGAACATAAGGAAATCCTTTCTTTAGACCAGTCTGGTTACTTTATTTGGAAAGGTGTGCAAAGAATATCTCTAAAATGTTTCACGTCTGATGTGCCCAACCAAAAACAATGCAATGAATGCCCGGAGAGAGATAGAACCTAATGAACAAGCTTGGCAGCGTACGCTTAGAAAACTGCAACTTCACGTTCATAGTTCTTTTTTAATGTAGAACGTCGTTTTTGTTGAAGATTGTTTGATTCTTTAGTAATTTTTTGTGATGCTCATGAACACAACTATTCTGTGAGAGAGACACTGTGAAGAGCAGTGGATGGTAACTTGTGTACAGTTGGACGTGGTGCTTTATCGAAAACCACACAACGTTGTCTGCTGAAAACTGTCAGGCGTTACGCCAGTTCACTTCAATAAATGATGTCTTATGCAAAATGGATCTTTAGTTAGCAACTCGCAGCGCCTGGTTTAGTAATCTCTCACCACGAGAATCAAGGAAGCATGAAAAATAGGGCCTTTTTATAAAATACTTGTTTGGAATGTTGCGCGATTGGGAGAGGGCTAATATATATATATATATATATATATATATATATATATATATATATATATATATATATATATATATATATATATATATATATAAAGAGAGAGAGAACCACTAAATTCGCAAAGATGATAAACTAACGTCTCCTGGTCCTGTTTCTCTTGATTGCCTTTTGAAATAGAGATGATTTCTGGAACAAAATTTATTTCTGGTGTCTATACAATTGGCTTGCAGTATACTATATATAGTTTCATTAGGTACTTGAAAATCCCACAGAAGATTTCGAGATGAACTACTGTTGAAATACAGCATTGCACAGTTACCAACAGAAAGTTACTTCTAGACTGTACATCTCAAACTGTTGCAAACACACTGATATCTGTGATGTAACTAGAAATTGTAGAGCAGAATTATTTTCAATATTTATATGAAGTAGTAAATAGGGGATAGATAAAAATGAAGAGTTTCATAAGATATCACGACTGGAAATCTCGAACGCCATTTTCCCGGCCTGGTTTTGTTCCTTATAGCAACCAGGGCGTAAATGAAATCAACTTTATTACCTGTTTTCAAGGTTTTGAAATCAAACTGTTGCTCCAACAAAACGTTTTGTGTACAAAGAAATCCTTCTTAATTTCAAGATGGAATGCGTGCAGTGTAAGAACTTCAATACCTCAGCTTTTTTCATAAACGCCATGATGCCATTTTTTCAAGTCATTATAATTGCCTTGCTTCTGAAAGTGCGTATACACTACCTTCAAGATGGTCTTACATCTCAGCAGCACAAGATGTAGACCACAATGCAATGAAAGCATTGATAAAGATGGCACAACATTGGTAATTGTGGCGACCTAGTGTCAAGAAATGCAACTTAGAAATGCAAGTATTCTTTTCAGTTCTTCGTATAGAACGAGCTGTTGCTGATGACAATTGTACTCTTCATCTGTGATTTTAGTACTAAGCCGCAAGAGGAAGGCACATCTGTGTGAGGGGAATGGTGATACGATTCTATAGATACTTCTGCGCAGATGAACATGGCTTTTACCGAATACCAAGCTTTGTTGGCTGTTCAATACTTCGCCGAGTGTCACCCAAGTTCCATTCAGTAAATGATTTGTACTGAAAATTGTATTTCTAAGTCACTGAGTTCACTTGGTTCACTTCTGTGTGACCACTAAAATCACGAAAGTAATGAAAATAAGACCGTATTGCAAGAAATGTCTCTTCCGGCCTTGATGCTGTACTAGGAGGTGTAATAAATGTTGAAGGGTAATTGTGGACCATTTGGGTCGCACACGTGCAGGACTCACTTTTCCTGGTGCGGTTGTCTTCATGGCTATTTAAAATTGCAACAAGCTACAAAAGAAAAATATTTTTTTCTTTCTGATGTGATTTTAGCTACCATGTGCTGCACTGCGAGAAGTGATCCTAACTAATATCAAAATACAGTATTACAAAACAACCAAGGGAGACTTACTTCTGGACCTGTAGGTATCGATTCCTAGGAAAGATATTGGTTTCTATTGTGATATAGAAATTTTAGTACAGGAATAATATCAATATCCGCATAAAGTAGTTCAAGGAGAGATGAAGCAGAATAAGGAGCTTTAGAGGATAATTAAGTTTCAGATCTGGCACAGGACTCATTTTGGCCAGTTTCATGTTTTTAGGGTAACTAGAGCACAAACAAATGAAAGCAACATTAGCTTGCCTAGTTCGATGTTTTAAAGTAGATATGGTTCCTTCAGCACAATATTTTAGCAGAAAACAATTAGATTATATGAAGCAGAAAATAATGCAAAATTTCAACAATGCTAGTTCATCTGTATGTTGAATTTCACAAGTTTCCACATATTGATTGCGTAAAAGATGAATTCAACGAAGTTTAGCAAAAAAAACTTCTTAAGTTTTCAGCTTTTTTATAGACACAAGCTAGTCTTGCTTCAAGTAATACCGGTTACTTTAATTTTCGAAGTGCGTAATTGTTTCTCGTTATAAAGATGGCTTTACCTCAGAGCAAGACAAATCAACTAGGCAGTGTAATGAAATCCCTGGCGGAAATGACACAAAATGCACAAACTTGGCCATGTACTGTGAAGAAATGCAACTTTGACTAATAGTTTGTCGAACTAGCTGTTCGATAGCTCTTATTTAGTCAAAGCGGTGAAGATTGGAAAAAGAAGCATCAGTACTTTTAGGACTCAACGACGTCTATCAATTGGCATTCGTTTTTTATCAGTCTTCCTGACAATCAGAGCTTAAACTGACATCGCACAACATTAACAAGTAGTGCGCAGAAGAGATGCACTATTCTCATATTAACCATTGTTGCTATTTCATTATGCATTCACCTTACGGAACAAGCTACTTGTGAACTTTATTTGATAAACAATATCAACAGAGAGACGTTCGGTACGAATAATTTTTCACTGTTACGCTGTACATGCATTCAAGACACTTACCGCACCTTGTTTGGTTGTCTCTGGCCGCTACAAACAACGAGCCAAAAGAAAGAGCGTTACACGTTGCGTTCTTGGTTTAGTTCATTACTCTAGAAAAACACGATTATTTCTTGCATTCTTCCCCGACTCTTGCCTCCTCGCTTATGTTGATGTTTTAGAAAATACTGGTTAACTCCCTTTTTGGACTGTCGCGCCTCTCACGACTTGCTGAAAGGAGTGTAGTCATTTCCGAAAAAAAAAGATTAACGCATGTTTTTTAGATTTATATGTACCGATTTTCTTGCCAGTTTGGTGATCCGAGTTGTTATTTTTACAAGAAGTTTACAATTGCAATGGGTGATATTTATATAAAATATTGATTTGTATAGAAGTCGTTAGCATGTGGCAGCTTGAAAGAAAAAAGTTGCAAGTCTTATTGTTATTTATCCGACACGCTTCCACCTCTTCAACTACCTAGTTAAAAATGCACGGATAGGACTGTGGTAAAAGAAATGTATAGTGTGGCATCAAAGTATACAGTATCCACTTGATGATAGATTGTCAACTACCAGATGTTTAAGCCATTGACATCAGGCAGACTAAACTACATTTTAACGTCCAAACACTTCATAATCCCCGGTTGGTTATCGCTGCCGTTTGGTCTCTTGGAGAATGCCGATATCTGCTTCCAGTTGTCACAATAAAAGCAAACTGCCCTACTCCGTATATTCATAGGACGTTGAGCCACATTTCACTGTTACGGCAGCAATGTTTGCCTGGTTAAAATCAACTAACAATTTTGCGAGGGGATGCTATAGGAAAATATCACCTATTGTTTGTCACTCTTTCGAACCTTGAGAACAAGCACTGTAGTATAAATTTGACAGTATATACCGCGGTATGAATGAAATGAAAGTGCGTTCAGCAGAGTCATACTTACCACGCCGGTGTCCGTTGTCTCTGGCAACTATAAACAATGGTTCGAGCGAAGTGGAGTTACGTCTCTGTACTTTCTCGTGTTCGATACAACAATAAATCTTTACTTAGTATCCCTAAAAGGTTGCAACTTTTTGTGAAGTTTTTACGAGAAATATTTAGTTTAGGACACTACTGTATGAAAAAAGCAGTATGACAGCACATATACTTACTCCTCCTGGTTCCGTAGGTTTTGATCCCTGAATAACGAACATAAAGGAATTATAGGTCAGTATATGACGCGTTATAGTTAGAGTTGAAGGGACTAGGGCTTTCGGTAATCACTATTGGAAGCTCTGCCTTTCGTATTTTACCCCAGCAAAAGGATTGCGATTCTCGAAAAGAAGAGAGCTACTCGTATGCACTGACACAATGAAGCTATCTTGAGAAATATAAAAAAGAGCATTGTCAAGGACACAGTTTCCCTCAAAATTCTTTTAGAATTTTGTAGGAATGATTTGATGTGTTTTTTACACAAGATTTGAGCCAGTAGTGTCAACTTGAGCAAAACTTTCTTTCAACGACTTGTGCTTAGCCAACTTCTTTTTGAATACTATGAACACGCACCCTGCGTGTTCTGAAACAAAGCTGTCAACAGTAAGAGCAGCCAGTTGTACCACAAATGCTCTTGAATGAAACCATGTTGACAGACATAGCTTGAAATAGAAATGCCTTTCACAGCAAGGTCAGACATAAAAATTTGAAAGGAATTGAAAACATTGGTATTGAAAATGTCATAAAGGGGTCATGAAACGTACTATCCTATTCGTAGATATCAGCAATACAGTGGGGAATATGGTGAAAATACAAGCATATTAAGTCAACTGACTGAAACAAAGTACTGCATGATGGTAATGTGGAGAGAAGATTGTCGCTACGAGGCCATTTGTCGAGCAGAAAGAATAAGTTAAAGGATGGCGAGTGAATGAGTGAGTTGTGTTAGTTCTGGTACATTGAGAGGGGTTTTCCATATCTTGATGAACTTTGATATAAAATCGTCTCATATTCTAGCCAGGCACAACTTAACCTCCTTATATGAGAATCTTCGTAATGTATTCATTCACAGATCGCTGTAACGGCCCAACTTTCACAGTCATGTAGACAATAAACAGATTAAAGAAGCTGCAGAAATTTGCAATGATGGAAGTCTGCTCCTCAAGGTATACCCTATGAAAGTAATATGTAGAACAGGAATGAACAAGTAATTATAAGTTTTCGAGACTTGCTGTAGTCAATGCTCTTTGCACGCCAATAAGATTTCTGTTGGATGCTCTCGAATGTGCACAATGATATGTGCGCTGCTCTTCATTGTGGGAAAACACCCCGTTTTCTGGTGTGTCGTATCGGCTTGTTCCAAAATCTGTGCAGCAGGTAGTCAACAGCAAATATGGTCACGTTAAACTTTAGTGGTTGCGCATCTTATTCCCAGACGTTTCACTAACACAGCGAGTCTTTTGAACTTGTGGTCAGTGCACATCAGCGCTGTCTTCGCCTTCCTGGTGTTTTCAATTGTACATTCTACGACCACTTAGGCCTGCTCTCGTGTGTGGCCCACGTGATCTTACAAAGCATCGTCGCGTTTGCTTGGAGCAACATTCTGGACCTTTTTGAAGCTAACACTGTTACGCATCTCCTAAAAACTTGGAAATTTGTGTAGCTAGACTGGGTGCCATTCCGAAACTTTTGAATAATTGAAAGTTCGTCGTCTATTCTCAATTCACTTATCCGCCGTAAATCTAGTGTTGCAAGGCTCATTGCAAGCTACGAAGAGCTACTTTCAACCTTACATAGCAATTATATTTCAAATAATTCCAAATAAATGCTCACATTGAATATCGCACCAAACCGGACTAGTTGTGATTCCAGAATGGCCCTAAATGCACCGCCTTTATTCAAACAACTTACCACTGCTTTATGCCTTTGTATCGTTTGTCATAAATAATCGCCCAACACCTGTGACACACATCTAATGCGGGATCTATGTTGCCGCCTGAGGAACCGAAGACCAAGCATACAAAGTGCAAAATTCGAAATATTGTCGAGCTTCTTGATAAAGACAAAAAAGCTCACAAGGTCAATCGATGCCATAATTTCTAGATCGTTAGACCAATGCAAATGTCTCAAACTTATACCATAAAATCACGCATTCAATAGCATTTTTTCTGCACATCTTGGATTAACTGCATCGTCTATCCAGTAACAGCAACTGGCAACTTTCATTATTTTGATATGATAAATGTCCCACGTTGAAAGGAGAAACCAATACGCGATTCATTTTATGTCGAAAACCTTTGAAGTGAAAATGAAGGCACAGGTACTGTGTGGCCCTCCGACCACTGATAGGAAGTGTTACAATTGCGACCAACGCTCATCCTTCACATTTGCCTAGAAAGGGCCTGATGTTATGGAAATCATGACCTTCACTCAATAATATCGCTAAAATAAAACTGCCAGCATTCGCTAGCAATATGCAAGCCAAACCCATAGCAACAAAATAAATACAATGTACCTTCAAGTACTTGAAGTGGGTCCCTTGTCTTCAGTGTCTCATAATGAGCAAAGATACTAAAATTAGGAGCAGGTGGAACTAGGACAAACTATTCCAGACCCAGTTGGTTTAAGTGCCTGTATTTAATGAACATAAGGCTTAGGATAGAATATACCGCGGGCTTAATAAAAGAGGGAACATCACCTTATAAGTCTCCGCATACCACACTGGAAGCATCCGCACTTGAAAATGGACATGTTAACGAAGTAGTTGCATAGACGTATGCGAGCACCAGTTACTGGGACTTTTGCTGGTCAGACCAAAGACCGAAGCCAACAAAAACAAAAGTGCCCAGGATTTCAATGTCATGCTTCGTTAAACTTGGCAGTGCAGCTTATATTCCCCCCTGCCGACTCACCTCTGTATATATCAACGTTTTCACACCAGTAGAGTAAATGACCGTTAATTCAAGTCCAGTTCGCTCGGAAAATGGAGTATTTCGAATGTGTTTTGTCATCACGGCAAGCACACGTACTGTGTAATCGTGTACAACTTGCCCTATTCATACTGAGCCGCGAACTGGTTTTCTCAAAGGATCCTCAAAAGGATCCTCGGAAAAATTCTAGAAAAAATCGTCGGAGCACACCGACCAACAAGCATCGCAAATGTCGGACACGAAAGAACGAGAACAGTGTTCGTAAACAATCTAAACAGCCGCGCGCCATTGGTAAGGCGTGGTCACTATCAATAATCTTAACGCAATCCCGTTGTGGGCGACGAAGGCTTCGGTAGAATCGGTAAACTTCTTGCGCTTTCGCTTTTATTCAGCGCACGAGAACTCCGTGGGCGCCATGTATGATTGTGCCGATAGTGACTCTAGTCAATATTAGACACGATATATTTTTGTTTCCGGCTTCGTTTTCGGGCTCGCGCCATCGCCATCCATATTTGTGCATTAAAAACCAGCTTTATCCAGAGGCAGATGCATTGCTCAGCAGTTTCCTTTCAACTCTGGAGATTAGTTACGCGCGTGCGTTCAGGACAGCGCGGACGCTTTGATCGTGTCTTTGGTGACCATAGATTAATCTGCAGTGTACGCCATATTTATGTCCTTCGTTTTTACGTTAGGAAATGCGCGTGCTTTGCCACAAAGCTTAAACTTGGTAGAAGCTGTTAAAGATAGAGATTCAGTCGTGGTTCGCATGCCAGTGCAATACTCTCCTCTTACATGGTGATGGAATTCGACATTAGGTCAAATTCAGACATGTATTGCGTTCCTATGATATCCGAGTTCAGGACATTCGATTGTACAACGAAGTGTGGGCACAAATCTTTAGCCCCAATAATGTATTTGTTCTAGTCTGAGCAAGTATGAACAGCTCATTTTTATATGCCTACTTCCAGATAGGAGGACCGGTTTTCATGTGAATAACTGGTATGCGACCATGGTACTTTATTTTGAACGAATGTCACTACTGTGTGTATCATTTGCAGCTCTTTCCTGCAGTGTACTTCTCGGCTGAAGGCAAGACAGGCAAGCCAGTGGCCATGCTTAAAATAGCGTTATGACTGCGTGCATATTTGGCTTGCAAAATTGTAATAAAAGGAGGATGCTTGCGATGCGCGTGCCATTTATTAGTGGGAGATCGAAGAACTATGACAACAACCCTTTATAAATTATCAAGCAATGTTCGTAATAAAACAATGCATCAGTTTGTATTTATTTAGATCCCTAATTGTTATGTTTTATAAACCGCATGTGAGAGGCATTCAATGTAAGTCTTGTATTACATGATGCGTCAGCAACGTATATTCCTATCGTCCCGGCATGTTTCTTTCTCGTTTTTTTGGCACGTCATACCTTGATGACGAAACTCATGCTGTTAAAAAAAGTGCAGAGACCTATGTCATCAACTTACCTGGTCAATAACTCTTTTTGGAGAAGGTAACATCTACGTCACCATAACTTTGAGTAAAAAGCAAGAGTTCTTTGTCGCACTGACGTTAAACTTTCAAAGCAACTTGATCTACTAGTCTCAAACGCAGCACCAAAGCTCAATGGTTCCGCATTACTAATGCGACGAAAATCGTTGAGCCAGTAAGCGAAGACTTTCAAACCCTTCACGCACAGCAACAACATAACTTTTTTTAGAATCATCGCAGGAATTGTGCTAAAACTGTGCATCATGATTTGAAAGTTAAGGATGAAGGTAATTTAACTTGTAGACGCAGTTTCGTCTGCTTACGCTTGGCTTCTCCGCTACTTCCATAGACTGTAGAACGCTGAGTTCTCTCCCAGCCTGTATGAAACCAATAAAATGTTATTTCTTATGTCACGCACAGCTCCTCTTTCTACGTTGTAATTTCTTGGCTGAAGCTCCAGTTTATAGTCTGTACGACGCTCTTTTTCTGAAAAATAAGACTCTGATGCATGTTACTGTTATCATTGTATCAGCATTATCCGCAATGGTTCGTTTCTGTCGAGCTCCTCTTGATCATGCTCCGACGAGTACGTGATACAAATCTCCGACTATTTCAGTGATCTGCACGAAGTATCAGTATGATAGGCGCAGCAGCCACGTTTCGAACACAAATTTGATCTATGTACTAAGTTTTGTACTGTAGCACACAGCGTGCAATTACTATTGCATTTCATGTCATTAAAAGGTGCAACATTTTTGGAGAGAATCAGGCGAGACCAAAATATAGTAACTATATAATCTCGTGATCAAACATCATTAGAAAGCATGTGTGATGAGGTGCCTTAAGCTCCAAGAGTGCATTTCACGCTCTCATTATCGTACTGTTGCTTGCCGATTTTGTTAGCTCTAGTTGCTCATATTTTTCTACCGGAGAAACTTAAGGCCTTTTCAAACTTATTAGTAGAAATGTGGTGGTCAGATGCTAATGACGAATAAGGTTCATGCCCTGGTTGTTGCAATGTGCCGACTAGCACACACTTTAGCAGCATAAAATTCGGATACTTGGAACACGTGCAGCTTTAAAAAAGGACATGATCTATATTAAAGCTGTCACCGTTTCCTCAGTTTCATTGATGCCTCAAGCTGCTGATAACGTTAAGGACCTAGATTTTAAGGTATGTGCTGAGGTAGTATTTCACTGTATTTAGGACAGCGTCGATATTTCATGCTATCTCACTTTATATAGTAAAATGGCCTGAAATTGTTCACACAGGTTTATACCCTAAATATATTGGTTCATACATTATATATACAATCGAGCTTCATTACGTGAAAGTTAGACGATGCAAGAAGTATCACTTCCGGAAATTCTCGTCTACATTGACCTGACATTATTACGAATACAATGCCAAGCAATGGGCTCACAAACAAGGTGCCTTTGTTTTCTTTTTCCTTAACCAGGCGAACTAGTTTTGCGACATTCGTTTTCTTCAATTACTGAGGAAATAATCGTATGCTGTTGTCGAAACAAAACAGGGTATAAACGACGGATGTGTTATTGAGCTTAAAAGCTGCCGAGATGCTTGCTGCGGTGATAGTCAAGTTAAAATGCATAGCTTAAAGATATTAGGTCACTCACTCTAACCTAACAGCGCAGATTGTTTATCGTTCTTGCCGCGCGTCATGCTTCCCGAAAGTTGCGCATGCGTCGCAGGGCCAGCCGTCGTCGCTTACCGTTACAGGACCTGGCGTTTCGCTTGGCTGAAAGGCAATTGTCACACAAGGTTTATCACTTAATTACATGCAAAACTCTATATCTCAGCATCGAAGGCTTTCACTTCAATACGGAAAAGTGGCCTCTACATTCGAAAGTAGCCACCTAAAGCAACTCAATTGTCACGTCTGATACACATGAATTGTTGTGTGCCACATAACATGGAGAAGAAAGGGATCTTTTGCATTTGATATTGAAAACGTGATTCTTGAATATTATAGGTAAAGTAACGGTAATGATACTTGACTGACTAGTGACTACAGTTGTTCTTCTTTTAACATCGCTGATCTTTTCTAAACAAGTGCTATGAGAAAATAACAGTGAGAGCTTCCATACATCAGAGCATTCCACAGCTGAACATGGACAAGCGCCATGAAAAGAGCAAGTCACCTATCTAAGAACTAAAGTCAGAGAGTCCTTCAGCTTAATGCACCTTGCAATTGTCAGCCCACCTCAGTGTATTTTTGAAAGTGTTTCCAAATGGGACAGGTCCTAGGCAGAAAACTTTCAGCACAAGGTTCACAGCAGGTCTCTTATATAATAATGTTACGTGAAATGACGCAATATGAAGATACCAGGTGTCTTCATTAGCTCAAGCATATGCATGGAAAAATCCCATATGTTGTGTAGGCCAGGAGTCAAAGTGCACGAGCACAAATTCTTGTAAAAGTGTGAAAAAAAAACAATCCTAGAGAAGTGCGGTGACATGCTCATGAATAAACCTGTAATCAGAATATTCCCACGTTTTTTCAAGACAAGTGAAGTATTGCTTAAAGTCCTCGTACAGGCTTTAAGCAGCGGGCCTAAAGGCTAAGCCTTTGTGGTCGTATTGTTCTTTTAGATTGAGAAAAGGAGAATGAAAATCGAGACCCGAAAGCAAGAAATTATGCGAATGAAATACGTACCGTCGTGGAACCTGGCTCAGTCGGTGCTGTGCCTGGCTGGAAGCAGAAGCATGTCATTGGTGTTTGTTTTATTTGCAGGGCTTAGGTGAATAAACAGTTAGAGTTAATGAATAAGCATACATATTTCTTAAAGAACGAAAACCAGGAGGTCAAGTGAAGGAATGTATAAGAAAAATATTAGTAGTAATCGCAATGTAAATGCGAAGAAAGTAAACTGGCCGAAAGGAACATGCCAGGGGCATGGACTAAATTCGCTGCCTTCGAAGAAAGTCTTCGTTTGTTCGCGATGTTGTAGAAGGGATAATAATACATAAGATTTCATATACTTTCTTTCTCATGCTTTTTTTCTTCCAGTGACCTGACTACAATGCGTAGAGGCAAACACTTGCATTTGCTCTAGCTCGCATATATCACAGATCAATGACGGTGAAAACCATTCTGAAATGTCGTCCCGAGAAGTCATCGCAGATAAAGGTGGCGAAGGTGATGCTGAACTGCTTGAAGTCATCAGTTTTGCACTGGCGATTTTCCTGGCCTGGTCATGGGGACTAAGAGGTGTGTGACTAATTGTGCGAATGCTCCCCTCTCTCTATCTTTCAAACTCCCTCATTCATGTCATGAGTGTAGGGCAGCATACCAGTCGTTCTAGACAAAATAACATTCCTGCCTTTCCTTTCCTTCTCCTTCCTTCCTTGTTTATTAGTTCTAACTATTATTGTGTCAAGCAAAAAAAATGAGCCCTTCAATTCAGTTTTTTTTTCAGTAACGCCGAGGGCATCGTTTTTGCAGACTTGATGCCTTGAGGTAGTATGTGAGAGATTATGAGTCAGCTGCCAGTTCGTAGTAAGATCACGAGATACATTACGTCAACACGCTAAACAAGAGTGCTGCACACTCGCTGTAATGGCTACTGGCGGCGCTGTCCAGCACTATCATATATAAATACACCTATATACTCAATAAAATGAGCAGAGAGACCAACCGCCATAGTGCAGTAGGTACAAAATTAGGCTCATTTCGAAGGTCACATGTCGATTAAATCCCGGCTTACAGCAAATCATGTTTTCTTCCGCGTTTCTTTCTTCATATTGACATTGCAATTACTATTAGCAACATATCCTACACTTTGGTTAGCATCCCTGTCTCTTGATTCTGGTTAATATAAACTGACTAATACACAGCTTTCTGTAAAACCACTTGCTACTCGGTTGTGCTTAGTTACGGTGGACACAACATGAAAGTGCGTTGGTGGGCCAGATGGTTTATCACGCTTGTTTGAATAGCGCGACTAAACACAGAATAGAACATGTGTGTGTGTGTGCGCATGTGCGTGTGCGTGCGTGTGCACATATTCTACTTTATCCGAGTTCAGTGGCACTGTTCAAACTTAGACACAAGGTCACCACTACCTTTCGGCACCTTGTCGACACTGACATTGAAAATTAAACGTACATATTATGTAAAAAAGAAGAAAGACAACCACGCGGTTCCCTTTTTTGGCAGAGATCGCAGTGACAAATCCTCTGGATAAAGAGTCAAATTGCGTCAAGGCAAAGTAACTTTGAAACTTACCGTTTTAGACGTGGACTCCACTGAGGATGCTACTGGCTGTTGGAACGGAAAGTATCACATGAACATTTTCTTAGCCATGAAGGCCTTTCAAAATGAGAACAACGCTGATTGCGCATGAAGACATGCCTTTACAACCACTGTTATGAGAGCTGTTCTTTTGCTACTTCTTACAAAGCTGTTGCTGCATTTACAAGCTAGTTTCATGCAATAGGTGGTGACACACAGAATTTTCGCAAGTAATCGTTTAGAATAGCACGACTGTGCCTCTCCTAGGTTTCTCCAAATTTCGTCAGGAATACTTTTAGGGGCACTTGATTACCTCAAGTAATGCACATTTTGTGCATATGCATCACTCTGAGCAATCGCATTGAGACGTTTATCCAGAATATGTAATTCTATACTCTCTGTACACTTGGAAGCGTGCATTGCACTTTCACTGCGTTAACTACCTTGCATACTGCAATACACATAAAAAAGAAATCATATGTCCATCTACTGCAAAATGCTTCTGAGCTTTGAGCAGGCAGCTACAACTTGAGATTGTTATAATTTATTTGATTGCTCTGCGCAAGGTTACTTCCACCTAGCTTTGCTTTATTGGCAGTAGCTTCAGGTGCGGCAGCAGATATTTACACACATACTCATTTCCAACCACTGTGGCACTGCCGGAGTGAACTTTGCAAATATGAACTGTGTTAAGCCTACAAATAAATTGTGTGTAAACATTTAGTGAAAATTTAACATCGAAAGTAATTGACAGTGATGTTTAAATAGAAATGGAAAACTAACCAGCGTTCCCGTCGACTTTGTGGGGCTGCTTCCCTCCGGCGTCTAGTTAAAAAAAAGCAGACGATTTCAGCATAATTATTCTGGCAGAGATGTTTTTAAGTGTTACCCTTAGAAATGCATTATTTCTAGTTCCTACACCATTCTTTGCACATGCGAGGCAATCCTAGCGAATCCGCAAAGACACACTTTTGTAGTGGCTTTAGTGGCTAAGAAAAATGAAGCCACACATATCGATGAAAGACAACCGGACATTATTTGCATCCGTTTGCACCGAATAAATTTCCATGCTTCCGTGGCACCGAGTATCAAGCTTTTGTTGCATCAAAAATATGAACCAGGGTACTGACGCAAGGGCGAATCGCCTCGACTGAAACATGCCTTACAGTGCCTATTTCAAGAAGGCATATACCGAATAAATCGTGGCAACTTGCTTTCTATTGAGCTGCAGTTTGAGAAAACTGTTCTGTTGGGAGCGTCTCCACACAAAGATGGCTGCATTACGATTCATCAATATCTGGCGCTTAATGTCCCAAAACCACCATATGATTATAAGAGACGCCACAGCGGAGGACTGCGGTAATTTCGACCTGCTGGGGTTCTTTGACGTGCACCCAAATCGGAGCACATGGGCCTATAGCATTTTCGCCTGCATCGAAAACGCAGCCGCCACAGTCGGGATTTTAACCTGTCACCTGTGGGTCTGCAGCCGAGTAATTTAGCTGCTAGACCACCACAGCATGGCATGGCTGCATTATTATTCGCACGGAGAGTCATTCGCTAGAGATCTGATTGTGTGGTATTTGTGCTATGTATTGCTTATTTAGAATAAAATAAAGTACGTAGTTGCTACGGAAAGCACATCTCGTCATTTTCGAATTCGCCTTTGTTGTAGTTCGCCCACACACCCTGCCAGGAAAGTTATGAGAGCGTGATTCATTAACGTTCATCTTTCATTTCAATCCAGCAAAAGGTAATCGTAAAAAACGTATAGATGTCTCGATAGCGAGAGACATGGCTTCAGACTATTTACTATATTTAGAATCTCTGTGTGTGCTTCGTTGTGTGTGTGTGGGGGGGTGTACGCATGTTTCTACGTGTGTTCGTGTGTATGTGCGTGCATGCGTCTGTGTGTACGAGCGTGTGTGTACGTGAGTGCGTGTGTGCGCCGGTGTGTGTGTGTGTGTCTGCAAGTGCGTGTGTGTGCATGCATGCGTAGTATGTTGATGAACCAATTTTTTTGATGTGTTGGCGAGGCGTGTGTTCATTGATCCTAGCATGCAATAGCTCGGCACGAAATGGTGTCTGCTTGCAGTCTAGACTTAATTTACAAACAGGTCTAAGTAACTGTCACTATTGTGCGTTCCTGCAACACTGGTAAAAAATTATGCTGCACACAAAACAGGAAACTAAACCATCTCTAGTGAATATCATTGTTGATGCGTCAGTTGGTTGATGTCACAGAGACCCAGTAAACCTTTCTGAAACACTTCTTGGCTCATAGTCAGATAGTAACACTGTTTTGGAGCGCGGTATTTGACCAACATAAAATTACATCACCTTCCGCTAAAGGGAACGATAGACAAGAACATATTCAAAATTAATTTCGTTGAGTATGTCGCTCGTCTGAGCGAGAAGTGGAGTGACTTCTAGCCAGGATGATCAGGTCATAAGCTACCTATTGCAAAAAATACAAGGTGCTAAATGTTTGTGTCAATCTTTCTTTATCGGTCCCCCCCTCTGTATGTGCCTATTCTCTTGTAAATGTCTTGTCAGGTCTCTTCTGTTCGGAGTACACAAAGAAAAATTTACATGAAATACAAACGCCTCTCAACATTTACCATGTGTGTCATTGGATCAGAAGGCATGCTTCGTTCTTTCTACAGACAAAAAGAAATATGTCAAAGCTGCTGTTGTCTCGTTACTTCAATTTGGCTAAGCAGAAATACCATAGTCTAGGAAGGTTCATGAAAATAAAAGTTATCGCCATGTATAGTAAAGTGTTAAGTTCACACAGGAACGACATATTGCTTTTTAAGAAATTAAAACAGCTTCAAGTTTGAAGCAGGGGTCTTATGGCTGCTTAGATTAATATTGTAACAACCATGTTGCATGCTTTCAAGTTACAACATACGTGAGCTAACAGGGTGAATACATTATGGTGTGACGCCGAAGGCCTTGCCTACTCGACGCGTAGGCCATCTTAATTCTTGCCAATAAAATTTTCAGTTTGGTCCTGAACTTTCAGTTCAGTAACTTTTAGTATAGTTCCGTGGAGCGGTTAATATCACAGCGCGTTTGAACTTGGTGCATGGTTAACGCTTACTGCCTTTATCTAGACATTTATGCAATTCCTCAATTAAAATTTCAAAAAGTAATGAGCTCTCAGTTTTTATATGTCGTTTATCTTAATAGCTTCATGAATTTACATTATAATGATATCCGATGTTAACCTATGACTCACATGCAAAGACTAACTCTTATATCAGAGTACTCACTGTTGTAGGATGAGTAGATCCGGTTCCGGGCTAAATAGTAAAAAAAAAGCTTTTTTATAGAAGTAGTAACAGAATTTTCGTGTCACTTCTCACCTAAAACATAACACCGCATAACTCGTTTTTATGTTTTCATTCAAACTGCAAGGCCACTTCATAATGTGTTAGTAAACCTAGTATGGCCCTCATTGCAGTGTGTGTACAAAAGTATTATAAGCTGAAATATTGAAAGGCCTGAAATATGGTGCTTAACATTGATCAAATGCCTGTCATAAAACAAATCGTGAAGTGGCTGTTCTTCCATACCTGCCTAAAAAACCGGCGGAAACTTTCTCTAATTACTGATTGACACATCTTTTGTCATTCTACGCATGCAAAAAGGTGATGTTTTTAGTAAAATGTTTTCAGTAATAACATATCGCGGAGCAACTTCTGGGCATGGCTTTCTACTGCCTTGTGTATCCACAGATAAATTCCCATCAACAGCATTTTAAAAATCCTATAAAGGTTAGCATATATACGATTTCACTTGGGTCACAGCAACTGAGGTCTTAAGAACTGACAAAGCTATGAAAGCGTCATTATAAAACAGATGTGCACTGTATCTGCATTATGACTCTTAAATGTGTTGACAGTTACATTCGTGGAGCGGCTGACACATGATGGTCTTGCATTTGCTCTGCTCGTTATCTTGGCTAGTTATGGCTAATTGTAATTTATTGCTCGATGGATTCTCTATTGTTTCACTTCCAAAGATCATTGTGTGAATAAATGCTCGCTTTGACTTTTGCAACCCTACACTTTAACTGAAGTGTCCGGTTGTACAACTTGCAACCGATGTTCACGTCCTGCGCTGTGTTTCTCCGGTTCACGTTCTGCACTGTGTTCCTCTGTATCTCGTCGCACTGCTGATTCAAATATTAGAGTCCACACAGAAAAAAGACAGGGTCGACAGTGTCTCAACCAGTGGCGAAATGATCCCAGCTTCTCACACTCTGTCAATCGATTCGATTATTCAGTTTATTTATTATTCTGACATTTATTCGCCCCTTGATTCAATATATGTAACGCTTCGATATTATGTACACCCACTATGCTCTCAATTTAGACCACAACCATTAATCTCTATCTTTCGACGGCTCTTCATAAATTTCTGAAAACAGGAAGTGATTGCTCGACCGCAGATGCACGCACAAAAAATAAGAATGTTGCTCGATTCTCGTACTACTCAAAGTTGTAGATCACTCAACTTCAGACACGCGCTTTCTTTATAGCTAGCAGCTGCTATTTCACAATTCATGACTGTTTCAGCAAGGCATCAAACTGTCATAAGTCAGTTTCACGTTGACTTAATAAAAAAAACCTAACAGAAACAGCAACAACACTGTATGATGATTAGGGTACATGGATTTGGTAGTAAGATTTGATATAATTGAGTTGTAGTAAGTGGAATTCAAAACTTACTGTTACGGGTGTCGATGTCCAAGGACTTGTTTCAGTCTAATGAACAAATAAGAATTTCGAATGTAACAACTCTGAATTAAATTCAGTGATATGAATACTAAGACGCTTTCTTTGTGGACTTCATTATTATCGTGGTGCACAATATTATGTCCCAACTGCAATTTGTTACCGGTACAGTGTTTAAAAATTAATAAGGAGTATTTTTAACAGTTTCCGACCCCATTTTGTCATTTTCTGCATTGACCTTGTAATATAATATAAAAATTAGACTACCTAATTATTAATGGTCTTAATTCGTAGCAAATTAGAACCCTATTTGCAACTTCAGAGTATGATGCAAAATGTTCAGAAGTGCATGCAGAAAACTACCCTAACATCATGGCATTGCAAATGGTCTTGGAAGTGCATCAGTTCTTGTTTCAATTTTGCTCCAGCATTGGTAAGGCGTTTGTCGTGATATATGCGTGATTTCAAAGTATGTTTCTGCTTTTTGAAGTACAAAAATGTTCCCTTACAGCCGTCTCTACCAGAAGAGCATACCATTTGCAGTAAGTGTCACTTCATGTTTGGTTGAGGAATGTTTTGTTTTGACAAGTCAGTGCAATATATGCAAAGCTAACAAGTGCCAAATACAACGATGCAACAAAACAAGTACGCATTGCTCCAGCAGCATGCACGCCTTTTGTTCTGCCTTGATGCTTTGTGATAATTAACGTTTGAGATATTACCGTACCACCTTCTGAGTGTTTTAGAATGGAGCACGTTAGAGGGTCCAGGCTTGTGCAGTACATTTTTAACTAGAGAACGTCATTGACAATCTGCATTTGACCTGAAGCACAACATAAGCAAAGCAAGAACTGTCGTTCTCTCAATGTGCAGTTTTGATTCCAGAGACCGTAAATTTTTTTTACAATATTTCCTAGAAGATATTCTGGTGCTTTCATTATTATGATTCCATGTAAATGTTGGTGTATAGCACGCGGACTTGCCTAATCTTCTTGCTTGCTGCTAACAACACACATATACGGGGGTTTGTTAATTCTTGCGTGACTGCTTGGAGTAAAAGAAAAAAAAAATATTTGTGAACTTTGTGACTAGATTTAAATTAGTGAGCTCGGAATGGCCGAAGTGAAAAAGTGGAAGATCCAATCCCAAGTTCTAATAACTATTTTAAGTGGAAGTGCAAACTGTTTACTGAACTCCGTCCGGCAAAAAAAGCATACACAAGCCAGACGGAGGAAAACTGAGCCATAAGAGTTAATTTAGACTAATTGGTGCACTATCGATGGTTCCCATGCTGGTGCAAGTGCCATGTGCTCCGTTCAGATTTTAGACATACTAGCATCATATTTACCTCTAGGTCAACCCTACGCAGAGAATACTTGAATGATGCCAGTAATTCATTTCAAACAAAATATTACATCAAATTGAAAAGAACAAGGTACTAACTGTAATGAGAACTATTTTTTCGGAGTCATGCTAGACGGAGCAACATTGTCGTAAGAGTCGTTTGTGATAGTGGAATGCCTTTTCATGCAGCCTAACAGAAACGAAATATTTCCTTGCTTGTGACTTGGTAAAGTGACAGGCTGCACATACACAGAGGCTACGAAGAAGGTGAGATGAAGTTTGTCAAGACATTAAGTTCCATTGATCGTGTTTTATTACTTTCTTAAGGTTATTAGGTACCGTATAATATTTGTGAAGTTATTTTCTACCGTTGTGCTGCCATATCAGAGTTATCACTCATCGTACTGCAAAGCATGCAAAATATTATTTCATCGTATGCTTCAACTTTTGTCACAATATCTTTGTGTTTATTCAACAACTCTTCTTGCGTGCAAAGATAGTCATTGTGTTTTTGTGTGCACGTTTCAGCGTGCGCCATTCCGTAACGGATAAAAAGGCTGTAAGTCTCGAAATATTAGAGGACTTACCGGACCGCTGCTTCCATGTGGGGTGGATTCTGTTTCTGGCTATCGAGAGAACACATGGTACGTTAAGTCGGGACATCTTCGCTCGGTAGTGATAATGACAAGAACACGACTGGTTTCAGCGCAGCGTCAACTCAAGTGAAAATTAAAGGTTAGAATTAAGCATAACGAACTAATGCTTAAAATTAGAGCTATGCATACTGCAAACACGAATGCTTTAGGAACTTTTTCCCCGTATGGGCCAAATCCAGAACCGCAACAGGGTACTATTCTCACTCACATACGGTCAGCTCACCTCTAAAACGGCAATAGTAAATCATTATTAGTAATTACTAATTTAATTCTGCCGTTATAGATTGCAATCAGGAGTATTGTGTGCGAATAAATTTCACCTAGTTCTGGTTCTGGATGTTGCGCATAAAGAAAAATGCTCCTAATTTACGTTTTCGCATCAAATATGTGGAAGCGTGCAAGTTAGTGGACAGTATATAAAATGTAAATATCTACAAGCGCCTGTAGTTACCAAAATCTGCAGGGAAATTCATACACAATTCTGAAAAAACAATTTCACACATTCTGAAAAAAATTTGAAAAATTTCGATTCACCTTTTTTAACCCTTCCACCACTTTGCTAGCAAGCACTTTCTGTCTATTTGCTCCGAGTTGTTGCTAAATTCACCGTATTGCGGCCAGTACCTAGCATCCTGTTCAGGTAGTTTAGTACAGTGATCACTGCCCAGCCCAGAGAGTGCAGAAAGGCACTCGAGCCCACGTACAAATCTTAAAAGCAACATCACTGAGCAACTGTCTGTGAAACCCTGCACAACATCAGTACTGAAAGTTGGGCGAGTTGGTACTCATTCATAACTTCTTTGCGCAAACACGTACACGGACACAAAGAAAAGAGGCAAACAACACGGGCGCAAACTCACAACTAATTTATTTTGAACAACGAACTGTACTTATATCTTCACGTAGGCCACACGCCCCCCCCCCCCCCATCGGTGGATCCAGGAACAAACGAGATAACCTAAAGAAAGCTTATTCAGCGCTACGTCATGATAAGAACCACGAAACAACAAAAAATTGTTGGGGGGGCGTGTGGGCTACGTGAAAATATAAGTACAGTTCGTTGTTCAAAATAAACTAGTTCTGAGTTTGCGCCCGTGTTGTTTGCCTCTTTTCCTTGTGTCCGTGTACGTGTCTGCGCAAAGAAGTTATGAACCTGCACAACATGTTTGGAGTGCCATGTGCATTTCCTTCTCTGTTACACTCTCTTACTCCCTTAATCCCCTTTCCCCACACATCGGGTAGCAAAGTGAACGCAGTCAAGTTTACCTTCCTACTTGTCTCATACTTCTTCTCTCTCTCTCTCTTTCTCTCTCTTATTTAGCTATTATTCTAAAAAGACGTTGGTACTGGGTTTCATCCCCACACAAAGACGAATTTCTTGGCAACTAGGAAGGTTTATTTCTGAGGATCGCTTGAATTTTCTCAAAACTTGGGGCTACAAGTGGTTGGTTGTGTATTTCTCTTTCTTATCTTAGCAGTTATTTTTTCCACATGATGAATACATGTGAACGAATTGACATACCAACGATAGTAATATGAATCTAAATAGTATACAATGTATGAAATATTTGAATGTTAGTATAATAGTTATCACCACTGTTGTCGATAATAATATCCGCTCACATATTTTCTGATCAAAAGTCTTCAGTTCATCGAAGTAACTCTCAAAACCCTCCGTAATTATTGGTATTATTCACTGAGTGGTAGCGGGCTGCTAGGCACATCGATTTATCTTTAGAATTCTTGCCATATATTCTTTAAAGAACTTTGTCAATAACATCAGCCATAGAAACTTTGTTTATCAGGAGTATGTAGGGACAGCTTCGTGCATCCAAACGGTTTGACGACAATTTCTATTTGTCACAAATTTTCGCTTTAGCATGCTCTACGGTGAATGACATACATAGTCATAAATTTTTCTCGGAAAGATTTGCAAGTAAAGGCACAGTATGATATTTGTAGTTATTTATGAATCTACCTGCCCTTATATGTTCTTTTTAAAATCTAATTGATGCAAAATAAGAAACTCACCGTTGATGAAGCTGGGGTTTCTGTACTGCTAGGTTCTGGCTAATAGACAAGAGATTAAAAACGTTGTAAAAGCTGAAGGTTGGCAGAAATACTACTCATACAGAAAGCGTAATTGCTATGGTTTAGGATGAAACCGTTTGGCATGGAAAACATAACAAGAAACATCAAACTTTAATAAGAGTCCAGGCTCTTGGTTATTACACCTATACCTTCAACAGGATTTAAATACTATTTTTAAGAACTACTCTACGAGTAACATCAGTTCCTCGATGTTCTCTTCATATATGTTATAATAGTGATGAGTTATCATTTAATAATGTGTTGTTTTAATGGGAGTACGGAGACGCTTATTGACGTGCATACTGTGGTATACGGGCTTCATGCGGCGCATATGATATCCCATAAGGCCGGCAGAAAGCTCATAATATGCAGATTGATTTTGATAAAGAACGAAGATAAAACTGTCTTCATATGTGAATTTATATGTGGCAAGGTAAACCACGCTGTTGCACTAGCATTGTTGATCGCTTTCTAGCTATACATCCTCAATCAATCAATCAATCAATCAATATCTCAATCAATCTTTATTTTTTTTTCCTTGAAAGGGAAGGAGGCAGAACTGAAAGCCGTGCTTACGACTTGACAGAGCTCTCTGCACCCTTGCTTCTTGACGTGGCACAGCATGAGGGTGGCAACATGTTTATACATTTCGCATAGCTTACGGCCTATAATACTGTTTTTCGGAAGTTTATTGAAGGGATTCTGTCATAATGCTCTCAGGCAAGTGCTGCGCGCAGATGTTATTACTGTTCTGGGATTATCAGTTTTTCGCATTGGTAATCAGTTCATGGGATGTTACTGCTATAATGTAAATTGAAGCTCGAAAGCGGTAGCAGCGTCGAAGCAGAAGCAGCAAGATCTGGCCGGGTATATGGGCAGCGGGCAGCGTCGCAGCAGCAACCAGGCAGCCTTAGCTCGCGCCTCGCGCCAACGTGTTGATGCCGCTGCAATAGTGGGCTCTTCACTACATTTCGTCCTCTTCACTACATTTCGTCCCCCGTCGGAAAAGCAGCCGTCCTAGCGACTCATGGAGAACAGAGTACGATAAAGTTTCAACCGCTTTACGTGAACGGTTTCACGACCTCAAAAGCGCTGGTCTTTGGATGGCGTAACGGGTTCAACGATGTAGTTGACAGGTGAAGTCTGCGAGACAACGAGGTAGGGTCCCTGGTATTTCAAAACAAGCTTCGAGGAAAGGCTTGCAGAGACAGTGGGAATTCAAAGCCACACAAGGGTGTCTGGAACAAAATTAGGGTATGGCTAGTTATCGCCAGTCGAGACTTTTGTCTCCATTGGTCGATAATTGTGAACGACTGAGCAAGCTTACAGCATTCCTCGGCACGGTGGGCAGCTTCAGAGATGGGCGTAGACTTGGAGAAATTGGGGTGGTTGGGCAGAATGGTATCTAGTGTGGTGGAAGGGTCTTGGCCATATAACAGGAAAAATGGTGAAAAGCTTATAGTCGCATGTGGAGCAGTGTTATCTGGGTGCGTCACAAACGGCAGAATGAGGTCCCAATAGGAAAGGTCTGATGCAACATACTTAGATATTATGCCCCCCTTAGGTACGATTGGCTCTTTCCGTCAAGCCATTCGTTTGCGGATGGTAGGCGGTGGTAGTCCGGCGAATGACATTTCATTCGGCAAGGAGTGCGTTGACGACTTCAGAGAAGAACACGCGTCCTATGTCGCTGAGAAGTTCTCGCGGTGTGCTGTGATGGAAAATGAAGTTCCCGAGGAGAAAGGATGATACGTCACGTGCTGTGGCAGCAAGCAAAGCGGCTGTTTCTGCGTATCGCGTTAAGTAGGCGATAGCGACAACGATCAAATGGTTTGCAGAAGCCGTGAATGGAAGAGGCCCATACAGATCAATTCCAACGCGGTCGAAAGGCATGGCTGAGCAAGGGAATGGCTGGATCGGACCAGAGGCGTGATGAGGGAGAGCTTTGTGTCATCGGCACTTCGGGCATGACTGAATGTATTTGCGCATAAAGGTGTGCATGCCTCGACAATAAAACCGGAAGGAAAGCCAAGCGTACGTTCTGAAGACGCCCGCACGTATACACTAAGGGTCAGCGAAAAAAGCTAAACATATGGCAGCACGAAGATGGCTAGATATCACTAGTAGCCACTTTCGGTCGTCGGGCTTGTAATTTCTGCGATAAAGGAGGCCATCGAAAACCTCAATGTGAGTCGCTTGACGGCGCAATGTTCGAGAAGATGGGGAAGCCGACGGGTCTGAAAGGAATTGCAGAAGAGTGCTGACCCAATCACCTTTACGTTGCTGAGACACCATGTCTCAGCAATCGTTTCGTCCATGGCAGATGGACATGAAGAGCTTTCGGAG
Source organism: Rhipicephalus microplus (assembly GCF_043290135.1). Taxonomy (NCBI): domain Eukaryota; kingdom Metazoa; phylum Arthropoda; class Arachnida; order Ixodida; family Ixodidae; genus Rhipicephalus; species Rhipicephalus microplus. Next base: position 60,001,702 of record NC_134709.1, on the reverse strand, counting down.
AACACAGATGAATGTGATAGGGCGTCGGCATCAGTGTGACGTCGGCCAGACCTGTAGACAACATGCATGTCGAACTCTTGCAACCGCAAAGCTTAGCGAGCTTAACGACCGGGGTGGTGTTTGAACGTGGATAACCAACAAAGTGCATGGTGATCAGTGGCTACGTCGATGGGGGTGACCATATAGGTACGGTCTAAATTTACCTAGAGTCCAAATATTTGCCAGACACTCTTTCTCTGTTACAGAGTGGTTCTCCGCTTTGGTTAGGGTACGGCTTGCATATGCGACTACGTACTCCTGGCTTCTAAAACTCCGATCTGCGCCGTGTGAGCACGGCGCCGAGCTCAACACCACTAGCATCGGTGTGTACCTCAGTCGGAGCAGTCGGGTCGAAGTGACGCAAAATTGACGGCGAGGTTAACATGTGGCGCAACGTTTCGAAGGCATTGTCACAGGCGGGTGACCAAGCGTAACTCTTCGAGTCCCTGCGTAGAAGTTCAGTCCTGTGGGTGGTGATTATTTTTGCAAACTTTTGAATAAACGGCGAAATTACGAGCAGAGGCCAAGAAATCTGCGCAGATCCTTCAGAGACGCAGGTTTAGGGAACTCTGCAACTTCCCGAAGCTTGGCGCTGTCAGGAAGAATACTGTCTTTAGAGGCGACATGGCCGAGAATGGTGAGCTGACTTGCACGAGGCGGCATTTCTTCAGGTTGAGCTGAAGGCCGGCGTCAGTTAGGCAGCGCAATACTTCATCTAGCTTCCCGAGACGCTTCGGAAAATCTGGTGAACATATAACCACGTCATTCAAGTTGGGCAGGCATGTTTCTCACTTCAGGCCACGCAAAAGATTGTCCATCATCCACTCGAATGTGGCGGGTACGTTGCAAAGACCAAAAGGCATGACACAGAATTCGTAAAGGCCATCAGGTGTGAAAAAGGCTGTCTTAGGCTGATCTTCAGGTGCCAGAGAGACTTGGCCCACTCCGTAAGTCAATAAAAGAGAAGAACTCCACACCTTGGAGGCATGCAAGGACATCGTCGATTCTCGGTAAGGGGTAAACGTTATTTCGAATTATTTTGTTAAGGTGACGGTAGTCGATACCGAAGTGAATCGACCCGTCCTTATACTCAACGAGAACGAATGGAGATGCCCAGGGGCTATTCGAAGGCTGGATGACGCCACGCTTGAGCATGTCAACTACTTGGTCATCGATAACCTGGAGCTCGGCTGCGGACACCCGATAGGGTTTTTGACGCAGTAGCGTATTGGTACCCGTGTTGATGCGGTGACACACTGCTGACGTGTGGCCGAGGAGGGAAGGCTGGCAGTCAAAGGAAAGAAAGAACTTGTCCAGGAGTCGTAGAAGCTGAGCACGTTGCGAAACGGTCAACGTGTCGGCGATGGAGCTGCTCAGTACGTCAGGCCTAGTAGTCTGCTGCGAAGATGCACAAGTCACTCCGGCGACTTCATGTTCGGCGGAAGGACCCATCGGCATACCGATAATTGTAGAAGGGTCGAGACTGTAAACACGCTCGACGCACTCACCTCGAAGTAGTGTTACAGTACATAACAACAGGTTCGAGATGAGGAGCCTGCTGACGCCGTCATAAAGTTCTAGAAGTGCATAAGGTAGCGGCGAACACTTGCGACAAACAAAAAAGACAAATGGCGTGAAAAGAGCCCTCGGCTCGGTAAGCAAGTTGCAAGACACCGTGGGAAGGGCAAAAGAGAGCAGTGGTATGGTGATGTCTTCAGCAACAAATAATTTTCCCCTGGTTTCAAGAGCATCATATAATGGAGCGTCAAGAAACACTTCATATGCCACCTCGGCGCGAGAGCAGTCAATGGCGGCCTTATTAGCAGAGAGAAATTCTCAACCCAATATGAGGTCATGGAAGCAGAAATCCATGTTATTCTTTGCAAACAGCAATCGTTGAATAAAACGTCACCGTACCAGGTCGTGATTACCTGACAGCACTAAAACTAATACTCTGGAGCAGAAAGCACCCAAAAAATCTCACTGTTTCATGAAATGCAGAAAAAAACGCCCATCCAAGTATTCAGGTCGAGGCGCAACCCATTGTGGCCTGTCGTTTTTAGTGAGACAGTGATTACATATACACCTCAGGCCCATAATGACCGCCACCGGCGTTTTCTTGTTCTCTGTAAAGCGCAAATCAATAATCGCGCCCCGTGAATCACACGTTTTATGCGTGAGTGGAAGCGCGCGTGTACTGCGAGCGAACGCCGCTCACGCCAATACAAAAGAAGCCTGTCGTTTCCGCATCGACAAAAGCACAATAAGATGATCCGGAATGAGGCGACGGCAGCGCGGGTGCTTTGCCGAATGCGTAGCAACATGAACTTGATTTGGGCGGGTAGGTTCATGTCGAATATTGCAGATACGGCCCAGTAACAGTAGGGAGGTAGAGACTGGAAAGAGCGCTGACTTTCAACTTTCTATAAATTCAGTTGAAAGGCACCGCTCCATCTTGTCTCTGTTGTTCTTTCCTACTGTTGTTACGCCGTATAGCTGCGAAAGTCAGAAAATATGTAGTTTCAGCGACTGGACGTGGTCGTCGGTGGTCGCGCGCACCATGTCCGGTATTTTTAGAGAGCTTTACCAGATAGCTCATAGCTTTGTGTGTGCTGTGCTACCATAGGAAAGTTGGAGTTAAAGTGATGTCCCACATGTTGGTCAGCTCACTGGCCGCAGCCGCCCCACGTTTTTAAAGACTTAGGGGCTAGTGTTACACGTCTTATAAAACCCCATTTGGTGCAATCTCTCTAATAGACTTCTATTGTCGTTGTGTTGTTCAGTTTACTGCCTCCGTACTTAGTAGTTTTCTCAACTTTTTTCCTGTAGTATTTACTATGCAGTCATAGGCCACCTCTAATTTTCAGCCTACAAAGAGCATGCCAGGAGAGGAATAGGAAAGCACGGTGAGTAATCTTACTGCTCTTTATGACGATCGCACTTGCCACTTTGATTTCTCGTTCCTACTTTTAAGTTTTGTTTGCCCACTTTTAGGAAACAATCAAGTTATCTGGATTCATGAAAAAGCTATAATGTAAAAATATAGGGTGACATTAGAGCGCATTACAATGCGGGTCATGTCAGTAAGGCCGACTAACGAATGAAAAAAAAAAACACATGATTTATAAGTGTTGCGATTTTGCCCAAGCAGATTAGGTCACCGCTCGCACCGGCAAGTATAGAATGAAGAATTACTGTTGTTTGACCATTTCTTTTTTCTATTAGGCTGTTACACCCGGAAAGACATTCTCAGACTTTCGAACACTTGCTTCTCAAATGGTTCAAAAAACCAATACGCACCACGCAAACATGTTTTATGCACTGCGATGCATTATATATATATATATATATATATATATATATATATATATATATATATATATATATATATATATATATATATATATTGTAACGAAGAGTGGCGCGGCAGCTGTGGGCCATGGGCTAGAAGGCGAGGAAGAAGAGGCAGAATGGAACAGCTTGCCCGACGAACGGGTGTTGTGTCTGTCTCGCTTACTACAATGGTGCAGCCGTTCAATGAACTTGTGTGCGACGACCCGCGTCAAGAAACCGTCCTACGGAGCGGACGCACTCTCCAGCAGCCCGCAGCTCCTGTTACCGTGGCCATGGCATCCGACCTGGCCATCGCGGGTACCGAAGCCAGCGCGCTGCTTGCAGGCGTCCTTGCCAAACCACAAGGTGACTCCACTGACTTGGCTTTGCAAACCGCCTCTTGCCCAGGGACACCGTACACGCTCCCTCGGACTTCGCCTCAGGTACCATCCCTGGAGCAACATCGGTACCGTCGCCAGAAGACAGGCGTAATTCCTCGCCTGTAGCCACCAGCGAACTCTGCACGGTTCTGCAGGCCATCGCTACTTCGAGCCAGCGTCTTGCAGGCGCCACCGTCGCCTTCTCAGCAGCCTGTGCACGCACCACGTTGCCTCCTCCGTCTATTGCAGAAATTCCTTACTTTACTGGCGTTGATCAAGACCCAACCGTCTGGCTGGATGAAATCCATTCGTTGGCCCGTCGACATGCATGGACTGACGACGTGACGCTATCGCTAGCCGTAAGTCGACTGCGTGAATCCGCCAAAGCCTATCAATACGATGGCTGCAAGTACAAATCCTGGAGTGACTGGACTACAGCCTTCGTCACGGCCTTCCCACCACTTCCATCCACATACGACGACCATTTCATGCGGATGCGATCGCGTCGGCAGGCTCCATCGGAAGACGCCCGTAAATACGTCTACGATAAGCTCGGGCTTCTCGACAAATGTGGCATTACATGGATCTCTCCGGCTGCCCGCCAGTATGTCGTTGATGGCTTGGATGACCCTACCCATGCTGCCATCTTATCTCGCCAGTCACCTGAAGCGTCACCCCAGGTTTTCGCTCAAAAGGCAGCCGAACTTCAGCAAAACTCTCGTCGTCGGCTTAGCTTTGACACATTACCGACTGTCCGTTCGACTTACGCCTCCACACGACACCGATGCTTCAAGTGCGGTCGCATTGGCCACAACGCCAAGGAGTGTCGTCAGCCTTTCGAGACCCGAATCCACTACCAAGCTTGTCAAACTTCTCGGATGTCCATTCATGTTGAGGGAATAGGTGACCTATCTGCTCTGGTGGATACCGGTGCGGAACGAACGGCACTACACCGACGTCATGCTCCGGACACTATCCGACCATGGACGCAACCTCCCCTCTGCGGACATGGAGGAATTGCTATGCCATTCGGAATGCTCGACAATTTAGTCCGGACGGCAGCGGGCACTAAAGTTCTTCCAGCCATTCCCGTCTTTGAAGACCTCCCTGACGACATGATCCTTGGTGCTGACTTCTTGCTATCTGATGACAATGAGCTCACCATACATCGCGGCCACGTCGAGCTCTAGTCTTCAACAGCTGGGACTACCGCCACAACCCTGCCACCACCGACAGGTGAGCCGTCCACTCCGTTTACCTTATCTTCTATAGTGGCTCGCCACCAGCCAGTATTCGCTAGCAATACAGCAGAACTGCCAGACACTAATTTGCTGCTCCATCGCATACCAACGGGAGATCATCCGCCAATATGCGTACCACTGCGACGATACGCTTAACTAGAACGGGCAGTGATCGCAGAACAAGTAAATGAAATGCTTGCCGCGGGCATTATTAGGCCGTCATCGAATCCGTGGGCAGCGCCAGTAGTCCTTGTTCGCAAGAAAAACGGATCACTACGCTTCTGCGTGGACTACAGGCAGCTCAATAAGTGTACAATGCCTGACTCCTACCCTTTACTCCGCATTGATGACGCTGTTGGTACAGTACGTCACTGCAAGTTCTTTTCGTCGCTTGATTTACGCGCAGGGTACTGGCAGATTAACGTCGAGGAGGAAGATCGATGGAAAACGGCCTTTCGCACACCTTTCGGTTTGTATGAATTCAACCGCATGCCGTTTGGACTAAGAATGGCTCCTAGCACTTTTCAGCGTGCGATTAATTCAGTGCTCGGATCAATGAAAAACCAAGCCTTTGTGATGTACTTAGACGACATCCTGGTCGTTGGCAGGACAGAGGATGAACACCTTCGCAATTTAGATGAAGTACTACACAGACTCTATGCAGCAGGGTTTCGTTTGAACAAAGGGAAATGCCAGTTGGGGTGTCCAAGATTTCGTACCTGGGACATAATATCTCTCCTGTCGGCATTCAGCCACTCCCGGAGCGAATAGCTGCCGTGTCGCAGTATCCTACACCAACCTGCGTGAAGCAGGTTCAGTCATTTCTGGGTATGGCGTTGTATTTGCGAAGGTTTATTCCCCACTTCGCTTAGATCGCAGCTCCCTGAGCGGTCTTAAAAAATACGGTTTGAATGGGGCGTCTCACAGGAAAATGCTTTTCGAGCTATAAAACAAAAGCTCACTTGTTGCCCCATACTAAGTCACTTCAATGAAGACTGGTCCACGGAAGTGCACACTGATGCCAGCCAAGTCGGCCTAGGAGCTGTGTTAGTGCAGCGTGATCCAGATGGCGTGGAACACGTGGTCGCTTATGCCAGCCGAAAACTTTCAGACAACCGAGCACCACTATCACTCCAATGAGCTTGAATGTCTTGCAGTGGTATGGAGCGTCGATGATAAGTTTCAACATTATCTTTTCGGGCGTAAATTCACTGTTGTGACTGATAATCCTGCTATAGCATGGATGTTCTCCAAGCAGCAACTTAAGCACAAATTTGCCTGGTGGATAATCACGCTGCACCAGTACGATTTTAACGTGCGCCACCGCGCCGGGGGGCTAAACAACGTTGCCGATGCACTCTCACGGATCCACCTTGACTGCGCGCAACAAACCAGGCAAACCCACATTTTTTTCGCCCAGATGGATATATCCCGAGCCCAACAGGAGGATAAAGATTTGGCATCCATTATTGCATCTATTACTGACAAGGAAAATCACAGTACTTTTGTGGTGCGCAATGCCGCATTGTACCGGCGTCACTGGCGAGCGGACCGATCCGAAGAACGTTACCTCCTGGTGATCCCGAAATCCCACAGGTAAGAAATATTAAGAGCCATTCACGACTCCCCAGAAGGCGGACACACCGGCCAACGAGCCACACTCCGGAAACTACAAGAACGTTTTTGGTGGCCGAAGATGCAAAGTAGCGTCCGTTCGTATGTCGCCAGTTGCAAAATTTGCCAGCAGTTTAAGCGACTGCCTGGGTGTCAACCTGGATTACACCAATCCAGATACCCGAAACACCTTTCCACACGATTGGCATTCATTACATGGGACCTGTACCCACCACCACTGTGGGAAATTGTTTCGTCATTGTAGCAGTAGACTACCTGTCAAAATACGTGGAAGTGGAGGCCGTGTCATCTCTTGAATCCAGTTACCTAATCGACTTGCTCAAGCACCGATTTGAATGGAGACATGGCTTACCAAAAAAATTAATATCTGATCGGGCTACAACGTTTCGTAGCGGGGAACTGAAAAAGTACCTTTGCACGGCAGGCGTGCAGCACCATTTCGCATCCGCGTTTCATCCTCAAGCAAACGGCCTTACTGAGAGAAACAACCAGAGCATCCAGGCACGCCTCGCTCCATATACGAAGACAGGGACAAGAGTAGAGGCCGACTGGGACGTCCACCTTCCGTCAGCCGCTTTTGCGATTAACACGGCACGGCAGACGTCTACCGGGGAAACGCCTTAGGAAATTTTTTATGGGAAACTACCACAGCTGAAAGCGGTCCTCAGTCTGGATGCTCCCATTATAATTCCACGTGCCAACGATCGCAAAGCGGCCTGTCAGAAGATCCGAACTGAGGCGATCAAGAAAGCCACCCACGCACAAGAAAATCAAAAGCGGCACTATGACAGACGCCGTAGACCCGCTCCTGTTTACAACATCGGTGACGAGGTCTGGGTGCAAAGGGCCACCAGCAGGCCTGGCAAGAAGCTACTCCCTAAGTTCGACGGGCCATTCATAATTACTCAGCGTGTAGGAGAAAATACCTGGCGTGTAAACACCTCAGATGCAAACTTCACTCTGGATAAACGCAAAAGAAACAACTTTGCCGTGCATGTGTCGCGCTTGAAAAAAGCAGTCGGACCGCTGCAGGTGCAATGAACTGTAATTTCTTTTTTTTCGTTGTCAGGTCCGCAGTGCGGCCAAATGTAACGAATAGCGGCGCGGCAGCTGTGGGCCATGGGCTAGAAAGCGAGGAAGAAGAGGCAGAATAGAACAGCTTGCCCGACGAACGGGTGTTGTGTCTGTCTCGCTTACTACAATATGTATATATTATGTCGACGAAGACCGAAACTGGCACTCTGGCACAGACGCGCATGCTAGGTGAGCGAGGAAGAAGAGGCCGAATAAGAACAGCTGGCCCAGGATCGGGTGTTGTCTCTTTTCTCTTTATTACAATGGCGCAGTCGACAAGCGAATCATCTGCGGGAAGCCACCGATACGTGTACTCGTGGTTCGTCGGCATCGTGGGCTTCTCTATCGAGGAACGCCGTTAACGCTTCCTTGGCAATGGGGTCGCTCTCGCCACTTCAGCTACCCTTGAGACCACCAGTGGACGGCGTCCAGGCCTCCCCTGGGGTTGTAGGGCATGAACTTATTGACACCCTGCCACCGTTTCACGGCAGGGATCCGCACCGGCTCCTGTCCTTTGGGAATGCCGCTCACACTTCTCATGGCCTACATTCCCATTGCCGCACTCTTTCAACATACGAGCTGCCATGGAACGCCGTCCAGGCTTCTCTGCTCGTCAACCTCACCGGCGTGAGTTCTGCAACTGCTACATATTCGAAGACCGCGATCACCGACTCTTCGGGCTTCACACACGACCGCGCCGCGAACCAGCGGAGTACCATCGCGCTACTCCACGTCAAGACTAACGAACTGACAGCGTTAATCTCCGAGCGAGCTCCTTCAATGTTGCCAGAATTGCGTGCCACTAACGCCGTGTTGGATGTAGCTGCCTCGCACGACCTTAAGGCAAGCCCCTTGGAGCAACGCAGGCAGCTTTGGGGAACGCTCCTGCAGCTCTCAGACCAGCTCAACGGCGTTGCCTCAGTGATATCCGCATTTTCACGTGCCGCCCCACCATCGCCGTCCACCTACGAACTGCCGGAATTCGACGGTTTCCGGAACGACGCCGGCAGCTGGGTGGCAACCGTCAACGCGCTAGCAATGAGCGCGGCCTGGACAGAGAATCAGAAATGGCATGTGGCCTTAGACCATCTTCGGGAAAGTGCAGCGGCGTGGCACCGGTATGAAGGTTGGGAGCAGCAGTCATTGGGGGATTGGAGCATCAAGCTCATAGCTGCTTTCGATCCGATTCCCTGTGCCACCTGCCCATGCAACTCGACCTTCTCTCAGGACGGAACTCGGCAAAAGCCCGACCTAGAGGATGCAATTCGAGCCTCTAGCATCCTGTCATCTCTCGGTGACCAAGACGTAGGGAACAATCACGATCGTGTAACAATGCCTTGCACAGGCATTTCTGCTGTCGTAGTTAGAGCTCCTGAGGAGCACCGGCCCGACGGTGCAGCTGTGTCCGGCGGGTCCCTGATGGCAAGCTTTGTGCAACGCTCCGCAAGAGGCCACAAGGCAGGTCGTCTGGTCGACTTATAGGCAACGGCCCCCATCCTACTGGACATTCTACCACCTAATGAGACAGGTCTTTCCGCTGAGTCTAACAACATCCCATCTGAACAGACAGAAGAGGATATGCGTGCGACGCATGTACTGCCAGGATCGGTAGTCTCCGATTTTCGGAACGGCTTCCGTCGAGGATGTCCCGCCAGTACGCAGCGTGGCTTCAAGAATTGCTGACTTTATAGCGTCCGGGAGCCCCATAGCGACAACGCTGCGCAAGTCATGGACTACGCAAGTCACGGCACAGAAGCCACACCACATGTCAGCACGAGAACTTCACCCCAAGTTAGTGCAGATGTCTAATCGTACCGAAAAACATCCCTCAATCCGCCGAAAATTGTGCAGACGGCTGCATAAGATGCGACTTGTTTCGTTGCCGGATCCACCATTCGCTGCCCTGTTTTCTAAAATGTGGTGGGACAAAAAAAAAGCGTTCTGTGATCAACCTGCGACCATGTCGATCAAGTCGGATCGCCCGCCAGAACCATCTCCAAGAAAACCACAACCCCGCAGGAAACTTCTACCACGAGAATGCCTGCTCGGTCCACCAAAGGAAAATCGAAGTCCAACTGCTTTCTCTGAAAAGTCGCAGCGTGGCCGTGGCTGTAGACTGCCACGAGCGAGGAAGATGAGGCAGAGTAAGAACAGCTGGCCCGGGATCGGGTGTTATATATATATATATATATATATATATATATATATATATATATATATATATATATATATATATATATATATATATATATATATATATATATATATATATATATATATATATATATATATATATATATATATATATGTGACGCTACGATGACTGGGTGACGTGGCTTGGCTCATACCCCATGTTTATTCTACTCTCCACTTCTTCCTTCTCGGCTTCTACCAAGCGTCCCTGCCTTTTTACGTCACAGGATTCCCCCTCCCCCCGAAAAGATGGCACCGGTTACAAACTACAACAAATTGAAAAAGAGAATAAACAAAACAAAGGCCAAGTTCACAGTTTCACATCCCGACGGAGTTTCACAATCTTACTGAATCTTCAAGCCCGACGAAGCAGTCCGGTGAACTCTATAACAACTCTGGTGGGCGAGGCTGACTGTTGCGTTCCGGACAGAGCGGGATACACGTAGATACTGACAGTACTGCTAGAACTCTTGTTCGGGCTGACCAAGGTTGGAACGCTTTGTTGCATTGCCAGCTCAGATGTCGTCGGTGTTGTATTTTTCGCCGTGAATGGTGCAATCCTGATGCTTCTTGCTTGCGTGCTTCTCGACAGACTGTGATGGAGTGCCTGAGTGCTTGCGGTTTGCAAGCAGTGCTTCCGCGTCTTTCTCGGTGCTTTCTGTGGTGTTGCAGTCGGCGGAATAGCAGGCGCTGGGAGCGTTTCTGGCGACTTTTCTTTGTGCGAAAGTGTCTGACGTCTAATTGGTTTGGAGATCCTATTTTTTGATGTTCTTCAACTGGTGAACGCACTTCCATTGAATTTGGCGTTCGCCGATGCCCTCGTTGCAGTCTCTCTCGTTGTTTTCTGAGTTTGTGAACTTCGTTTTGCTTGCTTTGCTGGTGCTGCTCAGGAGATGGCTGTAGTGGCGCCCCTTCTGGAATCGGGCATTCATTTCCTTCGAGGTTTGACGTGTCCTGTAGACAGCTGATGCATGGTGAGCTGGTGTCTTGCTTATCGGGCATAGTTGGTAATGTGCCATCATTATGCTCTTCAAGGGCTTCTTCGCAGTTCACTGTGAGTGGTTCTTGCGCCTGGTAGCTTGTGACGTTCGATGCGTCGGAGCCTTCAGTGTTTCTTCCACTGTCGAGTGTGTATGGACTGGATGGCGATGCATGAACCCGTGTGGATGGAGCATGGCTCGAGAGGGTATTTTCCCGATGCGCCAGGTCATCTACCATAAATACGGCGTCCTTATAAGGCAAATGATGAGCGTTAGGAGCGCTTGAAGAACCGCGTGATGAAAACCCAGGTGGTGGACCATGTAGGCGAGACGAAGCATGAAAGGCATCAGTAGGGTGACCGACGTCTCGTGTCGTATGTTGGTGCCACGACTTTGGAAATGCCGACTTTCGTGCACAAGGGAGCTGTGCTTGACGGTCGGGTTTTTCCCTATACACGCATGGCCTTCTGTAAGTAAACGCATGTGCCACTTCGTCTTGAGGCAATTGTCGATTCACGCTGGAAGTTCGAATGCTTGACGACTGCTTAGGAAATTGACGATAGTGTGCAGTTGTTTCTAGATGGTTGGCAATGAGTAAGTCTTGGTCATAGTCATTAAAACGGGTAATCATCTCCTCTTTGATTTTTTGCCATGACTCGTCGTTCTCGAATATGTGAGTTAGGTAAAATTTAAATGCCTCACCGGTGACGTAGTCGCTGAAGTTCGTAACCATCTCCCGTTCCGACCAAGATGCAGCGGTAGCATGGAGTTCGAACAGGTTGAACCAGTCCTGTACGGGTCCGTCGTCCGCTGATCCGGTGTACTTGGGGATGTCGAGGTCAGCCGATGGTTCTGTCATGGGGCTGGTCGTTGTCCTCCTAGGCGATAATTCGGTAGTCAATGTACGGTCAGGGCGTCTTCTGGGGAACTGCGTCGATGATGAGTGACTGATGAAGGGGCAGGCAGGTCTCCATCCTGTCGACTTGTGTGACGCTACGATGACTGGGTGACGTGGCTTGGCTCATACCCCATGTTTATTCTACTCTCCACTTCTTCCTTCTCGGCTTCTACCAAGCGTCCCTGCCTTTTTACATCACACACACACATATATATATATATATATATATATATATATATATATATATATACGTTCGTGCATGAATTGAACGTGCTTACACTGTGGCAATAACGAGCGCTCAAGAATGATGAACCAGCGTAATCACAGCGATGAAAGGCAATTATTTTATTATGAATAATCACCTTTTAATTGCATGATTGCCCTAAAGCGAGCGATTTCACAGAAAACACGACTTTGTTGTCTTCGCAATCGAGCAAATGTCAGAGTAAACGACATATGCATACGCCACTAAAATCACGAGGCATAAGAGACAGCCCTATTGCAACGCAAGGCGGTGCTTACTTCTTATGAAATATGACAATATAACCGTTTAAAAAAACAACTTTGTAACTTACCGTGCCAGGTGTGGCTGGAGAGGTTTCCACACTAGGCTGATAAAAAGAAGAGTGAGAGGAAAAGAAGACGGTCATTTGAACACAGCGGTATTCAAGTTTTACTATCGGTGTAAGTTATATGTAACTATACCTCACGAAAGTACAACTCTCCTAGCACAGAGTGTGAAAAGCCAAGTCATTTGCTCAAAAACAGTCCACTCTTTAATGCTTTTACCCACTGTTTACAACATAAACCGTTCGTTCATTCCTTTATTCGTTCGTACGTCCATTCGTCCATCCGTTCTTTCGTTTGTTCGTTCCTCCGTTCATCGATTCATTCGTTCGTTTGTTCAATCGTTCGTTATTTCATCTTTAACAGCATTCATGCACGCCTTAGTACAGGCACACTTTTGTTACAAAGCAACATGACACACGAAACGCGAAGAAATAGTTGTAGAGGAATGCGGCGAAAAAAAAAGACGGAAATTTATCAAAGGAAAAAAATCTAGTGGCTAGGTAATTCTTGACGTATCTTACTGCGCTTCTAAAACAAGGACGCAGAGAAAGTAAAGGACAACACGTGGGCACGTGCTGTTCTTTATTTTTTCTGTGTCTTTGTTTTATCAGCGGAGCCAGACGCTTCAGCAATGAACATTCGCCTACTAACCCAACTTAGGGCTCTTCTTTAACTACGAAATGCACATTTAAAATTGTGACTACCATACTGCAGATATTTTGTTATTACGCGTGTATTAAATTTAGCTGTACAGCCTCCTAGGATAGACAGGTGAGTGGAAGAAGACAGCAGAAAGCATGCCCGGGTGGAGGTGACAATTTTTCTATTCCCTTCACAGCCACCGTCAGTAAGGCGCGTACCCGATAGCTACCGCGTAGTGTCGCTGGAAACCCGACGGTGTGCGTGGCCAGAGCGAAGCCGCTCCCGTAAAGTAGGAGGGAGATGTAATGAAAGCTGATCACGTAGCGCGAAATTTGACACATGACACGAGGATAGATGAAGACAAATTTGCGTGCCTTGTGATCGGTTATCAGCAGTTTCGCACTATGCGAACACACCTAACTCTATACTTTTGTAATGACATCTTCGATTTAATGGGCTGCTTGAAAACGACGGAGTGCGTACCGTTTCAGAGCCTTTCGTCTGCCGGGATCCATGCGTGGAAGGCAAAAGTCATAGAAAGAGAACAGAAAGGCAATAATATAGAGTGAATTCCACAACACTGCTACGGGGCCATGCACGTGCCCAGGTAATGTTACTCGAGATATGTAGTTCAAGCTTATTTCTTGTCTTATATTCTCCATTTATAGACTATGGTATTCTCCATCTCTAGAAGAATGTACCGACGTCATGATTGGATAGGCTTTCGTAAACTCAGCTCCCATCTGGCATTTCAGCCAATAATTTTTTTTATCGATTGTCGTTCTTTGTGGCGCCGTACAAACAGCGCCGTAGCGATTTTTCACGGTACTTAGTTTTGAATGTGAAGCATTTTTTAGGAAACTGCAGGCACTTTGAGCCCTTCTTTCTACGTATCTCTTTAGTCGCCTACGTCTGGGTGCTCTCGTGATCACCTCTTTAAGTTGGGAAGGAGCGAAGTTATGGGATGGTAAGAGTGTTTGGCGAATATGTATGGCTGATCACGAGACCAATAATAGAAAGTCATGTCGCGCACATCGACAAACGCTTTCCTCTAGACACGTGTGGGACATAGTCGTATAGAACGGGACGCGGTAGGCGGGGTCAGCCACATGCGATTGACAGTTTCTATATACCCTTTAACAGCGAGAACAGACAGTCGTAATAGAAATGCGAGGGTGTTAGGAAAAATTGACATCGGCAGCGTTGAGCTGATACCAGCGAAGAATAAATGTAAGGGTGCCAGCTGGAATCAAACCCGTGAATTCTACCATAGAGCCACGGCAGGTTTTGAAGCAGCTTCGGAAAAAGACCCAATGCAGGCGTAATATGATCGAGATATGATTGAGATCGAGTCTTGAGGTTGCAGTGTCGATAGTTATTTTATGAACATTGTAAATGCACTCCTGTAGTACATGTGTCACATCAGGTAAATTTCGATCGTATATGTACTTATATACCATGCACTAACGTTGTCTACGTAGCCATGGGCGGCGCTACCATCTTCGCAAGCACAAGCGACGATCGCCTAACCACTTCTGGCATTGTCACCTATGGGGCTGTTGGCATCGTTACTCAACTTTAAACAACTAGTTACATAGAAAATATGATACCATACATATCTTCAGATATGTACAACATTTGTTTATTCACACTTGTGTATATACAACGTATATTTAGATATGTGCAACACTTGTGTACGTGCGAAGATATGGACAACATTCCTACTAATAGAATTGAGTAATGTTGGCATAGCGTGTTTCATTTAGTGTGCAATCGTTTGTGCCAGCGTGAACTGACCTGGTGCGTGGAGCTTGTCGTACAACACTTGAGTATGTATAAGCCTATTAGGTGTTTCTGAACTTTCATTGGATGTTCGGTGGCGCTGTGCTTTCACATCGTATGTTTTACTGTATTGCATATTATGATCTTAAGAGTTTTTATTACGGCATATTTTGACAGCTAAGTGAGAAGCAGTAGCCGGTGCCACCATAGTGGCGCCAACATTTACTTTCCATCATTTCAATAAAAAATACACACGTGTGCATACCTTCATAGTTTCCTAAAGGTTCTCTCAATAACAGTAAACTACGTCACAGTCACATTCACTCTCCATGCTTCGCATAACACCGAATACCATGGTGAGTGTGAACTGCCTAATTTTTTTTCATTGAAGCTTTATATTTTATGCGCAGCGATCATAAACGGCCAGTTTTTGAAAACATTTTATGACCAGTATCATGACATCAGCAGCGTCGTGGCATCAACAGAATCACGGGTGGCCGCGAATGAGACTGGGACTCGTGTAGTACGGCCGGAAGAAGGCTATTGTTTTTCGACGAGATTTGTAGCGAAGAACGCAGATACGCGACCAATACGTGGCCGAGCAAGAGATTTGCAGTATCTCTTGCTCGGGTTTATGTCACGTGCCGTCGGCGTCAGCACTCACACTACGCACGCGCGACTCTCCTCCTTCCATCGCTCTAACAGCGGTGTGTTACTCTTTCCACTTCTATAGGTTCCCCCCTGTCGCCTCGAAACGCCGACGCAGTGTGCATCTGCTAACCTACGCGCACTCACTCCCCTCTACTCTAAGTGTTCATCATCCCCGCGGTGTTTACACTACGATTGCGCATGCGCATCTCGTCCCCTCTCCATCTCCTCTCCTACGCTACCTCTCTCTCGCCTTGCAATGCCGACGCAGGCAGCGTCTGCTATAACCAGTTTCCTTATAAAAAACAAACAAAAAAATGAATGGTTGCGCTGCGCAACCGTTCACAGGCCACCCCGTATATTGTGGCACTGAATCTTGACCTCCAAAGAAGTGTCGGTGAAAAATTTGGCCTCTGCGTTGATGAACACTTAAAATTCGCAGCATGTGCGTAAACTAAAGATGGACTGTGGGTCTCTGTGTCCAATCAGAGTATTCTGTTGTTCACGGCTCATTAGTAGCGATTGGCATCTTTCAGTAAGAAACACCGGTTCATCGCTGCGCGCTTTGCTGCTCTCCATGTTTCTCGACTGCGCGACACCGCGATGAGCGCCAGCGTCAACGTCATCGCCAGTGTAAGCGTTAGCGCCCAATGCTTCGCATACATACATGGTTCTCTTGGTGGGAGATAGTGTAAGCTTTATCTCTAGCATGTTTCAAATGATATTTGTACCTTTTGAAAAACAGTTGAGCTTGCAGTTCACTGAGTGCATAACAATGAAACCATTGGATATTCATTGGCGTATAAATTCGTGCAAAGCAAACAACACTGCAAACACCAAATTCAGTGAAATGAGAAGAGACTGAGCATGCATGTATAAAGTGATGTCAGAAAATACACACGGTGCTTTTCAAAGTGCTCCGCATTCGGTACTTATTTTCCACACACAGGCAGCACCTCTAGTCTGTAAATATTTCCTTACCGTTCTTGATGGAGGCACCGCTATCCTTGTGGCGGGTCTGGTCTAAAGAAGTGATTAGGTGAGTACTGCGAATTCTAATGTTTATAGTTGGGTGCATGAGCACCGTACTGTAAAATTCGTGTTCGGGACTTAATGACTTGTATGTTAAGCAGACGTTTTCACTATAAGTCAGGGCTCTAACTGCAGATAGTAGCTGAGTATTACTACCGAAATGGTCCAAATTGAAAGGACAGTCACCTTCAGCCTGCAGGGGCGTAGCCGGAGGGGTGGCACTCCAGGCCTCCCCCAAAATTTTTGTCACAATGGTATAGAGGACAGAAAATGACCATTTTAAGGAGGTGCTCTCCCTCAAATATTGAAGGTGCCCCCCCCCCCACCCCCACCCCCAAAAAAGAATTTCTGGGTACGGCTCTGCCCGCTAGCAATCATTTCTAATCAGTTGATGCTCTGAAAACCGACGTAGTATTTACTAAGTCTACGGCTATATTTCCTGAATTTGATTGATTTCCTGGGCTGAATAGGCGTTAGCACGTGCAGCAATTAATATTGTCGAAAGTTAATAAATTGTTGTTATAATTTTTTTACATATTTCGGCGTAAATGCTCGCAACTGACTGGTACGTACTCAAAGAAAATTATAGCTGCGTCTAGAATGACTGCACTTTGTACTTATATGATTGATTGATATGTGGGGTTTAACGTCCCAAAACCATCATGCGATTAGATATCGCTATTTTACAGTGATAACTTCAAGTTACAATGTGACTAAACATATGCATAGTATTTTTTAAGTCATTGTAAGGGCTCTGTTGGTCGTTTCACTGAACTCAATCCTTGAGTTGGACATATGGAGTTTCCGACAGTGTTAATGAATGCGAAACTACAATATAACGAACATATTTACGGGCACTATGAGGTCTCACACAGTATCAATTTGCATATTTTAGTGCAGTTGAGAACATAATTATAGAAATATAGCCTACAAAAAGTAAAGAGTGATGCTCGTAGAAAAGGTCCAGTTTTTATATTTTGGCTTATTCTGTAGGCCCGTGTGCTCAAATTTGGGTGCACGTTAAAAAACCCCAGGTGGTCAAAATTTCCGGAGCCCTCCACTACGGCGTCTCTCATAATCATATTGTGGTTTTGGGACGTTAAACCCCACAAATCAATCAATTATTTTGGCTTATTGTGTCTGCGCGTTCACATAGTTCTTTGGTGGAATGTGTTAAAGATAACTTATTTATTTTAAAAAATCAAGAAACTAGCAAATGAAGAAGCTCTTTTTACTATTTTTAGGCAGCAACAGCTCTAGCAAATGATGGACTTGTCACTATAATCAAATACAATTACTGATTGCAATTTCACATTGTGAATTATAGGGCTGCACCAAACATCATCTGACTGTCACTTTGTTGAAAATTTTGTCCTTGCAGATAACGTCTACCGGCGTAAGAGATCTGCTCGGTTGTGCAACTAGAATAATAGAAGGCGTTAAAAGTGAACGTAAGTAGCTGAATAATGTAATGACAAGATGGTCATTTGCTTTGTCTGTAATATTTGTCATCCTTGTAGTAATTCTTAGCCCTTATTAGCGGGGACAAATATTGCCTCAAGTTGTTCGATACTCTCTGAATACGAACGTCGCTTCCTGCTTTTGTGAATTCCGGGACATCAACTGGCCAGCAAAGTGCGCCATGCAGCACTGGACTGCACGTGTCACCACAGCACGCTTTAGATAAAGATAACTTGCAGCTCATAGTAGATGGAGTGGCCCGCGGCAAGACGCAAGACGTCCAAATTAGCCAGCGCAGGACAACCCATGCGAAAAGCTGTGTATCTTAAGTTAACGGGCACATGTTCGACCTTAATAAGTTGTGGTTTTAGTAGCGGGCGCTGTATTTGTTTACTGCAAACTGGCGGATTACGCACCCTGCAAGAAGATCCTGTTTGACTCTACGCATTAGATGCCACAACTTTTTTTTCCTCATTCATGTTTGTGTTGGCTCGGTGGACGAGCTTGGACGTGTCTTTATTGTACGTGGCGGCACTCTTGTTTATCCGTTGGTTTTTCATCTGAAGAGTGGCATCTGCCATTGCTTTGCGATCTGTGTCTGGGTACGTAGCAAGAAGCTCCCTTTGGAGGTCGGCTCAAATTAAAAAGGACTCTTCACGGTTACCGAACCAGATATACGTAATGTTCCAGTGCCACGTTCACGCAATGAAGTTTCCTGGCTTCGTCCCAACCGTTGAACCTGGTGATGCGCTTCAAGCCATCGAGCCAGTCCTCGGCATCATCGAAAATGTCATCGCGAAAGACCTATGGGGCTCGGGGTGGATCTACGACAATATTCGATTCAAATGACGTTACTCGGGTGGTCATCGTAGTGGATTCCGAGTTTGCAGTCTTCACTGATCGCGAGAAATCAAGATGGTACACAACTCGGGCTTCTCACCATGTAGGTGGCGACTCGTGCGTTGGTGTATAGGAGTCACTTTCACTGGATGTAACCTTAGGGAGACTGGGCTACGCTTCTAGCCTTAGGTAGGCTTCAAATCATACCCTTGCAGCACCTCCACCAGTTTCTACCGAACAAATACAGCGCCTGCTGCTAAAACAAGTATTAATTCAACTCCAACATGTGCCAGTCTACTCAAGATCCACAGCTCTTCGCGAGGGTTTTCCTACGCTATCTAGTCCTAACCTCGTCGACTCCTTCTGGCGTCTATCCGCATGCAGCTCCTTCTACGAGCCACCAGTCTTCTTTTTCCAGATTGTGGTGTGGTGACACGCGCAATCTAGCACTGTATATAGCGCATTGCTCGCCAGTTTGTGGGGGGAATTTCACAAAAGCACTGATCAGCGTGCATTTTCAAAGGTGGTCGAACAACATGTGGCAGTATTATGTTTCTATTGTTTACTTTTATTTTTTCTGTCAATAGCCTATCTGCTTTCTATAGGTGACAGTCATCGTGCAAACTGTAGATTTAAAGCGTGATAATTTAATAATATGGTGCAAAGTGTCAAAAAAGTTTGTGTGCCGCTTACCCGGTGCCCTCGAGTACTTGCTGGTCTGCTTCCCTAAAGACGTGGGCGAAGTTAGTTTTTCACTGTTATGCATATACGAAAAACAGATCGTCGTCGTACTTGTGGTGCTTACCAGTGTTCTTGTGTATTCACCCGTTGTCAGTGTTCGACGTTTTTGGGTGGAGTGGAGACGAAGCTCTGAAAGTGGCTGTATTCTGTGATTGACCTTACAGGTATCATTGTTGTGTAAAAAAGTACAGGCTCTCAGCAACTGGGAAGTAAAAGGGGAAATCCGTGGTGCGCGCAGTCATGCGCACACTTGAACTTGAGAGGGGAGCGCCCACTGCATCGTTCTATCTATGACACACCCAAGCCAGTAAGTGGCGCAGTAAGTGGCCAGAGCAATGCGCCATGCCGCACTGCAGCTTACCTTAGCGCGCTTTCGTCGAAAGTGCTCCCCGATCATAGATCTTCATAACATTTACTGGAGAGGCCTCTGGCGCTGCGATCGTTCAGCAACCGCAGAGATTATGGGTATGACATAGATTTGCCCATAGTCTTCGTACTTGTGGGCGGTGAATTGTACTTGTGGCTGCGTGTATTGCTGTGTTTCGGTTTCGTTTCGAAGGAACAAACGTACTCTTGTGAACGTCGAGACTCGATTTGAAAAGGTAAGCCTAAAAGAATAATGGGGTAAAGCGCAAGCGCTCAACATTTGCTGATCTTTGTTTCGTGACAAAATAGCTTCAAGCCACACGAACACACACGAAGCCAGAAGCAGGCCAGAAGTACAAAGACAAATCTGCGTACTACCCACCATTCCCATGCTCGCTGAAGCGCCGAGCGTTGCAGCTCCCATAGACACTAGCGCCAGAGTACCCTCTAGTGTAAAGTTATAAAACTGTACTTCCTGATGATGCGATGCACGCATGACTAGAATAACCCCACTGCAAACAAGACGGGCATGTGCAGAGTTTCATGCTGGCATAGGTAGGCGTCATTGATAGTACCGTGCAGCACGCGCTTTTGTGTTTAATTTCATGAGGCAAGGCGAGAAACCAATGTCTTGCATGAACGGCTGTGCCGTGAAGTGTAATTCTACGGTGATATAGAAACCCCTAGTTATATACCCAGTCTACAATTATGCATTTCTCAAGTGTAGGTCCACACGTAAGCTTCATTAGGTGCTTTGAACAGAGCATAATTGTGGTCCTTGAGCCTCACTTTTATGGACAATGTGCTGAAATCAATGGCGGTGTTGAAAGGGAAGCTTTGTTTAGGAGTCATAGAGAAAAGAACAAGAATTTTTTGTGTTGTTTGCAGCTGATAGCCATTTATGACTATTGGGGGAGGGCGTGCAGTAGGTATGTAGTACTTTGGTGATAGCGGCTTGAGGTCTTGGAACGAAACGTGCGAGCTATGCAGTTATGCAAGTCAGAAATAGCGAGTATGTCAAGCAAACTTTCCACGTGAGTGGGAAAACTTTGTGTTAGATGGGACTCCAGTGATTTTGGTTATAGCACTCAAGAACAGCCTATTATATTTGTAAATATTACATCAGCCCCTTTTGTACGTGAAAAGTTCAATCCACTCTTCTCTCTACTAAGCACATTTTCACATGTAGATTAATAGCTGCAATATTTCAAAAAGCAGCTGTTCTAGTGTCTGAGCACTTGTTCTGTCCATATAATATTTCTTGCGTATATGTTATTTTTTGGCTGTCCTAGGAACTGCCATGGATTTTCTTCAGTGTCGCCATTACATGAAAAACTGTCTTAATGCGCAAGTGAGTGAAATGCGTGTTTTTCGTTACTGATTTGAGTACTGACAAATTTCTTCAACTTGTTTGCCAAGTGGTAAGGTTTAAGTTTTTCTTATTAATCCCTTTTTCACCTATAACAGTACAAGTTAGGGGAGAACAAACTTTCCTTACCGAAGGTGTTGATGAACCGGGATGTGATGGCCACGTCGTATCGCTTGCTTTGGTCTGAAATGTAGGAAAACAGTGACCTCAATTAGTTATCACTTTTATGCTCGAATCGGCATTCAAAGAACACAGTCAGGAGAAAACATGTGCTGCTATTACAGATGTTTAAAGTGCTTTTGCTCTTGAAGACGTAAAACAACACAGTTTTAATATACAACATAAATCAGTTCAATAATTTATTCCATATGAGTTCGATGTAATTGGTTTTAACTGCCGTAATGAAGAAAATAAGCGCCAATGCCTCCAAACAACTACCCTATCATTTCTGATTCATGCATTTCAGTCGCTTGTAAAGCAATGGGTCATATAATATGTCGATTGTGCTTTGAACACGAATTCAGTGCCATGCACAAGTGATTCGATGTGGAATGTTTTTAGCAGATTGGAACCTATACACAGACATTGAAGCTGCGTCAAGAAGTTGGAGTAATCAAATTTCTTATTATTTGATAAGCACTGCAGGCCCCGTAATAGACATTTATCAAAGATAACCTGTCACGGTAGTTAATCGATTCATAATCAGGCAATCCAAGCACACTTTGTTGCATGTGCGCAACACATATGATAAGAAAAAAAATTCTTCATCCAATTTTTATAGGTGCGTTTGTAGTTTACATATTAACAATTCAATATCCGGACTTTAAGTGGCTGGGGAGTTTATTTTGTATAAATTTTTGCCTTGCCAGACAGATATATGTTGAATATGTTCACCTGTAAACAAATAAGGTGCGCAACATAGATGCAACAAAGTTTCAAATGAACAAACGAAGAAAACGACGAGACACAATAACTCATTATTTAAAACACTATGGTCCCCGAACACATCAAGAGACAGTGCTGGTAAGTAATAACGAAATAAAATTTCAAAAGGCACCGATGTCAATATACAAGCAATTAATTGATAACGCCGTAAAACATGGACTGCCAAAAAAAAAACGCAGACAGCAGGTATATGTGAAGTTGCTCTACCATGTCATCAAACTCACCCGAAATTCTTCGCTTCTACATGCACTGTATGCGAACCATGGCTTGTCCTGATTCGACGAGTGTTTCGACGTCCCCGATATGTGGACGACACTTAATCACGTGACGTCCCGAGAAAGACACAGCAGTTTCAAAATACACTTTAGTATTCTGGTCAAAACACACTCATGTCTTAAACATATACAATAACAGCAGTGATCAGATGTCAATACAAATCATTCCCCGACACCCCCCTCAGTGTTGTCAGCTTCTAAAAAAGGTTGAATCGAGTTCAAAACACAAAGGTGGGCTGTAACGCGCGCAAAACCTTTCATCACTCTAATGCATTTCGCATGCATTCACGAATTAGAAGAGTACCAATATAGGCATCATGGCAAAACATGAAACAAACAACCAGATCGAAGAACAAACAAACCAAACAACGAGATCAAACAACCAGAACAGCCACATCAAATGATTCGTCAAAATATACGTATCAAGGGAATCGATGTTATGTGAAGCATGCAGAGGTAAGCCGACTGTGGTGTAATTATGTTAGTCAGCGAAACATTAAAAAAGACAATAAAGATGTGTACAATTGTTAAACGCACAATTTTATATTTATCAGTCACACAAGGTTTACATAAACAGTTCTTTATCAATGTGTAACGATGCCAACAGCTACATGGGTAACACGAATACTTGAAGCCATAAGCTGGTATGTTGCGCTTGTGTTTGCCAAGATGGTAGCCGTGTATAGTGCTACTTAGATCTCCTTCAGTGGATAGTGGTTAACTACACTTTACAACAACGTGGAATGGAGGCTGTTTTATAGAAATGTTTATAACAAATGGAAGCCAGCACTGCGACCATAACTGATGTCCCACCAATATTACGCGCGCATATAGGCTATTTTTCCTGAGCAGTTTCGAGACCTGGCGTAGCTCTGTGGTAAAAGCTATGCAGGATATTGACGCACAATGCTTGAGTTCGACTCCTGCTGAGACCTTGATATTTATTCTTTGCATTTATTGGGCCAACGCCGTAGATGTCGCTTTTCCTTATTGATCTTGCGCTTGAATTTGCAATGTCTGTTCTCGCCGTTCATGTGTAGACATGAACTGACAATAACCTGTAGCACATACCCGCATACCGCTGCCTTTGGTTACGGCTATGTGCTATGCGTGTGCCAAAGCAAAAGTTTGACAATGTACCCAACTGGATTTTTACGTTATTCATGTCATCATCATCACAACACATACGTCAAGGTCATCACGAGAGCGCCCAAACGTAAGAACCTAGAAGATAGATAGATAGATAGATAGATAGATAGATAGATAGATAGATAGATAGATAGATAGATAGATAGATAGATAGATAGATAGATAGATAGATAGATAGATAGATAGATAGATAGATAGATAGATAGATAGATAGATAGATAGTGCTCAAATCACCTGCAGGTCTCAAAGAAATACTTCACAATTAAAAAAGCGTGGTTTTTATTGAGAAAGTAATAGGCTTTCACCTAATCACTCACCATCGAGCGAGAAAAGATACGATATAGATTGAGCGTGGAGCGAGGAGAGGGTGGGTAACAAAGATAAAGGTAAACACTTATGCATTTACGCAGGTCAGCACTTCCATATGCGAAACATTATACTGGGAAAGCATATTTTTTGCAACATTTGCAGAAGTAAGAGCACAAATAGGTCTATTAGGAAATATATAGTATCAGGATGTAACTTTTCTACTGAATCTGTGACATGTTTGATTGTGACACTTAACAATATGGTATTGCAATAAAGCACCTCGTGCACAAGACTAACAGTTCGTGCGCATAACTTTACTCTATCCGAAGCACTACACACTGTTTTCCTGGTTATTCGCTTCAACTAGGAATCACAAATTTGTATGCGTCACCATAACCTCATGTGAAGTGAACTGAGACTCCTCCATGTAGTCCTGACAAGTTACCATTCACTATATATAAATAATTATTATAGTATATATAAAATTGGAAGTAGGTGTTCCCTTTTTGATTAAGTGCAAAATGCAGCCACTTTCTTGGCGTACCAAGAAATAACTGCAGACAATGACAAGAAAGCAATAGTGTATAAACAATAAAAACATATTTATTCATTAGTATATTCAAGGCCCGAAGGCAGTACATTTTAGTTACATCGTTACCGTGACATTTTTATTCGTGGTAACGGTAATATGAAGTCGCTATCAAGATATATGCCATTAACACACAGAAATTAGCTTTCATACTGATGTATCACAATGTTGTTGTGCTGTTTATATATTGCTATCAAATTCAGTTTTCTTTCTCGTTTCAAAATGGCGAAAATCCTTAATCTTACGTTTTGTAGGTGTTAATGGCGTTAATGTGTCTTACTGTAAAACGTTTTCATGTTTTGTGGCCATTGTACGCAGGTTTTTTACGCTGATTGATACGAACTAAAAGAACATTCCAAAACAAAGACGCAAATTTGAAAAGAAAAATATTTTGATTTCATTCTCGGCGTGGCTACCGTATGTGCTCTTTAAGGTTTTTATTACATACTTTGCATATAAGCTTTACAAAAAAAGTATTGCATCAGCTCTAAATACAGACAGAAAGGCCGGTTAATAAATTCTCCTATGTTACTTAAAATTATTTTTATCTTTGAAATATGTCTTTAGAGGCTAAAACACTAGTTATTTGCACAATGTTGAAGTTTTTCACATCGAATTGCATTTACCATTGCCTACCAAAAGTGTTCCACGTGCGACAGGTAATCTGGTTTTCCCAGTTGGATTCGTCTGTGAGTTTTAAGAATGTGTTTGCATTTGGTGGCTCAGTAATATGAAGTGTATGCGTATTCACGCAGGCCCCAGTCGCACGAAATGTTGACAGAGCGTTGGTACAATATTGAGGAAGCTACTTTAACGGCGTGGCAACATTCTGTGCTACCGGGGCGTAGGACTACTCACGCCGGGATGAGTTCTCCAGAGGAATGTTTTTTTTTCTTGTGACACAAAACCACGTTCGAAAGAAATCAGGAGTTTTCTGTTGAGACGGGTGCTTTCATGTGTCATTTTGAAGAAATGGTTACCTTATCATCCTTTCACTACACTTCATTTCATGAGCAACATGACAGCACTACAATCTCAAGCAGAATAGTGTTAAGGGACAGGGGACGTAAAATAGAGGTGACAGCAAAACCAAACTCTAATGGGCTGCAAGATCGACAGGTCAGAAAAGGTTTACGTTCTGAATTGGGAGTTAACACCAACGTATCTGCAATAGGATATGCTTTAGTCTAAACTCCCCGTTGTTATAGCGTAGAGGATATGCTGGGGCTTCCCATTGTGACGACTGACCTTCTATTTCCATGATATTTTCTTGTTCGAGATTTGCGTGATGTCTCAGAGTATTTGATTATCTGAGTACGTTATGATCTTTTTGAAGGTCCCAGGCTCATCAATGATATAATTTTTGTGTTCGTGTATTCTTTCTTAATTTTTAAATTGTGTATTTATTTTTCAGCTATTAAAAAAGCCCTTTTCGCAATGGATTTAGTTTTTTTTTCAGTGCCTATTGCTTAGTCTCCAGACTGATCATGGGTTCATATGAACGGCCTTCGTCAAGCTGCTCTCACAGTTCCTAGCATTGGTGCCTTTACAGTTTTATTCTGTCAGATAAATTTCAAATATGTTTAGGTAAAAAAATAAAAAAAAAACCAGAAAGATGGCGAGCTGAAAGCATTTCCAGAACTGAAAAATAAATATTGAAATTGACGCAAACCTTTTCATTTATTACTCTATTGCTCCGTGCCAAATAGCTGTTCATCTCATCGACGTAAGAAGTCTACATCAACGGTTGCGTAAGAGTGCAATGGTTTTTCGTCCTTAGGCTTATCGTTTTTCTGAAGCAGGTTTTTTGTGGTTAAAATGAAACCTTTGCTCTTGCTGCAAAAAAAATTGATATTTTTATGTGTGCCATAAATTACAGTGCAATGCACTGCTGGTACGTGAATGCTTGAAGAACCCAGATTTTGATTCTTTTCAACTACATGCTTTCTGCTTCTCGCAAGGTGTTACACAGAGAATGTCATGCTAAAGTGGCCCAGTTATTAAAACAGTTTTGATGTTCCCGAGCTTGCAGCTATGCTTTCGATTATCGTTGACGTAACATTCTTTAAATACGTCGATGACCAAGGCTTAATACTATGGTATCACTACAATATAAGTGCATATTCGTGCTACTGAAAGTTAGTTATCACGAACACGAAAATCATTATCATTTATATGGAACTACAACCGCTTACCGATACAAACTCATCAGGAGGTGGCGGCTGCGTTATCCCGGTTGATTTTGTCTAGAAGTCTCAAAAATATGGTAGAATGTGTGAGCTGGCACTCCGCTTTGTATTGTTATCATGGATCCGAATCTCCAGCATCTTCATTACATTTTAAGGCAACTCAAAAGAGTTGCTTCAAATAGAATGTGGTAAATGGGATGGCTGTGGTGCCCTGCAAGGGCACCGGAGCCATCACATATGTCAGGCAGTTGTCAGGTAGTTGTCAGGTAGCTTTCGGTAGTCCGATAGTTTCATTGGTACTTTGAAGGGTACCGTCACGGAAGTGTGCATGAAAAGCATCACAGCGCTGTAAGAACTACAGCTCTGTAGTTCGCCTTTTATTTTTTAGTCCTCTTTTTGTCGCGCTAATATTGGTTCAAGATGAGTTGAGTTGTCAGGTAGTTTCAATGGTACCCCGAAGGATACCATTGCCCAAAGGTACCAAACAGTACCGTTGCCACAGTTGCCACACTGTGACTTTGCCCAATCGCCAAAATTTGTCAAAGGTGTCATTGTCACAGGTAGCATTGTCAGTTCCATATAACTATACTTTTTAAACGTGACACAAACTAACGAAATCACTTTCGAGCATTATATGCAATGTTATAATAGCCAGAATATTGAGAAGTGACATTTGTACTTATGAAATCTGAGAATGCAAATTATCAGCAATGTTCTGAGTAGTTTCGCACGTGCTCGAAATAGTTGTTTGTTCTTTGCTTACCACCGCCGTCGTTTTTTCTCTTTCCTCTTTTTCGACGTCATCTCTCTGTGTGTTGAAAAGAGGCATGTGTTATTTTCACGTTGTGAGGTCGATAGTTCAGTGAATCTTCTGTAGCTTAAGTGCTTTAAAAGTTAACTGCCACGAAAAAAAAACGGTTGTCATATGGTGATGTTGACCATAACGAATGTGATAACTGGAACGTTGGTGAGTTGTGAAAAATGTGTATCATTGTTTTGTAGAAGTATTTATTTGCGAATAAGTATAGAGCTGCCGGTAAGCAAGCAATTTAGAAACTCCTGCATGCATGAAAATGCTTCAATTTTGTGTGTAATCCTAGGCTTCATTTTTTTCGGAATAGTATTGGTGAATATGTTTAGCAATATAAGCTTTCAAATATACAAGGAATACGTAATATTTCAATATTTGTTTGGACATGTAATGCTTACCATCATTTGTTGTATTTCTTCTTCCTTTCTTTCATCTTCTGCTAAAATTGGCTGGAGGATCCAATAATAGGTGATGGGTAAGGTGATTTGGAACAACCAATATGTTTGCTGCAACGAGTCTTCCAAGATTGTTCGTTTTGCTGTATTTATAGTATTGGCAAATGTTTTCGTGCGCTGCTACGACTACATCACGCTACTTGTTCCAGAAGCCTAAATTTTAGAGCAAATAATGCTGTATCATCTATAGCCAAGTCTCACAAATTACAGAAATATCGCTGATGCGTTGTTCATGTGGATTGTAAAGCCAAATATCCTGCAGATTTTTCCTGCGACTGTGTTAAAATGAAAGCGAAATAAATTTTTCCATTCAATGTATGCAATAACATATTTGAAAATGCTAAATATGCTACGACTTTCATAGTCTTTATTCAAACTGTTTTTCCTTGACTTGATTACATTAGGAAAACAAAGTACACGTCCTATCTATCATCTTGGTTGCGCTCCAGAGAACAACTAGGCACTTTTTGGCTACGTTCGTCAAGGTTTCCAAGTTGTTTTGTGTTTATCAGGGAATTTAACTGAGTCATTCAGCATGTTATCTAGTAATGCTCCTTTCGTGCTTTACTACACCTTGAGCGATAGTAAGTGCAGAAAAAAAGCAGTATTTAAATGTTATCTCACCACTGCTTCCATTTGGAAAGGACGATTTTCCTAGAATAACGGAAAACACGAAATTGAAAAACCAAGTCTTATGAAAGAAAGCCTATAGTAGTAGTAGTGTTACGGTGAGTGCATAAAAAATGAAAGTTCCTTATGCGCAAGAAGTTCTTCCGTGATAACAACCGCTAGCACCCAACACAACGTTACAAAATGTAGAGATAAAAAGTGATCAAAAAATTAGGGAACCCTAAAGCTTCGCCTTAAGGAGTTCAATGCAATAGCAATCATCGTGTTACAAGCGCGTATTTAAGACACTTAGTGCATGAAACCTTTTCGAATTTGCTATGGATCCACTATACGGGGCATTAAGGGAACCGGCGCAGTACCGTGTGTGTCTTTTATAGTGGGGTAACGGTTTTCAACCACGAAGCCATTATGATAATCACATAGACGCTTGTGGGCAATGGAACGCTTGTACCACGCAATATTACTGCACTACTTCATGTTTCGTGTATACAAGACGCGTGTGTTTGCGAAGAATCGAAGCTACTTTCACTGCTTGTTCCAGCAGAAAAAGTTCTTTCTTTTCATTGTTTTCGCAAACGGACGCGTGGTAATGTGGTAGAACATTTACTTGCCACGCAAAGAACGCGGGTTTTATCCCCACTCAGACCCAGACCACTCTGGCTCGGTCCCCATCCCACTGCACGATTTTTTAACATTTATTTATTTTATTTGCATTGTTCTAGATTTTTTTATCACGCATAAGATGATCATTTTTAGCTTACATCTAACGACGCCGACGCCAACGCCGGCATATCCGCGAAACGAGATTTTTAATGCTCTCGCGTTAAAATTCTTGGTCGTGGTTAGACACATCACCTATATAGTTCCAGTATATTTGACTATCGTGTCAAGTCATCTCAAGATATTGCACGCAATCTTCGACTAATTCCCCTTAAGAAAATTTGAATGCAGGACATTTGAATCATCGCGATATCACCGTTTGCAATGACACTGCTTTTGATTTTCCTCAGTTATTGTGGCTATGACATCGAAATATTGCTGATGTCACATTAGTGAGTAATTCGTCCGCACAAAACTTAGTTGATTCCTTTAACCTGGAGTTGGAATGCTGAATCACTCTCTACGCATCAAGCGTGGTGCTTTTTTGTTTCATATAAACAGCAAAATTGAAATTATAATATAATGCGAAACTGTGCGATAGTGGTAATGCTCAGTTTTAAAGGAAGCGCAGAAGGCGGCCACTTCAAAGGGTTCTGAAACACTTTTTCAAATAACGATCAAATGAATTCAGTGAAAAATGTTATTGCCTCATGAATTCTACACCGCGAAAATTTTAAGAATCCGTCTAGTGCAAGTGGAGTTAAAAATATTTGTCGCATGCTGCAATTGCATTCTCTCTTCTCTCGTCCCGACGAAAGCGTTGGAAACTAAGCAGAAAAGATGGCAAGGGCAAAAAAAAAAAAAAACACATCACGTGTGCTTAGTGATTTTGAGAGCTTTTTCTTCTTTTTTTCTTCGAATGAGTGACTTTTTCAGTGTAATCACGCGTGAACACTGGTTTAATGAGCGGGAGCGTCACAGCGATAATGTTAGACCAGAGCCGCAAGCGCTCTTACAAAATCTACCTAGTCGTCGAACCCACCCCTCAAGCTGGCACAGGCATATTCTCTCTGAAGTCGGTCGGCCGTAATTGCTTCGCAGAGTACTTGCCAACCTAGTTGTTGCTAAATTCACTGCTCTAAGTTCTGTCCTTTGTGATGGTAGCTTTGGAATGCCGCATGATAATATGAGGTGAGAGGTGGATTCTTCTAACCTAACATGGGCTGCTCTCTTAACTAATGTAAAACACCAAAATTTCGCTAATTTGAAACTAAAGTTCCAAACTCCTTAAACGAAGTGAAGGGAGAACAGTAAAAGACGAATCTTCTTGGCGCTTTTTGGCCATCACTAGCCCTTGCGATTATAAAGAACATAATTGTTTAAATGATTTGTCTATTCATTCTCGGACCCTTTGGTTATCCTGCAAGTAAATGATGACTTTTAAAGCCCAAGTACATTAACTACAGTCTTTCGATATACAGATTACAATACTCCGAATAACCACGTGCCTAAATAGGATGATTCAGAGAGAGAGAGAGAGAGAGAGAATAGATCGTTTGACTGATAGTGCTCTCTGTGTAGAAATGAAAGAGCAGAATATTTGCTATGTAGCAAAAGTTTGCGGGATGTCTAGCGCGTGGCGGAGCGGCGGAAAACTGCATTGCTGCGCCGTCTACTGTGCCATGGCGTGGTTTCGAGTCTACCGTACGCAGCCTCAGTGATTACCAACGGCATGTTTAGACAACGCGCCACTGCGGGATCTGATTTTGGAGGCCGTGGTCGATAACCTCGACACCATGGTGCTCGTCACAATAGTCAGCGCTGCAATGCAGTTTTCCGCCACTCCGCCACGCGCTGGGCATCCCGCGAAATTCGCAGTTGACCGTACATGATGAACAACAGGTAAGGCCTGGTACGTGATTTTCCGTACAAGCTACCCGTGCTCAATGAAATGCCAAAAATCCCGTTTAGTTCATGAACGAAAACGGGGAATTCAAACGCTTGTTTTTCGCTTGCATGACAACATTATTTCAAACTTAAAGACAAAAAACCAAGTATAGGGGATGTTGTTTGTGATAATTATTACGTAAATGCGCCAAATGTAAAGGGGACAAAAAAGTAACTTGCCATTAGCAATATCCAAACGTGGCACTTTCGAATAGCGAGTCCGATGCTCTACCAACTGAGCTGCAGAGGCAACCCTCCCCCCCCCCCCCCGTCCGTCAAATTTATGGCATATACATATATGAATAGAAGCCTCAATGTATTTGCGCCGTTAGTAGCCATGACGTTGAGTCATTTAGCCCCGTATGTTAACTGGAAAAATGCGAAATTCTGTATGACAATCAATTATTTGAAGTGTTGTATACAGTAACTTCCGAACTTAGCTGGATTCAGTCTTTCAGGATTCGAAACCAGAGAGTTGTTTCCTGGCTAAGCAATGCATAAAAGGCAGTGTTGGCGCAAGACTTTCTGCAGTTCCTTGTGTGTCAGTTCTTTCTGTTATGTTTCGAGCACCATTTTCTGGCTTTGAATTATGGTTATAATCTTCCATAAGATGTTGTCTTAGCCTAATTGTTTGTTTGTTCTTTTAAGCATTCGTAGCCGCAACGTAATGGTGCGCAACTATTAGCTTCTTCCGAAAACAAATCTGAACATTTTCCGTATTTTTTACAGAATAAAACTTCACACTACCAGCTTTACGAATTTTCGTCCTTGCAGAAGTAGCCTTAGCATTCAACGGTAGTCATGCCCTGTCTGAAACCTTGATTTTCCCTTATGCTCACCCACTTAACTTCAAATATAAATAACGTTTGAAAACTGCACAGTTATTGAGGCTCACTTGCATTGTACGCACATTGAATATTCTACCACTACCGCATTTCCGAACGTGTTTCTAATCTGATTGGGAAGAGACTATGAGCAGTCCAATGAATGTGTTTTCTCTCACCGGTACAAAGCCTTCATCTGGCGGAGCATGCGTTGTTCCTGTAGGTCTTGTCTGGGCATCAGAAAAATACAACGAATTACAGTCGAAGCAATCTCGTGTGTATAGCGTCGTGGTCATTTCACCAGCACTTCAAATGAGTCTCATTGGACAATCCTGTCTTCCGGCGTGGATATTGTTACCTAGAGTTCATTTTTCACAGTTATATTTCTCTAGCATTTGAGCGAAAGCGTGTGATCTTGGTGAAGACACGGTGGATTTGCAGTGCTAGTACTGATGTGTTGCAGGTTGGCTTCATTGCGCTTGCGGCTAAACATTTGTGATGTGGAGATATTGTAGAACCGTTTCTCTTGCTGGTACGTTTTGTGTGGTTACATCAGCTTGATATGTTGACATAGAATCTTCTGTATTGGCCAGACAAATGTTTATGAAATAGATAAAATGACTGAGTTTTGATCAAGGTTTTGAAGCGATCTAGCGATAACGCGCGTTTTCTCACATCACAGGGTGAATGTGATTGCCGAAACAACCTTACGCGTATCTTCTTATTCGTTTGTGTTGTCATTGTTGTGTAATTCATCCTTAGCTTTGGTGTGTTCTGTACAGTGAATAATTTAGTGCTATCAATGAATAGCATTCGTTTTCTGGGCAGCACATCATGCTCTAGTGTGTGGCGGCTCCACTTTGTTTCCACCATTGAAGGAGTGAACATACAGAAAGTACCGTCACGCAGCACATGCCTGAACATTGTGCTGCGTTACTATGCTGTGGTTTCAATGTGGGTGCCATATTTTGTTTTGCGTACCAGTGGTGTTAGTTGCCCGTTTCTGGCACTTTGGTCATCTCTATGTCAGTTACGAAAAGAAACAAGCATCTTGTACACAATTTGTTATATGTGCTCGTGCTCGAATCCATACTTATTAGGTTCCACATCACTAATCTGTGTGCCGATTTCACAAGTGATCAACTACATGATGTAACAATAAAGACGCATTTTTCAGGCAGCATCCAATGTTATTACTTTCTAAACAGAGAGTATACAAGAAGAGAAAAGTCAGGAACGTTAACCAGACAAGCGTATGGTTTACTACCTGGCACTGCGGATAAAAGACTACCGATTAAAAAGAAGAAAGAAGAGAGAAGAACACTGCACGTACAAATAAGCACAGCCGGTCAGACGGATGAGCATCTCTGACCAACATGACTTCAATGTTCAGACATGCGACAGAAAAATACCGGTCTTTGGTGTGGTGAGCGTGGTGGTTACAAAAGCGCTCAAAACACTGGATTGAGAACCTCCATCAGTTGCAGCAAAGTACGGAGGGGGGGGGGGGGGGGTGCTGGAGTATTTATCTTATTCAAAACACAAATATAGTCTCTGGAGTAGACCGTATTGTCTCCGAGTGCGACTTGTTCATATTGGACATGTACATATTAGTAGTTAGGTTCATGGTTGGCATAGTTTCGATTCATAATTATTGATCATTCAAGGATGCGTACAGGCGGAGCTGCTGTGTACAGTTCTCAAATATATTCATAAAATTAACGCTCGCAGTAGATCAGGAAGAATGTGACCTGTGTGGGAGTTCCAAGTTGATGCTTACCATAAAATGTCCAAGTTGTTCTTCTTCTCCTGTGTTCGTGTCCTGGGGCCATCGCTTTGAAAATGAATATTGGTTGTATTATTTATTATATGCACAGCTTTTCTTCTCGTGCACATCTCTGCCAGAGAGCGTCATTTTCTGCTCTGCCTTTTCTGGGTTATTCCGCTCTGTATATCTGTCTATTGCATTGATGTGCTCATAAGTGTACATTGTTTTATGAGACGCCTACAGAAATTCGGTTCTTTTTGATGAGATACCTTATGCATTTTTGATCAGATCGGTTCCAAGTAACTGATGTGGACGTAATGATTTTCAAGAAAGTAAAGTAAAAGCTTCTGCTGTACTTTATTCTGACATGCAGGCACAACAACCTTAAAATATATATAGCTGAGTTTAACGATGTGTCGTCTGCACAGCATTATGCAAATAATGAATTAATGCAAAAAATTTAAAACCTTCAACAAGCAGAAGGACAATATAAAGAACATCACAACGAGAATTGCCAATTTAACATTATTTGAATGAAAGTGACTAAGTTAGATCGAAAGCACGCAACCTTCGATTTCATATCTGGTGAGAGGGGTGAAGTTGGGCATAGTAAGATGTTCACCATCATACACAAAAAATAATTGAACACCACAGCAATAAATTTTTGGCTACAATATTGCAATTGTACTTTCACAAGACTTTCTAATCATATTTTCCTTGATTTATTTCCACACTGCTGATTTGAAGATTACATTTCATGCCGGCAGCTTAATGTGGGATCAAATTGTTTTTCCTAAATAATTGTTAATTTTGTAAAGCTGCCCACGTATCCACAGTCAGTTTATTTCAAAACGAGATGAATGGAATCACCCATTTTATTATTGTAGTGTCTGCAGCAATTACCATGATTCGCCATAAAACAGCCGTATGTCTTATTTCATTGCGTTGCGTAGGTGAGGTGACTTTTGTTCTAACGCCAGCCTGCATTTGTGAATTCACTCGAATGCATCTCCAATTTCTCGCTATCGAGCCGGGCTGCCCTTCCACAGGTGAAGTTTTCTTTGGCTTATTATATCTTTGCTAACTGCATTAACCTAAACACTCATTCGTTCTGACTACTTTTTTCCATATTAATTCCGAGACAATAAACGCTGTGAATAGGCAAATGTGTTGCACTTAACTCTTTAGTGATTTCAGAAGGGGACGCGCGTAACAAAAGTACCATACTGCGTAGTGCATGTTACGCTCTACTTTGTCTGTGCGTCACATATGCGTTACGTTGTCTCCTTACATCGGGATGTCTCTTCCCAGGTTTTCCTCCATACGAGCCATTTGTGTGCTGTGAAGTGTCAAGCAACACTGTGTTAAAGTGATTACACCAGTATATTGTCATAGAGCCTGATCTCTTTTTATGCCTCACTGCTGTGCTTGTTAGGGAGCAGTTATTCTTGGACAGCAAAATGAAAAGAAACGTGAGCAACCCAATTTTGTGCACCAGAGAGCGACACTTTAGCAATAGCTCACGTGAGAATGGGTCAACGAGGGCTTAAAGTTGATAGACGGAGAAATGAATACTCAGAGAAAAGTAAAAGATGAGGAGATGGTTATGAAATTGCATGCGCGGCGCCCCGATCAGCGTGTGGTCGCGGAAGAGAGGACATCGCGGACGAGAAAACTGTCAGCCACGAAATCCACCAATCATCTATGGTTAGTGCTTGCGTTTCTCAATCGTAATATTCTGGCGTGAATCCATCGTATCCAAAAAAACAACCTTTTGTGAACTACGCAAAGACTATTATTTTTCGCTTATCACACTGTTGTGTGAATATGATCAGGAGCATTAGTATCACAACGTCAATGTGAAAAAGTACCTGACTGATAAAGATACTTGTTACGATACTTCTGTGTGAGTTCGCGGTGAGAAATCACGTACCCGAAAGGTTGGCCTAGTGCGTTCCAGCAAGTACTCACAATGATTGGGAAAATACAAACTCAGTTGTTGAGCCAGATGTGTATTATTACTGCATTATTTAGCGCATTCACGAAAAATTTGCCCCATACAGGCACTCGTGAATGTCTGAATGTGTGCGCAAGGGCATGGGTACATTCAAGGAACAACTTTGTTTTCTGATGGCTCTCAAAATGGCACCAAGTACTTTGTAATTTCAATTCGACGCTTTCTTTATATTCATGCTTGTTTCGTTGTTCTCACGTTCAGCATTAGGCTCACCTATGCCATATATCTTTACAAGCGTTAGTGGTAAAGGAGCTTAATCTAATCTTTGAACGTACCCCAGGCTTCGGTCTTCTCGGCTTACCATCGTTAGAGTGATCATGTGGCTGTAAAGGGCATGAAAAACGTGTTTGTGTCACGTCTTCCCGTATTAAACGTACCAAATGATGAGTCGTATGAATTGAGTATAACCTTGGTTCTGTAAAATCTGGGTTCTGTGTCTGTCTGCACGTGCCCTTATTTATTCCTGTTTTTTACGTGCACTGTAAGAAAACTTACGCAAGGTGAAATACCAACAAGCCCGCATCGCAACTCTCGTGAACTGGGGCTTTGATGACGCCTTGCACGGCTCAGGGTGCACTTCCTGTTCAACAACACGTTTCATTTTGAACACTTTCGTTACGCTTTCTTTTCAACATGCTTTCTGTTTCTATTCCTTCTGCTTTCAACTATAGCGGGACAAAACTTAATATGGACAAGTTGATACTCATAAGTTGTTGAAGGGCAACCCGGAGTTGACATTCACAAGTATATTGCATGAATGGGGCCAGGAAATGAGGTTCCGCTTGCCTCGCAAATTAGAGTGACGAATTTGCAAGTATCATTCACCACATTAATTTTGGTGCAACCTTAGCAAGACGTTATGCACACATCATCGATCCCAACACCCATCGCAACTCTGCTCACTTTCAAGTGCAACAAACATTTGAGCACATGCTTCTCACCTGGCCAGCGTGCACGCGCTAATGGTAGAAATTGGTTTTTTCTAGTGAACAATTTTATAATAGGTCAATAACTGTTGAGGCAGTGTGCCACAGGTGTGGTTATTCTGGAAGGTTTAGCCGAAGATTGCTTCTCATGAGCGACTTTTCCCTTGTAGCTCGGCTCATCAGACATCGCTTAATTCCGTCTTCCGTAGAAATTGCAGAATTA
The DNA here is from genome assembly GCF_043290135.1 of Rhipicephalus microplus. Classification (NCBI taxonomy): domain Eukaryota; kingdom Metazoa; phylum Arthropoda; class Arachnida; order Ixodida; family Ixodidae; genus Rhipicephalus; species Rhipicephalus microplus. Next base: position 59,964,821 of record NC_134709.1, on the reverse strand, counting down.
TTTTAGCCACCACCTCTCGCATCAGCCACACACTTGCTAAAACTATAATTTTTTTTCAACATTCGTAGGTAAACCCCCTTTTTTATTGTGTCCATGAGTCTCTGTCTTTGAGATCAAAAGTACATGCATATCCGGATGTATTGCTGAATATACACGACTTCATCGCATTCAGTGTCCAGCGGTAATGGCTGCTTCTCTTATATATCCACGCTGGAGTGTAAAAGGCGACCTCAGTCTTATTTCATACAGCGGGGTTTGGCTCGGCGGAACTAAGTCATCTTGTGACAAAAAGCATATAGGATAAATTCCATGACGAATGAAAATGACATCGAATGTCTTTGCAAAAAACATGGACTCGCCAAGGCAAAATTAGAAATGAGATAAAGTTGCGTCTAGGACCCGTTTAACTCCCTTGATTACAATGAAGGTGTAATGTAATGGTGTGGAAAGTTTGGCGAGATGGTCTGAGGACATTATCGCGCCTGTTTGATTTGTCGCCTTTCGTTTTTAGTCAATTGTGCTCGCCCTAATGTTTCCAACAATGGATATGTTAGCATGGGCATGCAACTATGTGTATCATATAATTTGTAGCTGCTTACCAGTGCGAATCCATCCTCATCTGGTGGATGTGTTATTCCTGTCGACTGCGTCTGAGGGTCACAATAGTAAAGCAGATTGTGTCAAACGAGTTCTAGCTGGTGTGTAAAGTTTTTGTGAGGCGTAATAATTTTGTGTGTCTGAATTTCATCTAGCCGACTCTCTGAGCACAGGTGGAGAATATATAATTCAAGGGGTACTTCTGCGTTGCACCAATAAATAACATAAAATATTAACATTGTTACAGTGGAAGTCGTTATTTACTTGGTGAAGTCGCAGATGTCCATTTGATAAACACTGCTGTCTCCATTTGGTGGAGCACAGGAGAAATGGAAAACTTGCGTGAACAGCCAACGTGCCATGTCTCAATCCTTGCACATTCATGAACGATTTCCATAGAATATGATGTCTTTGTATACGTCTTCAGAAATTATTGAGAGGAACATAAAGTAGTGATCCCAGTATAGGGGCTTGTAGCAGTGCACCCAAAAGATAGCTGAGCAGCATAATCTGGAGCACACTTACTGATTGTTCCTCATTTTCACCGCATAGTAAATGTGATCAATAAAACATACGTGCTACATTTTGCCTTTGGTGTAGATCGCACAACATTCACTCTTTTTTTTTTGCTGTCATGCATTCGAAAGCCAAAATGTTTGTATATTTACCAAAATGTCATATTTGTTTTCATAACGAGGCCTACATATTTTTCCACAGGTGTAAAAGAGTGAATACTGTAGCATGTTACGCATAATTATCTGACAAATGTCATGTAAATTGTAATTATCTGCTTTTCTTACCACTGGTGTTTGTCCGAAACTCTCAATGTCGCCTCTCTGTGAGTTAAAAAAATGAGCTAACATGTTTCTTATATTCATTACATGTACTTGTAGTAGCTACGTCCGTCAGAACAATACAATTTTTAGGCCATGTTTCATGCCCTAAACACATGTGCATTTTGTGCTAGCTGTAGATTACGCCATATATCGTTGTATGCAAGTGTTAGGTACAAATACTAATGATGATTTGTCTTTAATTGTAATATGTCTAAAGAGACAAAACAATTATTATTGCATACAGGCCTTAAGTACAATGCCTGTTATTATTTTGTATGTATTTACAATACATTTTTAACTGCTAGGTAAAGCACCAGGCTGACTGAATATTCATTATATAATTATTTTCATAATTGCGTATTTTCAGGCAAACCTGCTTCACCGTTGTCAACAATAGTGCGTTGAAATGATTACATATTATTTGCACAGAGATCCGGTATTTCGTTTTATGCTTCGCTGCTGTGCATCGTTAGTGTTCGCGTTTCTCAAACCTAATATTTCGGTGTGTATCCAACATCCCCTAAGGATATTGTTTTCTGAACAACGCAGAGGCTATATTTCCTTGCTTGTCACACTGTTGCGTAATTGGGAAGTTCTTTATTATTACAACGTTATTAGAGAAAAGGGCCTGGCCGATGAAGATGTTAGTTACTTATGTGGTAGTTCATTGCAAGTAATCGCGTTCCCAGAAATGTTGGGCTAGTGCGTTCCAGCAAGTCTTCTCGACGATTGGCAAAATACAAATTCATTTCGTGAACCAGACGTCTATCCAGATTTCGTTTTGGAAATACTGCAACATTTGACGCATTCGTGAAAACTCGGCCCCATAAAGGCACTCGTGAATGTCCGAATATGGGCGCATTCATTAAGCAACCCTGTTTTCTTGTGGCTCTCCCAAGCGACATGTACTTTGCATATTCAATTCAACGATTTTGTTAACAACTACACTTGCTTTATTGTCCTCATGTTCCGAATACGGCTCATCTATGCCATATATTTTACAAGAGTTCATGATCAAGGAGCCTGATCTAATCTTTGGACTTACCCCAGGCTTCGGTCTTCCCGGCTTACCAACATTAGAATGATGATGTGGCTGTAAAGGGCACGAAACACGTGTTCGTGTCATGTCTTCCCTATTAACTGTATCAAAGGGTAATCGTATGAACTGGCTATAACCTTGGTTCTGTAAATACTGTGTACTGAGGCTCTGATGACGCCTTGCACGGCTTAGGATGCCCTTCCCGTTCAAGAACACGCTTCCTTTTGAACACTTTCATTTCACTTTCTTTTCAACACTCTTGGTGTTTCTATTCTGCTACTTTCAACTATAGCGGAGCGAACTTTATTATGAACAAAATGCCACTCATAAGTTGTTGAAGGGAAACACAGAGATGACTTTCACAAGTATATTGCATGAATGGGGCCTAAAAATGAGGTTCCACTTGCCTCGTAAGTTAGAGTGACGCATTGCAAGTGTCAATCACCGCATTCACTTTGGTGCAGTTTTAGCAAGATCTTATGCACACATCATCACTCCTAACACCAGTCGCACCTGTGGTCACTTTCAAGTGCAACGAACACTTGAGCATATGCTTTGCATCTGCCCAGCATGCGCGCGCTACTGATCGAAATTGGTTTCCTCTAGGAGACTATTTCATGACAGGCCAATAACTGATAAGGTTGTGTGCTACAAGCGTGGTTATTTTGAATGACCTAGCTGGCAATTACGCAACCTGAGTTTTCCGACATAGTTCAGCTGAACCGGACATGGCTTAATCCTGTCTCTCGTAGAAATTACGAAAGAAGTTTTGGCACCACCTCTTGCATAAGACAAACATTTGCCGGAAAAATAATTTTTTAGCAGTATTCGTGGGCGAACCTTTTTTCTTCATACTCTACACAAGTTTCTCTCTTCGAGATCGAAAGTTTCTACTTGTCCAGATAGTGCTTAGGATCTGCATATCCAGTATCCAATAATAAGTGTCTATTGGGGAAGGCTCCTTAAATATAGAAGCACGCAATAGTACTGGCCGATCGAATTCTTACTCTGCACAGCGAGTTTCACTCGGCCCGACTTAGACATCTTGTGACAAAGGGCTGATGTGACAAATTCTATAAAGAGCAAAAACGGCATTGAATGTTTGAATTAAGACAAACAGGGGCGAAGAAATCGCCCGTGTTTTTCTTCTCGACTTTCGTTATTCATCTATTGTGTGATCACCCTAATGTTTCCAAGAATGATGATGTTAGCATGGGCATGGGGCGATGGGTAGCGTATAGTGTGTAGACGCTTACCAGTGCGAACTCATCCTCATCTGGTGAATGTGTCCTTCCTGTCGCCTGCGTCTGAGGATCACAATAGTAAAGTAAATTGTGTCGCCTGAGTTCCAGCTCGTGTGTAAATGTCTTGTGATGCGTAAGCACTTTGTTTGTCTATACCTCATCTAGCCGGCTCTCTTAGCACAGGTGGAAAAATTATATTTCAAAAGGTACTTTTGCGGTGCACCAATAGATAACAAGTAACTTTCACATCGTTACAGTTAAAGTTCATATTTGCTTGGAAAAGTTACAGACTCTAACGTTTCTAGATATCGAAGCAATAACGAAACAACTTTGCTTTTTACCATAATTTGGTTATTCAACAAACCCAAGATATTGCCCCACCTGACATAGCTGTTCAAAGTGAGTCATCACTCTGCAGTAGTGACGTTTTTACTATACAAATATTCATCTTGTGTCCATTTGATGAACGCTGTAATGTCCATCTTGTGAAACACAGGATCAATGTAAAACTTGCTTGAAGACCCTCCTTGCACATTTAAGAAGACGTTACCCGAATACGATGTCTTTCTATACGTCTTCGAAAGTGTAAGAGGAACGTAAAGTAGTGATGTCATCATAGGGGCTTGTAGCAGAGTACAGAATAGATAGCCGAGAAGCATATTCTGGAGCACACTAACTGATTGTTCCTCCTTTTCACCGCATAGTAAATGTGATCAATAAAATGTACATGGTACATCTTGGTTTTAGTGTAGATCGCATAACATTCATTCCTTTTTTTCGGTGTCATGTTTTCGAAAGCCAGAGAGTTTGTTATTTACCAAAATGCATATTTCTTTTCATAACGAGACCCACTTATTTCTTCCGCATATATAAAAGTGTGGATATTGTAGCATGTTATGCATATTAATCTGACAAATATAATGTAAATAGAAATTATCCGCTTTGTTTACCACTGGTGTTCGTCCCAAACTCTCAATGTCGCCTCTCTGTGAGGCAAGAAAAGGAGCAAGCATGTTTCTCATACTCATTACATGTACTTGTGGTAGCTACGTCCCTCAGACCAATACATTTCTTAAGTCAAGTTTCACGCCTCAAACACATGTGCATTTTGATTTGATTGATTGATATGTGTGGTTTAACGTCCCAAAACCACTATATGATTATGAGAGACGCCGTAGTGGAGGGCTCCGGAAATTTAGACCACTTGGAGTTCTTTAACGTGCACCGAAATCTGAGCACACGGGCCTACAACATTTCCCCCTCCATCGGAATTGAAGCCGCCGCAGCAGGGATTCAAATCCGCGCCCTGCGGGTCAGCAGCCGAGTACCTTATCCACTAGACCACCGCGGCGGGGCCATGTGCATTTCGTGCGAGCCGTATATTACGCCATATATCGTTGCATAAAGGTGTTAAGTTCAACTAATAATGATGTTTTGTCTGTAATTGTAATATGTATAAAGAGGCAAAACAATTATTATAGCAAATAGGTCTTACGTACAATGACAATTATTATTTTTATGTATTTAGAATACACTTTTAACAGTCAGGTAAAACACCATACTGACTGCATATTTATTACATGCTTAATTTTTTATCTGCGTATATTCAGGCAGAACTGCTTCACCGTTCTCAACAAGAGCTTGTGAAGTGATTACACCATTACAGGCATAGAGAATCTGTACCACGTTTTATGCTTCGTTGTGGTGCACTGTTATGTTCGCGATTCTCAAACGTATTGTCCCGCTGTTTATCAATCATACCCGAATGATAAAGTATAGTGAGCAACTGAGAGGGTATAATTTTTCTAAGCACGCAGGAGTAAACGTCGAAGGCATTGTTATTCTGCAGAGCGAGGTTTGACTCGGCCCGATTAAGACATCTTGTGACAAAGCGCTGATGTGACAAATTTGATAAAGAGCGAAAATAGCAATGAATGTTTGTTCATTGAACATAGACTCGCCAAGGTAGAAATAAAAATGAACACAAATTGACGCTTCGGAAGCCGTTGGGTTCTCTTGATGATAACGAAGATATAATGTAATAGTATATAAAGTTGGGCGAGTTGGTTTGAGAACATTTTTCTAAACATTTCAGCGCGCCCACAATAGACAAAATTGAAAGACGAGAACACAGAGAGGGGTGAGGTCGTGTCTGTTTGTCTTTTGGACTTTTGTTTTTCTTCTATTGTGTGCTCGTCCTAATGTTTCCAACAATAAAGATGTTAGCATGGGCATGTGGCGATGCCTACCGTATAGTGTGTAGATGCTTACCAGTGCTAATTCATCTTCATATGGTGGATGCGCCCTTCCTGTCGGCAGCGTCTGAGGATCACAGTAGTAAAGTAAATTGTGTTACCTGATTTCCAGCTCGTGCGTAAAGTTTTTGTGATGTGTAAGCATTTCGTTTGTGTATACCTGATCTAGCTGACTCGCTTGTCACAGGTGGAAAAAATTTTATTTTAAGAGGTACTTTTGCGTTGCGTCAATAGATAACATGTAACATTCACATCGTTTAGTTCGAAGTTATTATTTGTTTGAAAAGTTACAGACTTTAATGTTTCTCTACATTGAAGCAATAACGAAATACCTTTGATTTTTACCATATTTGGTTGTTATTCAGCAAACCCAAGATATTGCTTCTCCTGACATAAATGAGAAAAGTGAGTCATCACTCTGCAGTAGTGATGTTTTTACTATACAAATATTCATCTTGTGTCGATTTGATGAACACTGCAGTGTCCGTTTTGTGTAACACAGCAGCAATGCAAAACTTGCTTGAAGACTCAACGTGCAGTGTCGTGAACCTTCTTGCATATTTATGAAGGATTCCGACAGAATATGATGTCTTTGTATATGTCTTCAGAAGTTATCGAGAGGAACATAGAGTAGAGATGCCAATATAGGGGCTTGTAGCAGTGTACAGAATAGATAGCCGAGAAGCATAATCTGGAGCACACTTACTAATCGCACGTCATTTATATCCCATAGTAAATGTGATCAATAAAACGTACATGGTTCATTTTTGTTTTGGTGTAGATCGCGTAACATTCATCCTTTTTTATTGGTGTCATGTATTTGAATGCCAGAGTGTTTGTATATTTACCAAAATGTCATATTCCTTTTCAAAACGAGGCTCACATATTAATTCCACAGGTATGAAAGGGTGAATATTGTCGCATGTTATACATATTTATCTAATGAATGTAATGTAAATGGTAATTATCTGCTTTGCTTACCACTGGTGTTCTTCCCCCACTTTCAATGTCGCCGCTCTGTGAGTTAAGAAAACGACAAACATATTCCTTATATTCTTTACATGTAGTTGTGGTAGCTACGTCCCTTAGAATAATACATTACTTAGGTCAAGTTTCACGCCCCAAACACATGTGCATTTTGTGCTAGCCGTATAATACGCCATATATCGTTGCATACAGATGATAAGTAAATATACTAATGATGTTTTGTCTTTAATTGTAAAATGCCTAAAGAGGCAAAACAATTATTCTTGCATATAGGTGTTAAGTACATTGTATATTTGTATTTTGTATATAGTTACAATACATATTTAACAGCCAGGTAAAACACCACACTGACTGCATATTCATTACATACTTAATTTTATATCTGCGTATGTTCAGGCAAAACTGCTTCACCGTTCTCAACAAGAGCTTGTTGAAGTGATTACACCATTACAGGCATTGAGAATATGTAACGCGTTTTATGCTTCACTGTTGTGCACCGTTAGTGTACGCGATTCCCAAACGTATTGTCCCGCTGTTTATCCATCATACCCAAATGATAAAGTTTTCTGAACAACTCAGAGGGTATATGTTTTCTTGTCACAGTGTTGCGTGAATGTAATCTAGTGCTTTAGTACTACAACGTTAATTGAAAAAAGGGCCTTGCCGATGAAGATGTTAGTTACGATACTTATGTGCTAGTTCATTGCAAGTCGTCGCGTTCTCCAGAAATGCTGGGCTAGTGCGTTCTAGCAAGTCTTCAAAATGATTGGCAAAATACAAATTCATTTTGTCATTCAGAAGTCTATCCAGATTTTGTTTTGGAAATACTGCATTATTCGACGCATTCGAGAAAAATCGGCCCCGAACAGGCACTCGTGAATGTCCGGGCGTGTGCGCAAGGGCATGGGCGCATTCATTAAGCAACCTTGCTTTCTGGTGGCTCTCCAAGCGACAACATGTACTTTGCATATTCAGTTCAACGATTTTGTTAACAACTACACTTGCTTTATTGTCCTCATGTTCCGAATACGGCTCATCTATGCCATATATTTTACAAGAGTTCATGATCAAGGAGCCTGATCTAATCTTTGGACTTACCCCAGGCTTCGGTCTTCCCGGCTTACCAACATTAGAATGATGATGTGGCTGTAAAGGGCACGAAACACGTGTTCGTGTCATGTCTTCCCTATTAACTGTATCAAAGGGTAATCGTATGAACTGGCTATAACCTTGGTTCTGTAAATACTGTGTACTGAGGCTCTGATGACGCCTTGCACGGCTTAGGATGCCCTTCCCGTTCAAGAACACGCTTCCTTTTGAACACTTTCATTTCACTTTCTTTTCAACACTCTTGGTGTTTCTATTCTGCTACTTTCAACTATAGCGGAGCGAACTTTATTATGAACAAAATGCCACTCATAAGTTGTTGAAGGGAAACACAGAGATGACTTTCACAAGTATATTGCATGAATGGGGCCTAAAAATGAGGTTCCACTTGCCTCGTAAGTTAGAGTGACGCATTGCAAGTGTCAATCACCGCATTCACTTTGGTGCAGTTTTAGCAAGATCTTATGCACACATCATCACTCCTAACACCAGTCGCACCTGTGGTCACTTTCAAGTGCAACGAACACTTGAGCATATGCTTTGCATCTGCCCAGCATGCGCGCGCTACTGATCGAAATTGGTTTCCTCTAGGAGACTATTTCATGACAGGCCAATAACTGATAAGGTTGTGTGCTACAAGCGTGGTTATTTTGAATGACCTAGCTGGCAATTACGCAACCTGAGTTTTCCGACATAGTTCAGCTGAACCGGACATGGCTTAATCCTGTCTCTCGTAGAAATTACGAAAGAAGTTTTGGCACCACCTCTTGCATAAGACAAACATTTGCCGGAAAAATAATTTTTTAGCAGTATTCGTGGGCGAACCTTTTTTCTTCATACTCTACACAAGTTTCTCTCTTCGAGATCGAAACTTCCTACTTGTCCAGATAGTGCTTAGGATCTGCATATTCAGCATCGAATAATAGGTGTCTATTGGGGAAGAATCCTTAATTATAGAAGCACGCACTAGTACTGGCCGATCGAATTCTTACTCTGCACAGCGAGTTTCACTCGGCCCGACTTAGACATCTTGTGACGAAGGGCTGATGTGACAAATTCTATAAAGAGCAAAAATGGCATTGAATGTTTGGATGAAGACAAACAGGAGCGAAGTCGCCCATGTTTTTCTTTTCGACTTTCGTTATTCATCTATTGTGTGATCACCCTAATGTTTCCAAGAATGAAGATGTTAGCATGAGCATGTGGTGATGGGTAGCGTATAGTGTGTACACGCTTACCAGTGCGAACTCATCCTCATCTGGTGGATGTGTCCTTCCTGTCGCCTGCGTCTGAGGATCACAATAGTAAAGTAGATTGTGTCGCCTGAGTTCCACCTCGTGTGTAAATGTCTTGTGATGTGTAAGCATTTTGTTTGTCTATACCTCATCTAGCCGACTCTCTTAGCACAGGTGGAAAAATTATATTTCAAAAGGTAATTTAGCGGTGCACCAATAGAGAACAAGTAACTTTCACATCGTTACAGTTAAAGTTCATATTTTCTTGGAAACGTTACAGACTCTAACGTTTCTAGATATCAAAGCAATAACGGAATACCTTTGCTTTTTACCATAATTTGGATATTCAACAATCCCAAGATATTGCCCCACCTGACATAGCTGTTCAAAGTGAGTCATCGCTCTGCAGTAGTGATGTTTTTACTATACAAATATTCATCTTGTGACCATTTCATGAACACCGTAATGTCCACTTGTGGAACACAGGATCAATGTAAAACTTGCTTGAAGACCCTTATTGCCCGTACATGAAGAATTTTAACAGAATAATATGTCTTTCTATACGTCTTCAGAAGTTAAAGAGGAACATAAAGTAGTGATGCCATTATAGGGGCTTGTAGCAGAGTACAGAATAGATAGCCGAGAAGCATAATCTGGAGCACACTTACTGATTGTTCCTCATTTTCACCGCATAGTAAATGTGATCAATAAAATGTACTCTGTACATCTTGGTTTTCGTGTAGATCGCATAACATTCACCCCTTTTTTTAGGTGTCATGCATTCGAAAGCCAGAATGTTTGTATATTTACCAAAATGTCACATTTCTTTTCATAACGAGGCCTACATATTTTTCCACAGGTGTAAAAGAGTGAATATTGTAGCATGTTACGCATAATTATCTGACAAATGCAATGTAAATGGTAATTATCTGCTTTGCTTACCACTGGTGTTCGTCCAAAACTCTCTATGTCGCCTCTCTGTGAGTTAAAAAAACGAGCAAATATGTTGCCTATATTCATTACATGTACTTGTGGTAGCTACGTTCCTCAGAACAATACAATTTTTAGGTCACGTTTCATGCCCTAAACACATGTGCATTTTGTGCTAGCCGTATATTACGCCATATATCGTTGTATACAAGTGGTAAGTACAACTACTAATGATGTTTTGTCTTTATTTGTAATATGTCTAAAGAGACAAAACAATTATTATTGCATACAGGTACCTTAAGTACGATGCCTGTTAGTATTTTGTATGTACTTACAATACATTTTTAACAGCTAGGTGAAGCACCAGGCTGACTGAATATTCATTATAGAATTAATTTTCATATTTGCGTACTTTCAGGCAAACCTGCTTCACCGTTCTCAACAATAGTGCGTAGAAATGATTATAGTATTATTGGCACAGATAGCCGGGATTTCGTTTCATGCTTCGCTGCTGTGCATTGTTAGTGTTTGCGTTTCTCAAACGTAATCTTCCGGTGTGTATTCAACATTTCCTAAAGATAATGTTTTGTGAACAACGCAGAGGCTATATTTCCTTGCTTGTCACACTGTTGCGTAATTGTGATCAAGTTTTTTAATATTGCAACGGTTATGGAGAAAAGGGACTGGCCTATGAAGATGTTAGGTACTTATGTGCTAGTTCAGAACAAGTAATCGCATTCCCAGAAAGGTTGGGCTAGTGACTTCCAGCAAGGCTTCACAACGATTGGCAAAATACAAATTCATTTTGTGAACCAGATGTCTATCCAGATTGTTTTTTGGAAATACTGCTAGATTTGACGCATTCGTAAAAACTCGACCCCGAACAGGCACTCTTGAAAGTCCAGACGTGTGAGCAATGCCATGGGCGCATTTATTAAGCAACTTTGTTTCCTGGTGGCTCTCCAAGCGACATGTACTTTGCATATTCAATTCAACGTTTTTGTTTATAAGTATACTTGCTTTAATGTCCTCACGTTCAGAATTGGGCCCATTTATGCCATAGTTTTTACAAGAGTTCATTATCAAGCAGCCTGATCTAATCTTTGAACTTACCCCAGGCTTCGGTCTTCCCGGCTTACCAACATGCGAATGATCATGTGGCTGTAAAGGGCATTAAAAACGTGTTCGTGTCATGTTTTCCCGTATTAACCGTAATAAAGGGTAATCGTATGAACTGGCTATAACCTTGGTTCTGTAAATACTGTGCACTGAGGCTCTGATGACGCCTTGCACGGCTTAGGATGCCCTTCCCGTTCAAGAACACGCTTCCTTTTGAACACTTTCATTACACTTTCTTTTCAACATTCTTGGTGTTTCTATTCTGCTACTTTCAACTATAGCGGAGCGAACTTTATTATGAACAAAATGCCACTCATAAGTTGTTGAAGGGAAACACGGAGATGACTTTCACAAGTATATTGCATGAATGGGGCCTAAAAATGAGGTTCCACTTGCCTCGTAAGTTAGAGTGACGCATTGCAAGTGTCAATCACCGCATTCACTTTGGTGCAGTTTTAGCAAGATCTTATGCACACATCATCAATCCTAACACCCGTCACACCTGGGGTCACTTTCAAGTGCAACGAACACTTGAGCATATGCTTTGCATCTGCCCAGCATGCGCGCGCTACTGATAGAAATTGGTTTCCTCTAGGAGACTATTTCATGACAGGCCATTAACTGATAAGGTTGTGTGCTACAAGCGTGGTTATTCTGATTGACTTAGCTAGCAATTACGCCAGCTGACTTTTCCCACATGGTTCGGCTGAACCGGACATGACTTAATCCTGTCTCTTGTAGAAATTAGGAAAGAAGTTTTGGCACCACCTCTTGGATAAGACAAACATTTGCCGGAAAAATAATTTTTTAGCAGCATTCGTGGGCAAACCATTTTCTTCATACTGTGCACAAGATTCTCTCTTCGACATCAAAACTTCCTACTTGTCCAGATAGTGCTTAGGATCTGCATATTCAGCATCTATAATAACTGTCCATTGGGGAAGGCTCCTTAATTATAGAAGCACGCAATAGTACTGGCCAATCGAATTATTACTCTGCACAGCGAGTTTCCCTCGGCCCAACTTAGACATCTTGTGACGAAGGGCTGATGTGACAAATTCTATAAACAGCAAAAATGGCATTGAATGTTTGGATGAAGACAAACAGGAGCGAAGTAGCCCGTGATTTTCTTCTCGACTTTCGTCATTCATCTATTGTGTGCACACCCTAATGTTTCCAAGAATGAAGATGTTAGCATGGGCATGTGGCGATGTGTAGCGTATAGTGTGCAGATGCTTACCAGTGCGAATTCATCCTCATCTGGTGGATGCGTACTTCCTGTCGGCTGCGTCTGAGGATCACAATAGTAAAGTAAATTGTGTCGCCTGAGTTCTAGCTCGTGTGTAAATGTCTTTTGATGTGTTGGCATGTTGTTTATCTATACCTTATCTAGCCGACTTCGTTAGCACAGGTGGAAACATTATATTTCAAAAGGTACATTTGCGGTGCACCAATAGATAAAAAGTAACATTCACATCGTTACAGTTAAAGTTATTATTTCTTGGAAAAGTTACAGACTCTAACGTTTCTAGATATCGAAGCAATAACGGAATACCTTTGCTCTTTACCATAATTTGGTTATTCAACAATCCCAAGATATTGCCCCACCTGACATAGCTGTTCAAAGTGACTCATCGCTCTGCAGTAGTGATGTTTTTACTATACAAACATTCATCTTGTGTTCATTTGATGAACATTGCAATGTCCATTTTATGGAACACTGGATCAATGTAAAACTTGCTTGAAGGCCCTTCTTGCACACTCATAAAGGATAATAACAGAATATGATGTTTAGTATACGTCTTCAGAAGTTATAGAGAGGAACATAAAGTAGTGACGCCATTATAGGGGCTTGTAACAGTGTACAGAATAGATAGCCAAGAAGCATAATCTGGAGCATAATTACTGATCGTTCCTCATTTTCACCACATAGTAAATGTGATCAATAAAATGCACATGGTACATCTTCGTTTCCGTGTACATCGCACAACATTCACCCCTTTTTTTCGGTTTATTGTATTCAAAAGCCAGAGAGTTTGTTATTTACCAAAATGCATATTTCTTTTCATAACGAGACCCGCTTATTTCTTTCTCAGGTATAAAAGTGTGGGTATTGTAGCATGTTACGCATAATTTCCTGACAAATGTAATGTAAATGGAAATTATCCGCTTTGTTTACCACTAGTGTTCGTCCCAAACTCTCAATGTCGCCTCTCTGTGAGGTAAGAAAACGAGCAAGCATGTTTCTCATACTCATTACATGTACTTGTGGTAGCTACGTCCCTCAGATAAATATATTACTCAGATCAAGTTTCACGCCCCAAACTAATGTGCATTTTGTGCTAGCCGTATAATACGCCATATATTGTTGCATACAGATGATAAGTAAATATACTAATGATGTTTTGTCTTTAATTGTAAAATGCCTAAAGAGGCAAAACAATTATTCTTGCATATAGGTGTTAAGTACATTGTATATTTGTATTTTGTATATAATTACAATACATATTTAACAGCCAGGTAAAACACCACACTGACTGCATATTCATTACATACTTAATTTTTATATCTGCGTATGTTCAGGCAAAACTGCTTCACCGTTCTCAACAAGAGCTTGTTGAAGTGATTACACCATTACAGGCATTGAGAATATGTAACGCATTTTATGCTTCACTGTTGTGCACCGTTAGTGTACGCGATTCCCAAACGTATTGTCCCGCTGTTTATCCCGCTGTTTATTTATTTATGTGTAAAGAGACAAAACAATTCTTCTTTCATATATTGTCTTAAGTATAGTGCCTACTTTTATTTTGTATCTATATGCAATACATTTTTAACAGCTAGGTAAAACATCACACTGACTGCATATTTATTATATCCTTAATTTTCATATCTGCGTAAGTTCAGGCAAAGCTGCTTCAATTGACGTTCTCAACAAGAGTGCGTTGAAGTAATTATATCACTAGTGGCGCAGAGGGTCGGTATCTCGTTTTATGGTTCGCTGCTGTGCATCGTTAGTGTTCGCGTTTCTCAAATGTGACCTTCCGGTGTGCATCCATCATCCCCTAAGGATCATGTATTGTGAACAACGCAGAGGCTATATTTCCTTGCCTGTCACACTGTTGCGTACTTGTGATGAAGTTTTTTATTATTTCAACGTTAATGGAGACAAAGACCTGTCCGATGAAGGTGTTAGTTACGATTCTTATGTGCTAGTTCATTCCAAGTAATCGCGTTCTCATAAATGTTGGCCTAGTGCGTTCTAGCAAGTCATCACAACGATTGGCAAAATACAAAGTCATTTGGTGAACCAGATGTCTATCCAGATCTTGTTTCGGAAGTACAGCATTATTTGACGCATTCGTGAAAAATCGGCCCCATAGATGCACTCGTGAATGTCCGAATGTGTGCGCAAGGGCATGGGCGCATTCATTAGACAACCTTGTTTTCTGGTGGATCTCCAAGTGACAACATGTACTTTGCTAATTCAGTTCAACAATTTTATAATAATTATACTTGCTTTATTGTCCTCACGTTCAGAATTGGGCTCATCTGTGCCATATTTTTTACAAGCGTTCATGATCAAGGAGCCTGATCTAATCTTTGTAGTTACCGCAGGCTTCGGTCTTCCCGGCTTACCAAGATTAGAATGATTACGTGGCTGGAAATGGCATGAAAAACGTGTTCGTGTCATGTCTTCCCATAATAACTGTATCAAAGGGTAATCGTATGAATTGGGTATAACCTTGGTTCTTTAAATACTGTGTACTGAGGCTTTGATGACGCGTCGCACGGCTTAGGGTGCGCTTCCTGTTCAAGAACATGCTTCCTTTTGAACACTTTCATTACGCTTTCTTTTGAACATGCTTCGTGTTTCTATTCATTCTGCTTTCAAGTATAGCGGGGAAACTTTAATACGGATACGTTGATACTCATAAGTTTGTAAAGGGCAACACGGAGTTGGCATTCACAAGTAAATTGCACGAATGGGGTCAGGAAATGAGGTTCCACTTGCCTCGTTAGTTAGAGTGACGCATTGCAAGTATCATTCACCGGTTTCATTTCGGTTCAGCCTTAGCAAGACGTTATGCACACATCATCGATCCTAACACACATCGACACTGCGGATCTTTCAAGTGCAACAAACACTTGAACACATGCTTTGCATCTGCCCAGCATGCGCTCTACTGAAAGAAATTGGTTTGCTCTAGTGGACTATTTCATAAAAGGCCATTAACTGATAAGGTTGTGTGCCACAGGCTTCCGGAGCCCTCCACTACGGCGTCTCTCATAATCATATAGTGGTTTTTGGACGTTAAACCCCACATATCAATCAATGTGCGCCACAGGCGTGGTTATTCTGGAAGCCTTAGCTGGCAATTACTCCACCTGGGCGACTTTTCCTACGTAGTGCGGCTGAACCAGACATGCGTTAATCCTGCCTCTCGTAAAACATACCAAAGTATTTTTGGCACCACCTCTCCCTTCAGACAAACATTTGCCGGAAACATAGTTTCTTAGCAGCAATCATGGGGAACCCCCCCCCCTTTTTTTTTTTACTGTGCATGAGTCTCTCTCTTCGATATCGAAATTTCCTACATGTCCAGATGTAGTGCTTACTACTATCCGCATTTTCAGTGTCCAACAATTAGTGTATATTGGGGAAGGCTCCTTAATTTATATAAGCCCGCAGCAGTATATGCCGATTGCATTTTCATTCTGCATAGCGAAGCTCGACTCGGCCCGACTAAGATATATTGTGACGAAGGGCTGATGTGACAAATTCCATACAAAGCGAACATGGCATCGAGTGTTTGAAGGAAGACAAACAGGGGCGAAGTCGCACCTGTTTGTCTTTTCGACTTTTCTTTTTCATCTCTTGTGTGTTCACCCTAATGTTTCCAATATTGAAGATGTTAGCATGGGCACATGGCGATGTGTACCGTATAGTGTGTAGATGCTTACCGGTGCTGATTCATCTTCATCTGGCGGATGCGTCCTTTCTGTCGGCAGCGTCTGAAGATCACAGTAGTAAAGTAGATAGTGTTACCTGAGTTCCATCTCGTGTGTAAAGTTTTTGTGATGTGTAAGCATTTTGTTTGTCTATAGCTGATCTAGCCGACTCTCTTGTCACAGGTGGAAAAAATTATATTTCCAGAGGTACTTTTGCGTTGCATCAATAGATAACATGTAACATTCACATCGTTAAGTTTGAAGTTATTATTTGCTTGGAAAAGTTACAGACTCTAATGTTTCTATAGATTGAAGCAGAAACCGAATACCTTCGAGTTGTACCATAATTTGGTTGTTACTCCTCAATCCCAAGTTATTGCTCCACCTGACATAGCTGTGGAAAGTGAGTAAGCGCTTTGCAGTGGTGATGTTTTTACTATACAATTATTTGTCTTTCGTCCAGTTGATGAACACTGCAGTGTCCATTTTGTGTAAAACAGGAGCAATGAAAAGTTTGCTTGAAGACCCATGGTGCAATGTCGCGACCCTTCTTGCACATTCAAGAAGGATTTTAACAGAATATGATGTCTATGTATACGTCGTCATAAGTCATCGAGAGGAACATAATGTAGGGATGCCACTATAGGAGCTTGTAGCAGTGTACAGAATAGATAGCCGAGAAGCATAATCTGGAGCACACTTACTGATCGCGTCTCATTATCATCGCATAGTAATTGTGATCAATAAAACGTACATGGTTCATTTTCGTTTTGTGTATATCGCGTAACATTCACCCTTTTTTATTGGTGTCATGTATTCGAAAGCCACAATGTTTGTGTATTTACAAAATGTCATATTCGTTTTCATAACGAGGCTTACACATTTATTCCCCAGGTACAAAAGGGTGAATTTTGTAGCATGTTGCGCATATTTCTCAAGTAAATGTTATCTGAACGGTAATTATCTGCTTTGTTTACCACTGGTGTTCGTCCCCCACTTTCAATGTCGCCTTTCTGTGAATTAAGAAAACGAGCAAACATGTTCCTTAACTTCATTACATGTACTTGTGGTAGCTACGTCCCTCAGAACAGTACATTTCTTAGGTTACGTTTCACGCCCCAAACACATGTGCATTTTGTGCTAGCCGTATATTACGCCTTATATCATTGTGCACAAGTGCTAAGTACAGCTACTAATGATGTTTTGTCCTTATTTGTAGTATGTGTAAAAAGACAAAACAATTATTTTTGCATATAGGTCCTAAGTACAATGCCTAATATTATTTTGTATGTAATTAAAATACATTTTTATCTGCCAGGAAAAACACCACACTGCATATTTATTAAATACCTAATTTTCATATCTGCGTATGTTCAGGCAAAGCTACTTCTCCGTTCTCAACAAAAGTGCATTGAAGTAATTATATCACTAGCGGCAAAGAGCACCAGTGTCTTGTTTTATGCTTCGCTGCTGGGCATCGTTAGTGTTCGCGTTTCTCAAACGTAATATTCCGGTGTGTATCCATCATACCCAAATGATAAATTTTTGTGAACAACTCTGGGGGTATATTTTTTCTTGTCACAGTGTTGTGTGAATGTGATCTGTTGCTTGAAGATTAAAACGTTAATGAAGAAAAGGGCCTGATTGATGAAGATATTTTTTATACTTATGTGTGACTTCATCGTAAGCTATCACATAGCCGAATGGTTGTGCTTGGGTGCTCCAGCAAGTTCTTAGAACAATTGGGAAAGTACAAACTCAGTGTTCGGAAGAGATGTCTGTACAGATATCATTCTGCAAATACTGCATGATATAACCCATTTACAAGAAATCGGCCCCGAATAGGCACAATGAATGTGTGGACGTGTTTTATACGCAGAGAGTTCCAGTAATCTGTATTCTTTCAATTGCAGAAAATAATGGCATCGGCGCACTCATTAAACAACCTCGTTTTCTGGTGGCTCTTGAAGTGGCACTGTTATTTGTGAATTCAATGCAAGAGTTTTTTTTTTATTTTCGTACTTGTTTGATTATGCTCGCGTTGAAAATTAGGCTCACTATGCCATATTTCTACAAGCGTTCTTGATAAAGAAGCCAAATGTAATACTTTAACTTACCCCAGGCTTCGGTATTCCCGGTTTACGAACAATAAAGTCATCATGCGGCTGTAAAAATCATGAGAAACGTGTTTGTGTAGTGTGTTCCTGTTTAGCCATGTAGAACAGTTATAGTATGAATTGGGTATAACCTTGATTATGCTAATACGGTGTACTGGGACTTTGTTGAGGCCTTTCACGCATTACCGTAGGCTTCTTCTCCATTTACACGCTTCCTTTCAACGTGCTTCCTGTTCCTATTCCGTTCTGCAGTTAACCCCAAGTGCTGAATGGGCAAGTTGCTTCTTCTAAGTTCTTACAAAGGCAACACAGACTTAATATTCACGAGCATATTGCATAAAAGGGACTAATAATTGAGGTTCTGCATGGCTCGCAAATATAAAATCTAACACGTGGTGAAGTATGATTCCCTGCATTATCTTGGGGTGGCCTTCACACAACCTTATACACATATAATCGGCTGCAGTGACAGTGGTCGCAACTCTGATTACTTTCAAATGCCACGGATGTTTCAGCGCATATTTGCCCCTGCCCAATATACGTGCGTTGATGATATAAATAGATTTTTAGTCTGAACGATTTCCTAATAGCGCATACATAGATGAGGCTGAGAGTGGCCCTTGGCCTGATGCCAGTAGTGAAACTAGTCGTAAGAGCGCTTCCACAGCCGTCCAACAAGCCTCTGGACTTAATGCACATCTATGGGATTGCGTCAACGGGACCAGACACTGCATACTCACACTTTAACTAAGCATCCTCATTCATTGCTCCTCTCCCTCCCACTTAACATCTACCTTTGTTAAGTATCAGGTTAGAGCATACTATATCTCAGGCCGAGCTTTCTGCTTTTTTTACAGAATCTTTGCTTTTTGTCTTTCGTATACTTGATTGTCATAAGCACAAGCACTTTTGTTGCATAAGGCGTTATAATAGAATGTGAATAGACTTGATAGACTCTAACTTCAAATAAAAACACAGATGAACCTGTCTTACAGTTTACCAGACCTTGATATAGCTTGGTTATACTTGAATGTGTTTTCATATTCGCCAGATGTAAGACACTAATTATCTTAGATAGATGTGTGGGGTTGAACGTCCCAACACTAATTATCCTAATATAAAGAGAGTGTAGTCACGTTTTTATGCTAATCTATTCTGTGAACCTTTTGGAGCGACAAAATGGGAGGAATTATAATTAACTTGTGTTTTAAGGTGGTGGTGGTGGTGATGTTGATGATGATGATAATGGGGTAACAGACTATACTAGCCTGTCAGACCTGCCCAGCAATTGCTCCACCAGAGCGACTCTTCATGTATGTCGGCTCACCAGACATCACTTGATTCTGTTTCTCGTAGAATCTGCGAAAATATTTTAGCCACCACTTTTCGCATCAACCACACACCGGAAACATAACGCCTTGGCAGCATCTGTGGCGACCCTCATTTTTTCATGGTGTATTGCTGTCTCCCTTTGAGAGAAAAGCCCTTGCTCGGCCAGATGTAGTGCCGGATATTCACGACTTATTTGCCTTCACGGCACATGGGGAAGGAGCGCTCTTTTATAATACCCTGCAGGAGTGTAGGCCGATCGTACTCTTCCTCTGTACAGCAGGTGAGACTCGGTGCCACTAAGGCCCCTTGTGACACAGGGCTTATAGGGCGAATTCTATAAAGAGCGAGAAGAGCATTCGCTTTGTAATTCATAGTGTGTAGCAGCTTACCGGTGCGAATTCATCCTCATCTGGGGGATGTGTTCTTCCTGTCGACCGCGTCTGAGGGACACAATAGTAAAGCAAATTGTGTGGCCTGAGTACTAGTTTGATGTAATGGTTATTGAGGCGCAATCATTTTCTCTCTCTATACCTTATTCAAGAAAATATCTTAGCACATTTGAAGACTGCATTGAAAGAGACACTTTCAATGCAGTCTACGTTAACCCAGTGGATACTATGAAATTTTGACACTGTTACAGTTATTTAGTTGTAAGTTCAAAGCAGCCATTCATCTCATGAACCAAAGCCATAGCGCAACATTTTTGAAGACACTGGACAAGATAATAAGCTGTAGGGTGCTGTGCTAAGTGGCTACTGTACATACGCACCGCCTCTTTCTATCCCCACTATTATGCATCATCCCTCTTTCTTTCCCGCTTCCCTTATCCCTTGTGTGTGTAGAGTAGCAGGCTAGAGCACACTATCTCAGGTCGACCTCTCTGCCTTATAATATTTTCTCTCTCTCTCTCTCTCTCTCATCGACGACAATATAAAGCAAAACTGCGGTCAAAGTTTTTTTTAAATGCCTGCGTGTCTATTCCTGACCAAACATATTTCTGGTAAACTATCGATTTCAGCGCAATACTTTTGCTTTTTACCGCATTTTTTGCAAAATTCAGTCATCGCAGGATATTGTTTCACTTGACAGTGCTGTTTGAAATGAATGAATGCTTTCAAGTAGTTATATTTTTATTTTACAAATGTCCATCATGTGTCAGTTTGACAGACAAAGCCGTGTCCATATTTCTCAGCGCAGCATCTATGCAAACTTCCGCGAAAAATATTTGTGCTGTGTCACGGACATTCTTGCAGGAGCATGAAATATTTTCCAGAAAACGATCTCGAGAGCAACATGACCCCGGGATATTATTACAGGGGCTTGTAGCAGCGTACCCAACTGATAGGCTGGATGAATTATTCGGAGTATATTTAGCTATAATACATCGCTTTTACCGCAGTGTGAATGTCACCAACAAAAGCCTTACGTTTCCTTTTTTTATGTAGTTTGATGTATATTTTTGCCATATTCTTAATATTCCAAAATGTTGTATTCTTTTTGAAAACGCACGCTACACTATTTTTCCACAGACATGAAGACATGGGTATTAAACCATGTTTTCGCATAAATGGATGTTACGTAGATGTTGATTATCTGCTTTGCTTACCACTGGTGTTGCTGCCTCGTTTCTCCAAATGTAGAAGTTGCTTCTCTGTGAGTTAAGAAATACAGAAAGCATGTTCCTTATATACTTGTATATGTACTTGTGGCGAGTTCATTCGTGAGATCAAAGTATTTCATAGGTGACGTTCCACATCTCAAACGCCTGCATTTTGGGTGAGCTTTCAAAGATGCAATGTATTGTTGGTCATAAGTACAACGCCTAATGATGTGGTGTCAATGATTACAATATGTTTAAAGTCCAATTATAACAAGCATTCAGTGCCTTAGTCGGCATAATAATATTTTACTTGTGGCTATATCTGTATGTCATCAACAATGAATGAAAGAAGCCAATGAATGAGCTAGCCCTGAGAGGGAAATTACAGGAATTCAGAGTCTCGCTTCAGAACAGGTACTGGGCTCTTAGTGAGGAAACCAACCTTAGCATAGATACAATGAATAATAATCTGACGAGTATCAGTACGGAGTGTGCAGTGGAAGTTGGAGGCAGGGTAGTTAGACATGCCACTGGCAAGCTTTCCCAGGAAACGAAGAATCTCGTTAAGAAGCGTCAAATCATGAAAGTCTCAAATACAACAGACAAAATAGAACTGGCAGAACTTTCTAAGTTGATTATTAGGCGTCAGGTATCCGATGTAAGAAGGTATAACGTGGAGAGAATTGAACACGCTCTGAAAAATGGAGGAAGCGTCAAAGCAGTGAAGAGGAAACTTGGGATAGGCTAAAATCGGATGTATGCACTAAGGCACAAAGAAGGCAAAATAATTACCAATATGAATAGGATAGTTAAAATAACAGAGGAGTTTTACAGAGATCTGTACAGTAGCCGGGACAACCACGACTTTAATACCATAAGAACTAGCAGTAAACCAGATGACACCCCACCAGTAATAATAGAAGAAGTCATAAAAGCTTTGGAGAGCATGCAAAGAGGCAAAGCTGCTGGTGAGGATCAGGTAACATCAGATCTGCTGAAAGATGGAAGACAGATTGTGTTAGAAAAACTAGGCACCCTGTTTACGAGGTGTCTCCTGACGGTAAAAAAACCAGAGTCTTGGAAGAACGCTAATATCATCTTAATACATAAGAAAGGAGATGACAAGGACTTGAATTACAGGCCGATTAGCTTGCTCTCTGTAGTATACAAACTATTTACAAAGGCAATTGCTAACAGAGTAAAGAAAACATTAGAATTCAATCAACCAAAAGAACAAGCAGGATTTCGAACAGGCTATCCAACAATCGACCACATTCATACTATCAATCAGGTAATAGAGAAATGCTCAGAATATAACCAACCACTATACATAGCCTTCATATATTACGAGAAGGCGTTTAATTCAGTAGAAATATCAGCCGTCATGCAGACACTGCGGAATCAGGGCGTAGATGAAGTATATATAAACATACTGGAAGAAATCTACAGGGGATTAACTGCTACCATAGTGCTTCATAAAGAAAGCAACAGAATACCAATCAAGAAGGGTGTAAGGCAGGGGGACACAATCTCCCAAATGCTATTTACCGCGTGCTTACAGGAGGTTTTGAGAAGCCTAGAATGGGAACAGTTAGGGATAAGAGTTAATGGAGAATACCTTAGTAACTTGCGCTTCGCCGATGGCATTGCATTGCTGGGTAACTCAGGGGACGAATTGCAACTCATGATTACGGAGTTAGACATGGAGAGCAGAAAGGTGGGTCTTAAAATGAATCTGCAGAAAACGAAAGTAATGTACAACAACCTCAGAAAAGAGCAGCGCTTCGAGATATGTAATAGTGCACTTCAAGTTGTCTACTTAGGGCAGGCCATAACTGCGGACCCGAACCACGAGATTGAAGTAACTAGAAGAATAAGAATGCGATGGAACACATTTGGCAAGCACTCTCAAATTATGACAGGTAGATTGCCACTATCCCTCAAGAGGAAGGTATATAACAGCTGTATCTTGCCGGTATTTAGCTACGGAGCAGATACCTGGAGACTTACAAAGAGGGTTCAGCTTAAATTGAGGACGACACAATGAGCAATGGAAAGAAAAATGGTAGGTGTAACCTTAAAAGACAAGAAGAGAGCAGAGTGGATTAGGGAACAAACGGGGATTAAGGATATCATAGCTGAAATCAGGAAGAAGAAATGGACATGGGCTGGGCATGTAGGGCGTAGACAGGATAACTGCTGGTCGTTAAGGGTAACCAACTCGATTCCCAAAGAAGGCAAGCGCGTTAGGGAGAGACAGAAGGTTAGGTGGGCAGATGAGAATAAGAAGTTTGCGGGTATAAATTGGCAGCAGCAAGCACAGGACTGGGTTAACTGGCGGAACATGGGAGAGGCCTTTGTCCTGCAGTGGACGTAGTCAGGCTGATGATGATGATGATGATGATGATGATGATATCTGTATACCTTCGAACGAAAATCTTTTACAGTTCTCGCTTGAGAGTCGAGAGAAATGCATCTTTAGGATATAAAAAGAAATAGTTGACCATCTGTAATGGAGTGCTACCTTGACACTTGTCATAAAATTCTGACATGATTCTTCTCCTTCCATGATACTGTTCTCTAGATATAGGTTCCATAGATTAAGATTTATAGATGAAGTATTATTCGTAGCATGTTTTTCAAATTTTGATGATGTAAATCTGGGATCATGGAAATGTAGAAAAACAATTAGAATGATTTGCGTCTGGGCTAGTTGGTGATTGTACACGTCAAGTGGTTGCAGCTAAATATTTTAACCTGCCTGCTCTCCTCTCTGTCTGTCTGTCTGTCTGTCTGTCTGTCTGTCTGTCTGTCTGTCTGTCTGTCTGTCTGTCTGTCTGTCTGTCTGTCTGTCTGTCTGTCTGTCTGTCTGTCTGTCTGTCTGTCTGTCTGTCACATGGTTCATCCACCCGGCGAAGGTTGAAACACTTGCTCAATGCCCATGCCATCTTGATCTGGTGGATGCGTTCATACTTGTGAACATTATCGGCAAGGTATATCTGAGGCACAGCATAGATACATAAGTATACATACTCAAATTTTCCTTTCGTTGCATTGAAAATGCAACTCTATGCACGAAAAAGCACTCTGCTGATAATATGGTGCTACCACCTGTCAGTGGCTCTGTGCTACTGCCCCATGTCATCACTCCCGACATTACTGCCATATGGTGTCCATATTTCACGCAGTGACTCCAGACTGAAGACTGGCATCTCTTGAAGATATTTGCAGCGTATCACGCAAATACGTGTCACTATTTTTGTTCCCACTTTGTTTCCCTTTTTATGGCAGTCACAAAACTATTTCTGAGCAAGATGTCATAATTGTTTTTGTTTTCGCAAGGACAAACCTTTTTATTGCCTTGTATTAAACGTTATACCTCAGTGAAAGTAGTCGTGTACTGTAGACAGAGCCTCTTTACGTTAAAGGGTTTTAGAGTCATATTTCCCTAAATGGTTGATTAGCATATAATGAAGAGCAGTAAGGTCATGTTATGTTAGGCTACGGGCTATGCATTTCAGCGCTTTCATGTTTCGGCAACAATTAGCCGTCTGTTTTTGTTCATAGATAACGTGTGCCAAACAGTGTGATGGTGCTTACCGCTGCGTATTCTTCCTCATCTGGTGGACTAGTCGTTCCTGTCAATCCTGTCTGGGTGGGGTAGGGCAACAATAGTACAACAAAACAATGCACGTGCAACTTTTAACAGCTTAGGTTATATGCATTGCGACAAAACGTTCAGACAGAATTACTCTAGGTATGTACGTGAAAAACGGCGCAGTTGAATGTGTTTTTTACGCGATGTCGTCGAACGCTAGATATTGATTTGCGATAGTTTCTAAAGAATTTGTAAGAAATTGTGCTCATGGCAGTTTCACATATTCTTACTTTCGAAAACTTGTCTGTATATGCTGATATTGTGGGCTTCTCGGCCAAAGTTATTGGGACTGACCCATAGCAAGTTTCAGGGTGGCATGGGCAGTTTTTCAGGGGAAACTTGAAATGGTTTTGACGATTTTGAACAAACACATTGAGCCAGTAGACCATCTCCTAATAGTCATATAGAAGCCAATTTGAGCTCTCTTCATAAACTTTTAGATGCAATAATATTAGAGTTGTGAAGGAGGGTACAATATTGTTGACCTCAGCAGCATTCGTACGTCGCGTCTTGCTAAACCTGTGGTGCGAATGGCTTGATGAATTTCGAGCTTAAACGCAGGCAAAACATGAAAAAAAAAACATTTGTTTCAGGGTATTTTAAAGACCCTCTTTGACGTGCGGTGGTGCATATTTGGCCGATGATGTATATTCTACCTGTGAATTTCGTTGAATTGCATGACAGTGTCTCTCCAGTGAAGAAACTTGATGTTTTAACAAATACGAACGAGATTTCACAGACATGGACGTGTTTATTAAACTCAAATTACAACACTCGCAGCAATCACCACAAAGTTATCTAATTTAAAACATACATTCGACAAGTATGTGGGCCTACAGTACCTTTAAATACCGCAAGAGTGGCGGGAAGAACGTAATGCATACATTACGTCGCCACTGTTTTCAAAAACACAAGTTGGGCACCATCACAGAAATGCTGCCTGGTCCTACTGTAAATGATTCAGAATAGATTTTTTTGTTATGCTTACCGCTGGTGTCCGCATTTCATTTCCCTCCCTCTCGATGTTGTCTCTCTGTGCGTCACAAAAGAAAGCATGTTCGTGGTGTCACAATAGATTTGAGATGGAAAGGTTGCATATGTTAATGCGGTGCACAAGTAACTCAGGTGTGTGGTGCGCGGATGAAACTGCACCTATTGAGCTAACTCCTCTTTGTCGTGTGTGTCAGTGCATCTATCTATGTAAACACTTATGTTGTAAATATGGGTGATGCTTCTTTCTAGCCATTTCATAGCCATCCACTCTTGCTACGCCATCCTTCTTTAGACCCTTTTACTCTTTGCAAACACAGACTCTTGATGACATCCGGTTTCGCCCGCCGATATGCCTGACTCGCAGGGCTGGGCAAGAAGAGCGTTAGAAAATTGCCCGCTGATTTTCTACACCTTTCTTCTTTCATTTGGCAAAACATACTCAATTAACTGTTCTTTCGAGCTACATGTATAAACTACAAGAGATTGCCACAAACATTGCACACGTTACTTTTATCTGATAAACTAACAAGAAACTTTCCTTACTTTTGAAAAAACGTGAAAACGTCCTTTCAGTTTCGACGCCACGAGTAGGCAAATGGGGTGACCGCAAGTTCTTTTGGGGCAAAACACTTCCAATCTTGAAGACGCCTATAGGAATCGTGGGCACAATTATATATTGACCCAATAGAAAGGGGCCGCTGCAACAAACCTTCGACCACCCCCCTCCCCTGTCGCACCGGTCAAGCGCTCTATTTTCGATATGTATGTCCAATGACTATCTTCTTGGTGGCACCTTGTTCTCATATGTATCCTCCTACTTTTGAATGTAGCCGAAGATCTATAAGTTTTAATGTTGTTTGAGGTGCACATAGAAAACATTGGACTGATGAGGCAACAACAGCAGCCTCGCCATGGTGGTTTAATGCCTAATTTACTCGGCTGCTGACTCGCAGGTCGTGGGATCAAATCGTGACTTCGGCGGCTGCATTTTTGGAGGAGGCGAGAATGCTGTAGGCGCGTGTGCTCAACAAAGAACCCCAGGTGGTCGAAATTTCTGGAGCCCTCCACTATGATGTCTTTTCTTATCATATGGTAGTTTTTGACATTAAACCCCAAATATCAATGAAATCAATCATTCGAGGCTACAATAGCGAGTGTTGCGGCCCTGCTTTCTTTGTGCGTGTGTTTTTTATGACCTAAAATTTTTTGAATGCATCCATTATCAATGCAAAAAAGTTAGATGTTCTTGGACAAGGGCTACTCATCCAAGAAATCACCCCATATATTATTCGCCTTTTGATGAGTAGCAAAGCGAGCAATATTAGCAATAGCCACTCCCTAGTGTTGTTTTATATTGGCTAAGTTCATTAACGATAACTTATCTTGGTATCATCATCATCATCAACATCACCATCATCCCGACTACGTTCACTGCAGGACAAAGCCCTCTCCCATTATCCGCCAGTCAACTTGGTCCTGTGCTAGCTGCTGCCAATTTATACCTGCAAACTTCATAATCTCATCTGCCCACCTAAACTTCTGTCTCCCCCTAACCCACTTGCCTTCTCTGAGAATCCAGCTAGTTACCCTTAATGACCAGCGGTTATTTTGTCTACATGTTACAAGCCCGGCCCATGTCCATTTCCTCTTCTTAATTTTAGCTATAATATCCTTAACCCCCGTTTGTTCCCCAATCCACTCTGCTCTCTTCTTGCCTCTTAAGGTTACACCTACCATTTTTCTTTCTATTGCTCGCTGCATTGTCCTCAATTTAAGCTGAACCCTCTTTGTAAGTTTCCAGGTCTTTGCTTCAATGCTAAGTACCGGAAAAATGCAGATGTTATGTACCTGCCTCATGAGGCATAGTGGCAATCTACCTGCCATGATTTGAGAGTGCTCGCCAAGTGTGCTCCACCCCATTCTTATCCTTCTAGTTGCTTCAGTCACATGGTTCAGCTCCACGGTTATTACCTTCCCTAAGTAGACTTAGTCTTTTACAACTTGAAATGCACTATTACCTATCTCGAAGCGCTGCTCTCTTCTGAGGTTGTTTTACATTACTTTCGTTTTCTGCAGATTAACTTTAAAACCCATCTTTCTGCTGTCCTTGTCTAACTCCGTAATCATGACTTAGAATTCGTCATATGAGTTACTCAGAAATGCAGTGTCATCGGCGAAGTGCAGGTTACTAAGGTACTTCAAATTAACTCTTACCCTTAACTGTTCCCACTCTAGGCCTCTGAAAACGTCCTGTAAGCACGCTGTAAATAGCATTGGAGAGATTTTATCCCTCTGCCTTACACCCTTCTTGATTGGTATTCTGTTGATTTCATTATGAAGCAACATGGTAGCAGTTGATCTCCTGTAGATTTCTTCCAGGACGTCTATATATTCCTTATCGACGCCATGATTTCGTAGTGTTTGCAGGACTGCAGATATTTCTGATTGATTGATTGATTAATTGATTGATTGATTGACTGATTGATATGTGGGGTTTAACGTCCCAAAACAACTATATGATTATGAGAGACGCCGTAGTGGAGGGCTCCGGAAATTTAGACCACCTGGGGTTCTTTAACGTGGACCCAAATCGGAGCACACGGGCCTACAACATTTCCGCCTCCATCGGAAATGCAGCCGCCGCAGCCGAGATTCGAACCCGCGTCCTGCGGGTCAGCATCCGAGTACCTTAGGCACTAGACCACCGCTGCGGGGCCTGCAGATATTTGTACTGCATCAAACGCCTTCTCGTAATCTATGAAGGCTATGTATAGTGGTTGGCTATATTATGAGCATTTCTCTATTACCTGATTGATAGTATAAAAGTGGTCGATTGTTCAGTAGCCTGTTCGAAATCCTGCGTGTTTCTTTGGTTGATTGAATTCTAATGTTGTCTTAACTCTGTTAGCAATTACCTTTGTAAATAGCTTGTATACTACGGAGAGCGAGCTGATCGGCCTGTAACTTTTCAAGTCCTTGTCATCTCCTTTCTTATCTATCAAGATGATGTTAGCATTCTTCCAAGACTCTGGTGTGTTTAGAAAAAGTGTTTGCCGATTTAGAGTACATCGTACTCTACTATGGGAGAGCATAACGCCGTCCCGATTACCTAGCGCTGTAGTAGAGCATAGGTCGTGACACCCTGGTACTCTTCCCGCCAGGAGGCACCTTGTAAACAGGGTGGCTAATTTTCCTAACACAATCTGTCCTACATCTTTCAGCAGATGTGATGTTACCTGATCCTCACCAGCAGCTTTACCTCTTTGCATGCTCTCCAAGGCTTTTCTGACTTCTTCTGTCATTACTGGTGGGGTGTCATCTGGGTTACTGCTAGTTCTTATAGTATTCAGGTCGGGGTTGCCCGGCTGCTGTACAGTTCTGTGTAAAACTCCTCCGCTATTTTAACCATCCTATCCATATTGGTAGTTATTTTGCCTTCTTTGTCTCTTAGTGCATACATGCAATTTCTGCCCATCACAAGTTTCCTCTTCACTGCTTTGACGCTTGCTCTGTTTTTCAGAGCGTGTTCAATTCTCTTCATGCTATACCTTCTTACATCAGATACCTTACGCTTAATAATCAACTTCGAAAGCATTGCCAGTTCTATTTTGTCTGTTGTACTTAAAAATTTCATGTTTTGACACTTTTTATGAGTATAGTAGCCCAGAAAATCAATTTTCACGTTATTCTCTGGCCTCACCTCCTTGTATCGGTGAGCAGGTTTTCAACCAGCCTTGTTATTTCTCCGCTGTGACACGTAAAATGAACTGTATGCAGTCAAGTATACAATTAACTGCTCCATAAGCTTGTCACAGTTGTTTGTTTTTGTCTAATTCATCGAGATTAGTCATCTTAACTCACATTGTCTCGTATGGGATTTCTTTCTGCCTTCCATAACCCATCGATATTTATCTCGTGGCAATATTGCTGTCGTTCTTGTTTTTTTTTTTGCTTCTGAATACCAAGTTCAGTTCCTTCTCTTAAGTACTCATCACGCAAAATTCAAACCTAGGTGACTGTCTAGCATTCTCACATGCTCAACTGACTATTTCTGGCTGCAATAATTCCTCGTTCCTAAATGGGGAGCAGTCAGATTGAAAATTCACTTGTAACCAACAACGAAGTGAGCGTGGTTGGTGTTCAGCGTAGTTTCTTGAGAATAGAATGTAAATAAATGCTCATACAGACGCGCTCATGTTTGTAAAAAGCATCTTTACGCATCAGTCATGCGCATGGCACTTTGAATCATGTGACACTTTAAACAATTTTCTATCATCACCTAAAGTCTCGTTCTCTGAATAACGTTTACAAGAGCCTGGCCTCATTGTTTCTAGTTTGTGTGACGATGCCACAAAACCGATAACTATTGCATGACAGACTGCTTCGAACGAAGCTTTCGCCAAAAGTCACTTTGACATCCCTGATCTTCTGGCTTTGGTTTTTAGTACTAACCACGATGGAAGCATATCTTCGCTGTGAGCTATACAAATGTATATGTTTGTGAATATTTGATAAACACTACACCTCCTGAAAATTTGGTTCTCTGCCACTTCGTGCGTAATTTCTTTCTTGCAATTCTGTATATTTCTGTATCGTGTCTGATAACACCTTGCATGGGTGTTAAATGCACTTTCTTATTTTATGTGCGAAGCTTGATTCATAGCCCTAAACCGAGTTAAGACATCATGATGTACATTATTTCAAACAGGCAGCAAGAAATAGTCATTACTTTTCTAGAAACAATCTCGACTACTTCGACCATTTTTATAGCTTTAGAGTTGAAGCATCCTAGCACCGCGAAGTTATGCATTGCCATCAATTTTACAGAAATGTTGTAATATACGTGCAACCACCCAAATAAGCGGTAGGTTATCTGAAGATTACCAAGCTATGCGCATTCTTTCAACTTCAGTAATATTGTTTGAAGCGGGTGGGCATTGTTTTTGTATGCAAAACTGCAATGTCATACCAGGATCAAAAATGTCAATGTCCATTTGTGTGTTATTGACAACTTGGCAATTCAAACTGTTTTGTAAAATGAGTAGCCGGGTCTGAACCTAACCACCAGCCTGTGCTTAAACAAAATAGATGGAAAAAAATAGGTACCTAGTATTATGCGCGTCTTCGTAGTTGCCAACATCGTAGTCATTACTCCACTTGACTCATGACTCAGGCATTTGACATTGTTGTCACCGCTCTTACGCAAAGTCCTTGAAGCACGTGATGAAGAAACCTTACTCTGACTTCTGAACTTATTTCAGGTTACCATATTCGCAGCTTACTAATAATCAATCATTTGGTGCATGTGATTTGCAGAGAAGAACTCTCCATGCAGTTTTCTTCGGTGTCACCCCCGCCAAGTACAAACTGTTCTAATTTGTGCGGAACATTGTACGCAGCGATGCTTTGTGCAGAGACTATGACGACGCGTTATTCTACATAGGGTACAGTTTCTATTGTATGAGTGTTTCTATATTGGTAACGCAAAATCAACGATTTGCTTCGCTTCAAAAAACACTGGCTAGTCGTTGTTGTACAGGTCAATTTCAGCTGTTCTTACATTGAAATATGATGCCTTAGCTGGTTAATGTTATGGGTTTTTGGCTAAAGTAATTGGGAATAAGACATACAAAGTTTCAAGGCTTCACGGCATAAGCGCTTTACTTAAAACACTGCCTCGAGGCAACGTGTCATAATGCCCATTTTGCAGGTAATGTAATTTGTAGGTGTGAGTTTTATTGTACTGTACTCCAGTTGTCTTCATCTCAACCACTCTCCTTTTTATACAAATGGCAACACGTTTTCAGAAACGTCGACGTCGTTATGAAACTTCAGGGCGAGAAATCACAGATCATCTAATTTAAGTATGTTAGCCAGTGGTCCATCGAAAAGCCAAAAGGTGAGTGGGAATAATGTAATATATACGGATGGCACCACTGTTTTAGATAACACGGAGGCATGCAAGGTCACAAAACAGCTGCAGAGTCATACAGAATACATTCAGAGTATGCATCTTTTCTCGCTTTGCTTACCACTGGTGTCGGTAATTCCTTCCCCTCTCTTTTGATGTCATCTCTCTGTGAGTTACAAGAAGAAGCATGTTCGTGATCTCATCAATAATTAACGTTGCATAAGTTGAATGGTTTTAAGTGGCGCGCATGTCCTTGCGGTGTGATCAGACCAGGGTAGAACTGCATCTATTCAGCTAAATTCTGTCTGTCGTTTGTGCCAGGCCAGTCCATATGGCGTTTCACTAAGTGGTGTACTTAGGGCGTATTCGGTTGGCTGCTACAGTCCTCTGACTCG
This sequence comes from Rhipicephalus microplus, assembly GCF_043290135.1. Lineage (NCBI taxonomy): Eukaryota > Metazoa > Arthropoda > Arachnida > Ixodida > Ixodidae > Rhipicephalus > Rhipicephalus microplus. Next base: position 59,932,513 of record NC_134709.1, on the reverse strand, counting down.
GAGTCCCCAGATGCCGAAGCAGCTCGCAATCAGAGAGCAAGAGGTATACCGTACCAGCCGAATACGTCGGTGGTCTCAGAGCAGCGCGCCTGTAGCGCCGCCGTGCAACCAGGGCAGGAAGCTACCAGGTAAAGATTCCTGCGGTGCATTGACAAATGGCATTGATTAATTCCGTGGATATATCCTACATGTCTGGACACGGCGACAGCTCCTTGAGCTCAGCGCATAAATCTGGCAGTAGTCATCGTCTGAGCTGGTATCTTCAAGGCAAATCTCGAAGCTGTGTGCGAGCTGGTATAATCAACGTCAGCATTGACGTTTCCTTCGTCTTCGCAAGCGGCCTACATTTCGACATGACACATTCATAGCTTTTGGTTCACCTGCTGGCAGCCACGTGATTTGCTGACTTGTGTCATGTGATCCGTCCTCTCAGGCACATCGTGCCACCCTCTCACTTCGAAGTCTGAGTGGTCGGCAGCCCTCCGAGTCAGAGGCTGACGCTCCGAAAGAACCAACCGAACGTAGTCCGAGCGCTCGAATTCTACCAATCGAAGGTGCAGGCACCTTTTACAGCACTCGCAAACACTTGACCGAATACGCCATAAGTCGCCTATGAAGGTGATTCATCTTTCGGAGGGAAGCGAAGGCTGCTGGCAAACGTAATAAGAGTAATAATTACAATATTATCGAGCCATATGTTGTTTCGTCTAGCCTAAGTATAAAAGTGATAGGTTTTCTGAGTATACTAATTCATAAAACGATTATTCGCCTAAACTTGTGACCTTACCTCTTCGTATTGGTGAACGGGTCTCCAACCAGCCATGTGATTCTCCCACTGTGAAGCATGAGGGAAAATATGTCCAGGAAAGTAAATAATGAATCCCACCACAAGCCTTTGACAGTTGCGTGTTCTAGTCTCATTGATTGCGATTATGAGGCTTTCTCTTTCCCTTCAATGACAGTTGTTTTGTGTTTGACAATGTGGTGGCTGCTCCTGTTGCTGTGTATTTTATTCTGAATATGAACGAGTATTCTCGAGTGCTCATCATGGGAAACCCAAGATACGTCATTCTGTAGACATGCTCACTTGATTATTTATAGCCGCTACTATTTCGCATATTAGATAGGGTGCGGTCAACTGAAAAAATCGCTCGTTACAAGGAGCAGGCGTATCGCGGTTGATATTTTTCGCAACTTCTTAAGAATGCAACATGAAGGAAATGTTTGTATGAACGTGCCCGTGCTTGAAGTATGAACTTTCATGCATGAGTCACGTGTATCGGGCTCTGAAAAAAAATTATTCTTTGACGTTTCAATGCTTTAGGCATTTTTCCATGACCCCACGTAGTTTACATTTTAGTAAACGTTGCTGAAAATAATGACGGTGTTTTTACGACAGAGTACAGCCGATAACTATTTGACGACACATCGAACAACGTTTTTCTAAAAAGCGACGCCGTCATCTTTGATCGTCTGACTTTAATCTTTCAAGACTAGCAACGGAGGCAGTTTCTAGCTGTTAATAAGTGTATACACATATGCATGTGTCTATGAATATTTGTTAGATATTATGCCTCACGTAAATTCGGTTCTCTTCCAATTCACTCGTAATCCTTTTCTCTCAATTCTATACCCTGTCTAATAATACGATCACACTGATGACGGACTGCTTTTGCTTTTTTTAAATATTTTAGGCGTAGTTCCTTATGTCTTAAATTGAGTAAGCACATAACATTGAGCCATATTTTGCTCTGCAAACAAGAAAGGGCCAAATATATATGCAAGCAGTAATATAAACAGAAATATTTTGATGGCTTCCGAGTTGAATCCACCGAAGCTCAGTTTTGTCGTGCTTTTCCGAATAGTGTTCTAATGTACGCACAAACTCCGAAATACGCTGTAGTTTATCCCACAAATACGAAACAGTAAACTTCCCCAATACGTGAAGTCCACCAGTGTACTATTCGAGTAGTGGTGTACTTACATCTTACATTTCTATTAGCACACATTTCTATTGGCCTGACATCAATTAATAAAAAGCTCTGACTCTCACACCACACCAATCTTCATCCTAGTTTTACCTGCTCGCATTTTCTAGCAGTTTTTTTTCCCTTTGCGAGTCATTTAGACGCTCTGCAGTGTAAGTGAAATATGGCTGACTGCTTACGTAACAACTCGGGGCTTATGAGCTTGATGTATCAATGTGTTGTGATTTGACCAACGTTACCACATCCTAAGTTTTCTTTTTTTCAGCAGCTCCCACTTTCACTAGTACATCGCATTGTTGGTTGTAGACGTGAACTTCAAATGACACTTGTGCAGTGAACCACTCACATTTTGTTTTCTACATCTGTGCGAGTGAGCTGCGCCTAAACTTCGACAATGCTCGCACTCATTCTGTTGTAATATTAGCGAGTATTTTTCTTTTTTTATTGATAGGCCGATAACAATACCACTTTCAGTTCGTGATCGACCTACAAGTGCGGCTCTGCACCGGCTTTGGCGTGTTTCACGAGAAACGTTCAGTGTGGCTCGTGCATGTGCACAACTATGCCTGAGGACAGGCTTAAGGCAAAAAGCTATATATGTATTAACATACGACGCTGTAAATGTCAGATAAAACGATGCATTGCCTTCTAATCTGTTTACTGACCCATGGCTTCGGTTTCCTGGGACTACGGACATTCAAGCCATTTGCAGGCTCTACAGTGTATGAGCGCGCGTTTATACTCTTGTGTTTCGGCGTGTGTATTTTTCGAAAGTCATTAATTTTGTCTGCTTGTTAGTTTGTTATCGGTGTATTATATGACCTATAGAGCCACCTGGAACTTAGTACTGTGTGGTGTTTTTGTATTCTCGTTTGCTTAAGTTAAAGCACGAAGAATGGGTCAACTTAAAAGTACGCTAACTGTTACTTGATGCTTTACATACGTCGAGAAACGCTACTTCTCTTTGATGAATAAACAGGTCATTTCGCTTGTTTTAATAATTTTCTTGTGCAATTAAAATTTGTCTTGGAAGTTTTTTATAGAGAAACCAAGAATATTATTTTCTGTTATTCGCATAGGCTGTCAGATACTCTCGTTATTCTTCGACAGTTTCGAAGCCTACGAAAATATAGCAATTGAATGAACTTTAACTGATGATTATGTGGCTCTAAAGATAGTGACATTGTGTTACTCACGCGCTTTTGCTCTCAATTAGGCTTTCACTGCCGTTAACAAAGTTAGGATCCTACTGCTCAGACAAATTTGTCTTCTTTACTTTGTAAAACAACTCTTTGTTTATGTTAATGAGTAAGAATACATGTTGAGCAGGGGGCCGTGTCTTTCCGGTCGATTTTGTATGCGGGACAGGAAGCAGGCAGAACTTTTGAAAGGAATTCCTGTTTCTATTGATACTGCTTTTGTGCCCCGCGTTGATGTTTGATTATTGATGTGGTTGGAAATTTGTAGCTTTGTCTTTAAGGTTGGGCTATTCTGTGAGGCAATATTTACATTTCGTTCACTGAATGTTATTGGGAATCGTTTGGAAAAGTGTCAGCATTCATTTTACTGCCGATATCGCGAGACAGTAATCTAACATTATATCGCAAACAACGCACAATGTCGAGGCCACCATTACTAACTTTTTCAGTTATACAAAACAAATTGCAAGTCATTTTAGCGCTATCAATTGGGCAGGTGTTTTTTTTTATTTCTTAGAACGAAAAAAAAAAGATTTCAGACGATTAGCAGGCAGTCTGCATCAAGAAATAGTAGGCTACAGTTTGTTTGTTTTCGCTGTCTTCGTGCACAATTTATGGGTGGCGATAATTGGTTACCATATATGTCATAGCTCACCTAAACTTCCACGCGTGTGACTCTGTTCAGAGTTATATGTTTATATATATTGTGGGGTAGTGTCTGCTCCAAATCAATGTAATTTTAGGCTGATACTTTAGTCACGTCTTTCTGGTGCAGTTGTGTGTCTCTCGTGTTTTCGCACTTATAAGCCTCTGTTTCTAGACAGTTGTGTTCAAGGTGCGGCAACGTGCCGAGTGACTACCGTGTGATCACCTTGACGAAATCAGCTGCAACGTGTGGACGTTGTTGGGTGTGCGAACATTGAGGACGTGTGAACATATTTGTCGTGTGAACAATCACAATGCAGTGCTGGTATCGGGAATGTGAGTATCCATTCATGCATTAACGACAACTTCACAATACAGACTATTATGCACGCGGAGTAGCCGGAGCCACACATCAGCACCAGCCCCTTCACAAACATAGTTAATAAAAATTAAGAGATCACCTTATTCACACGTTCGTAGTAGTAATTTTGTGTAGCTAGTTTTTGATATGTAATATTCCTCAAATGATGTTCATGTCAACCTGTCATTCTCTAAGAACTTTTATAAAAACGTTATTTTATGATAAAATAATTGTGTTTACATTTTATATACAAGAACGCAACATTAGGAAATGTCATTATGTCTAGAGTATAAATTCCTCGCGGCACACTTTAAGACTGTCAGTTTATAACATTCAGAGAAAATATGTGGCAGTTAAAATTGTGCTCACCATATGACCTTCGCTGTTTTCTTCCGAACTCTCGTCTTGTGGTTCTATAATCTATAAGATTGACAATGATGTTAACGTGTGTTTGCCGTAAGGTCGTACAAAGTTGGCGAGAAAGGAAACGGGAACACAAAGTCACAGATTTTTAGAGATAGTGCCAGCGGTAACTCGGAAGCCCCATATCGAATTTATGATCATGACTTCGCAAAATATTTTTGTTCACTGCCCTAAATGTAAAAGCTGCAGTTATATCGACTAAAGGCACATTGGTTTAACCAATAAATGTAAGAAGGTGCTTTGATTGCGCTAGTTTACCCTAACTTCTTACATTTCGATTTACCGTGGTTTTACATGAACATGAAATGTGGTTTTCTCCTCTTTGGAGTACTGTAAATTTGCGTGTTTTGCCGTGGCATCTGTACCATTGTATCAACTGTTCACTCAGGCTTACAACAGCGTCTCGTCTTTTGATTATGTTTGTCTAGAGAAAACCCAGTTATTTATTTACCATCAATAGACCTGCTGTGTTGTTAAAAGTTCGACGAAGTTTTCAGGCCTAATTTTTTGCTGCTACAAAGATAACAACAGCAGCTGATATATTTGGTTGCACCAACACGTTGTTTAGTTACATGTAAAATGACATGTGGACTCAGAAAGGTGACTGTGTCAAAATTTGTTATATAGGAGTACCTGCACTTAAGTTTATGAATTTTATACAGTGACTATATTTTTTTTTTCGCGACATACCCCCTTATTGTGCAACATAAAAGCCTTGCCTGACGTGACGATCTTCATCTCTTAAATATTTTATGTTCCCACCCCACGAGCTATACATCTTTAAATTTAAATGATTTACCTTAAATGGTTATAGAACAGGTAGCGGATGCTATAGTTCTCATTCTCGCTATTAATCATAATTTTTCTTCTAAACTAGCTACTACAGTTCCGTGGGACTAACTGGTGCACAAAAGAGAAGTACGTGTATGTGTTTTCTCGCCACTGCTCCCATTTCGGATGCCAAGTTTCCCTAGAATGTTGAAAGTATGCATGAGTGAAACCCTTTGTGATGTGTGAAATTGTACTTGTGAGAGCTGTGATAGGTGCGTGTCATGAATATCATGATCTGTGCAGGCAAGACAAATTCGGTTCTCTTCATGACAAAGGAGTTTTCCCAAAACGTGACTTGATCACAGCATTCAATTGTTCAGTAGGCGGCACCGTAATTAAACAAATTTGAATGAGAGATATCGCTTGAAGCATTATTATTTTAGGTATAATAATTATATTATAATTAGGCTTTTGTAAAATGCTTGTCAACTCACTCTATAGCGTGACATTTTTCTATAGATGAGACATTCAGCAAGGGTTGCCTGCCACTGCAAGGCAATGAGCACTATAAGATAAAACGAGTGTTCAAGCTATCAGCAACCACGCCACTTCTTTATGGAACCTGGTGAAACTAATATTTGTTGTGCAATCGTGTTAACATATTTTCTAAAACAAATCACTGACTGCCTGCATAGTTAGAGTCAAAAATACAGTGCGAAAACGCCATGCAAAAGCAAGAGAGACTGGAAAGAGCGCTGACTTGCAAGTCACTCTATTAGAGCGTGCACACATAAAGTAATAGGGTTCGCTCTACATCTTGATGACATTTCGATTCGAGATCATCAACAATGCTGTCGTATGCGTGAGTTGTTTACTTTTTTATTCTTCTCTTGTCGGAATAATAGCATCGGCTGGTTGATCATTCAATTTGGACACATTGTCTGCACTCAGCAGAAAATTTCGATTTGGTTCTTGACTGTGTCACATGATGTGCACATGACTGTGTGCTGCTGGGAAACTCAGTTCGCACATACTACTTTGTAGGAGTTGTTGCGTCTTGAATGATAAAAAGGGGAAGCTTATTACGGAGTGTGAGAAATGTGTCCCTGGTGTAATGCCTTTAGCATCTAACACCAGATGGGTATGCTGCAGATTGAAGTGACCTACACGAAAGACCCCACTATACTCGATAAACTACAGCCATAAAAATCTAGAAAGGTTGAAGAACTGTTTTTTGACTGGGAGCAGTACGCTTTAAAAATTGCGTCAAAACATCCACCAGCCTTTCTAAACTCCAGCATTACTTTTGCAATAACGAATACGACACGTGCGTAACACTAGTACAGGGCTGTTCTGGATAGCTGCTTAACTCTGATTCCTAATAAAATATTTGTGGCCAACGCCGACAAGAAAAGAGAAGGAGGAGACAGGATAAGGCGCCTTCTTTTCTTTCCTTGTCGGAGTTGCACCACAAATATTTAATTAAGCTATGAATTTCCAACTCACCCAAGAATCAGAACTCTCATTGTTTATAAATTTTGGAATCAAAAGCTGGATGGTCGACATATCACCGAAGGCGAAACAAACAAGAAATCGGGCACAGTGTGGCATAGTTCAAGTTCCGGTCAGTTCAGGGTCAAATTTAGGTACGTTCAGGTCGTACCTCTATAACATATTGTGCTTCCCCGTGTACAACGCGCATTCTCAACAACGATTCCCGTAAAATTTTCTAAAAACAATCCTCACAAATTACCACGAAGGTTCCTTCTCTGGACAGCCTTAAAGTGTGATGTTTTACTTGTTATTTATTTTGTTTTTCAGGGACCCAGTGAATACATTTTCCTAATCACATTCGCTCGCAATTTTCTGTTGCTTTTTTTTGGCCAGGAAACTTGAGAAAATTTGGAGGGAGGTTGGATGGAGTGGGGGGGGGGGGGGGTCGACGTGCACTGCAGTCGACCTACAACCATATACAGTCACAGCCACTGTTGGAGGGGACAAGGAGCGGGTGACCGCTCTTCGCACAGCGCCACCACGGGTGCCGTACAAACTATTGCAGCACAAGCGCAATCATTGCCACAGGCGGAGTTAGCTGCACGGCGTCTGTTATGGTACCTTCCACTTCGCCTCGAGCGGCGAAGCCCAGAGCGCGTTCGGCGAAGTAGGAGGCACCATAGCAGATGACACGCAGCCAACTATGCCTCTGCCGCTGATTGCGCTTGCGCCGCAATAGTTCTCGCAGCGCCTGGTTGGTGGCCCGAAGAGAGTGTCGGAGGGAACGCGTGCTACCTTTCCTTTAACAGTGGCCGCGACTCTACATGCGATAACTGCACACTGGATCAGTGCTCCCGGCTTCTGTGCATTATATTTAGTAGGCAAACTAGATTCTCTATGTATAAATAAAATTGTCACACAGTACGTTGACACTGGCTCCTAACCACCATTGCGGAAACGCCCCTAGAGCATGTCTTCTGAAAAACGACGCGTGATTGCAAGCGCGTCGAAACTTTGCTTGAAAGCTATGTGGTTTGACATTTATGCACAGTCTGTTCGCATGAACTGTTGTACAATATGGTTCTATGTGGTCTTCTTTAAATTGTCATAACCTCTGTTGAAAATAAAGAAGTGGGGCTTGGGCTTTGGGGGAGGCGCGACAGACGTAGAGAAAGAGAAGAACGAAGTAAGAAATGGCGGAGCTAGCCCTGATCGAGTAAAAGTCGTCTTCTTAACCTACGACCACGGTTCCTCGTTCTTAACAGCCTCAACACGATAGCGATTTCGCAAACTATTTAAGAATGTTGACCTGAGAGGCCATTGCCTTAGAAGGTGATAAAAGCAGTGCTTAACTTCCTGAAAACAACATACTTGCACCGACGGTAATAGACTTATAACGTTATGATAGCTGTGAACTAGATTCTGAACTTGTGGCTCACACCCACCCTGGGGGATTAGCCAAGAATTGGGTAGCTTAACAGAAACAAAAAGTAATGTATATTTAAATACTGGCGAAAAACGATTAACAAAAATATTGATTTTTTAAAATTATTACTGAGAAAACATTTAGATGAATTTGTTTCTACTTAATGAGCAATAAATAATTTATATCAATTTTTTCTATAGCCTATATTGTTTTAACTTAGATTCATTTGGCATTGAGGCTAGTAAGTAAATCTATCAGACCGCACAATGAAATCTTGCATGGCCTCTCACACTTACCAGCTGTGGATTAGGGTATGTGCGACTCGGCATAGTAAATTTGACGTTGTCAAAGCTAAGCTAACGATTCGCAATGGTATTTCTAGTGATACGTTTTTAATGTTGAAAACTTTTTACGAGAGATCAAAAAGTGCTCCACAGTTTCCTCTTCTCTACAAACAGAACAAATTGGGGAGAGAGTCAATCCTTCTCTAAACAAATAAAAATTTAATGGAGGAATACGACAGTGCAATCGAGTGATTAAAACTTTCAGGCATCGGTTATGACATGAGGACGTTTTCCAGGGCGTAATTAAATGGTTGAAATTCAGAACATTTTTTAAATATGGTGTACAGAATTCTCGCATCTTCATATGCCTCCGAATTCTAGAAGCTACTATAAAGGCTGTTGTAGGGGTAATAGTGATAGCTGGTTCGTCTGATGCCACTATTGCTAGTGAATCAGCTGCTTCATTTAGAGTTATGCCTATATGCCACGGCACCTATACTAATCGCACCTGGGTTAAGTGATTCGCAACGAGGGAGTTGAATTCGCCTAATGTTTTCGAATCACCGGATGCCGTGAGCGCACTGCAGACCAACAAGGAGTCTGTTAATATTACGGTAGAATTCATTGATGTTGACAGTTTTCGAAGGGCCAATACTATAGCTACAAATTCTGCAATAAAGATAGTTGTGTAGTCTGGGATTCAGAGGTAAAAGGATCAGTCTAGAACAGGGCAGAATATAGCGATGCCACTCTTTTCATCTGTCTGTGAAGTGTCCGTCACAATGATGGCATGTGCATGCATTCCTAGCAGGTAGTCCTCTAAAGTGGCTTTTAAATTACTCGGCAGGTGTTTAGCGCTATTAGTAAAAATGTCGTCAAAGTATACTTGGAGAGAACTACGAATTGGCAGAAGCTACTTAATTTGCGCGGACAGTGGATCGAGAAGAGACTGTAAAAACTTTACTTAAGGTGTGTGAAATCTAGGCCAATGACAATAAAAAAATAACCCAGGGTGTGCAATGAAAACTGTTTGTTTACGCCTTGAAGAAGATTCAAATTCCCTTAAGTACGTTTGTACAGTAAACATTTTGAACCTGGTGAGGAGTGAGGTAATTCTATCTTTCATATATAAAACGTTATTCCCTACAACTTTAGGTGGGAAGAACAAGAGGACGCAGCTTATAGGCAGATGCCCCGGAATATAAGACACATCAAAATTTTAGAACCAGCCTCACATACATGCGGTATATTGATAATAACGTGGTTCTGCACATTCCTGATCTCCTGTTGCTTATCCTCCATAATATGCCGATTGCCAGAATTCCCTTTGCAGCATTATATTCGATGTAGTTGCATACAACTCTTCCGTTTGTATATATTATAAATGTAGCCTCCTTTATTCTATCAATTGCTTACTAGCTGCCGTTGTTTGTTTATGTCCTTGGAAATATTATCAATACATGGCAATAGTGGTCTTCTTATAGTTGACGATTCAAGAGGATAGATGGCGCTGTTTCAATAAGTGGTTCTCCGCATATCCATGGAGTGAATGATGATGAGTGGGGTGAAGCATTCGTTGGCATGTCAGTCCGTCTGACGTGTGCTCTAGTGTGATAGGCATAGACGGAAAGACAGACAGACAGACAGACAGACAGACAGACAGACAGACAGACAGACAGACAGACAGACAGACAGACAGACAGACAGACAGACAGACAGACAGACACTTCGCCCCACTCATCATCATTACCTCGGTATATATGCTTGTGAATATTATTATGAATAATTAGCTTTGTGTTTATTGTATCACGTTACGTCTCCTAATATTCATTGAAAGTTAGCGCTTGACTGCATGCTTAGAGAACGTGTTCATAGAATACTGAAGCTAAGTTAAATAAAAAAAATCCATGCTCAGATAAAAATATCTGAGCACTTTTCTCACTTTTCGCGAATGTAATAGATTCATGCAAATAATCAACACCCTTAGGTAAGTCTTTCTCTCTTTTTTGAGCGTTCAAGTTGGCGGTCGTTTATCAGGGATATTTTTAAGGGCTTTTGTTTTAACGTCACTACGTATGTTTATCTAACTGATGATCATTTTCGCCTTTGTTATGCTATGTAACTCAACAATTTGTTTCGTGCTTACGGCGTATATACAAGTGTGATTTCTAATCTGTCTCGACTGCTATGGTACGTATATACGTGACCTTGAAGATGAGTGCCTTTGAAACTTTATATAAGTGAATATTATTATTTGTATGTTTAGCATGACCAGCATGATGCCATGGAATCATGCTAGTTTTGAGTTTGTTGATTGTATACATCACGGATTTTTGATATTCCACAATTTCTGACCTTATACCCTTCATGATATAGAACTCTAACAACTGAGGAGTAGCCGGCGCAAATTTTGTAAACCGACACCCCTGAAAAAACCATGACAATACGAAAAAGCGAGGAATGCCTCTTGTGGTTTGAACGATTAGCTTTTCATTGCCACTAGTGCGATTAATACAGAACAGTAACACCAGTTCTTGAACTTTAGGTGCTCTAGAACTCCGAGCCGCAGTTAGTGTTTTGGCTCGCAAAATAATTTTTCATGCGCATCAACGGATACTGCTTACCGCTTCAAGTTCATCCGGCAATGGTGCTACCGTCATTCCCGTTGTTTTCGTCTGATGTTCAAAAAATAAAGTTAGACACGACAATGCGATGCAGATGGCCTTATTTATAAAAGTATTATCGTAACTCTGTTCTGCTGCTTACCACTGGCGTTGGGTTTTCGTTTTCCTTATTCTCTTCATTGGCTCCCTGTGGATCGTGGATTACAATCATGCAAGTGTACGGTATTGTATTAGGCGGTAGTATGTCCATCTCTCTGCTAATGGCTACTACTTTTATAAAAAGTACCAACAGAAAATCATTCTGACAATATGTTATGACAAATATTGATGTGAAGCTTTCAAAAACATTCCATTATGCGCATGCCTGACATTTCATTTGATGCCTGTATTTATTAGATTACCCTGCTTACAAGAAGATTACATGTTTCTACTACTTTTAAAACTCTATTGGTTAGTGTTTGTGTGAGATATTATATTTTCATGTAGGCATAGTAAATGTCATTATGCCGTTTTGAATATTCGCATGTGTGTGTAGTAACGATTATAGGTGAACACAACGAGATTTCCATAGCAAGAGGCATTCTGAGTAGGTAAAAAAGGGGATGAACACGGGGCATACAATTTTCTGTCTTTGCTTCCAAACATGTCAATCACAATTATGCATACATGTATGAATAATATAATATTGTTCCCGGGGTGAGAGAATGAATTAAATAAATATATATTCAAAATATACAGGGAGAGTCGGAGCCAGCTTCAGCCAAGATGGAGGTACAACAGCAACAACACGAACGCGGTCGCTTTCATCGTCTTCGTCTTCTACCCGATGCTCTCTCGTTGCCGGTGTGGTGTAACATATAATCCCCACGCCGCTGGCAGCACCGTCTCGGCGCCTAAAGGAGAGTAGGATCATATGCGGAGATGTATAGTTTCAGGCGGGTCACGTGGACGACGTCAGTGGCGGGAGCGGGCGACGATGACTGACTGTCCAACGGAGCGATCTCGTATGTGACCTCGGTAAGCCGGCGTAAAACCTTGTAAGGCCTCGAGTAGCGAGACAGGAGCTTCGAAGAGAGGCCAACGTGGTGGCATGGTGTCCAGAGGAGGACCAATGAACCTGGAGAGTAGGAAACTACTCTGTGAATGCCATCGTAGCGGGCCTTCTGAGTGAGCTGCGAGCCAAGAAGACGTTCCCGTGCTATTTGGCGGGCCACTTGAGCCCGAGCAGCGGCATCCCGGGCGTACTCTGTAACCGTTTGCGTAGTTGATAGGAGAAGAGTCTCGAAGGGTAAAGCTTGATGGCAGTCGAACAATAAATAGAAGTGGGAGAAGCCGGCGGTGTCGTGGCGTGAAGAATTGTATGCGAATGTCACATAAGGTAAAGTACCATCTCAATCAAGGGGATCTTTGGAAACGTACATGGAGAGCATTGTTGTCAAGGTTCGATTTAGGCGCTCGGTAAGACCATTTGTTTGTGGGTGATAGGCCGTAGTGAGCTTGTAACGTGTCGAACACGAGCAAAGGATGTCACTTACTACTTTTGAAAGAATTGAGCGACCACAATCGGTCAGCAGCTGTCGAGGAGCGCCTTGGTGAATAATTACGTCAAAAAGCAAGAAGTCCGCTACGTCAGTGGCACAGCTTGCCGGTAGCGCTCGTGTGATAACTTATCTTAAGGCGTAATCAGTGGCTACGGCTATCCATTTGTTTTCAGTGAGAGAAGTAGGAAATGGTCCTACGAGATCAAGACCGGCGCAGTAGAAGGGGACGGTGAGTATGTCTATTGTTTAGAGCGGACCAGCTGGTGGCAAGGTGGAATGTTTGGAGAGCTAGCAGGACTCAAGGAGCAACGTATCGGCGTACACAATGGTAAACGCCTGGCCAGAAGAATCTACGCCACACGTGATCGTACGTGCGCGTGACCCCGAGAAGTAAAGCGGTTGGGGCGTCGTGAAGCTGTTCAAGAAAAGCGGAACGGAGTGTCGCAGGAACTACGAGTGGTATCTCTGGTCCCTCAGCACTGGTGTTGCGTCGGTAAAGCATGTCATCGCGTAGAACGAACAAGTGTAGCGATGGGTCTACATGGGGCAAACGCAGACTATGCATGATAGACCGCAAGTGGACATCGCTGATCCGTTCCTTGCGTATGTCGGTGAAAGCCGACATGGCGAAAACGCCATGTCGGCTTTCAGAATCATGTCGCCATGTCGGGTCAGAATCATGTGCTGAAAGGTCGAGTGGGTCTATGGGGAGACTGAATAGACGCGATCTTGTCCTCGTTGCCGCTGGGCGAGAACAGCACCGATTCCATGTCTGCTGGCATCGGTATGAACTTCAGTATGGGCTGACGGGTCAAAATGGGCCAAGATGGGTGGGGAAGTAACTAATGTTGTAAGGGTGCTGAAGGCAGATGCTTGTTCAGTACCCCGATAAAAAGGCATGTCCTTCTTCAGTAGTTCCGTAAGTGGTCGGGCAATGTCAGCAAAATTCTTCACAAAACGTCGAAAGTAAGAACAAAGGCCGATAAAACTCCGTACATCTTTTGCGAAACGTGGTACGGGAAAGTCTTTGACAACTCGAATTTTTTCAGGATCAGGTTGCACGCCTAGAGCCCTACTGACAAGGAGGCTTAGCACAGTGATTTCCCGACGGCCAAAACGACATTTGGAAGAGTTGAGCTGAAGTCGTGCTGTCCGGAAACCTCAAGAACAGGCGATAGGCGGCTAAGGTGACTTTCAATTGTAGGTGAAAATACGATGACGTCATCGAGATAGCACACACACGTGGACCATTTCTATCCGCACAGGAGAGAATCCATCATACTTTCAAATGTAGCTGGGGCATTACACAATCCGAATGGAATAACGTTGAACAGGAAAAGTCCATCCTGTGTATTGAACGCGGTTTTCTTACGGCCTCGATGATTGACAGAGATCTGCAAGTATCGTGATCGTAAGTCCGAATAGATGAAACGCAGGCAGACCGATGTAGACAGTCGAGAGCATCTTCAATCCGCGACAGAGGATACACGTCCTTGCGTGTTACTTTGTTTAAATAACGGTAATCTACGCAGAAGCGCCCGCTGCCATCCTTCTTCTTCACTAGCACGACCGGCGATGCCCATGGAATGCAGAAAGGTTCGATGACGTCTTTTGTGAGCATTTCTTCAACTTCGTGCTGGATAACTTGTCGCTAAGCATTATACACGCGATAAGGACGTCGTAGGATGGGGCTGGCGTCTCCAGTGTTATTCCTATGAGTTACAAAGGATGTCTGATCCAAAGGGATCAACATCAAAGATGTCACGGTAGGATTCCAGCATGTGTCGGATATCAGCTATCTGTGCTGGAAGAAGGTGATGGGCGATCATCTTGTCGGTGGTGCCATCCGCTGTGCTCTTAGAGGAGCAGAACGGAGCAGAGGACGAGGAAGATTCGGCAACAAGCGCCGAAATGGCAGCATCTATAGAAGAAACTGTTGCCAAAGTCACGCCACCTGAGACAACTTGAGCGTACTAGCTGAAGTTTAGGATCGGAAGAGATGCTATATTTCCCGTGACTGTCAAAAGTGTGTGAGGCACGGCAACATTTTTGGCCAGCAGAGTGTCAGCAATAGGTGTCAACATGTAGCCACCATCGGGAACAGGAGGGACAGATCTCAAGTTCACGTAAGTAATGGCTTGAGGTGCTAGGCGAACGTGATCTGCAGAACACAGACCTGGTTGAGCTGGTGTTGGGTCGTCATGGTAACACGGTAAATCAAGTTGAGGCATGCCGGTTTCACAATCAATAAGGGCAGAGTGTGCGGATAAAAAGTCCATGCCATGGTTTAGTTCATGGGAACATTTCTCGATCTCAGCAAATAGCGCTGTCGTGGAGCGATCGGGAACACTTATAGGCACGAAGCACATTCCAAGCACGAAAAACGTGCCACCGTTGGTGACCTGGATGAGTGGTACTGTGGGTGGCGTTTAAACTTTCCTAAGGCGGCAACGAAGTTCTGAATTCATCACTAATATGTGAGCCCCTGTGTCCACAAGTGCAACAACGGGTGTGTCGTCTACTTCAACGTCAATAAGGTTGCGTCGAGTCGGCAGCATGGTCAGAGGATTGGGCAGGCAAGTAGTCGATGCAGCATCACCTCCACGAGCTGCATCATCTAGTTTTCCCGTGGTAGGTATTCAGTCGGCGACGAAATGGGGGCGAGCGAGACGACGGGTGACGGGAGATTAGTGAACAGGACTGGTGAGCATGCGGAGATGGAGAACGACGATGATATGGCGGCATAGAAGGAAATGTCTTCACTGGTGGCCTGAGGTGATTTCCGATAAGGTTGAAAGCATCCATGATCTCTCCCTGGCTGATGGGTGTACCCATAGGATGCCTGAAGCCAATACGACCTACAATGGCGGGTCACGTGTCCGATACGGTGGCAGTTGAAATAAATCGGACTATCATCAGCAGTCCTACACTCGGCTGGATTGCGAGGGCGCACCGGAAGGTTTTGGTTTTGGTCATACGAAACAGGGGGTCGGCGACGGTCGATCGGCTGTGAGGGAGCTGTAGTGCACTTGGAAGCCAGTCCAGCATTGGAAAACTCTTCTCGCACAGTGGCAAGTACCAGTGGCACCATCTGAGGGCTAGAGTCACAGGCATGGGAGCACGTGGATGCAAGAGACAGAGCTTATAATTCACGTCTGATGATGTTGGTCACGTGCTCTGCAGTTAACGGCGTCTGTAGTGCAGGTCCGTCTTCGCACGACCAGGTTGGTGCTGTGTCAGGGTAGTCGAGTGAAACGGTGGGCAATACGTCGACTTTTTGCGACCTCAAAACGCTGTCACTCCTTGATGATGGCATTGACCGTATTGCACTCCTTGCATATGAGAAAGTTGAACACATCATCTGCAATTCCCTTCAATATGTGTGGTATTTTCTGAGTTTCTTCCATGCCATTGTCTGCTTTTTGGCAAAGGGCGAGCACGTCCTGTATGTAAGTCACGTAGGACTCCGCTGACGTTTGTGTACGAGATGCCAACATCTTCTTGGCCACCGCCTTTCTACCCCCAGACTTGCCAAAAAGGGCGCGCATCTTTTCTTCGCACGCATCCCAGCTTCCAACTTCATCTTCGTGGTTCTCGAACCACACTTTTGCTGTTCCTTTCAAGTGGAACAGGATGTTGGCTAACATATGAGTTTGATCCCAGCGGTAATTCTTATTTGTGCGTTCATACAACAGCAACCATTCTTCACTGTCAATATCTTCCGTGCCACAGAACATGCCAGGATGTTTTAGCTGCGGAAGGACAACAGTTGTTGTAGTCGCCTCGGCGGGAGCGGGTCCCTGGTTTGACATGGTGGAAAAATTCAAGCGTCGGCCACTGCGGAGCTTTGTTATATCATGTTTTACCGATCACCACCACCAAATGTGACGGGGGTGAAAGGATCAATGAAATAAATATATTTTCATAAAATACAGGGTGAGTCAGAGAGAGCTGCAGCCAAGATGGAGGTACAACAGCAACAACAACACGAGCATGGTCGCTTTCATCGTCTTCGTCGTCTGCCTGATGCTCTCTCATTGCCGATGTCGTGTAACAATATACACAGGCTGAAGACAAAATGCCAGGCATGCTCATATTAGAAGCTGTAACAGAAAAATTTATGCTACGTACCTATCCACACTTTGAACTACACAGAATGATTCTTACTATTGAAACCACGTTATGTTCACCTATTCATTACTACACAGACACGCACACACATAAGCAACACTTAATAACCACTGAATGATCTACACGAACGTAGGAGTATACTACGTAAATCATTCAGAGATTAATAAGTGTGGTTTTCATTGATGGCACCCGCATGGACTTTCACATTTTACACGATACTCTAAAATGATATTCTTTCGGACCTTTACTGAGTTGTCATAAAAGGCAGACCGATTCTGTTATGTATTGCAACTGTGAAGTGGCGCATGCTGACTCCAATTGTATTTTTAAACAAGTAGGATATGTTTGTGCATAGATGAATGGGGTAACTTTACTTAGAGTACTGAGAGTCGTGACAAGTGAAGGTGCTTCATGAATAGTTCAGATCAATTCGATTGTAGGACCACCTTAGGTGAGTGAGCTCGCTCCCGAGTCAACTCACTGTGACTCACTCACGTTCAGATCGAGCCGTAAGTCTGAGTCTGAGTGAGTCCGGGTTAGTAATATTCTCGTGAGATGGAGTCTGAGTGAGTCCAGTTGAAGAAAATTTTTCGTGAATGTGAGTCAAACTCGAGAAAATATTGGTGAGTTCGAGTGAGTCACAAGTATGAGATCTATTTCTTGAGTGGGTCTGATTGAGTTCCACCTATGTTGACACACTATGGTCCTACCTACTCCTATTCAGTATTACTATGAGGCTACCGGAATTCATTTTATGCGCACGTGTACTCACTAGTAGCCCAAAAAAAGTATCCTTCATACACCTGTAGCTTCTGTTCATATCTGTAGCTTCTTTATTTTGTACACACAACTCTCTTTGTTCGTGTTTGTAGGTAAGAATGCATTTCGAGCGGGTGGCCGTGTCTGTCCGGTCGATTTTGTTTGCGGGACAAGAAGCAGGTAGAACTTTCGAAGGACATTCCAGTTTCTATTGATACTGCTCTTGTGCAATGCGATGATCTTTGGAGATTATTGCAGTTGGGAATTAATAGCGCTGCTTTAAAGTAGTGCAGTTATGTCAGGCATTAATTTGCACTCTATTCAGTTAATCTTACTGGCAATCGTTCCCCAAATCGTGAGCGTATATTTTATTGCCAATATCGCGAGAAGGCGATGTAACAATCTGCCGCAAACAATGAACAATGTCGAGGCCACCGTCGCTATATTTTTTTTGTTATACAACACAAATTGTAAGTAAATTTAGCGCTATCAGTAGAGCATGTTTTTTTTTGTACAAAAAAGATTTTGCAATATTTGGAAGCAGCCTGCATCAAGAGATACTAGGCTGGAGTTTGTTTGTTTGTTTCTTTTGCTTGTCGCTGGCTTTAAGTCTTTTTTTTTGCTTTCCTTGTGCACTCTCCATGTGTTGTGAAAATTGGCAAGCATTTATATCATAGCTCACTTGCAATTCCACGCATAACACTGTGTTGAGAGTTGTATATTTATATATATTGTGTGGTAACGCCTGCTCCAAATTAATATAGTTGTATACGAGTACTTTAGTCACGTGTTTCTGTTGTAGTTGTGTGTCTCGTGTTTTCTCACTCATAAGCCTTTGTTTCTAGACAGTTGTGTTTAAAGTGTGGCAACGTGCCTGCGGTGACTACCGTGTGATAACCTTGATGAAATCTGCTGTATTGTGCGGCTGTTGTTGCGTGTATAAACTATTAGGATTTGCGGAAAGATCTGTCGTGTAAACAATTACAATGTAGTAGTGGGATTGAGAATGCGAATGTCCATTAATGTGTTCGTGGCAACTCCACGATTGAGACTACGATGCACCTGGTGTAGCTGGAGCCACACTTTGGCGTCAGCCTGTTCCTAAACATTGCTAACAAAATAAAAATAAGGGCATAACGTTTCGCACACCTTCGTAGTCATAGTTTTGTGGTATTTTTATATGTATTATTATTCTAATGATGTTCGTGTCAACTCGCAATTCGCTAAAAGCTATTCTAAATAAGGTTAATATATTATCAAAAGATGTATTGTGCATGTGTATTATACAGGAATGCAACGTTAGGAAATGTCGTAAAGTGTAAAGTATACATCGCTCGCGGCAAACACTCTAAGACTGTGACTTTACAAAAGTCAAAGAGAGTATGTTGCAGGTTAAATTGTGAGAAACAAGTTGTTCACCATACGGCCTTCGCTGCTTTCTTCCGAACTTTCGTCTTGTTGTTCTATCATTTATAAAATCAGCAACGTTGTGAACGTGTGTTTGCCATAAACGCGTGTAAAAACGGTTACAAAGAAAACGCGAAGATGAAGTCACAGAGTTCAACAGATTGTGCAAGCGGTATCTGGGAAGCACAATGTTGAATTTGTGATCTTGGGTTCGGAAAATATTTTTCGTTCACTTGACTGCAGTCATGCTGAGTAAAGCATACTGGTTCAAACAATAAATGCAGGATGGTGCTTTAAACACTTAAGTTCGCACTAACTTCTTATATTTCAATTTACCGTGATATTAAATGAACTTGAAAGGTGGTTTTGTCCTCTTCAGAACACTAAAGATTTCCGTCTTTTGCGGTGGCATCTGTAGCACTGTTTCACCTGTTCACTTAGGCGTGTAATAACGTCTCGTCTTTCAATGATATTTTATCTAGAGAAGACCCGGTTATTATTTACCGTCAATAGACGAGTTTGCTTTGTTGTGACAAGTTCAACAAAGCTTTCGCTTCAATAAAATTACCACCATTTTATATATTTGGTTGTGTCAACACGTCGTGTAGCTATAAATAAAACGCTAGGCTAACTCAGAAAGGTGACTGTGTCGGAATTACTTATATAGGAGTACCTAGGCTTATGTCAACTTTATGAATTATACACCGGGACTATATTTTTGTTCTCAACATATCCCCGTTGTCGTGCGACATAAAAGCCTTGCCTGACATGAGCATCCTCATGTCGTAAATAATTTGTGTTCCCATCCCACGAGCTAGACATCTTTAAGAGCCTTAATTTGAACGGTTAGAACATGTAGCGGATGCTATAATTTTCATTCGCGATGTTAATCATAATTACATTTCTGAATTAGCTACCACGGTTTTGGGCGACTACCAGGCGCATAAAACTAAAGTACATGTATGTGTTATTTCGCCACTGCTCCCATTTCGGATGCCAAGTTCCCCTAGAATGTTAAAATTATGCACGAGTGAAACACTTTAAGATGTGTGAAAGCGTATTTGTGAGAGCTGTTATGGGTGCGTGTCAAGATCTCTGCTGACAAGATATATTCCGTTTTGTTCATGGCAAACGAGATTTCCCAACACATGACTGAATCACAGCACTCAATTGTTCAATAGGTGGCACGGTATTTGAAAAACATTTGAGTGCGAGAAATTGCTGGAAGCCAATTTACTTATTATAAAAATAGTAATAGCCTGTTGTAAAATACGTGTCATCTTACTCTGTAACGTGGTATTTTTTATGGATTGGACATTCCCAAATATGTGCCAGCCATAACAGTGCAATGAGCAGTGTAATAATGCCGAATCAAATGTTTAAGGTATCAGCAACCTGTGCACTTCAATGAGGAACCTGGTGAAATTATTAATAGTTACGCGATCGCGGTAGTACAATTTTCGAAACAAATCATGGACTGCCTACATAGTTATAGCCAAAGCCCAGTGCGAAAACATATTGGAAGAAGCAGAAGAGACGAGACAGAGCGTTAACTTACAAGTTCATCTGTTAGAGAGCACACATAAAGTAATATGGTCACTCTACAACTTCACGACCTTAAGCTGCGAAAACATCAACAATGATGTCATACGTGCGCTGTTTGCCATCATTTTTTTCTTAACTTGACGAACTAATACCTTTTGTTAATTGTTCATTTAAGATTGACATATCTGCACTGAGTAGAAAATGTCAATATTATTCGTGACTGTGTCACATGATATGCACATGTCTGTGTGCTGGTGCGAAACTCAATTCGCACAGGCTACTTTCTGGGAGTTGTTGTGACTTGAATGATAGAGAGGGGAGCTTATTAACAAGTGTAAGAAACGTGTACCTGGTATAACGCCTATGGCATTTTACACCAGATGGGTATACTGCAGAATGAAGTGAGTGACCTACATGAAACACCCCACAACACTCGATAACTTACATAATACAGTTTACATAATATGAAAAAGTTGAACTGTTTCTTTCTGGGAGCAGTGCATTTTAACACTTAAGGCGAAACTTCAACCGGGCTTTCTGAACTCTAGCATTACTTGTGCAATAACGAATGCGACACATGCGCAACACCAGTACACGGCTGTTCTACATCGAACTCTTGTTAGTTATAGATTTTAGAGTCAAACTTTGGGTGGTCGGCTCACGACCGAAGATGAATGATAAGAAAAAACAGACATGGTTTGGCGTAGTTACAGCATTGTCGTTACTTTCAGGCCCTACGTGTAAAACATATTTTATTTCCTTGTGTACAACCCGAATCTTCTGCAGCTATTCAAGTAAAATTTTCTAAATGGTATCACCGCGTATTACCACGATGTTTCCTTCCTTGGGAACTTTGAAGTGCTGCTTTGACACTGGAGTCCGAGTTTTGTTGTTATTTTACTTTTTTCAGTGAAACAGTGAATACACTTTCCTAATCAACTGTGCTCACACTTTTATATTCCTTTTTTGCCCATGAGACGTGAGAGAATGCGGAGGGGTGATTGAAGGGAGAGGGGGGAGCGGTCAACGTGCAATCCAGTCGACCTAGAACCATGTACAGTGCAGGGCACTGTCGTAGGGAACAAGGAGCGGTTGACCGCGCTCCGCAGAGTGCAATTACGGCCGCCGTGCAAACTATACGCAATCAGCACCACAGGCGGAGTTGGCTGCGTGGCGTCTGCTGCGGTGCCTCTCACTTCAGCCTTGAGCGGCGAAGCCCAGATCCCGTTTGGCGAAGAAGGAGCCACCATAGCAGACGACCCGCAGCAAACACCGCCTCTGGCGCTGATTGCGCTTACGCCGCAATACTTCGCGCGGCGCCCACTTGGTGACCCTATAGCACTCTGAAAGGGGGTTCCGAAAACACAGTGCGGTTTATTATAGCATGTCCGCCATTGTTCCAACTACCTTTTTTCCCCAGTAGACTACCCACTACTAGCTTATGTCTCAAGTGTGTCGTGCCATAAGAAGAAGAAAAGTATGCCACAGTTAGGCCCCCACTGCAGACAAGTGGCCGTGGGCACTTGAAAAAAAAATGATCAGACGGAGATTGTCAGAATGGGTGCCGGCTTGATCCTTTCAATGCTGACTGTGTGTTCATGCCCATTACGCAGGATTGTAAAATAATGTTCAGAACGATTGATGACTGGGAAAGGAACGTCAGAGCGAGGCTGAAGGGCACGGCGAGACGCATCGACACGAACAAAAACGTGTGAAGATTTCTGTAGGTTTGCCGGCAGAAAAACGTCGTTCTTAGTGTGAGCTGAAGTTGGTGATGGGCGCAAGTTTTGCATGAAGATCCGCAAACGCTGGACGAAAGAAGATGGATCCGAAACACTTTGCGTAGTAATGGGGCTGACGAGGTCACCAGTCAAATAGACTGTGCAGCCATAAGCCATCTCGGCTACAGAGTAGGCAAGTTCTGGCCGAAGTGTTGAACGCAGGCCGAGGAGCACGATGGGGAGGTGTGATACCCAATCTTCGGCGTGAGGCTGCGAGGCGAGTGCTGCTTTTAGATGATGGTGGAATCTCTCCACTAAGCCGTTTGATGCTGGATAATACGCACTTGTGCGAATACGCACACAACCCAGTAGAGATGTGACAGAGGCGAAAAGCGCTGACTCAAACTGTCTGCCTCGATCAGTAGTCACCGTTGATGGTACACCGAAACGGCTAATCCAGGTAGCAAGAAAGGTACGAGCAACTGTTTCTGCCGTGATGTGAGGCATCGGAGCTGCTTCAAACTACCTAGTGTACCTATCAATACACGTAAGCAAATACTTATTTCCCCGACATGGAGGTAATGGCCTGACAATGTCCAAATTGATGGTGTTCAAACGTGCATTAGGGAAAGGGAATTTTTCCCATGGAGGATTGGTGTGCCGTTGCACCTTGATACGCTGACATGGTCTGCAAGTGCGAGCCCAGTCACGAATACTAGCGCGTATGCGTGGCCAGACATAGCGTTCAGTGACCAGATGTTGCGTAGCTCTTACGCCTGGACGGCAGATGAAGTGGAGGGTGTCAAAAACAGCACGACGAAGCTGTGAAGGAACATAGATACGAGTGCAGTTGTGTGAAACATCGCACCAGAGCGTAACTTCGTCGTCGAGAAAGTTGACTTGTTCCAGTCGGAGGGAAGTAGAGGATCGGAATCGTGGAAGCTCATCGTCTAATGCCTGTGCCTCCGCGAGCGAGGACAATGAAAGGTCGGTGGTGCCTGTCGTGGCATTGATGGTAATACGACTGAGAGCGTCCGCTGCACTGTTAAAGCTGCCTTTTACATAGCGTATGTTTGTGGTGAATTCGTCAATAAAAGAAAGGTGTCGAAGTTCTCTAGGAGTGTGCGTGGCACTGCAGGAACGTGAACCCGAAACAAGGGCGTTGTGGTCGGTAAAAATGGCAAATTGTCGCCCTTCAAGGAAGTACCTGAAATGCTTCACCGCAAGGTAGGCCACGAGGAGCTCCCGTCCGAAAGTACTATATCGACGCTCAGTGTCGCGTAACTTGCGGGAAAAGAAGGAAATTGGAGCCCATGCACCATTGATTGATCGGTGAAGAGCGGCCCCAACTGATTCTGAAGAAGCGTTCACCATGAGGCTACTGGGAGCAGTTGGTGAAGCGTGGTGCAGGAGGGTGGCCTGCACGAGCTTGGTCTTAATGGCGGCAAAAGCTTGATCCGTGACCGTTTCCCAGGGAAGTGCGTCTGACTCGGCTTGCGAAGGCGAGAGTAGTGCTTCCAGAGGCTGCAGCAGTGTAGAGCATGCAGGTATGAAGCGGCGATAAAAATTGACCAGTCCGAGAAAACGTCGTAGACTGCGTACGGATGTGATAGGCAGGTACTCGAGGATGGCTTGAACCTTGTCAGGTAGAGGAGTGATGCCATCTTTAGTGATCTGATGTCCGAGGAATGCTATCTCCGAGACTCTAAACTGACACTTTTCTACATTGATGACAAGGTCGCAATCACGCAGTAGAGTGAAAAGCTGACGTAGATGTGCCTTGTGCGTTTCAGCATCCTTGCTGGCAACGAGAAGATCGTCGATATAGGCGAATCAAAACGGCAAGCCTCTTGTGACTTCATCTATAAAACGCTGAAATGTCTGAGCTGCGTTTCTCAAACCGAAAGGCATTTGTAAATACTCATAGAGCCGAAATGGGGTAATTGTTGCAGTTTTGGGAATGTCAGAAGACTCAACGGGGATCTGGTTATAAGCTTTCACAAGATCAATCTTCGAGTATACAGTTGTGCCGGTTAAAAAAGCAGTCCAGTCCTGGGTATCGATCTGGAACGGTGACTGCATTGAGAGCCCGATAATCACCACAGGGCCACCAGTCATTGTTCTTCTTGGAAACCATGTGTAGCGCCGAGGACCACGAGCTTTATGACGGACGAATGATTTGCAACTGTAACATATGCTCAAACTCGTTGCGAGCAATTCGAAGTTTATCAGGGCCAAGTCGACGAGGGCGGCAGTGAACCGGTGGGCCTGTGGTAACGATGCAGTGGGTCACAGTGTGCTTGCGGGTCTTATCTATGGGAGACTGCGTTGTAATCTCCGGAAACTCATTGAGCAGAGCTGTATATGGTTACGTGGGCGGTTTCACGAAAGTGGAGTTTAGGACCGTAGCGCTTGACAGAAAACCACTGACCAATAAGCCGGTATAGCTATCCACCAGGCGACAGTGCTTCACATCCACGAGCAGATGGAATTGCGTTAAGAAATCGACGCCTAAAATTGCGTAGCGTACGTCTGCTATCCAAAATAACCACTGCAGATTCCTCTTAAGTCCGAGGTCAAGGGTCAGAGACTTCTTTCCGTAAGTTGCGATGACCGAAGAATTGATCGCTTGTAAAGGAGTTGACTTCTCGCGAAGACGCCGGTCAGTTTTGGACGCTAGAATTAGGCTGACTTCTGCTCCAGTGTCCACCAGCAAGCGCAGACCTGTGGTTCTGTCGGTGATGTGGAAGAGGTGGCTTGATGCTTGGCCTTGATCACCCGCCGCTGTTATAGACGATCGGCCGGAGCGTTTCCCATGCACCATGAGCGAGGTGGCACACATCTGCGAGTCGCGGCACGAAAACGCCGGTGATAATAGCATGTGTTCTGCGGTGAAAAGCAGTGCTTAGGCTGGTGGAGGGGCCGTTGCTGAGCAGCCGACGTGAGAGATGGTTGATGTGGACGAGGTTGGTCATTTAAGTAGCGAATGCTCAGCAAATGCAGAAGCAAGTTGTCGACTTCAGCTGCGAGATCTTTTACCGTTTCTCGAAGGGAATCTGCTTCGGAAATCGGAGAGGTGTGGGCAGCGTTTATGACTGCCGGAGCAACGTCCATCATGTCATCAGCCATTTCTGCCAGCTCCGACAGCGGCTTATCCTGAGCTGGGACAAGAGCCATTCGTATGGTAGGTGGAAGACGCTGTAGAAACAACTCACGTAGTATGAATGTTTTCGAGCCGCCCGGCTGGTCCCCAAGCAGGTGCTGCAGGTGACGTAGAAACTGTGTGGGACGGTGGTCCCCGAGCTCTTCGTTGCACAGAAGTTGCTGAATGCGCCGATGCTTAGGCGAAACGAGTCGGTGAAGAAGAGCCTGTTTGACTGTCGTATATGGAGTGTCACCAGGCGGGCCCACGAGGATGTCGCGTATTTCGGCCATTGCCTGTGGCGGCAACGCTTCAACGAGGAGCTCATGCTTGCGAACTTCTGACGTGATACGATGAATGCGGAACTTGTTCTCGACTTGAATGAACCATAAGGAGGGATCGGCAAGCCACAGCTGTGGTAGCGTCATAGTAGTAGTACCTCCAAACACCCGAAGAGGGTACATGGCCGGGTGCAGTGGCAGTGGTACCAGGGCTGAGGCTGTCGAGATGGTCACGCTGCTTCATGAAAGGTCGCGTTCGTAGTCCGGGTCACCAATAAATATAGCACTCTGAAACGCGGTTCCAAAAACACAGCACGGTTTATTAATGCATCTCCGCGAATGTTCCAGCTACCTTTTTTCCTAAGCATACTACCCACTACTAGCTTATGTCCCAAGTGTGTCGTGCCAGAAGAAGAAGAAAAGTATGCCACAACCCGAAGAGAGCGCACACGTGCCACGTTCCTCTAACAGTGGCTGCTGCAACCGTACCTGCGGTAAATGCACACTGGTTCAGTGCTCTCGGCGTCTGTGTATCAGCTTTTGTTGTCTGACAAGATTCGCCTTGTCAAAATAAAATCGTCACACACTGCGTCGATGCTATCAATCATTATTGTACCAACGATCTGAAGAATAGATTAACTAGCGCGTCGGAACTTTGCTTCAAAGCTAAGTGGTTCGACCTTTTCGTGCAGTCTCTTAGCATCAGCTGTCGTACAAGATGATTCTGTGCGGTCTTGTTTAGGTTGTCGTAGCCTCTACAAAATAAACTATTTCGGAATGTTGACCTTAGAGATCATCGCTACAGAAGGCGACGAAGGCATCGCTCAACTTCTTGGAGGCAACATACTTGCACCGGTGGTTATAGACGCGTGCCGTTATGATGACTGTTAGTTCTGGCTTTTGTGTGTGTGTGCTCTCACCTCTCTCTTTCTCCATATTTAAAACTCTCCCACCCCATTCCCCTGTGTAGAGTAGAATACCAGTCTTTTTAGAATGGTTAACATACCTGCCTTGCCTTTCCCTCCTGTTCCTTCCTTCCCTAATCTTCTGCCGTGAACACACAACTCGACTAACAGAACAATAAGCAGATTTTGTATCACTTGTGCCCCGAGTAGTTTGTGAACCGCCAGGACGCATTCGCGAATTTCAGGCTCTTGCGTTCGTGTTGACCCAACCTCAAATGTCGAAACATTGCATGAGTCTCCAAGGCGTCTTGCGTCATGAGGGATACGACGCATACCCAACGCGTGCCACGACTGGAGTTCACTCTAACCACGGCGCAGTATAGCCTGCGTCTCGCATAACGTTAGCATTCCCGGGTGTGGCACCCCGTGCGTTTTACCCGATGCAGCCTGCGTTTGTCGCTATTCTCAAACTCTGTGAACTTCCGAACACAAGAGAAACCTGCGCAACGCAGCTTGTGGACCCAGTGTATTGGGCCCTCAGTTGCGTTTATAAATAAAATTTATTAATTTAGAGTGTTTATAGTCGGTTACCACCAAAGAATAAATGCATGCTCCGCCCCCAGTACTGCAGCGCGCCTGTCATTCTTCTGTGCAGCAGAACAATGATTTTCTATAGCCGTTCTAACCATAAGCACATTTTTCGGTACTAATAGAAATACTACGCATAATAAAAGGGACACCACTCCCGACCTTACCGTAACCAACAATGCTGCGACCATGCGCTGGAGTGTGCTGGACGACAATCTGGGCAGCGATCACAATATTGTGCAAATAACATATGAAACAGCTCGACTGCGACGCCCGCTCGGAAAAGCCAGACTGACTAACTGGACTAAATATAGAGAGCAACAGGAAGTAGACGGGCCCAAGCCAACAACTATAGCCCAATGGACACCGTACATTAAGGGTCTCTATGACAAGAACACCAAAATATATCAAACAACTACCGACGCACCTGTCATTGACACCCACTTGACACATCTTTGGGAAGCTCGTCGAGGCCTCACGAAACGGTGGCGCCGACAAAAGCCAAATAAGAAACTCAGACTCCGTAAAGCAAAAATCACGGAGGAAGTAAACGCATACTCAAAGGAACTTTACAACAACAACTGGCGCACCTTCTGCGATTCCTTAAAAGGCACATTAAGCACGAAAAAAGACGTAAAACATCCTACGGAGTCTTTTGGATCTCTCTGCAACAAGAACCGAAACAAACGCTACCCTTCAACGGCTAGCTGGGGAATTTCAAGGTGATCCGGATCAGTTAATAGAAGAGCTGAAACAACGCTACACAGGAGAACGCAAGCGAAACGTTAACCCAACACGCAGTCAAGAATACAATGGAGAACCCAACACTGAGCTCGACGCCCCCATAACCTTTGCGGAGGTTTATGCAGCGGCTCAAAGCTTCAAAAGAAATACAGCGCCCGGATTGGATGGCATTACAAATGCCATGGTACGGAACCTCAGCGATGAAGCATTACAAGCCATCACAGACCACTTTAATCAGGAAGTCTGGACACCGAGTGGAAAGATACCTGCAGAATGGACACTGGCACAGGTTGTACTCATACCTAAACCAGGCAAACGGCGAAGCCTTGATCAGCTACGACCCATTTCTTTAACGTCATGCATTGGCAAGCTCTTCGAAAAAGTTATACTCACTCGCCTTGACCAATACACAGAAGAACGGGGGCTTCTACCAACATCTATGTACGGATTTAGGCGAGGAGTGTCTACCCAGGATATCTTCTTACTGCTCAAAGAGGAAGTGCTTAAACCAGCGCCAGGTAGTCTCAACAATCTACTCGTTGCACTCGACATTGAAAAAGCATTTGATAATATTGCGCACTCTGCCATACTAGACGGTCTTGCAGCCATAGAATGCGGACAACGCATATTCAACTATGCCTCTGATTTTCTTGGAAATCGCAAGGCGCAGATTGGCATAGCTGGTACCAAATCATCACCATACGACCTCCCACTGAAAGGCACACCTCAGGGCTCCATCTTGTCTCCATTTTTATTCAATATCGGCCTCCGGAAACTAGTCCTCCAGCTGGAAACTGTACCAAACCTGGGCTGTGCCTTTTACGCGGACGATATTACGCTATGGGCAACAAAGGGCTCCTATGGAGAACGACAAGATGTACTGCAAACCGCTATAGACATGATTCAAGGCTACCTCACTGCTGTAGGCATGTCGTGCGCACCTAGCAAATCGGAATATTTGCAAATAAGACCCCCACGCACTCGGTCCAACCGTGCACCCACGCTGCAGCTAGAAATTGCCGGACAGATCATCAACAGGACCCCAGTAGCTCGAATATTAGGCATGCACGTGCAAGAAAACAACAGCGTAAAGACTGCAATAGGCAAACTCAAACACACCGTAAAGAGTATTGCATCCCTTATAGCTAGAATTGCGCGAAGTAATGATGGGATGACAGAGGCCGACACGGTACGCCTTGAACATGCCTTCGTTCTCAGCCGAGTCACGTTCGCTCTTCCCTTTCAATCAACACGCAAGCCCGA
Organism: Rhipicephalus microplus; assembly: GCF_043290135.1. Lineage (NCBI taxonomy): Eukaryota > Metazoa > Arthropoda > Arachnida > Ixodida > Ixodidae > Rhipicephalus > Rhipicephalus microplus. The sequence goes on along the minus strand of NC_134709.1, from coordinate 59,903,271 downwards.
AATAGAGCAGATTGACAGACTCATCAGAATTGCATACAAAGCAGCATTGCGACTTCCGAACAGCACAAGCACAGAAAAACTCATGGGAGTCGGCATGTATATTACGTATGAAGAATTGGCCGCCGCCACGCTAATCGCACAGCGAGAACGACTCACCACTACGCTCCAGGGAAGAACACTGCTACAGAGGCTGGGTTACCCTCTCACCCCTCAATACTGTGGCGATAAGACAGTCGTTGTACCCAAGCAAATACGTGATCAAATAATCGTGGAACCAGTTCCAAAAAACATGCACCCGCTCTACAACAAAAAGCGCCGTCAAGCGCGAGCACGAAAACTCCTGCAGAGAAGTAGCGGTCCAGACGCTTACTTTACCGACGTCAGTCTTTATCCCGCGCCACCACAAAGCTCCAGAAAACAAGCATATGCATTGGCAGTGACTAACCAAAGCAAAGTCGTGGCCTGCGCGTCCCTACGCACCAGATCAAGTGCCACCGCAGAAGCAGCAGCCATAGCCTTGGCAATCAGAGAAGCCGAAAGAAGGGGGCGCTCAGCGTATATTTTGACAGACTCACAAGCTGCATGTCGCTTATACCTTAGAGGCACACTTCCAAGGTGCGTCACTGATATTTTGGGGTCCATGTTGATGGAGGCGCATGGCGTCACTTGGTGCCCAGGGCATGACGGCCTGGGGGGGAACGAGGAGGCAAACTGCGTAGCTCGCGGACTTACTGGCCGAGACGCAGGTCTCTCCTCAGGACACCTCACAGGGCATCATGAAGAGCAAAGTGTAACAAGCAGGCAGATATTGAAAAACCAACGCCTTACAAGACGCACGTATGCTCCTCTACATCCGAACTTAAGCAGCCAACAAGCCCGGGATTGGCGCCGCCTCCAAACGAACACATACCCCCACATATCAAAACTACACGCAATTTTTCCACAGATATACACAACAGGGGTATGCCCATGGTGTAGTAACCACACAGCCACACTTACACACATAACCTACCAATGTACTGAGCGGCCAGCCAATGCAGTATCTAGGTTCGTGCGCTCACTACAAACACTCACAACGTGGTCTTGGGAGGCACGGCTTTCCGGGCTGGCAATGGGGAGCCAACTGGTCACCCTAGACCAGGCCCGGCGAGCCGCTGTGGCCAGTGGGGCTCTACAAGAGAGCTCCACCCGGGATTGGTCACGTAATTTTAATTCTTCAATAAAGTTTATTCTCTCTCTCTCTGTACCTGCGGTAAATGCACACTGGTTCAGTGCTCTCGGCGTCTGTGTATCAGCTTTTGTTGTCTGACAAGATTCGCCTTGTCAAAATAAAATCGTCACACACTGCGTCGATGCTATCAATCATTATTGTACCAACGATCTGAAGAATAGATTAACTAGCGCGTCGGAACTTTGCTTCAAAGCTAAGTGGTTCGACCTTTTTGTGCAGTCTCTTAGCATCAGCTGTCGCACAAGATGATTCTGTGCGGTCTTGTTTAGCTTGTCGTAGCCTCTACAAAATAAACCATTTCGGAATGTTGACCTTAGAGATCATCGCTACAGAAGGCGACGAAGGCATCGCTCAACTTCTTGGAGGCAACATACTTGCACCGGTGGTTATAGACGTGTGCCGTTATGATGACTGTTAGTTCTGGCTTTTTGTGTGTGTGCTCTCACCTCTCTCTTTCTCCATATTTAAAACTCTCCCACCCCGTTCCCCTGCGTAGAGTAGAATACCAGTCTTTTTAGAATGGTTAACATACCTGCCTTGAATTTCCCTCCCGTTCCTTCCTTCCCTAATCTTCTGCCGTGAACACACAACTCGACTAACAGAACAATAAGCAGATTTTGTATCACTTGTGCCCCGAGTAGTTTGTGAACCGCCAGGACGCATTCGCGAATTTCAGGCTCTTGCGTTCGTGTTGACCCAACCCTCAAATGTCGAAAAATTGCATGAGTCTCCAAGGCGTCTTGCGTCATGAGGGATACGACGCATACCCAACGCGTGCCACGACTGGAGTTCACTCTAACGACGGCGCAGTATGGCCTGCGTCTCGCATAATGTTAGCATTCCCAGGTGTGGCACCCCGTGCGTTTTACCCGATGCAGCCTGCGTTTGTCGCTATTCTCAAACTCTGTGAACTTCCGAACACAAGAGAAACCTGCGCAACGCAGCTTGTGGACCCAGTGTATTGGGCCCTCAGTTGTGTTTATAAATAAAATTTATTCATTTAGAGTGTTTATAGTCGGTTACCACCAAAGAATAAATGCATGCTCCGCCCCCAGTACTGCAGCGCACCTGTCGTTCTTCTGTGCAGCAGAACAATGATTTTCTATAGCCGTTCTAACCATAAGCACATTTTTCGGTATTAATAGAAATACTACGCATAATAAAATTTCAAAATTTGTCAATGCCTGTTGAAACGTTGTGTTTTGCAGAGAAGTGAAGACGAAAGTTTTAATGAAATTTGCCAAGAATGAACGATTTCGACCAACAATGAGCGCAATTAACATGATTGGATTTGACGATTGAACTTAAATGAAGACTATAGGAGACACACAGAACATAGACGAGGTCTTCATCTAAACTGCGCTGAAGCCTATTCAATTATCTACCAGCTCACTCAAGTCAAATTGCTTTTGAAACATAATTCTATGAGGCCTAGTGATATGCCTGAAATCCATGTAATCTGCCCGACGTCATGTAAATAACCGACTGCCATTCAGTAAGCCATATATGCAAATTGCCATATGCACTTCTGTCATCGCCTAGAGAGGCACCGATTCAACGTACAGTCAATAATAAAGAGCGAGTGGACAGGTAAGTGCGGCAACAGAGTTCACGGTTCGGCGTTGGTGTTTCACAGCAGCACCACGAGCACACATTGTCGGATGTTCTTGAGAGGCGCCCAGCGAACTGTCGAGAGTGGGGTGCGAGCGGACGAGATAGTGGGGTGCAGGAAGAAGAGAGAGCAAACGTCGAGAGAAGGAGTAGCGAAGCACTGCACCTACCCTCTCTTACACTCTCTCGCAACACATGCTCCGGTTGCCAGGGACGACGATAAGCGCGCGCGCCCGCAGCTGTTGCCATGAGAGAGGGAGCGAGAGCGGAGAGAAAACACCTGCCAGCGCGCGGACAGCGCCACATACGACGCCGCATGCCTGAAATAGCCCGACTAAGAAATGCATTCGCATTTAAAAGCTCTTGTCGAAACATCGGCTCCATCGGTACTCCCTATTGTATAATTGGCATCTCTGACGCCAAAGTTGTGAGCAACCAGTTCTCAAGAATGCAAACGGAAGCAAGGCAGGACAATCTTCGCATGTAGGCGAAATTGGCCCTTAATCGTTGAACCTATTTCTGGGAAGTGCAGTCTGGAGCAAGAAACTAATTGTTTTCAAATATCATCCCTCTTGTATTTCTTCACTCACCTTCTCCAAGTGCCTGACTGCATGCTTGGAGAACGTGTTCATTAAGTACTAAAGCTACGCTAAACAAAAAAAAGTTGCGCTGTAACGCCCTCTGTAGGCAGCGAAATAAAAATAATTTCTAGTAGAAATACCTGAGCATTTCTCGCTTTTCGCTAATTTAATAGATTCATGCAAATAATCCACACCCTTAAGTAAGTCCCTCTTTTTTTCTTGAGCGTTCAAATAGGCTGTTATTTTTCAAGGATATTCTTAATGGCTTTCTTTTGTTTTAACGTCACTACGTATGCTTACATAAATGTTTGCAATTTTTCGTCTTTGTCGTGCTATGTAACTCAACATTTTTTTTCGTGCTCACGGCGTATATACTTGTGTGATTGCTGATCTGTTTGGACTGTTATGGTACGTATATACGTGACCTTGAGTATGAGTGCCTTCAAAACTTCATACAGGTGATTATTATGGTTGGTATGTGTACGTGTCTAGATATCATGCTGGTTATGAGTTCATTGATTGTATATGCCACAAATTTGTTATATTCAGCAATTTCTGACCTTATAAGCTTCATGTACTAAAACTAACAACTGAGAAGTAGCTGACGCGAAATTTGTGCACCGACACCCCGTGAAAACATGTCAATACAAAAAAGTGACGAATTCTTCTTTCGGGTCAAACGATTAGTTTTTCATGCCACTGGTTTGAATAATATAGAGCAGTAACAACAGTTCTTTAACTTTAGGTGCTCTAGAACCCCGAATCGCAGTTAGTGTTCAGGCTCGCAAAATAATTTCCCATGCGCACGAACGAACACTTCTTACCGCTTCAGGTTCATCCGGCAATGGTGCTACCGTCACTCCCGTAGTTTTCGTCTGATGTTCAAAAAATAAAGTTAGACATGACAATGTGATGCAGATGGCGTTATTTATAAAAGTATTATCGTTATTGTGTTCTGCTGCTTACCACTGGCGTTGGCTTTCCGTTTTCCTCATTCTCCTCATTGGCTCCCTGTGGATTGTGGGTTACAATTATGCAAGTGTACGGTATTGTATTAAGTCGTGGTGTGTCCATCTTTCTGCTACAGGCTACTATTTTTATAAAAAGTACCAACGGAAAATGATTCTGACGATATGGTATGGCAAATATTGACGTGAGGCTGTCAAAAAACATTTCATTATCAGCGTTCCTGACATTTCATTTGATGCCTGTATTAGATTACCCTGCGTACGAAAAGAATATGTGTTTTTTACTACTTTTAAAACTCTATTTGTTAGTGTTTGTGTGAGCAATTATATTTTCCCGTAAGCATAATCGATGTCACTCTGCCGTTCTGAATATTTGCATGTGTGTGTAGTAACAATTATAAGTGAACGTAACGAAATTTCCATAGTAAGGACAATTCTGTGTAGGTAAAAATAGGGATGAATATGGGGCATAAACTTTTCTGTCATTGCTTCCTTATATGTTCGAACGTGATAACCATCACGATGATGCATACATGTTTGAATAATATAATATATATAGGCTAAAAACAAAATATCAGGCATGCTCATATCGGAAGCTGTAACAGAAAATTTTATGCTACGTAGCTATCCACATTTTGAACTACAGAGAATGCTTCCTACTATAGAAACCACGTTATGTTCACCTATAATTATTACCGCACCAGCCACAAGTGTGCGCAACACACTTATTAACCACTGAATGATTTACACGAACGTAGGAGTATACTATGTAGACCGTTCAGAGACTAATACATGCGGTTTTATTGATGGCACTTGCATGGAGTTTCACATCTTACACGATACTCTAATGTGATGATCTTTCGGGCCGTTATTGTGTTGTCATAAAAGGCAGACCGATGCTATTGTGTATTGCGTCTGTGAAGCGGCGCATGCTGACTCCGATAGTATTTTTAAACAAGTAGGTTATGTTTGTGCATAGATGGATGGAGGAACTTTACTTAGGGCACTGAGAGTCGTGACTACTGAAGGCACTTCATGAATAGTTCAGATCAATTCGATTGTAGGACCACCTTAGGTCGGTGAGCTCGCTCACGAGTCGACTCACTGGGACACACTGACACTCAGATTGAGCCGTGAGTCTGAGTGAGTCCGGGTGAGTAATGTTCTGGTGAGATAGAGTCTGAGTGAGTCCGGGTGAAGAAAATGTTTGATGAGAGTGAGTGAAACTCGAGAAAATATTGGTGAGTTCGAGCCAGTCACAAGTGTGGGATATATTTCTTGAGTGAGTCTGAGTGAGTTCCATTTATGTTGACCCACTATGGTCCTAGATACTCCTATTCAGCATTACTATGAGGCTTAACTAAATTCATTTTTATGGGCACGTGTACCCAAGAGTATCCAAAAAAGTATCGTCCATACACCATTTCAATACTTAATAATTAAAGGCGTGAATTACGTAGCAGATGCCTTGTGCTCCCCTTCCACAAACTCTTCGGGAACAATTTTCAAAAAACAGAGCCTATGTTGTCTTCCTTCTTTCAATAAAATGTCCTTGCTGGTTTGCAACCACTCACAACTCGTACTCGAAAGCATTACACCAAAAGTAACCAAGAAGTGCACAAATTTCCTGAGACATTGGTGTTAAAGAGCATTCACATCATGATCACAAAAAGTTATTCGAGACTCATAAGTCGACTCACTCGGTCTCACTCAGACTCGGATAGAGCCATGAGTAAGTGAGACCGGATGAGTATTCTTTTAGTGAGTTTCAGTCCGACTGAGTACCGCTGAAGAAAAGTTTCATGAGCGTGTGTCTGAGTGAGTCCAGCTTCAGAAAAGTTCGATGAGTCGAAGTCTGAGTGATCTCTAAGCTCAAAGAAGTATATTTCAAAGGTTAGTTTGAGTGAACACACAAAGTTTGCCGACCTATTTCGACCACTCGTATTTTATTCATTTGAAGGCACAATTTCAAAGATCTTTCATTATTAACAGAGGAACCAATTACTGAAAATTCGGTAGCACACTTTTCAACTGAACTTGCAACCGTGCATGATGCATTCCGTATCAAACGAAGAATACTGACAGCAGAGTGAATAGTGCACAATCCGAAAAAAGCAATAAAATGTGTCATTTCAATTTGATTATGAATTCATAGGCTTCTCCTCCAGAAAATCGGGCTTGTGCCTTCTTTTGCAAGAAGACCTTGGCTTACCGAGAGTGCCTTGAAACTGATGCCTACTAATCCTGACGCCTACTTGGTTTCAGGACGTGCACATACGACAACTTTGCGCATGCCAATATCTCTATTACAGAATTTTCGCGAGGTTTCAAGGCACTCAGATGGTCCGTCACGTGTGTGGAGGAGAGAAGACGATGAATCACTGTGTGCGTCATAGCATTGTGGGCCGAGTGTCCAACACGCCACCGACAAGCCGAAAGTGATTGATATGAATCTGATGATATCAAGTTACTTGAGGGAGAATACATGAATCTTGTAGTGTGTATGACGTTTTTGGAGAGCTACGATCTGTTTTCGCAGTAAACGTGTCAGGTACTAATTTCATGACACCGTCTCCTTCATACCAGCCTAAACAAAGTAAAGCAGCCGCATTGTGCTTTTTTGATTAAATGATGCTCGTAGGATTTCACCACACAAAAGCGACTGACTTACTCTGATGTGGCTGGTCATCCACACATCGTCATCATAGGCTTTAGAGATTGGTGGCGGAAGCTTTATGTAATAATGCAAAGTAATTAATTAATAATGCAAACTATACTTTTATCAGTTGTGCAAACTTTTAATTTTATCTGATGTTATTTGTACACGAACAAATGCAAAAATAATGAAGGAGCAGTCCCAGAACCACCACTGAGGGGAATGCAACGCACCATGCACGGAAGAGCTCTTAAGGTAGAGCTTTGTAAAAAGCATCAAGAATAACAGAGGTAAGGACTAGGTTGTCAAAATTACTGGCAAGATACGCCTTCTGGCTTCAACGAGGAAGAAGCCAACGAAACATTGCAAAGTTTAATTTCGTGAGGTGGCCCTTGCGTGCGTTTAACGGGAAAGGTGACCTTGTAAAAGCAGAAAGACGAGTTTTAGCGAAGACATTTTCTTAGGCAGAGTCATATCGATTATCAATCTCTGCAGTATGATTGAACGAATGATACAACTCCTACACAAATTTGCAATGGTTATTGTAAATGCATAGAAGAAATACAGAAGCGTAGTGTATTAATCCATCCGAATAAATAACTAGAATACTTTACACTAGAAATAAGCGTTGTAGCGTTTCACTAATTACTACGCTTGGCCGGTATATCAAGAGCGGCCAGGTTTTCAGTATCAACACACGTTGTCACGCTTGCAAAATTTCTATCTCTTGATCTTCTTTCATTATAGTATGAATTTCGTTTCTACACACTCTATGCGAATAGCGCAAAAAGTAGCAAGCAGTGACGGCTGATATTGAATGTCTCGAACGAAGCCTCTTTGTACATTTCGAGCTCATTTCACCCTCAAATCTAACGTCTTTTATGTGTTTATTTGTTTTGAATAGCCAATCAGCCCACTACCGATGACATTGTACAAACAGAAATGCATCACTACTGTAGTGTTTTTAAAAACACTTCACAGCAATCATGCCTCTAATTCATGCCTCTAATTCATCTCTAACTCATGTGTTTCTGGGTTTATGTAATTTGTGTTCTTTTATTACTCTCTACAAGTTTGAAGAACGGGCTTATATGATTATTATTACATTGCAGAGAATTAAACCAAGTTAGAAAGGCCCCCCGTCTTCTTGTGCGTGATATTTTTTTTCTTACGATGTAGCGTTAGGCATTCAGCTGTAACCTGTTGAGTGTACGTAATGTAGTTGCTTTATTTATGTTGTTTGAATATTATGTCTTAGTATCAGGCCGTAAAAGACAGTGTGTATGTTTTGGTGCAGATATTTTGTTTACAAATGCACATTTTGCATTTCCTTTAAACCTTAAGGATAAGCGTCGCATTTTATTGCTGCAGCACCTCGTTTATTTTTAGCCTAGAAGATGGTTGGAACATTTCGCATAACGCATTTGAAAAAGCAAAATATAGCTTAAGTTTCCATTGCTTACCAGTTCCATGTCGGGAGCTGGTGGAACTGTTTTTCCAGTTGATTCAGTCTGGGGTACACAAAACATGGGTAAGGTTTTTTTTAGGTGTAGTATGCTGAATGAGTACGTAGTGCTAAAGGGAGATCCTATACTGAAATCTGATAGCAAAGAGTTTGTTCTCTTCGGTATGTGTGTACTTTTTGGAGATGTCACCGTAAGGCTTGTGTTTGCCCTTCTGTAACCATCCCAATTATACTGGTCCGAAACAACCTTTAAATACATACTTATATAATGTGCTACTTCCAAAAAAAAATATTGTATTCACTAATTCCTTGCTTCATTTTATTCACATTTGCTGTGAGGAAAGTTTATCACTTGAATCTTTCATATGGGCGTTCTTTTTTACCGAACATGTATCAGTGCAGATGGTCAAAAATTGTGAAAGTATGTGATGTCAAAGCCTGAATAAAAGTAAAATTGGTACGTGTTGCCTTTGCACTTACCACTGGCGTTGGTTTACCGTATTCACCTCTCCCGTTATCGGCCTTCTGTGAATTACGAAAAAAAGTATGCACAAAAACGTTCCGTATTCTTTTGTTCCGTATATCCTGATGTTACAGGTTAAAAGTCAAAATTTCCCAGGCCGTACTCACCTAGAGTTGTATGGTATAGCGGCCTGTAAACTTTTGTGTACTTCAGTTATTCATCGTGTAACCAAGCAGATGCTACAGCGAGTGCTTTTATATATTCGGTGTTCATATTCCGTGTTCACGAGAAAAATTTCATTGTCTCCGATTATTCTGTACTCACGAAACGATTGGGCAGAAGTAGTGCTGGTGAAAAATATCTGATTTCGTAGGTTATTCGAAATCAGAGCGTTTATGTAATTTCTTACTATAACTGTTGAATTATCTTCAGGTAATTATTGTGGTTTGGTTGGTTCTTCTCTCACAATACTTAGACACATGTTTCATAAATGAAACGCTAGTTTTATTTATTGTGACGTTGTTTTTTGTGCGTTCTGTTTTCAGGCTTTTGTGCATTATCTGTGTTCTACACTAATCATAAGTTTTAGTTATTCTATTGACTGTTTTCCTTTTATTGCTGTTGCTCAAGCACCAATCACTACCGTGAGCTGTATAGACTAGTTCAACCACCTATATAGACCTTTTTATATCTTGTCCTCTGCTTGTAAAGGTTTGCGTGGTGTAAACAAACATTTGGTGCCGCTTGATGTGATCTGAGTTGAAAGTTTTGTAGGATATTCTCGAGAAAAAATTCTCACGAGAATGCAGAAGCAAACCAGTTCTTTTATGACAATGCCACAAATTTCACAAGCTCCGATATCTAATTACCATCAAAGTGTGAATGAATTCAAGGATGCAAATCTTAGTCTGAACATTGTGGTAGCAGGATGTGCGGTTAAACAAAGAAAAAAGGCATGTGTCGTGGCTTACCCAGATTTCCGGATAAGTGCCTATTCCTGGGGTAGGCCATGGAGTCTCAATTGTTGGCTTCGTCTGGGTCCGAAACAATAAGCGTGGAAGCGTGTTTGTGTGTGCGGGTGTCAGACTCATGGATCAATGATGGCAGCATAATGCATAACTTCGGAATGCTGCGCAATGATAAAAAGCACGGACGACAAGGAAGACACCCTGAAGGAAGAGTTGGTCTTTCCAGTCGTCCATGTTTTTTATGTTTTTTTTGCTGCAGTCAATTTATGAATCAACTTTCTTTGCGTAAGCGACACAAAGTACTAGAAACTGCAGAAAACGACAATACACATCAGCTCAAATGTGTTCGCATATTGATCCTACGTATTTTTACGTGCATTTATTTGCAGTATCAAGTGCTTTTTGTTGCGCACGCAAAGAAAGTTGATCTTGTGTAACGAACTGGCTCTTCATCAAATTTTTCTTATGTAATTTTTGTTCATGTTTAGCGAACCTAAAAAAGAAGGTAACAAAGCAGAAGTTCAATGAGAATAGAAAAAAAGAGAATTCCACCAATCTTCGTCGTTCTATGCTTTCGTGTTTTTTTATAGTTTTATGCATACACTTAAAAGCTTTCTGAAACAATCTGTACGAGTGTGTGACAACGGAAATTGTTTGAACGCATTTTATATCCGTGGCAACAACATTAAGTGATGTAAATTATGTAAGCAAACTTCTCGTTTGTCGCCTCAAAGATCTCTTTTAAAGCTACAGCAATAGTTTCTTGTGTCAGTCATGTTCGATGAAAATGCACGCATGAACCACATACAAGTTTCTCTCGTTTTGTTCTAGAGTTACACAGTGGTTGTCAAAATGTGTTCGAAAATTGCCAAAACTAAAAACAGCCCTTTTATTCTATGTCACAGGTATCTTAATATAAACGAGTGGCAATTGAAATAGCAATAATAAAGATAAAGCAGTTAGCTTTATCATGAGACGAAGATGATGCAGCCCTAAGGGAGAACGTTGAAGTTATTTTTGTGAAGAATACACGTTGAAGTTGTCTGTGTGAGGAAGCCATTGCACCTTTGATATTTCGGGAAGTTTTTGGACCAACTTGACCCGAGGCGATTTTCTGTAAACAAAATTCTATGACCATGGACGTGTACATCGATGGGGCAGTGGGCAACTCAAGTGCTACAGAAATCACTACTATAATGACATATCTGTGACCACCTGTAGATTGGAGTGCTACCTCAAGTCTTGTTATGACTCACTCTTGAAAAAAAGGTAGTGCTACTTACTAAATTTTCAAATAGTTAAGTGCTGTTACAACAGTCACTACCTAAGTAGTAACTGCAGGTAGTAGATCACAAACATTTACTACCTCAGAGAAGTAAATTTATGTGGTCTACAGTAATTACTCTGGGAGCGAATGTTGTGACTGCACTTTACTAGTAGTAAATGTATGCGGTCTACTACCTGCAGCTACTACTTAGGTAGTCAACGTTGTGACAGCACTTTACTACCTCAAAAGTTATTAAATAGCACTAATTTTTTTAAAGTGTGTTCTATCACTCTTTTCCCGTGTGTCTTTGTTTTCTCCTTTATACATTTCCCAAGGGCAGGGAAGCCAATGGAGTTTAACCAGACGTGCGTCTGGCTAAGTTCTTTGCCTAGTCTTCATCCGCTCTCACATTCAAAAAAGCGGACGCTAGTGCCTTTCTCGGAGTAGTGAAATTACACAGAATCCCCCAACGAAGCCAAACCCGTAACGCCCAAGAGTCTAAATTTCATGTGGTAGCCGAAGACTAGAGTGATGTTACTATTTTATGACTGCGATGGTGTTGGCATTACATTCTATTTCTTTCGTTAGTCTTCGTGAACCATTCGTGCTACCAATCCAAGTACAGCTGGAATACCCACGCACGCGAGGTGCATCGATGGTTCAATACCAAAAAACTCATTCAATCTGCACGTCCTGAAAGAGTATAACAGTAGCGCTTTTCAGCTTGTCTGTTTGAGATACGCCGGTGAGATTTGTCGTTTTCATTAGGTCATTCATAACATACTATGATGTTCTAACATGGCCTGTCTATGTTTTTTAGCATATATACCTCTGATGAACTACCTCAGTATTCTCCCTCAATGTCGCTTTCCTTATCCTGGTTCCTGAAGGTTATGTGTCAATTGTATATATATATATATATAAATATATATATATATATATATATATATATATATATATATATATATATATATATATACATATATTGTAGAGAAGCCGCCGAACACTGAAGTGGGTAAAACTCTCAAGTGTTCTCTAGTGGGTCTACCCGAAAAAGGACGCCGCTCGCGCTGGGAGTCCGTGCTTGGCCGTTACTGTCGCCATTGTCTATACTCGCTGTGTGCCTGCTAATAAACGCCATAACAAATTGGTGGAGAGTGCTACGATCCCCTTTGATGCCCTGGGAACTGCGCTCACGTACCCTGGAATCTACCATGTCCCACGACGCCTCTCAGCAAACGCCTCCTCCCATGCCACCCCCTTGTCCCGGTGTCCCCAGGATCCGAGATCCACCCATCTTCACGGGCGCCGATGGCACTGACGTGGAGGACTGGCTCGCTATTTACGAGTGCGTGAGCGTCCCCAACAAATGGGACGAGGACGGCAAGTTGACAAACTTGGTGTTCTACCTTGCGGGCGTTGCGAGCTTGTGGTACAACAACCACGCGTCCGATATCGCAACCTGGTCCAATTTCAAGACCGCTATCACCACCGTTTTTGGCCGCCCTGCCGTTCGTAAGCTGCAAGCCGAGCAGCGCTTACGCGAACGCGCTCAGCAGGCCGGTGAGTCATTCACCAGTTACATAGATGTCCTGGACCTGTGCAAGAAATCTAACGACAGCATGTCCGAATCAGACAAGATCCGGAACGTCATGAAGGGCATTGACGATGATGCCTTCACGATGCTGCTTGCCAAAAACCCAGGCACAGTAGCTGAGGTCATCACGCTGTGCCAGAGCTATGAGGAGCTCCGCCGGCAGCGTTCGATGACCCGTCGCTCCACACCACGAGATGCAGGGCTTGCAGGCTTGGAGGCGAGCTGTGATCAGGTGGCACTGCTGGCAGACCTCAAGTCCTTCATACGTGAGGAAATCGCGCGGCAGTTCTCTATCCTGCACTTCGCCCACCCACCGGCTGCTCAACAATCGGCCACTACTATTCTTCCACCCATCCGCCGAGCAATTGAGCAAGAAATAGCGGAGGTCATGCCTGCGTACCAACCACAACAGCTTCCGGCCCCTGCGCGCCCAAGTTACGCCCAAGTGGTCGCCAGGCCGCCTCCAGTCGTTCAACCGCCCGCCCCACTGACTTTCGCCGAAGCTGCCGCACGACCTCCATCCTTTGCAGCGGCTACGCCGGCTACGTATGTTGACGTGACCTCTCAGACTCAGCTCCAGCACCCCCTGCAGCCTTTCCAGCCTCCGTTCCGTCCATCGGCTCTTGCGTCATGGACAAGACCTACCCCAGCGAACCGATGGCGCACACCCGACAACCGGCCCATCTGCTTTGCCTGTGGTTACGCTGGTCACGTAGCCCGTTATTGCCATCGTGTACAGCCGACTCGAATTTCTTCGCCTAGTGCTGGCCACCTCAGCCGTCCCTATCACGACGAACCACCGTCTATGCTACCGCCGTCTCGCCCAGGTCCATCTCCTCGAAGGTCGCCGTCTCCACGACGTCGTTCCCTGTCCCCCATGAGGCCAAGTTCGGCTACTCATGAGCGGGAAAACTAGTCGTCGCAGTCCCCGAGGCAAGGACTGCGATGCTATTGCGATGTGAAAGCCCTCAGAGCCACCCATCTAATGTCATCGACGTGCTTGTGGACGGTGTTCATGCGTCTGCTCTTATTGACACTGGAGCTGCAGTATCCGTTATGGACGAAAACTTTTGCCGCTTGCTTCGAAAAGTGACGACGCCGATTTCTGGGTTGTCCCTTCGTACTGCCGGTTCACATCGTATCCATCCTTCAGCAGAGTGCACAGCTCGCGTTGTCGTTCAGGACGTTCTGTATGTCGGCCAATTCCTCATCATTCCTGCATGCTCTCATGACGTCATCCTGGGGTGGGATTTTCTTTCCCGCAACGACGCCGTCATCCATTGTTCCAATGCCGAAATTGAACTCTCACCCTTCTCGCATTTGACGCCGGAAGACAGTCCCTCAAAATTGAGTAAGATTCTCGTGAAAGACGACACCTTAGTGCCTCCAAGCTCAGCGATGGGTGTACATGTCTACTGCGCTGGACTCTCCGACACAATTGCGCTCGTTTCGCCATCCGACCGTGCTTGCCGAAGGAAAGGGTTGCTAGTACCTTTCGCGACCGTGCAAATCACCCAGAGCAACGCCGCTATTTTTGTGACCAACCCATCCCCGTACACTGTTACCTTGGTTCGAGGGGAATGTCTCGGCAGAGTGGAACCAGTGGATAACGCACAAGTCCTGGACGTACCTGATGACTCGCGTTGTCCCAGTTCGTGTACCGTCAGCGCTGTTTCCACTTATGATTCATCATCTCCTGATGTATTTGGCCCCTACATTGATGACAATCTTACGTCGGTACAGCGTTCCCAGCTTCTGGACCTGCTGCGAGAATATCATTCTTCTTTCGATGTCGGGCGAAGTTCTCTCGGTCGCGCGTCCGCTGTTACACATCGTATCGACACTGGTGCCCATCCACCATTACGGCAACGTCCCTACCGCGTGTCGCCTGCTGAACGTCGGGAAATTAACGAGCAGGTTGATGATATGCTCAGACGCGACGTTATTCGGCCCTCGGACAGTCCCTGGGCGTCTCCTGTTGTTCTTGTCGCGAAGAAAGATGGTTCTGTGCGGTTCTGTGTGGACTACAGACGGCTCAATAAGATCACGCGCAAGGATGTTTACCCACTGCCGCGCATCGATGACGCAATTGACAGCCTTCACGGAGCCGAATTTTTTTCTTCTCTCGATCTGCGCTCGGGGTACTGGCAAGTACCCATGGCTGATGACGCTCGACCGAAGACTGCGTTCATCACACCCGACGGCTTGTACGAATTCAACGTCATGCCGTTTGGTCTATGTAATGCTCCTGCGACCTTTGAGCGCATGATGGACACCGTGCTGCGCAACTTGAAATGGCACACGTGCTTGTGTTACCTAGATGACGTTGTTGTGTTCGCCCCAGATTTCTCCACGCATCTCCAACGTCTGAAAGAAGTTTTCGCACGTGTGAGCAATGCCGGCTTGCAACTAAATCTGCAGAAGTGCCGCTTTGCAGCACGGCAACTCACCATCCTAGGGTACGTCGTGTCTAAGGATGGCATTCTTCCTGACCCAGCCAAGCTTCGGGCCGTGGCTGAATTCCCCAAACCTGCGTCCGTCAAAGAACTGCGTAGTTTCGTTGGCCTGTGCTCATACTTCCGACGCTTCATACGAAACTTTGCTACGATTATATCACCGCTGACGAAGCTCCTTGGAAGTAACGGGCCCCTCAATTCGTGGTCGTCTGAGTGCGACGACGCATTCGCGAAGCTCCGCCATTTGCTCACGTCTCCTCCCATTCTACGCCACTACGACCCTACGGCCCCGACGGAGGTGCACACAGACGCCAGTGGTGTAGGCCTCGGCGCTGTCCTGGCGCAGCGCAAACCCGGATTCCCTGAATATGTCGTAGCATATGCAAGCCGTACGCTCACGAGAGCCGAGACAAACTACACCGTCACGGAGAAAGAGTGCCTGGCGATCGTCTGGGCCCTTACAAAGTTTCGACCTTATTTGTATGGTCGCCCATTCGATGTCGTCACCGACCATCATGCACTATGCTGGCTTTCATCATTGAAGGATCCCTCAGGCCGTCTCGCCCGTTGGGCTCTTCGCTTACAAGACTACGACATCCGCGTGCTTTACCGCAACGGACGCCAGCATGCTGACGCCGACGCCCTCTCGCGCTCCCCTCTGCCTGAAGGTGATGTGCTCTGCTCAGTATCCTCGACTGCAGTTTCTGCCATTGATGTTGACATCATCGCTACCGAACAGCGAAAGGATAATTCGATCGGCTCGCTCATCGACTTGCTCGCTGATCCATCCGCAACGCCATCCACGCGTGCCTTGCGTCGTCAAGCTCGCCATTTCGCCATCCGTGACGGCCTTCTACACCGACGCAATTACGACGCCGATGGCCGGCAGTGGTTACTCGTGATACCCCGCAGTCTGCGGTCAGAGATCTGTGAATCCTTCCACTCTGATCCGCAATGCGCGCACTCTGGGGTATTCAAAACCTACCGTCGCATTCGACAACGCTACTTCTGGCGCGGGATGTACCGCTACGTGCAGCAGTTCGTTCGCTCCTGCCTCGCTTGCCAACGCCGCAAACCGTCAGCACACATGTCGCCAGCCAGTCTTCAACCGTTACCTTGCCCTGAGCGTCCGTTTGGGCGCATAGGTATCGATTTGTATGGGCCGCTTCCTTTGACGTCGGCTGGTAACCGCTGGGCCATCGTCGCCGTAGATCATTTAACGCGATACGCCGAAACCGCCGCTATCCCTGCGGCTACAGCGCGTGATGTTGCGTCCTTCCTACTGCAACGATTTATACTGCGCCATGGTCCACCTCAGGAGCTTCTCAGCGATCGAGGCCGTGTCTTCTTGTCAGAAGTCGTCGAAGCCATTCTCATGGAGTGCCATTCTGTCCACCGCAAAACAACTGCTTACCACCCGCAGACGAATGGCCTGACCGAACGCTTTAACCGCACCCTCGGCGACATGCTTTCGATGTACGTCGCCGCCAACCATACGAATTGGGATACTATACTGCCCTTCGTCACCTATGCCTACAACACCGCCCCTCAGAGCACGACCGGTTTTTCACCTTTCTTCTTGCTGTACGGAAGGCACCCGTCACACACCATCGACACTATACTCCCGTACACGCCGGATCCATCTGAGTGTGCACCTATTTCCGAGACAGCCAGGCTTGCTGAAGAGTGTCGCGAGCTGGTCAAGACATTTACGACGCATGAGCAAGAGCGGCAGAAGAGTATTCGTGATGGCTCCACCGCTTCTGAACCTACGTTCCTTCCTGGTTCCCTTGTATGGCTCTCAATCCCGACCTCTGTAGCTGGCCTTTCTTCCAAACTACTCCCGAGATATGAAGGTCCCTACCGTGTGATCGAGCGCACATCTCCGGTCAACTATCTTATCGAGCCAATTGAACAATCTTCGGACATGCGCCGCCGCGGGCGCGACATAGCCAACGTGGAGCGCCTGAAGGCTTACTATGACCCAATCGTAGTGACAAGCTGCTAGGTCGCCAGGCGGCTCCCTCTTGGACCCCGGGGTGATTGTAGAGAAGCCGCCGAACACTGAAGTGGGTAAAACTCTCAAGTGTTCTCTAGTGGGTCTACCCGAAAAAGGACGCCGCTCGCGCTGGGAGTCCGTGCTTGGCCGTTACTGTCGCCATTGTCTATACTCGCTGTGTGCCTGCTAATAAACGCCATAACAATATATATATATATATATATATATATATATATATATATATATATATATATATATACATGCTTGGCAATCGTGGTGATGGTCTGGCGTGCTCCAGCTGTAGTATAGCTGATGTAGGCCGACACAACGAAAAGCGAACAGTGGGCGATCACTCGCAGAGATATCAAAAGCCCACGCAAATTTCAATCGCTTCAGAATAAAGCGAAGCCGTTCCGCCTGGCTCTACACGTTAGAATACTCCGGTGTTATCATAATTTCATTTTCAGGTGTTTCCCGGTGGAGTTTATTTCTGACCAACATTCCACTGCAGCACTCAGCTTATGAAGCGTCGAAACTAGGGCACTTTGGTACGACTTAACTGAATAAAGCAACAGCGCAATCTAGAAGTAGTTACTTCGTAACTACGGAAGCGACAAAAACAGACAGAAAAAAGCGCTTACTTGGAAGTCAGCGCTTTTTCCTGTCCTTGTTTTTTTCGCTTCAATAGTAGTTACGAAATAACTACTTCTAGGTTGCGCTTTTCCTACATTCAGCACTGAGCAGTTGAAAGTTAGCGAATATCATGGCAAATTATTATGTGTGAATATATATATATATATATATATATATATATATATATATATATATATATATATATATATATATATATATATATATATATATATATATATATATATATATATATAGTCTGCCAACACGCGTCCCTCCATTGCGGATGTCGAGACCAGAAGCACTACACGACAGCACCACTACACCACTCCTCAAAGGGAAGCCTGCCGAACTACGGAACCGCGTCCCCCTATTACGGACCCCGGAACTGCCAACGAACACGTTCGCCGGGAGCCCAACGCCGAAATTCTCCCCACAACGACGAAGGCCTGCCGGACATAACTACAACCTGCGCACCTCATCAGTGCCATCCCCGCACCCAAAAGAAGATTGACTTCTGAAATGTAAGTCCAGCTCATCACTTCCCAGTTGCAGTGCCACTTTCCTTAAAGTACGAAAACTTGCTGACAAACGAATTAGACATGAAATGCATAAATCAACATTGCAAGTGTACCTTCGTGCTAGAATAGCCCCCAAGGGTATGACACTCTCCCTCACACCAGCCGCCACAAATCTAGATAAACACGACCAAATAACGTGGAAAAACGTCCTCCTTGAGGCATCCCTTAAATTAACAGAAATTGCTCTTAATCATAGTGACAAGCAGGTAAAGAAACTGGTCGCTATGACCAACACCATTCTCCGCCACAACACTTTATCGAACGAAGAAATCACGCGATTAACAGAATTTGAGCAGAATAAATACCAAGCCACCAGGGCCACAAAACTTCATAAACTCGAAAGAGACCATGTGCCCAAACCCGCGTTCCCTGATACAGTGCCTTATCATTACAACACCACCACCCAGGAAAACACTAATGGTACAAACGAGCACCCATCTAGGAACACACCGTGTGACACTGTGGTTGTAAACTTATCGGACACGAGCTTGTCACCTGACGAAGTAAAACTGCTATCTAAGGGACTAAGCTTCTGCCCGACCACAAAATTTTTCGATGAATTCCACTTACTCCGAGACCTCGACAACTTCGCTCGAAACTTACGGTTGCGCGAATATTTCTTAGATAGGCCTTCTAACCACAAAACAATTCACCGTCGTAAATCAAATGATTGGACACCGAACAGTAATCGAGACAAGTGCTTGGACCTTTATACCACCGCAGTACAGAAAGATATAGTACACGAATACCACAGACAGAAAGGAAACCGAGAAAACTTGACCAAATCTGAAAAAATAAGCATGAAAAATTTGGCATCTAGGACAGACATAACAATAAAACCCGCTGACAAAGGAGGAGCAATTGTAGTCCTTAATACAACCAACTACCTACAAGAAGCATACCGCCAACTAGACGACTCAAGATTTTACGAACGCCTCCCAGGTGATCCGACAGACGAATACAAACGTATCGTATCAACAGAACTAAAGAAACTGTTGGACGCAGAAAAGATAACCAACACTGACCACAAACTGATGCAAGCAGCATACCCTCGTCCAGGTCGCTTCTACATCCTCCCAAAAATTCATAAACCCGGTAACCCAGGTCGACCAATCATATCAGGCATCGGTACAATAACTGAACCCATATCAGGGTACGTGGACAAACTAATAAGCCACATTCCATGCACCCTCGCGTCGTACATAAAAGACAACACACATTTTCTTCGAGACATTGCGGGTATCTGTGTGCCGAAAAACTCTTACTTGGTTACCCTTGATGTCTCTTCATTATATACAAATATTCCTCACGATGACGGCATAGCTGCACTAAGAAACATGTACACAAACCATAGACAATCTAACACCCCAGATTTCTCTGCCATTGCAACATTGACGAGGATGGTCCTCGAATTAAATTCATTCGAGTTTAACCAAGAGTATTTTCGACAAATCAGCGGGACCGCTATGGGCACCAAAATGGCACCTAATTATGCCAACATATTTATCGGAAAGCTAGAATCTGAATTTCTTGCACAAAGTTCCTTGAAACCAATGTTATACAGAAGATACATAGACGACATCTTTCTTATTTGGACCCACAGCGAGGACGAACTTCTCAGCTTTATAGACACTTACAATGCTGTACACCCGAACATACACTTCACACACACATACTCGCAAGTTACCGTAAATTTTCTTGATGTTACCATAACGATAGAAGAAGAGAAGCTCTCTACAACCCTATATCGCAAACCAACGGATCGACAACAATACCTTCATTACCAAAGCGATCACCCACGCCACTGTAAAAACAGTATTCCATACAGCCAGGCTCACCGGTTTAAGCGAATCTGCTCTAGAGACGCTGACTTTGACACGAGCTCACAGAGGCTAAAACTTATGCTCGAGCAACAAAAATACCCCCCACATGTAATTAATGACGCTGTTCAAAAAGCGAGAAAACTAAAGCGTGAAGACTTACTTATGAAGCGACCACCACGAGAAGACCCACAACGAACAAACCTCTGCTTGACTTACAGCACAAACTTCCCCAATGTAAACAAAATCCTTAAACGACATTACAACATTCTGGAACAAAGTGAACGTCTGAAACGCGCATTCCCATCCGCTCCAGGCGTCGTTTACCGACGACCACGTAACCTTAAAGACACCCTTGTCCACTCCCAAATTAACACATCACCCCCCAATAATTCATGCCGCCCTTGCTTAAAGCCACGATGTCTGGTATATAAGGCGATGCGAGAAACAGACAAAGCAACCAGCACGCAATCCAAGTTTTCGATTAACATACGAGGAAACCTAACATGCGATTCTTCTAATGTGGTGTACCTACTCGAATGCAACGTGTGTGGTATGCAGTACATCGGACAAACAGAAACACCATTTAGGATTTGCTTCAATAATCACAGAGCCCATGCGAAATCAGCCCCAAGTCTACCTCTATCAAAACATCTCAATCTTCCCGACCATGCATTCGACAAACTATCAGTAACGCTCTTAGAGACGGGATTTAAATCAAATCGAGAACGTGAACAACGAGAGTCATACCTTATCCACCGATTTAACACCCTCGATAGAGGAATAAATGAGAATCCTGGTACACTTGCAGCAATTAAAGCATTAGAAAACAATAACGGGAACGATGAAAATAGTAACTGAGTTCACGGCACTGCAGCTGCGAAGGGCACTGGACAACCTAAAACAATTCCAAGTGTAACTACTCTTCCTAAGTGCAGCTGTCGTCTGTTTTCTGTTTTATTTTACTACCCAATCAATTGTGCCATGCACGACATGCCCAAAAGCAACCATGTGCACAGCCGGGAGGCCCCCACGACAAAAATAACCAGCCGTGAGCAGGAATCGAACCTACGAATCGAAGGTCGTAGGTTCGATTCCTGCTCACAGCTGGTTACTTTTTCATCCACTTTTCTTTCTTCTTTCTTCGTCTTTACATTCCATTGGTTCTAATAACTTCCCCTGTACATTTCTTGGCTTTACTGTCTGTTAGATCTCATTAATATTGTGTTAAAACACGGAAAAACGAGCCCTTGGGTATACACTTCTTTCCCTTATTTCATTGAACGAGGGTCTCGTACTGGCAGACATGGTGTGTTTAGGTTGTATAAGAGGGACAATTAATCAGCTGCCCGCTCATAATAAGTTTACGTACTACGTGACGCCAAACATGCGAATAAGAGTGTTTTCACACTCGTCGCTCGGCTTATAGATGGCGCTGACTGTCACTCCTACTTCTAAATTCACACAAAAACCCCCAAAAAAGTGGAAGTAGGGAAGGCCGCTGTGATAGCTCAGTGGTTAGAGCATCGAACGCGTTATTCGAAGGTCGTAGGTTCGATTCCTGCTCACGGCTGGTTATTTTTTCATCCACTTTTCCTTCTTCTTTCTTCTTATTTACATTCCATTGGTTCTAATGAATTTTTCTGTACATTCCTTGGCATTACTTGTATCGTGTTAGGTGCCTGCGCATGCGCCTTTTTGTACCTGCCTTTTGCTTATCACTGTTCTGTACCGCTTGGCTGCGATAATGCAGCTGCCCCACGATATATATACCGGCACGCTGCCACAAATAAAGGTTTTTTTTCATTGTTGCTTCAAGGCTGCGTGTTTACCGCTGGACACCGGAACATGGTGTCAGAAGTGAGATCGCGTTCGCCAAAGCAGTGACAACAGGCAGAGGGGCGTCACCGTGCACTTTCATGATGGAACTACTGAAGCCACCGCAGCCATTGGTGCTCTCGGGAAGTACAGCAAAGAACTGGAGCCTTTTCAAGCAGAGGTTTGAGCTGTTCCTGCAGGCCACGGAGCCGTCGAAAGAACCGAGGTTGGAGGCAGCCAAGACAGCACTCCTGCTCAGCGTTGCCGGAGAGGACGCCCTAGAGGTATTCAGCTAATTTGCCTTCTTTGAGAACGAAAGCAAGGAAGATTACGCAACTGTTACGAGCAAGTTTGAGGCGTACGGTCAACAGCAGCAGAACGAAGTATACGAGCGTTATGTTTTCCGCTCAAGAACGCAAGCAGAGGGGGAGCCCTTTGAGCATTTCGCCCGGGACTTAAGGCGGCTTGCACGAAGCTGCAATTTCGGCACCTTGAGTGACTCCATGGTCAGGGACCAGATTGTTTTTGGAACAGTTAATCCGAAATTGCGCGAGAAAATGTTCAAAGTAAAAGATCTCACGCTACAAAAAGCGGAAGACATTTGTAAGGCCGACGAAGTATGCGCTGAGCAAAATAATGCCTGGGCTGGTACAGAGAAGGAAGTAGCGCCGATCAAG
Source organism: Rhipicephalus microplus (assembly GCF_043290135.1). Taxonomy (NCBI): domain Eukaryota; kingdom Metazoa; phylum Arthropoda; class Arachnida; order Ixodida; family Ixodidae; genus Rhipicephalus; species Rhipicephalus microplus. The sequence goes on along the minus strand of NC_134709.1, from coordinate 59,880,483 downwards.
ATGCACCTGCAGGCCAAATGTGCAGCGTGTGAACAATATTCCGGATGTGCCGAGTAATGTAGGGTGGAACCCGAGAAAGCAATTGCACATGTTAAGGCACGCAGACAATTCAGGTGTTCCCGGTGCCATCGTTTCCACGAGCGAGGAAAATGCCCAGCCTTTGACAAAACTTGTTTTCTGTGCCAGGGCGCTGACCACTTTGCTTCCTGCTGCAGGAAAGGGCCTCAAGTCAGTGAAGTACGCGACGAGAAAGATGACTTTGACATCCTCGATGTCAACGTTGGCAGCAAAGCTGATTGGCTGATCAATGCAACAGTGGCTTCCAAACAAGTGTCTCTTAAGGTTGACACAGGCTCACAAGCCAACTTGTGGCCTCAGTCTGTGTTTCAAAGCCTAAAATCGAAGTCCAGGTTACGGGAAAGCTCCTCTGTTTTGCGCTCATACAGTGGCGACGCTATCAAGCATATCGGTGTTACTACGCTACAAGTTGTCGCGAACAGCCACACCGGTTACTTCGACTTCTTCATTGTTAAGAAGAGCACCCAGGCCATCCTGGGGCTGTCGGCGAGTGAAGCTTCAGGACTGGTCTCTCGTAGTGTCGACGTAGTGAATACAAGCAGCACCATCAAAGCCATGACAGAATTTCCCGAGTTGTTTCAGGGCATCGGCTGTCTAAAACGCCACTACCACATGGTTCTGCGGGGGGATGCAACCCCGGTGGTCCAAGCGGTAAGACGGGTGCCCCGGGCGCTGCTACAGCCCTTGCGAGAGGAACTGGACCGCATGGAGCATGAAGGCATCGTGGTCAGTCAGCGAACCGACGGATTGGGTGAGTCCCTTTGTCGCCGCGAGAAAAAAGGATGGTAAACTGCGTGTCTGCATTGACCCCAGGCGTATCAATGAGTGCTTAAAAAGAGAGCACTATCAAATGCCAAAAAGAGAGGACATTGAGGCTGAGCTGGCCGGTGCCAAGTTTTTCTCTCGCCTCGACGCGCAATCTGGATTTCATCAAATTCCTCTAGGTAAGGCTACTTCGAAAGTGTGCACGATTGGCACGCCGTTTGAGCGCTACCGTTTCCTAAGGCTGCCTTCTGGTATAGCTTCGGCACCTGAGGTTTTTCAAAAAACCATTAATGAAATATTCAACCAGGTCCCAGGAGTGCAAATATACATCGACGATATATTGATATGGGGTAGCACGATGGAAGAGCACGACGCCCGCCTCTGCACAGCCTTGCAGTTGGCCAAGAGCGCCGGCCTAACGCTCAATGCTGCTTAGTGCAAATTCGGGGTCACCGAAATCGACTTCTTGGGCGACGTGATAAGCCAAGACGAGATCAGACCTAACCCCGCAATGACAACACCATTAAGCGAGATGCCGCCACCAGTTGACAAAGCCGGCGTCCACAGACTGCTAGGGGTGGTCAATTATTTTGGTAAATACATACCGAATCTCGCGCAAAGAACGACGCTCCTGCAAAGCCTCCTTAAGAAAGACACCACCTTCGAATGGTGGGAGAACCTGGCCCGCGAATGGAAATCTGTTTGCGCTTTACTGAGCACTGCACCGTTGCTAGCCATTTTCGATCCTCCTAGGGAAACAAAGGTCGTCGCAGATGCTTCGAAAAACGGCATCGGTGCGGCTCTCCTTCAGCGTTATGACGACAATTGGCGGCCGGTAGCCTACGCGTCCCGCACAATGACCGAGACTGAGCAACGATACGCACAAATCGAAAGAGGCAATGGCAATCACTTTTGGGAGCGAGAAGTTTTTTCACTTCGTATACGGCCGCAAATTCGTCATTGAGACGGACCACAGACCGCTGATAGCAATTGCTTCGAAGGCCATTGGTGACATGCCGCCACGACTTCAGCGGTTTTTTCTGCGTTTGCTCAGATTCGATTATGTTCTTCGCTTTGTCCCAAGTAAACAAATGTTCCTGCTGATATGTTATCTAGATCGTCGCCAGTGGCACTGGGCACTATGAATGTCTTTACAGAGGATGTTGACGTTCATGCAGTGAGCGTGTCTTCAGACCTGGTAAGCAAGAAAATGTTTGCTCGTCTAGCTGAAGCAACAGCTGCTGACACAGATTTACGAACTGTGCTGTGCTGCATGAGAAACGGCGAAGAACTACAAGGCTGCTCGAAACCATTCAGCTCAGAGTTGACCGAAGTTCAAGGGATTGTCCTGAAAGGAACAAAGATTATCATTCCTAAGGCTATGAGAGCTGAAATACTGGGTCGCATTCATGAAGGTCATTTAGGCATAAATAAGTGCAAAGCAAGGGCCCGTCGACTGGTATTCTGGCCCGGCCTGAATGGAGACATGGGAAATCTAGTGAAAAACTGCGCTGTTTGCCAAAAATACGCGTACAGGCAACAAAGTGAACCGGTAGTGCTCAGGCCAACCCCAGAGCATGCCTGGTACAGAATTGGCGTTGACATCTTTATGTACGCCGGGAGCTCCTACCTGTGCGTGTTTGATGCGTTTTCAAACTTTCCTGAAGTCGAAAAGCTGCCGGACACAACGACGGGCACGGTCATAAATAAACTTAGCTCAATCTTTTCTAGATATGGAATTCCCTTAGAAGTCTGCACTGATAACGGCCCCCAGTTCGCATCCCATGAATTCTCTTTGTTTGCCTCCAGATTTGACTTCACGCACGTGACTTCCAGTCCAAGATTCCCGCGGTCAAACGGGCTCGCAGAAAAAGGAGTTCAAATTGTTAAAAGGATCATGAAGAAGACTGGTGAAAGGAAGGACGACTTCTGGCTTGGTCTACTCAGCTATCGCTCGACGCCACTGGACGAAGGCCGATCTCCAGGAGAATTGCTGCAGGGCAGGAAATTGCGCAATCGGCTGCCCGAATTCAGACCGTGCTCTGGACGCCAGGACTTCAGGCGTCAGTCGCGCCAACCGAAGTCGTCGAGAGGGAAACCCCTGCCAGAACTCAACAAAGATGCAGTCGTAAGAGTTCGTGGGGATGCATGGGATCGCAAGGCTCGTGTTTTGGATAAGGTGGCGCCAAGGTCTTATCGCGTCTTCACAGAAGACAGTCGGGTGCTTCGACGTAATCGGCAACACCTTCTCGCCACACGTGAATCTTTCCAGAGGGACGAAGCGGAGGACTCATCCACCGTCGAAGACATCTTCCAGGAAAATTTATGGTCACCGTAAGTGGTACAACCTGCGTCAACAGGAAGTTCGCCGGAGTCGACGACGTCAACCCCAACGCTAGAACACCAACCAAGGAAGTACGCCCGGCAAAGGTGAAAACCCAGCCGCCTTGGTTACGACGACAACTTCAACCAAGTCACGTGTATCTTGATGTCAAAGCTCTAGCTGTCATACGGTGGGCGATGTATCGTGTTAGCTGCCTGCGCATGCGCCTTTTTGTATCTGCCTTTTGCTTATCACTGTTCTGTACCGCTTGGCTGCGATAATGCAGTGGCCCCACGATATATATACCGGCACGCTGCCACAAATAAAGGGTTTTTCTTCATTGTTGCTTCAAGGCTGCGTGTTTACTGCTGCACACCGGAACATTACTGTCTGTTAGATCTCAATAATATTGTGTTAAAACACGGAAAAACGAGCCCTTAGGTATACACTTCTTTCCCTTATTTCATTGAACGAGGGTCTCGTACTGGCAGACTTGGTGTGTTTAGGTTGTATGAGAGGGACAATTAATCAGCTGCCCGCTCATAATAAGTTCACGTGCTACGTGACGCCAAACATGCGGAAAAGAGTGTTTTGACACTCGTCGCTCGGCTTATAGATGGCGCTGACTGTCACTCCTACTTCTAAATTCACATATAAACGCAAAAAAAGTGTACGGAGGGAAGACGCTGTGATAGCTCAGTGGTTAGAGCATCGAACGCGTTATTCGAAGGTCGTAGGTTCGATTCCTGCTTACGGATGGTTATTTTTTCATCCGCTTTTCTTTCTTCTTTCTTCTTCTTTACATTCCATTGGTTCTAATAACTTCCCCTGTACATTCCTTGGCATTACTGTCTGTTAGATCTCATTATTATTGTGTTAAAACACGGAAAAACGAGCCCTTAGGTATACACTTCTTTCTCTTATTTCATTGAACGAGGGTCTCGTACTGGCAGACTTGGTGCGTTTAGGTTGTATAAGAGGGACAATTAATCAGCTGCCCGCTCATAATAAGTTCACGTGCTACGTGACGCCAAACATGCGCATAAGAGTGTTTTCACACTCGTTGTTTGGCTTATAGATGGCGCTGACTGTCGCTCCTACTTCTAAATTCACAGATAAACCCCAAAAAAGTGGATGGAGGGAAAGCTGCTGTGATAGCTCAGTGGTTAGAGCATCGAACGCCTTATTCGAATGTCGTAGGTTCGATTGCTGCGCACGGCTGGTTATTGTTTCATCCACTTTTCTTTCTTCTTTCTTCTTATTTACATTCTATTGGTTCTAATAACTTCCCCTGTACACTCCTTGGCATTACTGTCTGTTAGATCTCATTAATATATATATATATATATATATATATATATATATATATATATATATATATATATATATATATATATATATATATATATATATATATATATTCTCTCCTACGATCTTTCGCGTCACTCGGGCTTTTGTCGGTTCTGTTACGTACGTCAGGTAACTGCGACACCACAGATGAGCAGGATGGCCAGCTCGCAATATGAAGTTCTCGCGACAACATGTAATGGAATGTTTGTTTTACAATGAAGTGAACACTGACTGGGCAGACCAGATATTAGTGATCGAAGCTGCGTTGCAAAAAGCACTCTATTTTGAGCCATCTGCCTTAATGACCGCAAAGTTGAATAGGCCTAGCAGTCATGGGACATCGATGTGGTGCGCTATACTAATACATGGTGAGGCCGAGTGCGTATAACACATGTTCATTATCAGCTTGCAGTTTCACTCGCTGTTATGAATGAGATTGTCTGAAATCAAGAGGCAGGCTGTAGGTGGCTATTTCTTGAAAAGTAATGGCACGTGGAAATCAATACGCCTACTCACCTGTCTATTTTTCACCTTATTGCGCAAAAAAGGTGACCTAGCAAGCTGAGCCTTTGTTATCACGCGGAACACAGGAAGAGGTTTTGACAGGTCCTTTTTTGTTATACAAATAACTACTCTTTCTTTAGAATTATTTTGATATGCGGGCATCTGCTGAGGGACTGCAGAGGCCATGAACAAACCGTATCAATATATATTGAGGATATATATTGATATATGGGACCCAAATCAACACCACTGTCATCATTAGTCAGTGTACCCGCGACATGTATATTGCGTTAAGAACTGTGAAAAAGTCAAACTGAATGGAAAATGGTTTCTAGTAGTATCAGAAAAATGAGTTCAGCAAGAGGGTGCGCATGTTGCCTTCAGACGTAACTTTTAGATTCAAAAACGACAACGAACGAGGTGAATAGACCACGTCTTGAATGGTGTCTTCTTCGCGTTCACTGTGCCTTCTGCGCTAATGTTGTCCGTAGCCTTCCGGTAGGTGGTGAACAGTCGACATCGACCGCTGTACTTCAGGGCTTTCTGGAATACGGCTCCCCTGCCCCCTCTCGGTACGTAATGAACCGATGGCATGGAGCTACGGAAAGTCCACCTCGAAAAAACAGGCTTGGGTTCTTCTTGGGCAACGCCGGTTGAGGTCGTCGAGCGTATTCTTTCTTCATTGCAGATGTCGTCCTAGTCTTCGCACCTACACGTCTAAGAAATCAAAACGTGTTCCGCACTTACCGAAGGTGTCTCCGATGTCTCGCTTGGTGTAGCCGAAGAGCCCGGCAAGCTTGGCGTGCCTGGTGTGCCTGGTGTGCCTGGTGTGCCCGGTGTGCCTGTTGTGCCCGGAGAGCCTGGCGTACTTGTTTCCCTCTGAAATTTTATAGGCGACGTTAACTTAATGGAAAATGCAAGTACGCAATATTCGTCTGCGTGAATGAAAACTGAGGTTCTATGAATACGCCCTTGGTAGAAAACTCGGCATACAGAGGAAAAAAAACTCAAACGATAAGGGTACCTCGCACCCCCCGTGTTCGTGCCGTATGACACGTTTTTCATCTGTGACCTCTTCCTGTGCTCTTACTTCACACTACACGAGCAATACCAACAATATATTCTATTCATTCAACCGAAATGTATCCTTGCTAGCTACATGCCTCAGTGCTCGATTGATTAACAATGAGACTGTTACATCTCACACCCTCATTGCACTGTGGCGACTGAGACTATAAATTTTGTGAATTATTTCAAAACATGTGACCTCTTTGGGATATGCTCTAGCGAGTGGTTTCATCTGACTACGTCCTTATGGCATGCGTAATATTTAACAATAGCAATGAAACTGTGACACGTGAATACGTAGTTGAAGTCTCGCTTTGACGTGTTCCTAATCATTATGCATCAAAGAATAAAAAAAATCACAAAAGCTACTGAGCTAGGGTCATTGAGTGAAGAGCTTCAAGCAACGCGCGTTCAATTCAAGCAATTGTGCTGAGAAGCCCAATTTATTAATTGTGTAAGACATGGCCGTGACTGTGTGCCAGCATTATTCGTGTGACGCCTCTCAGCTTTTTTTTTTCTTTTTGTGCCACATGAGTTTGCAAAGCGTAATCTAAGCAGTAGCATTCTCCGCATTTGACAATGTTTCACGTTTTGAGATGGGGTTTGGCTGTGCACTGATTGTATCTGATTTCGAGTTGTTGTGTTTTCTTCTTTTGTCATTTTTATTTTCGCACTTTTACTTTGTATATCATTACATTCTGCTTTTATTACAGCAATTTCACGGAGAAAAAAAATTTCACTAATTTTTCCAAACTACTTAGTTTATAGATTGTATAAGAAAACAATCATTATCAAATCCCGTTTAGCACACCAGGATTTCTATGTACGGAGAGAGTGCTACAAGCTGCGTATTCGTATCATAGGTGATCGTGGTCCAATCGAAGTCCTTCCGTCACAATTTTTCTTGAGCCCCTTGTGGCAGTAGAAAAAAATCAATACGGTTCATCTTCCATCAATGTGAGTGCAATGGTCATCTTCATCTCACGGGTACACTTTATCGCTCGAGCTTCCGGCTCAGCAATGAATGCTTAAACTTATCGCTGTGCTGCATAAGATTGTACATGGCTACTGTTGAATTAAAACGCATATTTTTTCGTTCACTCAACAAGGTGTGCCAAGCACCGATACCATCCCTATAATATTGATCCGTTAGAGCTATTTTCAAATTGTTTGAAGTATTCTATTTTTTGCAAGAGTTGTCGGCATTTGGAGCAGCCTATATGGTTTTTTGCGGAAAGAATCGAATGACACTTCAAGTAACTATCACCTCACTACACATTTCTTGCTTTTAAAATGCGCTTGTAACTTTAAGGCACTTTGCTGCATAAGGCTTGTAATGATTATTTTCTCTTAGTTCCAATTAATCTTGTGTTTAACAAAAACAAACGAGCTCTTAAAACTTCCACTTTTTTTCCTTTCAAAATGTGCTGTATAATTGTTGCTTGATCCACGTTTATTGTGCCCACTCCTGCTATGTATCTTCTATGGAGACAACAGTACTTGTGAATAAATAAATAGATAAATAAATGAATAAATAAATTAATAAATGTACAAATATGGCTTCATTGGGTTGGTGGGCTAATATTTATACGACATCACTCGCAATCAGCACATACCTTAAGTACATGCTGTTTAGCTGTGTAATAATGTTTTTTGACATTTTTTTTTCAAAATTTAGGTGCGATGTATAGGTGAAAGGTTTTGCATGCAGCGTTTTTTGGTTAGTTTGTGAAAGAATAAGGTACCGGTCAAACTCAGGTGGGGTTTACATTCTTTGTGCGATGGCTTGTCACACACACACACACACACAAACAAACAAACAAACGTGCAGGCACACAGTGCAAAATCACTGTTATCTCCTTGCTAAGATATCACGGGGTAAACTTCGTCATTAAAAGCAGTAGATATCATTCTAGTTGTGAGACATTTCGAATTGCTTGTACCACCAAAAATATATATTACTTAACTTACTTACTTACTTACTTACTTAGCTTACTTAGCTTGCTTGATTATTTAGTATTACCTCCAATGAACTGACTGAACTTTACGAAAGTCCTATCTATAAAAAAACACATCCTAATTTTAAACTAATGTAATCGTATTTTATCTTTCGATTTAAATAGTAACACCTTTTATCTCTGAAACATATCTCACCTTTGTACCTTCTTGTGAGTAAAACAAGAGCTTTGATGCACATGAAGTGTTCAGGGTGTTTTGTCGAACGTACGAAAGAGCCAGCATACAGGTTTTCACTGAATAGATTTTTAGGAATCAGCATTTTTTTGACGGAGTGCGTATATTGCATTACAAATTTGTACGCCCAGGTTTTTACCGGCTCAAGTTATTTATGTCAGAAATGAATAGAACGTTTAAGGCAGTAAATTTTGAGAACGAATAGTTTTAGCAACCCAGAGTCATTTGATTAGAAATGTGGTGAAACGACGTATGCAGGTGGAGGTTCGGACATTCCTAATAGCTCTGACTTTTTTTTTCAAGATTTTGTATGCGTGTATAGCGGGTGCTTCAATAGATGTGTAGGATGTCCTCAAAAAACAAGAAATTGCAATGTTTGCTCACTGTATCGACAATGGTTTTTGCAGTTTCCACAGACTTCCCCTGCAACGTGCCGTGCAACACTTTTTGAAGTAGCTAAGAAATGAATTCACTAAAGGAACTTATGGCCTCTAGAATTCACAGGTGCAAAACATTTTGGCACCCAACCAGTATGAGCTCAGTTACAAAGATTTGTCGGAATCCACAATTGAAGTTCCTTTTTTTTTCGTCGCGACGTAAACACTGTAATCTAAACAAGCAGGAATGGCACGAATAAAGTAAGTAGGTCACGTGCACCTAGTGACCTTGACTGAGCGCGCCATGCTCTCATCAGCCAATAGCTGATACAATGGTTGTGATGAGCGCTTTTTGAGCTTGTATCTTCATTTGTAGAGAGAAGATAAAGCCATTTTTGAATGAACTTGGTAATCTGTTGTAAATTTCAGGCCACGCGCTATGGTGTAATATTCGGCTCGCGTATTCTTTGGAGTCTCTACTACTAATCGACAGCATTTCTCGACCATGCTCAAAAAGTGTTGCAGGGGCGCTATAGTATAGTTAACACATAATTTGCAACTGTAATTAATAAAACCTAATCAATCGGCTTTTTAATTTCTTGGGTTAAGTGTGTACGTCAAACCAGATTATTGCAGTTCTTCATTAGAATGACCCGCCGTAGCTGTCGTATGTAGCACAAGTGACTTCTAGTAATTACTGTACCTGAATGAAATTCCATCGAATTCACCTGCCAAACCGAAACCCAAAGCACTGATAAGCGTAACGAGCAGAGGGTCAAAACGACGTCATTATTCAAAACAATGATTACAGGGGTGTTGTTCTTCCGTGTTCGTTATCGTAGGTGAACGAAGCGTACTCTAACAAGCCAGCCTGCATTAATGCATAACGAAGGTAGCTCATGGTTGATTCAAAGGCGCTTGTTCATACTGGGATGCTCTGGGGAACTTGTCAATTGCATTCTTCCGCATTTCGGTTTCTGTTACGCCTCTCAATTTTGTTCAATTGCAGTTGTCAAAAATCATTACTAGAGGCCACTTTTTCAATATCTCAAGGCTGGCATGGGTTTTTCGCATTAGGAACTTCGATTTTTCTACTTGGCGTTGCCGAATAACTGTACTAATCAAAAATTCAATAACTTTATATTTCTTGCTTTTAATACCAAGTGATGTGTTTTATTATCTGAAGATGCTTGCGGCTGCGGTAGAATGAACTTCGACAGCATGGATCAAGTGTGGCATTTGCCGATTTCGGAGCTTTTTGGTCACGTTTCATGAAACATCTGGTGTGGGCTCATATATCAAGGTGCCCACAAACATACGTGAGCAAAATCGGCCACCACGCGACGAGAATATTTTGCTACATGACATAAAAACAACGAAATTCGGAGCAGCACATATGTCTTAATTTTCCTTCCTGTTTGAAATATGAGCCCCCGTGAACTATAGCCCATCGAACCATTCTGGTGAATTCTATAAAGACGTTTTAACGAATGTGCTTTGGCTTGTAACTCTAAGTGCTGTGAGTGCAATTCACACATTGTGCGTTCAAAGTGTCGAATACAGGTGTGCGGATTCTGTGCTGTCACAGCAAACTGGAATACAAGAGTGAACCAAGGCGATGTCAGTGAAGGTTAGGCCAAATGTCTAAGCCGGTGGCGTGCCTGCACTAATATGTTGCTAGCACAGCGTTTAGAGCGTGACCTACTGGAAATTAAGCTAAGGGGGGCAAACGCTGGGCCCTTTCCTTACAAACAAATCACAGCATATCCACGGGGTTAATCATGGAGAGTGGAGCGAGGCTGGGTCCGCACGCCACGGGCGCGCCACTTCGGCCCCCCGTTCTCGTACGCCGGAATCTTGTCGGAGCCGCCGCGCGGCTTCACGGCACATTTCTGCCTCGCGCGCTCGCACATCGGGGTTCCGTCTTCGAGCGCGAGCCGCCGCCGCCTTGCATGCACGCCGCTGTGCAACCTTGTTCACCCGCCGACCTTCTGAGCGCGTGTGCCCCAAAACGGCTTTTATCTTACTACACCACGCCCCCTAGCGCAGTTTAGTAACACGCGAACACCAACGTCTTCGTGTGGCCTCATTTCTGTTTTCCCGCGCGCTCGCACATTGGGGTTCCGTCTTTGAGCGTGAGCCACCACCGCCTTGCGCGTATCATACGTTATCTGCAAACCGTGAATCATTCTCTGGGTGCACGAGAAGATGAACGAATGGACGCACGGACGGACGGATAAAACGAATGGACGCATGGACGGACGCACGAATGGACGGATGGATGGATGGATGGGCGGGCGCAAGGACGAACCCAGGGACGGACGCACGGTCGGACGGACCGATGGACGGAAGCAAGAACGAACGAACATCCGAAAGCACGTACGGAATGACGAACGCTTCACGTCACTCATCATCATTCACTCCGTAGATATGCTGTGATTTTTATTATTTGTGATACTAGAAGTAACATCCTCTAGTATTTTGCCCTTTGCATTTTTCAGCGTATATGCATTTGGTTATATGTACAAGTATCGCCCTCTACGGCGCGTTCAAGAACTAAAGTGGCTACATACAATTACGACGGGACGCTAAGGACAAGTAGCCCTTATTGATGTGCTCTTTGTTCTCTACTTCATTCATTTGTACACACTAATAAGTCTGTTTTTTTTTAATCAGAAGTAATCGTGAGCTACTCATCTGAGCGCTGTGCACACATCTTTCAATAAGAAATGGAGCTTTAGGCCTAACGCAAGATTGCCGGTGCCTTGGTTCCATCTTGACTCCATGGTGTGGGGGTTGTTTTTATTGTGCAGGCACGCCACCAGTCCAAGCAATGGCTCACCCTCATGACGTATCCCTCATTATCGCGTGCTTTGTTGTGTCGAATGCTGTACAAGACCCTCTGGGTGAAATAGAGGTGAGAAATATGTTAAGCCTAAGAAAGGGAGAACTTTTTGTTTCTTCTTTGCTAGCACCACACTTCTATGTCTTTGCATTAACAAGTTCAGATTTCTCACATTATATTTTAATAAGTGCACTGATGTATTTTGCGTCAAGATAGCGCTCTTGCGTTCAAGGATATTCGAAATAACAGTGAATACCTTATTTTTTTGACTTCAGTGCCTTGGTGTGGGAAGCAGTCGTCCTTAAATGTACGTAGTCTAGTGGTATCAACGTTGCGTCTTGTAGTTGTGACAATTTGCAGTCGTAGAGTTTACCGCAAGAACACGTCAACATAGAACACAAGCACGCATAGCGATCCCTTTGTGTATCGGTCTTGATGCAGAATATATTGTGTCCACCCTGCCACCCTCATTTCAAAATGCTCTGTCACAATTTTTGTTGAAATGAAAGATGCCAATTTCTGTCTGCATTTCTGTTTGTGTTTTACTTTTCCTTGATTGCCTCGTGTTCCCGAGAATGTGTTCACACTGTATAAGCTGAGCATGCTTACTTGTTTTGTTATCGGTATTCCTACCCTGTATCAATTTCAAGTTTTATGTCTCCTCCCCCCTACTGTAATGCCCAAATAGGGCGCTGTAGGTACTCGAATAAATAAATAAATAAAATAAATTGATGCGACCTCGCGCTCTGTCGATACATACTAGACTGCTTTTTCTGTGGCAGATGCTTATATTGTGACCTAATTCATGCAGATGTTAACATTATTAGCGCCTGTGAGCGCTGCCATATTTGGCTTCCTATTTACTTAGTACTGTGTAGATGAGCTCTTATCGTCTTATTTTATCTCGGCGTCTTTCCTGATATGGTTGTTAGACTGCCATTGTGGTTGAGGCTAATAAATTTTGTCGAACAGAACGATTTTCAGTTCAGAAAACGAACTACTGAAAACAGCCTTTTCTCATTGAGAATATATATATATAGATTAGGCGATACAAAATTTTTTCTTAAAAAGATATAATAGCTGCACACTTGTCCTTACAGCCAGTTTCTGGGCCGAGGTGGAAAGCTTTTGCAATAATTTAGATTACTTAGAAATGATGAGGTGGAAAACAAAATTTGAAAAACTTTTTAGTATCAATTTTAGGGTTGCTTTCTGTATGTCTGTTTCTACGTCATAAGTTATGGAAAGCCCAGTTTTTAAAATTGAATATATCACGCGTCAGTTCAGAGATTTATAGTCGAATTTCCCGACTGCGTTGGCGAAGAAACCGAAACTAATGCACCGAGTCCGTAAAACTTCCTAAATTTTCACGCAGTTCTTGCGTTAGTTTTTGTTTCTCCGGCACCGCGGTCTGGAAATTCGACGACAGATTGCTGAAACCGCGCATGATATTTTCTAGTTTTAAAAACTAGGCTCGCCAAAATTTGTGACGTAGAGCCCCTTCGTCAATTAGACGACAGCCCTTAATTGTTATTTAAAAGGTGAATCAATAATTTTGTCGTATCTGTAAGCGATATAATTAGTGGCGAAATCTTTCCGCTTCGGTCTGGCAACTGGCTGCGGTTACAAGTGCCTACGTATTACACTCTTTTTTGTGGAAAATCTGTATTACTTTAGAAAAAAAAAACACCCAGTATATATGGTGGTAAAATGATCCCGCAAGCCCCATTAAAATACGAAAGAAATAAAATACGACTTTCCTTAGTTTGTTCACTAACGTTTCGTCTGGTGGACCTGACTTTAACAAAGTTCTCTCCAACAGAGGTATTTTGTGTCTTCTTTCTTATGTATCTATAGAGAATGGTCAGCCCAACCTCTTTCAGAAATGTGTAATGTATTCATTTATGTATTTATCAGCACAATTGTCATTCTAATTACATTAGGCGGTATAGATAAACAAGTAGTCTTCCATGCTCTACTCACCGATGAAGGCTTTGTAGGCCCAGGTCCCGGTGTTGTCTGTAAGAGGGCGCAGACTCATGAGTTGAGATCATCGGATGCGTGAACTCACGCATTGAAAGCTGTCTTCTGTTGGTTGCGTGCAGTTATTGCGAAAACCAAGTTTCCGAAACGAAGAATGGCACGAGAAAACATGGCACACTATTGGCCTCGAGGACCTACCGTGGCGCCACCTACGTGATGACCTCGCTCATAGGATGATGGGTTGTGTTGTTTGCTAGGAACTCCGCATTTTCTGCGCTTTTGCAGTGTACACCATGCGTTCTTTCCTTTGTTTTCAAGTTCAGCGCTTATGGAAGCGGTAAGACCTGCTAATACGGACAAGAATACTACGAATAGGTGCCCGCGGTGGCACTCTCGTGTCTAATTTGCATCGCAAAAGCGCGACTAAGAAAGAACCGGCGCAGCCACGGAGGGGGGGGGGGGTGAGGGGGGATGCAAGTGCATGGTTTCGCGAAAGTAACGCTGCCGTATTCCACAGCTATTACCCTATCTGTGACGTAAAACGATCGCAGCGCTGGCCTCGCTGGTGGAGGCCCGCGTGGCCAATACTCGACGGCACTTTACTTGGCACTGAAGGGAAAGCTGCGGAGGCGGAGCTTCTGCACATGAAGTACGATACGAAGTAGTCCAATTCGGTACGTGTCTCGTAACGCTATGGAAAGTGACGGGGGCGCACCATCAGCGTTTTATGTAGACGCACACGACGCTTGGCGTTTGAGGTGCACATAAAAAGGCGTTCAAAAACATGAAGTCGCATCGAATAAATTTAAAAAATACACGACTCTCCTAATGGTGAGAGCTGCGTCCTGTCTCAAATAGCTTCACGTAGAAAATAGAGAAGAACCTTTTAAATTTCACTTAGAAAAGATTGGCGATATTGTGGAACTACATTCACTGGCGGTAAGATGCACGCGATCTGGCTCCATACCTTCGCTCCAATGCCAAGAAACGTTGTCGCCGAATATAAAGACTGAGACGACGAGACCTGCGAAAGTGCGCAGATGTCGTCCTCAATGCGCAGGCGTCGGCGTCTCTGTCTTTCGTTGGCGGTGCTCTTCTCAATCCTCAATTTTTGTAAGAATGCACAGAATGGCCCCTAAATACGTGCTACGAAGAATTGAAGTAGCCAAATACTCTGGAGATCTAGCGCAGTGTGTTTAGAAAAAGTGGTTAACGATTTAGAGTACTTGGTACTCTATTATGGGCGAGCAAAAAGCCGTCCCGTTACCGAGAAAGCACTAATACTGTGTGTTAAGAAAGAGTGTTTAACGAGTTAGAATATTCGGTACTCTGCTATGGGAGAGCTGAACGCCGTCCCTTGTGTCGTCCCGTGTGTCGAATGCTTGGCGCATAGAATGAATTGTGAAGGCTTTAGAGCCCTAGACGCACTCTACGATAGGAGAGCCATAGGCTGTCCCGGCCAAACAAAGATGGCGCACGTGATCAGCCTAATCATCATCGTTGAAGGACAATACTCAGTAGCATTTTTTAAGTGTCTTATGCTATAGACTCACCAGATGGGCACCTATTGATTATAGAGCAGGGCAATGCCATTTGATGACGGCGTCTCTCATAATCATATGGTGGTTTTGGGACGGTAAACCCCACACATTATTGCCATTTGATGACGAACGAGTGTTGCGACGTTCCAAGTAAAAATCTGCTGTCGGTGCCGATACCGACAGGAAGTTTTTATCCAGATAAGACTTTGTCGAAATTTTATTTAGTCTCACGCACTACAAGGAGGGCACCGTCTTTGAGTATGCGTAATAGGATACCGACTAAGCGTGGTCCAGGCATAAAATGCGTGTTCATAGAGAAAACGTGTGCGTGAGTGAGTAATAATACGATTTATATCTGACACAACACTTGGCTTCTCAGTTTGTACATCATTTAAAATCATTGAAGTGTGCAGTAAAGCAAAATATCACCAACTTACCGTGCCTGCAATGAAAAAAAAAAGCAAGAAGCAAAGGTATAAGTGGCAGTGCGTTGGGGGTATGAAAACAACTTAACAAACTTGTTTCACTGAAAGATACACTAGATATAAGCAACTTTATTGTAGAGTTGCGACACCAGTTTTGTAACAATGGGCTGTCAAAAACTGGCTCGAAGAGTGTGAACTGAAAACTGCACGGATCGGACCTAAGGCTTTTAACAATATTGGGTCCTTGCAACGTAATGAGTTTTATGTTGGGCGACATGAAACTTAGCCTTTAAATAACACTTTTCTTGCACGTTCGCAGTTTGTTTCGTGTTGATCCGTTTTGATTTATTGATCACATAAGGTGTCGGGGAAGATTGCTGTTCTTATTTTCACCATAGAGTTTCCTTTATGTGCCCTAGTGTCTATGCAAGCCGCTACGCATTGCACTTCAGCGAGCATGCGAATGATGGGTAGTACATGAATTTGCCTAATTTTCGTACTTTATACTTCGCTTGGCTGCACGTGAATTGAAGCTACTTTGTCACAAAACAATAATGGGCAAATATTCGGCAGTTACGCTTCAACACCTTCACCTTTTCGAATCGCCAATGGAAATCGGGTCATGAAGTTCAAAACGGTCTGTTGTTTTATTTGAAACGAAACCAAAGCACGAAAATAAAAGATGCCGCAAGTGCGCCATAAGTGCGTCGTAAGATGCCGTGAACCCGTATACTACCCATCATTTCCAAGGTGGCTGGACGATCGCAGCGCCAGAGTACCCTGTATTTATTTTAGAAAACTATGGTTTTCCAGCATGTAGAATACTTTCTCGGGGTTTTTCTTCAGCCACCTAATAGCCAGTATTCTACTCCTCGTTGCTTCGGGTCTAATTTGTATATGCAAGCATATTTTCTGGACGTAGTTTTATTTCGACAGGTTATGTGTAAATCTTGCATGAAATATCATCTTTATAATCATATAAACAGTTTTGCTGCAAAAATAAAAAGGTTTGGTGGATACGCATTATTCACGCAGTATGCAATAATGTTGATACGTTTGTTACACCAAGGCACAAACGTGGTCGTAGAAGTTTTTCGACAGTCTTTAAATTCATTTCATTAGTGTAAGATGTACACTGCTGAGTAATTTCAATTTCAAACATGAAGTCACCTTTGGCTACGGTAGATTTGTTTCAGCACCAAATATTTCAAAACGCAAATGCTACATACCACACATTTCTACCACACGCGTCAACACCTGTTTCCGAAGTTGTAAAGGCGCTCAAGTGTTGGAGAAAATATGATTTGATGTCAAATGCAGACACACTGAAAGTTATGTGCGTAACTTGAAAATTTAAAAAAAGCCAGCGCGAAAAGGTAATTGATGCAGCCGCTGCTTTATTAAAGTATCTGCTTTTTGTGCAAACGCTTCATGACACACAAGCATGACTACTCTTAAACAATTTGAAGCATTATTATAAAACATACGCTGTCACTTGGAGGCATCAAAATTTATATGGTTGATGTGTTAATGTACTTGAGCATGTAAATGTAAAAAAATAGCATATAATAGATTACTCCTCGCTTGGCACCGCACTTCATTTGTCATCCTACACCTCATCGTGATGTCAAACACGAGCTGTCAAACAGCTAGTGTGAAATAATGTGTTCACGATCGCTCACGAACTCCAATAGTCCTAGCTTACCTCTTAATCACTTAATCAGTCTTTGGTTCATTACAACTTTCATTTGTGAATTCTCCACGCCTCATCTGGAAATTTTCATGAGCAGGTTGCACTTACTGCCACAGTTGCATTCGATTACACCAGTGTAGCATGTCCACCGCAGGTTGAAAGGTATGCACCAGAACTCTGTCTGGAAGAGTAGGTGGCCTTTGGAATTCTCTGCTAAAAAAAAAGAAACGTGCAGAACCATACGTCAATGCTATCAATGAATTAAACCTAAGCATTCCAGCTCCATGCACTGCCAAAGATATGCGCAGCCATGCCAACCCGTACAAAATATAGCTGAAATCTTAAACAAAAAAAAAGAACACGGCGGATTCCTCCGTCGGTATAGATCGGTACTTAAAGAAAGTAAAATTTATCCCTATAGACTTTATTGAATGTTTACTGCCAACCCCAGTGTAGGGTAGCATACCGGATACTAGCATCTCGTTAACCTCCCTGCCTTCCTCTTTTCTCGTTTCTCTCTCTCTCTCTCTACTGCACAATAATATACGATAGCTTCCACAACGTATATATTTTCTAAACGAATGGAACAGCTCAGCTATCCCTTTGGTTTAGAAAAAGGGCTGAACAATTTCGAGTACTAAGTACTGTACTATGGAGAAGGCTGCGCTTCCGAAAAAAGAAATTGTGAATTTTATGGCCGCAACTGAAGGGTGGTCGTTCAAGTATTTGTCTGACGTGCGTGCTTTCTAAAGGACCTAATTGTTTACGCTAGGTATTGCCCAAACAAACAGCAAGAAATATCGCTTTATAAATTTTTGTGAGCATTGCAGATTGTTAGACAGTATGCATTAGAGTAGCGAAGAGAAACGCTAGAGGATTGATATCTCCAATGATCGAAATTGTTACACTCATTACACTGAACTTTTATTTGAACTCCGCAATACCGATGTTCACAAGTCATGCAAAAAAATACTACCTTTTGAAGCAAGCAAAGCAAGGCAAGCGAATGAGGCCAGCAGAGCATGGTGGGGGCATGTCTGACAAACATATTCTCTCTGTGTTCTTTTTCTTCCTCATTTCTATAATCATTTTATTCCTGCAGCTGATTCTGTATATGGTTTCTTGGCACAAATTGAAACGCTTATTTTAGGTTCCCAAATCATATTGCTTACGCTAAACAGAAACCTGCCTCTGGTGCAAAAACCCTCATTAAAGCTCGTCCACTTGCCTAACTCGACGCCTCAATGTTTTTTATACTTCTTCATCATACGTGCTCACATCACGTATGTTATCACGTCATAGGGAAATACATGTAACCCTCATCTTTCGTCCCCACATCACGCTTAGAATCGGGCCATAAACACATTTATGTTCCAATGCTGCTCCTCTACTTCAGGCCAACTTCATTCTTCCTGTGTTTAATATTCATGTTCACCTAATTATCGCAATTCTTTCAACACTCAAACAACCTAACAAACAGCTAGTGTGAAATAATGTGTTCATGATCGCTCATGAACTCCAATAGCCCTAGCTTACCCCTAATCACTGATTGTCCGTACCATAATGTAACAACTATTGCGAAATTGCATCCTCTTTCACAGCGAATAAATGATGCAATAACTTACCCGACGCACTAAAATCATTATTACCATTACATCAATAAAATTTGAAATTAATATTTTCTACCACTAGAGGCAATTGTTGGAGATGCATACAAATGCATAGTGTTCAACCATGTGTTTTGTGCAAGGATTCTTATCTCGATCCTTCAAGTGAATATAGATTGTTCGATACCTCTGATCTAAAGCGGAATAGTCTGTCTGCTCATAAACAGAACTGTACCAGCACTATCATCATTTGCGAGCTGTATTTACCACTTACCTTCTGCTTGCCCTCCTTTAATCCCATTTTGGTTAACCTGTCCGGATAACCTATGTAGCGACCTCGCGTGGGTTCCATCAAGAAGATGGAGCGTGGCCTGTTGGGGAAGAAAAAAAAATTGCATGGTAGTTTTAACGCTGTGGAGTCTGAGGAAGTGCGCAGCACGAGCACTCAGCAGATTCCATCAAGGAGGTTTTAAAAAAAACCCACGCGCTTAGTCCCCACTACTTCGTTCATCACAGCGTCTTATCATATAGACAAGTCAGGATGTGTTATGTATTATTCAGACAAGTGTGACAATCAAGATGCCGAATATAAGATTTACGAAAAATGGGTCAAAGACGTCACCAATCTAGCGTAGTATGTAATAGTTACTATAGTGATGTGGAAAGGCAATTACAATTATTTTATGTGCGTGGCATGTATGACTGTCGGAATGATAAAGCATTAGACGACGGAATCATCATCTTGTTAGAATATTGCTACACAGATTCGCATACGATGTGTGACATGTGTGCTACTTATTGCTGCGCTTTATTGACTACCTGCTTGTTACGGCAGTTAACATCTGCGTCGTTTGCAGTGAGTTCCATCAGGTTGTTTCCACCTATCGTAATCGCACACGTGGTGACGTAGTGCCAGCACGGGGAATGGGGCATTCGCTCACTTAGAGAGACGGTGGCGCCAACGCTTGTGCAATGTCACAGTCAGTAGCGCATTTTCGAAGCATTTTAGTGATTTTAAGTTTAATTCATCTGGTTACTTGCAAGTCATTCCTGATAATTAAAGCATTTCAGTACTTGTTCATTCGATTTAACGTGGGTATGAGCATTTATCGTCTTGTTGGGACCTCTAATGAGAGCTTTACTTTCAGCGTGATTACGACACATGATATGAATCATTGCATGACAAGCCGGGACCTCCAAGTGATCCGCAATTAAACAACAGCGTCCACTGAATCTGATTCGTTCTGCTGAGTGAAATTCTAGCTGGTGGTCGCGTCCACAGTGTTACACAAAACACGGTCAGGTATTTATCATCTTTTATTCCCCTTACCCCTTTCCCCAGCACAAGGTAGACAGCCGGCCTAAGAACTGGCTAACCTCCCTGCCCTTCCGCTTAAACTTTCCTCTTCCTCTGGTCAGGTATTAAGGTATTAAGCCTCGTGTAAACAGTGGCTAGAGTACTTGGCTACTGTTCCAAAGGTCGTGGGTTTGACCCCGGCAGTGGCAGTCGCGATTTGATGGAGGCGAAATGGTAGACGCCCATGTACTGCACGATGTAAGTGCACGTTAAAGAACGCCGAAATTTCCGAAACCCCTTCACTATCTTCTATCATAATTTCATCCTGTTTCTGGGACGTAAAACACCAGATATATATTATTACAATGTTATTATCACGGGGTCATTACTTTGACAAAAGACACAGTTGGCGTGTTGAAGGCGATACTCCTAATTGATGAACTTATTCCTGGTAAACGAGAAGTCAAACTGCAAGTGATACACGCTGTCTATGTTGATAACGGCGAACAGAGCGCTGTCACTCGATATCCTGATCTTATCCGAGTTGCGTCGGCATTCACACACGCGGCATGGTACAATAGAGCTTTAGCGCTTGTGCATAAGTAAACTCTCAAATAAACTTGACTATTCGCGTCCAGCGCGTACTCTGAACCACGATGTAAAAATATACTTAGACAGGTCCCCACAACGCGTGGACAAGCGCGATCCCGCGCGTTCAGATTATGTTCGGGCCCTTATCAGTTGGCTTGCACCTTAGTGCCTTCTTAGATGGCACTGCGACTAGCGGGATCAGTCACCCCACAGCGACGCTCATGTTGTTGATTGCGATCTTTTTCCTGGCATGTGTGGCCGTGCTGCTTCGAAACCAATCTTCGTGGTTGGCGCGCGTTTTATACCCTTCTATTGACGGTGGTGGCATCGAATTGCCGAGAGTTGTCTGCAATGGTCAGAAAGTGCTTTGTACCGAATTGCCGCTTTGACTGTCGGACTTGCGCTGAGCGTGTGCCTCTCTTCAAGGTGATTGAATGATTGATATGTGGAGTTTAACGTCCCAAAACCACTATATGATTGTTAGAGACGCCGTAGTGGAGGGCTCCGGAAATTTAGACCACCTGGGTCTCTTCAAGGTGCCGTCAAACAGTGATCCTCTGGAGCAATAGCACCGCGGGCACTTCCGAAGGCAGACGGAACTAAAACGCCTACCGACCATGTCTGCGCGAGGGCTTTGTTGGAGGGCATCGTTTCAAACGCATAACACGGGGAGTTCCAGGTAAGGGTGCTACTCGACGAGCCAAAAAGGCCTGTCTTATCTTAAATACCTTCCCACCTTGTTTCTGAACTGTCCTATGTACCTCACCAGGTCAAAGCAGAACTTTTTTTGCAGACTAGTTGGTTCATACTTGAAAAATTGATCTGCTACACAAACACGAAGGAAAAGAAGGGAGACATGAAAGGTGCTCTTTCCTGTCTCCCTTCTTTTCCTTCAAGTTTGTGAAGCAGATCGATTTCTCATAAGGTCAGTCAATAACGTAAAAACAGAAGTGCAAATTGGGCATTTGGGTTTATGGGTGGGCGTTGTGGTACAAACGTAGGCAGAGGAGAGGGGAACCACACAAGAATGCGCATGTCCTGCGTTGTTCTCCTCTCTTCCGTCTACGGTCTAGTGGCTAAGGTACTCGGCTGCTGACCCGAAGGTTGCGGGATCACATACCGGCTGCGGCGGCTGCATTTTCGATGGAGGCTAATACGCTGTAGGCCCTTGTGCTCCGATTTGGGTGCCCGTTAAAGAACCCCAGGTGGTCGAAATTTGCGGAGCCCTCCACTACGGCGATTCTCATAATCATACGGTAGTTTTGGGACGTTAAACGCCACATGTCATGATCTCTTTCGTCTACGTTTGTTACGCTACGCCCCCCATCAAAGAAAGAAAAGTACCCGGATGGAGAACCTCGTGTAGAAGCACCCCAATAATAAGAAGTAGAAAGGACCGATGCGATGCATCGATATGTATATAATCTTGTAGATGCTGAAGTCGCATCGACGTTCACAATATAATATTGTAAATAAATAAATCATTGTATTCCTATAGAGTGATAATAAATGCTGTTGCTGTGCGCTTGCGCTTTAAAGCCACAATTTCATGTCGAGGGACGCCGTATAATAGGGCTCTTAACAAATTTTGACCACACGGTGTTGCTTAACCAGCGCCTATAGATTGAAGAACTCGGGTGTGTGTGTGTTTGTTTTTTTTTTTTGCATTTTGCCGCCACTGAAATGTGGTGGCCATGGCCGAGAATATTTTGAAGAAGAGATAGCACGATTGCAAACTTTTTTTTTCTTTGCTTAGATGAATGCCTTGAACAGGCGCAACTACTGATGTGCGGGAGCGGAACTTGACGAGTTTTGAGTGCTTGTCGATCTGTCTGTGTTCTCGACATTCGCACCCTCCACGAGGCGATTTCATGTCGGTCAATCCTTAAACTTAGTTCTCAATTTATTTGAAGTAACAAATTTCCTTCGTGCTTAGAGCGTACATGACTACGAAAGAACACGTAGGAGAAGCAGGTGCACATTAACTTGAAGCTGCCGGCCTCACTCCGCTAGATCCGTTGGCCGCAACGCTACCTAAAGGGCTCGCAGAAATCTGTGTCTGGCAGTAGTCGTGCAGCGGTGGGCATTATTAGGGTGAACATACCAGCGCGCCGCCGATGGCACTATCAATGCCGTGTAACAACCATCGTCTGAAACATTGCACATGCGCAGCATGTGCTCTGATACACTTTTTTCGCCGCGCGCTCCACGTCATGCACACGCTTGTTCATCGTCTGCTAACCGCACGTTTGTCTGCTAAGCTGATACACCCTAAGTTTGCACTTATTTCTTTGCAGTTTTAACGCGACAGCGTTAGAGAACTCGAGTCGCAGAAATTCCACCATCGGCCTCAGCACTGTTGGTTGTGAGCGAAAAATTGAGAACGAAGCAATTATAATTAAGAATAAAATTTTCGCTCCCACGGAGGACCGAACCCGGGCCGTTCGCCTGGCAAAGCCACCATGTTACTTGCAGCTGATTCAGGAAAAGAAACACTACGTAAATGTCATGTAGTGGAAGGAGTCTTCTTAACGCATTTTGTTTCACAGGTGTCACGACGAAAACGAGCCTATTCGGTGACATGAAAGCGCATTTGGGAGGCCACCAAACTATGTCTGAAAAGGCCGGGATAGTGCAATCATCGCCGCTTGAAACACAAAGGAACTTTCAAACTGCTCTAAAAATGGACAACTATGTCCATCTAGCGGAAAACACACCATGCCTTTCCAGAGGCGTTGATCAAGCGAACAGCAACGCTAGATAATGTGCTGCCATCTGTGAGGCATTGAGACTCTTTATGGCCTCCGTCAGAGGGCCGTTCTAGCAGAGGGAATAGGCCACACTGTACAGTCACTGCATTACTATAGATACGTAGCGCTTGCGCGCGTTTGTGTCCCTGTGTGTATAACAAAACAAAATAATAAAAATGCACTTGGCGGTTTAAGGGCACTCAAAGGGCCGGATTTCGCTATCGCGTTCAACTCCTGAAAGTAAAGCCTAATGGTCCCCCAATTTTTTTATGCCCCGCCGCTGTGGTCTAGTGGCTGAGGTACTCGGCTGCTGACCCGCAGGTCGCGGGATCGAGTCCCGGTTGCGGCAACTGTATTTTCGATAGAGGGTAATACGCTGTAGGCTCTTGGTCTCAGATTTGGGTGCCCGTTAAAGAACCCCAGGTGGTCGAAATTTCCGGAGCCCTCCACTACGGCGTCTCTCATGATCATATCGTGGTTTCGGGACGTTAAACCCCACATACCAATCAACTTTTCTTTATTAAAAAGTTCAGATGTTCAATGCAGTATACTACATTTCGAATAGATGCACCAATTTAAACCCAGACAGACCTCGAAATGCAACACGCGCCAGCTTACCCGACGAAAATGCGGCTAGCAGACGACGAACAAACGTATCTATCACGTGGTACGTGCAGTGGAAAGAGTGCGTCACAGAGCACATGCTGCGCATGTGCATTTTCGCTGAGATGGCTCTTAAGCGGCGCTGATAGTGCCATCGGCCATGCACTCGCGTGTTCACCCTAATCATGCTCACCACTACACATATTTTGGCGGCACCGGTGCGCGAAGTGTGATCACGTCAATAATTTTACACCATGTTATTGCTTAGCTGAAGTGAACTCGAACAATAGCTAAGCTTCTCACATTGCGAAGCGGTGTGCGCGAAGTATCGTTGCTTGAATCTTTGTGGTTGAAGTTTGAATACATGCAAAAATGTTCACGAATGCGCATGGAAATATTACCAAATCGGAGAGCAAAAAGAATGCAGACGCTCAGAAGAATAACGCATGTCGTGTAGGTACAACCATAAAACAATAATAATTAGGGGTGATCAAGCGGTACAAATCGACAAGAACGCAAGTAATGGCAATAACTTTACCTCGGCAATGACCAATAAAAAACAATATTTTAGGTATTATTTGTCTCTTCTGCTTCTATTTTGGGCACATTTCATTAATTTTATTATTTTTCTCTGAGCAAATCCGCAGAACGTCGTCACTATCTCAGGGTACATCAGTCACCATTTCTGGTACGCATCTATAATCCCCCATTCGCCTCTCCCGTTTTTTTTGTTTCTTTAGGCGTGAAGCTCCTCTTAGTATAACCTTGTCATGCGTAACCGAGAGAAGATGAGACGAGAAAGAAAAGAAGGCAAAAAAAATGAATGACCATTTCTCGTATCATTTCCTAGATGGCGTTACTCAGCTGCTACTCGCCAAACTGCCGCTACTCTCTAATTGCCTGCTGCGCGCGCTTCGCCTGAGTGCGCGGAGAACGAGTGCCTCTCTATTGCCTGGATCGTCGCCGTACGTGGCGGATCGTTTGCGGGGCATGGACGAAGCAGAGCGGCGAGCACGTTGAAGACGCTTGCGCTCGGCTTCCTTAGCTCGCGTCTCGCCGGTGTTACCCGCGGGCCATCTGCATTCTCGAACGCTATCGGACGCATGCACGGATCAACGGACACATCAACAGCTGGATGCTTCGTCCTACTCATCATTGTTTACTCTGTGAATCTGCTGTGATATTTTTTTCTCGTTGGTTCAAGCAGGATAGAAATGTTCAAATTTTATCCTGTAAAGGTGTCCAGTTCATAAATTATTTTCACACTGCAGAATAGTCTCGAGTTTATGCTTCCATTGGATACATCTTTTTATCAGGCAGCCTACTTGTATGTGGTAACGCGGTCATTTTATACTTGAAACATATTAACAGCTCAAGGTAACTATAGTTTATTCGTGCCGTTAGCTACAATGTCCGATGGTGTAATGTTTCACCACTATGAAGTGGTGAAATATTACCTGCCCTGCGATGGACCAAGGAAGAAAAGGTCGCTCCATCATTCTAGCTCAATTGCGGTTTGTGATGTTCTGTAGACAGTAATGATAACTAACAGACAAGGATGCCAAGAGAAGTAAAGGGAGTGTTATTGGAAGTAACTTTATTGTAAATGTAAACAAACGAAAGTCGACGGTAAGATAACTTGCCAAAGCAAAATTGGAACCTGCGACCGTCAGTGTAACCTAAACGAGTGACAAGCAGTGTTATGAATTGCATTAGCTGCTGCAAAACAACGCCCGCTCGAATTTTGTGCTGATGTGTTATGCAGTGAAGGTGAGCGAAAGGCAAACTTCATGCAACCATGTGTTTGGTCAGTCCTAAAACTTTTTCTCGCCACAACCGAAAATTGCCCTTACAAATTTTTATCTATGAAGAACGAACAAATACTCTTAGACAAATATGTATGTGCCATTATTTTCCTCGTACCCCGAAAGTTCTCCAAGGTGAAAATTGACCTTTTCCTTACTCTGTCATAATATTGTAAAGCTGTTAACACTCCATTCACTATCACAGTATTTTATCATTTACTCAATGAAGTTATGAAGTCCACAACCTAAATATAACTCGCGCGGAAAATGCTCTCCTTTCTAAAAAAATGCTAAACATGCAACATTCTATATTTTTGTCAAGTCCCTACAAAGAATAAAGGCAAGACAAAGAAATAATGAAATATCAGTCATAAACTATCTGGACCATTTAGTGCACAAAATATGTTTCGTACTAATGGCTGAAACCAATTATTTTATATAAACTATTTAGCGTGATGCTGAGCTCAAATTTTGAAGCAGAAATTGCTTCCCCAAATATAACACTGATTCACATATTCTTACCTGTCATTTGATCATAACATTTTCAGCGTGATACTTGCGGGTACGTTGGCGTGCGAACAAAGTAAGCCAAAAGCGTATGACCTGAGATTCGAACATACGACCGCTTAATTGCTTGGTTGCACTAGGTGTTCAACCACTCGGTCAAAAACGCATACATCTCACACTATAATAACTGCTAGTCATCTATATAGACGATTCGTCGGGTGTGTAACGCGGATCTCTGACATGCTTCAGCGTAGCAAAGCTAGTTCTCTACAACTCGTAAGATGGCGCGAAGGGAGTGTCTCCCGGTTCAACTTTCACCAGATTATGGCTGCGCCACTCTGATTGATTGATATGCGAGATTCAACGTCCCAAAATTGTCACATGATTATGAGAGACGCCGTAGTGGAGGGCTCCGGAAATTTAGATCACCAGGTGTTTTTTTGTTTTTTACCGTGCACCCAAATCTAAGCACATGGGCCTGCAGCATCTTCGCCTCCTTCGAAAACAGCCGCTGCAGTCGGGATTCGATTCCATGACCTGCGAGTCAGCAGCCGAGTATTGTTGCTGAACCGCAGGTTGCGGGAACGAGTCCCGACTGCAGCGGCCGCAATTTCGATGGAGGGAAAATTCCTGTAGGCCCGTGTGCTTAGATTGTGGTGCACGTTAAAGAACCCCAGGTGGTCGAAATATCCGGAGCCCTCTATACGGCGTCTCTAATAATCGTATGATGGTTTTGGGACGTTAAATCTCTCTTGTCAATCAACATCATCATCAATCACTTGCGTAATTTCTTTTTTTTTCATTCACGACCTTGCTTTCCTGAGTGGGTGAGTAAGACAGCGTACATTGAGCAGCTGTTTCATACTGGCTCTTTAGAAAGAATAATGATTTATCTTTTCCAAGTATTCGCTAACTGACCTACAAGGTTGGTGAACTCAAGCGTGACAGCGCCTGAAAGGGCTAAGATAATTAAGCCTATTTAAGCCTAAGTTATATCGAATAAAGTCGGCCTTAGCTATCACTGCTATAACTAACGCCTATAACGCAAATTGTCCAAGTTTTTTTATGACACTTTCATTTATTGATGGTGTACTCATTCCTTCATGCTTGCGATGACACCGATTTTCTTTTGTATAATAATTTTTGGTATCTGAAGCAACTATAAGCGAGACACATGACATTTTGTGGTCAATTCAACTTCAAAATGTTGAAGGTAGCATGGTACTGTCTCAACACACCCCCTTGTTTCATAGTTGTTCTAGTGAGCTGGGTACCAAGGTGTCTCACGCATGCTAAAATTTTAGTAATCTATCGATTACGTTAACGAGAACAGACAATGACGCTAAGAAAATTACTAGAATAAATTGCAATGAAAACGCGAGTACAGAAATGTGCACGCAAATAAAACTTGCCACTGCCGAACGTGCGACCTTCTATTGACGCATTCGATGCTCTACCACTGAGTTGTGGGGGCGGTAATCCTCCAGTCTACCTTTAGGATATGTATGTGCGCTTAAACGTGGAACCACCAGTCGGCGCAGCTGATTGCCGTTACGGAGAGACAAATGGCATATGACCTACGCGCTATATCACTGACCGGATCAAGATCAAGTACTATCTACGGTACTAAAGCAGTAGATAATCAAATATTTTGTTGTGTAAAATGCATATGCACCCTCAATCAAACTGGCCAATGAAAAGTCATATACTTATCGCTTCAAAGAACAGGTGAAGCTACTTTTCGTGTCTTCTTGAAACGTATGGCTTTTTAATAACGTATCATAAAATGCTGGTGCTTACTTTGGGCTTGATATGCAAGGAATGTTACTTCCACCATTGCAGGTTGTATAAACTTTTTCTTTAATTATTATGCGGAGATGTTTCTTTTTATTGATATTCTCGTTTGCGTACCTTGTTACGAGCAGTGTAACTATTTTTTTATAATTCGCATGTTTTCACCGATTTTACTCCAGCTGTCAGACAACTAAGTCTGGGGTAAAGGCCTCGTCAGGAGGCATACGAGACTCCTTTGGCCTTGATTTTTCGACATAATTCACCTTGTGAATCATGTATAGATGTTTGAAACGAAATGGAACTGAACTATACTTCCAGTAGGCATTCAAGTATAGCCTGAAACGGCCAGCTTCGGCGCATTCTAGTACAGATTCTACTACATCTTGAAACAGGATGGATACCGTGTACTCTACTGTGTGTTAAGAAAAATCACAGCATATCCACGGAGTGCATGATGATGAGTGGGGCGAAGCGTCTGTCCGTCCGTTCGTTCTTGCTTCCGTCCATACGTGCGTCCGTCTGTGCGTTCGTCCGTGCGTCTGTCTCGACGCGCGTCTGGCCAAGCATCCGTCCGCCTGTGCGTTCATCCGTGCGTCCGTCCCTGCGTCCGTCCAACCATGCGCCCGTCCGTTCGCACATCCATCCACCCGTCCGTCCGTCCGTGCATCTCTCTGTCTGTCCATTCGTACGTGCATCTAGTGAACACTCTGGGTACTGCCATCTCGCATCTTTGCATCTTATAATCAGCACATAGGAGTACCTCCAGCGGACATTTCAAGAACTAAACGAGAGGTGGCACTCGCGCACATTGTTACCACCTGCACTCCGTGCCTACTTCCCACCTTTCAAAGCCTCTAGTTCTTGGCACCGCGGCCCCACTCTCACTAAACCTCGCTAAAACCAAAGAGTTTATGCCCAGAAAGTTCAAAGTAGCAACCCTTTCTGGTCACATAGTGCTCAAAGTGCGACCTTCTCATACTAGTTTTTTTTAGTAAGCATCAAATTCAAGGCAAATTTTATTAGAGATTGAGTCACCAATACACGTTTCTGTAAGTTATTTCATCATAAATAACTATATTTTTATCAATGATTAACGTGCACTGGTTTCCTCCTCAATTCAAAAGGATGCGCGCGTGCCGCTTTTCTATTCCGACCGTGGAGGTAGTTATATCTACTACTACTACGATGACTACTACATACATGGCGGAGGCGCGACCAACGGCATAGAGAGCTTCGCCCCGAAAAAGTGTTTAACAATTTAGAGTTCGTACCCTACTAGCAAAAAGCCATCCCTACATTGCTTAAACTAATAATGTGATAAGCAAATGTCATGCAGAACTACCTTATACATGACGGTGGTTGGGGACCCAAGTACAGGTGCCTAAAACTGATGGCTGAAAATTTGACAGCATGATCATAGCAATAGTATTCTTTAGTGCAGCACATTTCAATTCTTGATGCACATTTCGCAATTTTCAGAGCAGAATATTTCTATATTTGCCATGAAGAGTTCCGTGTTCCCTTCGTGCAAGCTGCGTGACTTTTATACCAGGCGATTATTTTCATGCGCTGTACCCTGCAAAAATCACCGTGGTTCGAAGAAATTCATAACTGCATCCGGAATTCGAGAGGTGGTTGGATATTGTCCCCGCTGTTTCTTGTCCCGCAGCTACAGTATTTCCTGTGGCATAGCACTTTTGACATTCCTTGTATATTGTCTGATGAGCGTGTAAAGCGACCGAGCAATTGCTAAATGTGGATCTTTCCTGGCTAGACGAGGGCTACAGACGTAGAGGTGTCAGAATCGGCAAAGTTGCATCGTACAAGTCAGTGAAACTACGAATCGGTGAAGTTGCATCGTACAAGGCAGTGCAACTACAACTTATACATGTCGCCGACAGGTGGCGCATCGCGGTTTTCGAGCTCTTTGCGTATAACTGCATGTACAGCTTCTGTTAGTTCTCAAATGCCAATCGCGCCAGCCGTGGCCCCAGCACATCATCAAGAAAAAAATGTAGCCTTTGCCTATGTTCTTGCATTGTAAATGCCAGCGTTGCCGAAGGAGCTATCCCCCTGTCTGAGCCAGCCAAGCGACCGCTAGATGCCCGAGTCAGGAGTTAAACGCACCGCGTTCATAGCAGCAACCAGAAAAGAAACAGTAGAAAGAGTTCTATGAAATAAAAATAAATATTCGGGAATAAATTAGATATTCAATTAAAGAAGTAGACACGTGTAGTGTAAAAAAAACACGAGTAAAAAAAGAGAAATGGTCTAGTACCAAGCACTGAGGTAATCAACCTTGATAGGGCGCAACAACTAGGAAAGTTGATTATTATAGACGATAATCTTTCTTGGGGACATTCTACGCAAACATTTTGGTCTGTCTGTCTGTCTGTACATTTGTCTCTTTGTCCACTCTTACCGGCATCGGGTACTTGAAACGGCCGACTCCATCCGCAGCGCCCACCTATATTTCTCAAGGTTGAGCGTTCATGCTTGTGCAAATGTCAATACAAAAGCAATTGTTGCGCGTTTCCGGGGCACCATAACAACACGTATATATTCTGCATGCGCGTCTCTTACTAGAAAAGGCATACATAACTAATTTTAAGGACCGTATCGCTTATTACGCTGCGCTTATCATGCAACGCTTGCACGGAAAGGCGAGTTTCTCCAACGCTTTGCTAAGACGAAACAGTGGTGGCACCTACCCGTCGCCTTGCGTTCTACACCTTATCACCTCTGAGATGGGCGCGCACACCCGTCTCAGAGCCACGAGTTTTGTTTTCTAAAGAACTGCCAGATGGCACTTATGGCTCACGTGTGACGTGACTTGATGCGCTCGTTAGCCTCCGGTGCACGCTCGAGGCACTCTAACGCAGCGCCTCCAGAATACCATTCTTCTATTTTCTTGCGCAGAACATCTAATAAATGTCTTGTTCACTCTTTGCACACGCAAGACTATCGTCTTTCGACGACATTTGCCGATTACATGCAGATACGGGGCCTTTTTTTTCAGTACTTATCACTTGAACGCTTCTTTTTTTTCTCGTGTTTCTTTTTTCACTTTTCGCGTGTCCACAATCGATTCGATCGATTTGTGGTGTTTAACGTCCCAAAGCCACCATATTATTATGAGGGACGCCGCAGTGGAGGGCTCCGGAAATTTTGACCACTTCGCGTGTCCACTTCCTTGAGTATATGTGAGTGTACGTCGTTCAAATAAACTTCAGCTGATAGTCGGCGCTGTGTTTGTGTACTCATTTGAGTGTCTTTTGTGCTACGTTTAGTTATGGAATGTTACCAACTCGCTCAGCCAGTTACCCTTCTGAATGGTATAGCGCCCATAACAATTGGATGAGGGAAGGGAAGCGAGGATGAGGATTATGGGAGGAGAAAGAGTATTGGAGAAGAAAGAGAAAGGGCAAAACATAACATCATCTTGGGTTATATAGTATTTCAAGGCGTAGGAAATGAGGATTATTGACGCGAGGAACAAAATACAAAGGAAGAGGAGAGGGGCAATGTTTAGTACAGCAATTTCTTGTAGAGGGTACAAAGAGGTAGGAAAGGGAATCTAGGTGGTGTGGAAGCGAATGGAGGGGAGGAGAGTGCCACTAGCTCTGCTCGTTCCTCAGCATTCCTGCTAGTAGCAGTAGCGCGTACTCAATTTTTGTTATCGTACCCTGGAATCATTACTGTTTCTCCAGCAAAGGCTGGACATTACTTTCTAGCTTTAAAGCTGGCTGTGGAACAAAAAAGAACACACCTATTTTCTTTGTTAGATGGGCTGTTCTTGCTTCCTTATAGGATCTCAATCACGTGTTGCTCACCTCGAATAACTGCGGTTTTATTTTTTTGCCGATTGCGCTCAGAACCGTGAAACTATTCAATGCACGTATAATTTGATTACGGATATGGCCCTTCCTAGTGGTCATTTTGTTCAATGGTGCTACCATGGGTTAAATAATAAAATAAAATTGTGTTCTTCTAATGTTTCAAGCAAATAGAACTCAAACATGGTTTCAGGTGACTCAATTGAGTGAGTCTGTGGGCATTATTTGCTACACTTTCATTAAAGCAGACATTATTGTTCCTGTCTAAATTAAATTTGTCATCTATTTCTGATATATTCGACTGGAGCAAGTGGAAAGAAAAAGATCTCGAACTTCCTCCGCGAGGTGCTTCTGATTTACGTTCGTTCGCGCGTCGAGGGCCTCTGTGAACGACAACAGTTGATCCCCGTACCAGCTTTTTGACGCTCCCATTTGTCTGGAAAGATCATTGTGCTTATCGGTAGAACGACATGTTCCTTCTTTCTACTGCTGATTAATGTCGCAGGAGAGAACACCCTGTCACTGCTTATGCTGAACTTATAACAAGGATCATAACTTAGAACATTGTTTAGGAATCTAGTGTGGGTTGCTGTCATCCTTTTATGTCACGGACGACTCTAAAAGAAGCTGGCCACCATTGCCTTCTATTCACCTATCCTCCTCTCCGCGTCGCTGTATTCACAAAGTGATAGGCGTATTACTTTTTCTGTTTATATTAATGAACT
The DNA here is from genome assembly GCF_043290135.1 of Rhipicephalus microplus. Classification (NCBI taxonomy): domain Eukaryota; kingdom Metazoa; phylum Arthropoda; class Arachnida; order Ixodida; family Ixodidae; genus Rhipicephalus; species Rhipicephalus microplus. Next base: position 59,847,823 of record NC_134709.1, on the reverse strand, counting down.
TTCACTCCGCAGAACAAAGGAACCATTGGGAACCTCTTTATAGGTTTATATGCCATTATATTCTAAGGACGTCCTGCGCTATAGTAGGAGACTTGTAGGAGTTTCCTTTATTATTTACCTTAAAGTTCTTACAGGCTTCACAAGGGGCATTGGATAAAGAGGGCATCACAATAACATCTGCTCAGCTCATCATGCATAATGGATATGTAATATAAACAAAATGAAATGGTATATTATGTGCATATGACTTCACGCAGGCATTCAAAAATTTTAAAAATTAATGATTGTAGAGGTGTCATCAATACTAGAGGAAGAACAAAATGTCCAGTTCAATGTATAATGACAAAATAGAGAATTATAAGTAAGTGTATTAGAGTGACGCACTAAGTAGGGAAAATAAAAAAAATATTTTCTAGTTTAAGGAGGCATGCAAAGTAAAGTAGATAAGGACAAAACAAGCGAACTAACAAAACACCTATAACAATAAAACTGAAAGGTGATGTGCATTTTGTCGGGTTCAGGCAGTGCCATGTGAAATGATGAGCTCTTGAAACTTATGAGGGCTTTTTAGAAGGCGATGAAATCAACATCTTTATCAGATTCAAATCAGATATGCATACCTTGACGACGCAACTTCGATGTGCTTAACATTGAACACAACCGTGGTATTTCATAATCTTGTTTGAATGGTCTGAAAAGGCACATATTTACGTGTCTTGCTGTTTATATACAGGGGGCCCCAGCTATCTCTTACGAGAGCTGAAGAATATGCCAGTGCAATCCATGATGACCCACCGAAGTGCATGTGGCTTAACATTACACAAAGTAAATCACATAGTCTGTTTTCTTCTAAATTGTATATTGTGTCATTTTAAACTATTATTTTGGAACAAAAAAATGCTGGTACTCAAAAGTATACAATGAGAAAGTAGCACATCCGTATGCTAGATGTCCGACCAAAACACTTTTAATTTTTTACCTATGAGTATTCGCAAACTTCTGCCGATTACAAATGCCCACGAAAACAAAACAAAAAAGAGGCGAATGGGCATGTAATGGTGGGCGTTTTAGCCCCAATAGCGTGAAACCGAGGGTGGTTCGTAGCATGCGGTGTCCATGCGTCTATAAGCGAAACCTCCATTATGCTCCGTTTAGACACAGAAACCCGCAATCCGCTTCGATTAATGCGCACGCAGGGAATCTCTTAAAAGCTTGCTCCTTTTGCTGGGCGTTGTCTCTCGTTTATTCACCGGTGTGTACGCTAGTGCTCATTGCTCCCGCTAGAGGCGCACCGGTGCTCTTTATTTCGAGAGCGCTCACGAGATGGCGCAGCGCCACTCAGGCGATGCTCGCTCCAATCTCGGCATGTGCTCTGGTTTCGCAGCAGAACGCTAGGTGGCCGCACCTATTTATAGCACTCGTTCTTGGCGCGATTCGCCACGTCCGTGCTCTTTCGCCAGACATGACCCAGTCCGCGTCGATACCGCTACCCACTATGAACACCGCAGAAGCCAAAGAGGCGGTGCGGGGGGCTCGCAATGCGGCTGCAGCGCGGGCTCGTCGTCAGGACCTTTCTCAAACTTTCCAGTACAGCATATAATTCAGGATGCTATGGCTTTGTACTTTGCGAATCACAAGGCCATTATAAGAAAACGAAAACGTTTCTTTCAGCTTATGTGATCCGCAAATGAGCTTCTGAACAAAATGTATATACCGCATCAGCATGTAAATATATTTATACAGTACATTATTATGTAAATCGTAAACATTTTTTATTGCAGAAGGGTTGACAGGCGGGCAGTTGGCAGAAATGTTCGCACACATTTGTCTTATACAGCCGTCATGACACGAAAACTAGAGAGATTGCGGAAGCCTTTTTTATTAAAAAGAATATTGATAGTTGTGTTAGTTCACCGTCTATATCACTGTTTGATTGTGAAGTCTCGTATCTGGACGATACCTGATCATGGTGGTACCTTCTCCCCAGTTTTTTTTTCCTTCCTCATCTTTCATGTATATAAGTTCTTCTCTGAATAAACTGAGTTTCAGTCTGCGCTTGTTTGTCTCTTCGCTTGTATCCCGTTGGTTTGCGCTTCCAATTATTTCATTATGAACATTTTGTATATAACGTGTATATACAATCACACCACAAAAACTCTGGTGTCACGTCTTTATCATGGTTTACTGGATTCAACCTCTGGAGCAAGCTCCTTCATCATCATTCACTTCGTGTATATGCGGGAGTTTTTTTAAGACAATATCCTGTACCGGCATACATCAACGGAAAAATTTTAGTCCACCAGTTAGTTGTTGTCTGCCCAATGTCTTCGCCACCCGACAAAAGCTTAACCCGTTGCTGAACGCCAATCCATCTTGATCTGGTTTTGCGTTCGTACATTTGAACGCTGTCAATCAAAAACCAAACATACGCACAATGGAGGCGCAATGTAAATAAGTGTTAGGCAGAATGTATTTTTAATAATAAAATGCTTATATACGTAATTTTAAAGACATACGTGTTTATTAGGCTGTGCTGACAATGCTGCGCTATGAAAGAAAAAGCTGGTGCTTCCTACACTTTGCTAAGACGGCAATGTGCACCTGCTAGTGGCTCTGCCTTCTAAAAAAACTTTAGTTTCTTGAGATTACTGCCAGATGACAATGTTCAATACATTTAACATCATTTTCACAAATGGATTCCTTGTCAGAAATATGATGCACCACACGCCCGATATAATCTTTTGTTTTGTACGAATGATGCATAATAGCACTTGTTATTTATAATACAAGTCAAAATTAAGAGCCCGCACTGTTTGACTTATAGACAATTTATAAAGCAGCTCGTTAAAAAAAACGAATGTGATTGGCGATGCCTTCAGCAGTTTTCTTTAAATACGTTAGTCTTTCTTGGTCACCTTCGACGAAAAAATCTTGGTTTGTCTGTCCGTCTGTATGAACATTTGTCTGTTTGTCCGTCCTAACGATACCTTTAACGGCACTGAACGGCCAACCCCATCCGCAGCGCCCACTAATATTGCTCAAGGTTTAGCGTTCATAGTTAAGCGGTTGTAAATTAAAAAGCAATTATTGCGCATATCTGAGGTGCCATAACAACAATTCAAAGTTTTATATGTCTGCCTTTATACTAGGAGAGGCACACAGAAGTTACTCTAACAAATGTAGCGTTTTAGCGCGCTGCACTGACAGTGCAACGCTATGCTCAAAAAGTTGTTTCCAACGCTTTGCTACGACGTCACGGTGGTGGCACCTGCCCGTCGCTTTGCGTTCTACACCTTATCACCTCCAAGACTGGCGCGCATCTTTCTCCGTGGGCTGCAAACCTTCGACACAAGCGCCATCTGGCAGATAACTGCCAGATGTCTAACGTGCCTCGATGCGCTCGTTCAGCTCCGCTACACGCTCGAGGCACTCTAACGCAGCGCCTGCAGAGTACCGTTCACCGATTTTCTTGCGCAGAACATCAAATAAACGTTTTGTTCACTCTCTCCTGACGCAAGACTATCGTCGTTCGACGACATTTGCAGATTACATGCAGATACGGGGCCAATTTTTTATGTCGGAAGGACACCAAATGAAAAGAGATTTTTTTTTCAGCCCTTGAAAGATCTTCGAAATTCAGAATAGGTAATTTGATTTTAATTTTCATACCAGTTCATGCTTTCGTAATTCAAAACTCATAATTTCAATCATTATTCGGTTGTATGTATTCATCTGTTTTATGCGTATTATTATCAGAAAGCAAATTGTCCGACTTGGTGACACAGTGGCCACGGTGCTCTCGTGCTGAGCCGAAGGTCGCGGGTTCGATTCCGACCATGGGGGGGGGGCACTTTGATGGACGCGAAATGTCAGAGGCCAGTGTACTGTGCGATGTGAGTGCACGTTAAGGAACATCACATGGCCAAAATTTCCGGAGTCCTCCCCGACTGCGTCTCTCAAAACGATATCGTGGTTTTGGGACGTAATACTCCATATATTATTACGATAAAGTAGATTGATTGGGTTAAAGCATCGAAGGATGCGTACTTAGTTGACGCCACATAAGTCCATCTCGAGATGAACGTTTACCCACAGAGGGAGTCTGCTACGCCGTCTCGTAGCCGTAAAGCATTCTTGGTGATTCAGTTCTTCGGTTTGGTTAAAAAAGCCCCCCGAAGATCAAACAAGCGCCGATTTCTTTGGCCAACTAAAACGCGCGTGCGAATCATCCCCGAACAGGTGTTTCGCAGAAAGGTTCATGACGCCATCGCGACTATTACTGACAGGCTCTGGAATTCATGAAAGAAGTCTCGGGAGTATTCGTACCGTAGCAGGCTCTTTCTTCCAGCAACTATGTATACAGGGTGCCCCGCATAACTTGAGCCAAGAATTTGAAAGTGAAAGGCATTTAGGAGGCGAATTGAACCAAACGCGTACTACTCGCACTTGCCTGTAGGTAGTGACGCTATTTCTTATTTGTCCCCATACTGAGTAATTAATGATTCCTAATTACCTAATTATTTTAAATGATGGGCTGGAAACTCAAAGTAGGAACACTGTGATGTAGAGCACTTTCAGAAACTACCGACTAAATTGTTTCCTGTGCGATACGTCTCGTGCGTTGTTTTTTCCACGTTGTAGAGAAAGCCCACGAAATGTGAAAAAAAGCCGTGTGACGGACCGCGATCGCACTGCTATAGTGCTGCAATAGGCTTTCTTTACAACGCGAAAAAAAATAGCAGCGCTAGACGTACGGTAATGGAGACAAATTAGTCAGTGGTTTATAAAAGTGCTCTTCATCTCATTGTTCATATATTGGGTTTTCAGTCCATAACTAAAAAGTAAGTAATTAAAAATTATAAATAATTATTATACGGAGAAATAAAATTACCTGAGTACCTACGGGCTAGTGCAAGTAGTACGCGTTTGGTTCTATTCACCACTGAAGTACCTTTCATCTTCAAATTCTTGGCTCAAGTTATGTGGGACACCCTGTATGTTGCCCAAACCAGGATGCCACATTTTATCAGTCTTCTAGACTTCGTACTGCAGCAGTTCATTACCTGACTTTTGTTCAGATTCTAAAGGATCTTACTATTAAGTTCAGATGGTTCTATCACCTTTCTTACGCGCTAGCGTATCTGTCCTGTTTGCCATATCACTGTCCAGGAGTGGCCAAAGCCATCCTGCTTACAGCGTTCCCACGAGCATCACAACCGTGTCTTTTTTCAGCTATGTAAAGCTTTTCTACCCTTTCTTATTTTTTTTCAGTATGATTTGCCCGATTATAAACTCATTACTTGACGCATTTCAGTGAACATACATATAATATCTGCGTATGTGCATGTATATTGATTTTCTTTGAGCTTCAAGACCTTGTTTCATCTGTATCACGCCATATTGCGTATTTCGACGATCAATGCAAAAGGAACAAAACCTCCTAATATAGGCTTCGAAGTGACTGGCTTTACAATAAATAAGTTTCAGCAATACATCAATTAGAAATAATTGCTGTAAACGCCCACATCAACACACTACCACCTTCTCTTTTTTTGCAACTAATTACCAGGTGGCTTGGAATTATGTTGTCTATATTTGACACATTTGCGTACCGTACACCATACTTCGCTGCTGAAGAGCATAGTCTAAAAATGAATAAAAAAACTACCGAAGGATTTCAAGCAAAAACAGAACTAATGTTTTAAAATCAATTATGCTATTATCATTGTTATTATCAATCATTATTACTGGAAATTACAAGAAAGAATTATAGCCGGGAGAGCAAATAACAACAGTACGTAGTGCAATCATCGAAAAAAAAACAATGGTAACTAATAAATATGCCGGGTTTCGCATCCAAATGCCCCGACAGAACTATGAGGTTTGTCTAAGTTGAGGGAGCCGCAAGTTTCAATCAGCTAGTGCTTTTGAAAAGAAAGTGCACGGATATCACACGGTGCCATTGCCTTTAGCCACTATCGAAGGGCGACAGAGATCGAACTCACTACCTTTCAGTAGCGCAACTAAACTGACCTTTTTCTATTGGTCTATGTGGTAAAACACGTACTCCAAATTATAAAGTTATTATTTATTTATTTATTTATTTATTTATTTATTTATTTATTTATTTATTTATTTATTTATTTATGAAAATGCAAATAGGCAACTGTGCCTGTGACACAGTTGAATAAATAGGGATGCGCTGCAAAACAGTCCCAGCACCTTCAGAAAACGTGGTCGATCGGTAGTCGAGGCTCCTGAGAACACATGAGGAAAACATTATGGTGCCGCATGCGGCATAGGATTTACAATGAGTTTTAAAAAGTCGGCTGGAAATCGCTCGCTCTTCTCTCTATATATGATGCCGTAATAAAAAAAGACTGCGTCGTGGACCCAAAGCCTGCAGCCATTGACTGACTTGAGCATGCATCCTGGTTTGCGTAGCTACCGAGGGCGCCTCGGGATGCCGTGGCGGGGCCACGCTGCCGACCATAGACTATTTTGCCTAAGACATATGGGCACCCCTATCTTGCGCTGTAAAGCTGATGTTTTGTTGTTTTTGTATATTGCCGCGTGAAACAAGGCGTGCACCAACGCAACCGTTTCCATGCGTATGCGTCTACCGTAACATTGTTAGTTTAGCTTTCTATGATGAAAACCAGAAACATTAATAGCCCAACATAGCGGCACTCAATTTCATCAGTAAAGTAGTCTATGGTGCTAGACTTACACGCTCTATAGTAATATACCTGCGTGTTTACAATTACACCGAAGGTAAGCCGCACTTTGAGAGAGAAGAAAGGCGCTCGAGCACATGACGCGCACTGACGAAATGACGTATAGCTTGTTGCATCCCTTTCACCCTCCCCTGCCCCCACCCCCTCACTTGCATAGCTTTCAGCGAGCTCGCTGGAACGAAAGGAGAGAGAAAGGTGGCTCCGTAAAACTTGTGTCGTAGCTAGTTGGTATATGCTTACTGAAACGCAAAGAAGTCGCGCATCATCAAAAAATGTTTCAAGACAGAGCAGAGAGCGCGAATAGAAAGTGCTTCAAGAGTGTGGCACAGCTTGTTGCAGCGGTCCATTTCTCTGGCGGTAAACTCCTTCATGAAGTCAATTCATGATTACAGGAAAAAAATGCTGCAAGGCCCATTTGAAGATAATCATGCCACTTCTTTGAGCGTGTGCGTCTATTTTGCTTTTATCTCTACGAACATACATTCCTTCGGTGCTCAGAACGTCTCACGACATTGGAATCTCGCGATGCGCGTTTTACTGGCTCATTGTTTACATTTTAACGTGCTCTATAAGGCAAGGATTTGCAGAAGCTGAAACTAGGCGTATTATTGCCTGTTCACCTTAGTTTCACAAACTGACATGCTGATTATTTACATTAACGCAAATGTTGGAATGTATGAACGATAGCTAGTGGGTCGTCAGCGAATATGCACTTAAAACTAATTCTTTTTCTTGCCTCTCCCCTCCCCCCAGGTAGCAGCTGTTTAACCTCCTTGTCTTCCTGTCACCTGTGGTGTGGTAGGCAATGAACATGTCGGCACTGCAGCTCGATCGCCTGTTCAAAGGGATATGGTCGAGACAATACCCGCATCGAGTACCGATTCTGCTAGCAAACTTCAAACGGTCACACGAAAAGTCACTTTATCCAATAGGAATACACCGAGTAGAATTCGCGATGAGACCACCACTGCCCCAACAGCTTACGTCTTCAGACACTTACAGGACAACACCGAAATTGCGCCGCTATGCTTTGCCATTCAGTGGATTTCACAAACTCTTTCTCCTGTTGATAGGCATTGCTGACAACCGTTTTCGCAAAAACAATGGTAGCGAGGAAGCCCCGCCGCGGTGGTCTAGTGGCTAAGGTACTTGGCTGCTGACCCGCATGTCGCGGGTTCAAATCCCGGCTGCGGCGGCTGCATTTCCGATGGAGGCGGAAATGTCGAAGGCCCGGGTGCTCAGATTTGGGTGCACGTTAAAGAACCCCAGGTAATCAAAAGTTCCGGAGCCCTCCACTACGGCGTCTCTCATAATCATATGGTGGTTTTGGGACGTTAAACCCCACAAATCAATCAATCAATCAATGGTAGCCAGGAAAAGTTAGAGCAAATTTTTGTGACTGTTCTCTCTACAATGCGCTAAGAACATTTCTAGCAGTCACTCTCGCTCACCTGTCGCAGACCGATGACGGCAGAAACAATTCTACAATGTCGACCCGAGAGGTCATCGCGGGAGAAGGTGACAAGACGCTGCTCTAATTCTTGAAGGCAACAGACTTGCACCGGCGATTATAAAATCACTGTGCTATGGTGACTGTGTAGTGAGACCTTATTTGTGTGCTCTCTCATCTCACTCTTTCGTCATCTTTAAAGTTTCCCACACCTTTCCCCTGTATAGGGTAGCATACCAGTCCTCCTATGCTTTCTATTCCTTCCTTTTCCTATCTATGGAATCTTCTTCTAGTTATGTCGACTCAGTATATATAAAACTGCATGCAAATAAATTTGATCTGCAAACTAAAGCGTGACATTTGTGCGGGCTTATGCAAAGCCTACATGACAATATACATTGGGTGCGGCATAAAGAAGAGTATGTATTTATTCATTTAGGAACAGGGTAAATATTCCGTTTAGTTAGCAAGTGTAACGCCACGGCTCGTAATCTTTTTATGTGAACAGTCCTCAGTCAAGCAAATCGTACAAAAAATATTCAATATTGTAAAATGAGTACAAGAATATGAGAACCCGTACATTTGTAAAAATGTGACAGCTTGAGCTTCCGGTAGCGTTAGAGAATTCATTTAAAAGGGCCGTTAAACTTTTTAATAAGTTGTCATGTAATATATTCGGTGTAAAAGCTTATTGCCTCACTAATTCACACCACGAAAAAGTTTTATAGTCTCTCCTGTAGGGGAGTTACAAAGAAATGTCGCACGCTGCATTAGCACCCTCTCTTATCTCATCACGGTGAAAGTGCTGAAAGCTAAACAAGGAGAGGTGGTTCGGGGGAAGCAAATACTTCATGCGCACCTCGTGACCTTGAGCAGTAATTTTCATCTTTGAATACGCAGCTTTTCAATGTGATCGCGCGCGCACACGTGGACAAGTCGTAGCCTTCCTCGGTGGCCCCAATAACGACCAAGCGCAACATGCCTAAATCGGAGAACGACCGATACATGGCCTAAGACATAGCGATTTTTAAGCCTGTGGCGCCTGATAAAAGATTGTTGCCAGACTAGCAGAAGTAGGGTGCCAACAACAGATGAATAGCCAAGAACGACATGGCACTACGAGTCTCCAGAACGAAATCGGATTTTCACTATTTCACATCCCATTCCCCAAATCCCAGACAAGACAACCAATAGGCTCAAGATCTGCGCCGCGCGAGGGAGCTGTCTTTTACCTATTTACAATTGTGACAGCATCATATGTTGAGAGAAGAGAAAGCGTACTTCAATTAACTTTGAGATGTGCTGCGTTTTCTGACCATGCTCAAAGAGTGTTACAGGGCCTCTTTAAAGGAACACTAAACGCAAATAGTAGTTCAATGTTCATTGCTTAAATAATAGCCCAGAAACCTCGTAGTTCTATTTTGTGCCAAGGAAGTGCTTATCTTGAAATGAAATCACGTTTTAGTGACCGGCATGACGTTAGCACACTTCAAACACCCGCCTAATTGTGGCCGTCTCACGTCACTGTTGCAGTAAGCAACGTTGCCCGGCTTCACTGCGCGGCCGCCAATACTACTAGCAGAACAGCGAAAGCAGTGGGAGCCACAACAACAACAACGGCCATTAAACAATTTCCTTGCATGGCCTCTGAGCTGGAAGGCGTGCTTGGTTCAACTGGGCCCCGCTAGATAGCATGACCTGTCCAGTTTAATCAGGCGGAATTTGAACATTTGTACCACTCGCACCATTCCTCATAGTAACGTTCGGCGGTTCTTTTTTCTATGAATCAAACAGTGACGAAAAAGCAGCATTTAATTACGTCTATTGATGCACACAAGTTCTTTCATTTAGTGCGGCTAGTTCGATTACTGGTGAATATTTGTAGGTGTTAACTATGACGTCATCTGGATCATATTGTAGATGTTCTACTCGTGGCACATGTGTTCACTTGCAGTTATTTTAATTTTTCGGTAAGCAGGGCGCTTGTCTGATAATATTGTCGTTTTAGACATTGTCATACACTGAGTTTTGAGTCAGACATAAACTGTTATTGGACTTTAGTGTCTTTTCAAAGGGGGATCGGGCACTCCCAAGTACATTACACACTTCTTTGAAAATATTCCTTTGAAGAAAAAAAAGTCAACAATGTTTATGCGTCGAAGATTCTCACACACTATGTTTACATCAGTTTCACAGTGATCTTCATAGGAAAACAATGCAAAAGATGTATTACAAATAAAAGCCTGCAAGAGCGAATGGTCAAGTAAAGTCTGCATCTATATAAAACAAAGGTAGGCTAATTAGAAGCTTGCTGGTTTAAATTTGCTAATTATACTTTTTACTAGAGACGCTTAATGTACAGAGGGGAGGGGGTTAAATGTTTTCAGGCCACACTCTTTTAGAAATACATGAGATAGTGGTCTAGAAACTTTTTACCTCCCCCCCCCCCCACCCTCCCTGCACGTGAGTTGCAACGTGTACCAACCTCACATGAGTTTTATGGTGGCACCAGTTTTGAGATTATAATTCACAAGCTGTGATATGTAAGACATTATTCTATTGCAGTTTTACGTCAATCCGTAAAACATCATTTCACACACACACCCACACACACAAAAAAAGAATTACTTCGACTGTAATTTGTGCATACCTAAATATCCGCGCCACCTTAACATTCCGCTGCATAGGTGGATATGCCTTGCAAATCCAGTTTCTACCTTCACCGAGTCCCATTCAAACCACATGATAACTAGTTTTGGCGTTAATTGTGAGCCCTAAATATTTTCCTATGTAGTAGCTGCATTTTTTTCATTTATGTGTGTTCATCAAAACTCACAGCTATTTATTTTCTGGCACTATGTTTAGGAAGCTATTCGAGCTTCCCGTGAGGCCAAAGCGAACACACAAAGCAAGTTCTCTTTCCAAGCCGGCGCCTTATGCTCCGGAAACGACACCTTATATATACTGGTGTGAACAGAAACGTAAATTTGCCCAATTCATGAACACTGAAGCTGTCATAGTTATACCTATAGACCTGGTATCGCGTGTGTTTAAAAAGAATACGCCAGCTAAGACACATGTACCATAGCCAGTTACAGCCTATTAAAAAATACAAGCTCCGCCTACTAACATCACTTCCTGATCCAAAAAGACTTTGCGTAGACGCTCCATCCGATCACATCAGCTTCATTTTGTGACGTGAAGCAGTTTTAATGTGATTCAGATGGTGCAACTATGGATTCGGAGATATGTTTGAGTCTCACTGGCATGATTTGGCCGCAAATAATACACACACAGAGTAAAGAAACACTCAACGAAAAGCACAAGTGGCACTTCTAACTAAAGTAGACCGGGCGAAAATCCGGAATTCAGCAACAACATACCGACATGCGCAGTCTTCACACAGCCTTACGCTATCCAGCTATCGAACAATCTCCCTTCCGATAAGTATAATGTCACCGATGGTTCGCTGATACAATTTTCACCTTTCTTTTTAATGTAATATGCTTACATCAACTCACGCGCAGTTTTATGCCTACTTCTACCTAGAATCTTAACCTCGTTAAAACGTGGTACACACCCGCAGGTTTCACAATGCATAGGCAAATGCGCCAAGCCATCTTTCATTAAATTTAATTCATGCTCCCTAACCCTTTCATTAATACAGTGCCCGGGGTTAGGGAGCATTAATTAAATTTAATGAAAGATGGCTTGGCGCATTTGCCTATGCATTGTGAAACCTGCGGGTGTGTACCACGTTTTAACGAGGTTAAGATTCTAGGTAGAAGTAGGCATAAAACTGCGCGTGAGTTGATGTAAGCATATTACATTAAAAATAAAGGTGAAAATTGTATCAGCGAACCATCGGTGACATTATACTTATCGGAAGGGAGATTGTTCGATAGCTGGATAGCGTAAGGCTGTGTGAAGACTGCGCATGTCTGTATGTTGTTACTTAAGTCTGGATTTTCGCCCGGTCTACTTTAGTTAGAAGTGCCGCTTGTGCTTGTCGTTGAGTGTGAGTGTTTCTTTACTCTGTGTGTGTATTATTTGCGGCCAAATCATGTCAGTAAGCAAGTAACAACTAGGACAACAATCAATATTGTTACAATATGTTTGAGTCTCTCGTTTCAAAACAAAAACTTGATCGTCCTGGCCAATTTCTTCATAGAGTCTCAAATTAATGTTTATCCGAAAATCATTTCAGCTACAAACAAGATTTTAGTTTTCGATGCACATGGTAATTGAAATAGGTGAGAAAAAGACAAATAATAGCACGAAAGGAAACCGGCTTTGCCCGATTTTCTTACACAAGTCGTTGATTAGCGTGCACAGGTTTTGCAGTTGGAGCTTGTATCTATTTTGAAGACGATAGTTTTTTTTTTTTTTGATGTGTTTAGAAAAATTTGTTCTCGAAAACAGTGAAGATCAATTACAATCCAACAGAACATCGCGACGGAATACAATATGTGTTTAGAAAAAGTGGTTAACGATTTAGAGTACTCGGTACTCTACTAAGGGAGAGCTAAAAGCCGTCCCGAAGTGCTGGAACACTGATTGCTTGGTCTTTGCAGTGATGGCGCAACGCCTACCATAAGAACGCAGAATATTGGTCTGTCTGCCTGTCTGTCTGTCACACGGCATGATTCAACCACACTGCTGAAGTTTAAGCACTTGCTGAACGCACAGCCATCTTGCACTGGTGGCTGTGTTCATACTTGTCAACACAGTCTATTAAAAAAGAAATACTATGCATATTTGACGAGGAGCATCAATACGTAAGTATCTGGTTGTGCATTCGTTTACCAGAAAATATATAAATACGTAATTCTAAAGGCCTTGTAGTGTTTCTTAGGCTGCACTGAAAACGCGACGCACGAAAGAAGGCCGGCAGAAGGATATCGTCTTTCGACGACTTTTACAGCGTATCGCGCAGATACGCGGCCATTTTCTTTTAAATTCTTGATGACTGTTGTAATCGGTCAGTTTGAGACTGTACGCGTACTAATTTCCTTCGCGATCAGCAGAGCTCACATCGTTCCCACCTCTCAGCGAGCAGCTGTGAGCAGCTTGAGCGCGCGTACAGAACTTCAGCGTCTTCAGCGCATCCCATTACAGGCGCGTCAGACATCTTTACGATCGCATTGGGCGTCGCCACACTCGGCCATATTGCGCGGAAGGTTCGCGAATCTCATTTGTTTAAGTCGGAGCCGCCAGAACCCGATTCTCTTTCTAGGTCGCTTTCAAAAGCCTCGCAGGAGCAGCTGCGTTTCGCTTGTCGTTTAGAAAGCTTCAGGAACGCTTTGCGAAAAGTCATCAGTAAGAAAGCATTCTCAGCCATTAAGTATGTGCTGCCGTCGACTTCGCCAACCAGGTGTGATACTTCTTTTTTGTTTCTTCATAAGAAGCGTGCGGTAAATATATAAATAAACCCAACACGCAGCGTGTTACAGAACCCGTGGGTCCGCTGAAAATATAACTTTTTTTTTTCATGCTCTACCAGCTTCCTCACGACGCACACAAAGTGTCGCCTTTTCGGTACTCGTCGTTTTCGAACGAATTCTAAGATTTCTTTTTTTTGGCGACACGGATGTTAGGCACAATGGAAGGCGACTGCTGTAGCTACAAATTGTTTTTCATTTATTTCTAAAGAACATGCCTTTTTTTTTTGCTGTTAATTCATGACGTAATCACTCGACTGCACATGCCTCAGCAGTAAAGGGACCACTGCGATCACATTCGGCTGCCGGGAACAATTAAACGAAGCGCATCTCTTAGGTTCATGGCACTGCAACGTGGTATCTTTTGTTTCCAAATTAAAAGCTCTCCACTCGACGTGACTTTGCTTGTTTTCGGTTGGCTAGCGACGGCCGGGAAACGTTCGTTTCGTAGAAGCACCTGCTGTCTACCTCATCGGCTGCGTTGCAGGCATTCCTTCGTAGCACTTCGTTGCCCGAGTTTGTCCTACCCCGAATGCAGCGCATCTATGCTAGGGTGAGTTTTTCAAGCGTTGAATTGCTATTTGGTCCTAACTTTCCAGTTTTCCGTGACTCCGGTGATTCAATAGGAGCTAAAGCTTGCGTCCACTTTCAATTGGCATGGAGACAAGCGACCACTGGTCGTGAAGCGTATAACTCATCTCGCCACATTTGGCGAGTCCTCGATGGTATACATTCATTGTAGACATTTTGTAAGCCATCGATATCAGACAAATCTATCTTTATCAGTAAAACCTTCAATATATACCAGTAATCAACCGCGCATTGCAATGTTTGACGGGAACATCATATCCAGAACCAATGAACTTTCATTCACAGTCGCGAACAAAGAAGTGAATGAATTAACGTATTCTTTCATTCCCGACGTGCCTGGAGCTCTAGTTTTGCTAGATCATGCAGGTAAGCGCTACAGCTACGATGTGATGAAGGGCATTATCAGTGAATGTAGTTATTTGAAACCACATGTTCATATTTTTTTTTCGAGATTTTGCAGTAGCGTTTCTTTATCTCGTTTGTATCCACTCCCTTCTTTTAGTAAAGAATTATCAACATTTCGGAACCTTTCTCAAATCGTCATGTCTGCATATCGTACCTTTAGCCCTTAGAACAACTAAAAATGTAATAACTAGTTTTGCATGTAATATGTTACTACCAATTGTCACTAAACTGGCTTTTACCCGCCTTAGAGCGAGGAATTTTAAGGCCCTTATACAGCCTCTAATCACAATCATCGTCCACATCTCTTGTCCCATGAACTGACACTCTTTGGCCATCAAATGGCCTTTGCGCCACAAAGCACCAAACATCATCATCATCACTAAAGGAGCGTTTATTTTCTTTATTTTAGTGAAGTTGGAATGCACGTTGCCGAACTATACTGTCCGAACTAGCACAAAAAAGTATAACTATATAGATTTTACCAGATGTGGAGGTTTCATTCGTCAATAGCCGCTGTGACGTCACAGTGAATAACTAAGTGCGTCACGAACGGTCATGGTGGCAAGCTGTAGCGGGCACTTCTTTCACCACAGCTGTCACCTGTGAAATCTCATTGCTCACAAAAAGTATTTACAAAAAACTTTCGAGTAGTTAAATATGAACAAATAAATAAATAGGTAACGTTCTTCGCGTATTTCGTACTTAAAGGGCTATGACTGTCTATCGAACTAGTTTAATGGACGCCATCGATCCCAGCTCTCGCGGAGCCCTTCGTTCATACGTGGCAAAGACACGTCATCCAAGTGACGTAGCGGTTCTGGTTTGACTTTGCTAGCCCTTTTCAATATTTTTTCGCTTCTTCTTCGAAACCACCTTCAATAGACTATTTTCAATGTTCAAGCAAAAATTTATTACGAAGTTTAAGTGGACTCTTTCGCATATTTGCGACTAAGAACCCCGCAAAACTTCTATTGCCCTTACACTTATCGTCGATTTGATCAAACTCTTTATTCGGTTAGCTTCATTGCGGAAGCTGCACTTGAAATACGTAAATAATTTCATTCGTAAAGGAGGTGAAACGCGGCAGGATGGAAATTACTGTTATATTATGAATCAAGACTTTTTTTAAAGTGTATCTATTCTTGGAGACTGCGATATCCGCGTTTATTTTAAATATGAATTGACTCCAGCTATTAAAAGTGGAATAATACGATGTTTTAGCTCAACACTTTACTTGGAGTATTGCTTTAGACTACTGGAGTCTAGCAATATCTTGTATAGATCAGTGGCACTCTGTCAGACATCTATCCTAATTGCGCAAGAAACGATCGAATTTGTGGTATTCCAATGATACTTTTAATCCCTGCTATATATTCCCAGTCCGCCGGCTCGTCATTTGTTCCGCAGATGACCGGTAAACCAGTAAAAGTATTAGTTACAAGCACTGCCTTGATCCTACCCGTTCAGCATGTTGCCCCGCCACGGAGGTCTAGTGGCTAAGGTACCCGACAGTTGACCCGCAGATCACGGGATCGAATCCCAGCTGCGGCGGCTGCATTTCAATGAAAGCGAAAATGTTGCTGGCCTGTGTGCACAGATTTGGGTGCACGGTAAAGAACCCCAGGTGGTGAAAATTTCCGTAGCCCTACACTACTGCGTCTCATAATCATATGCTGGTTTTGGGACGTTAAACCCCACTAATCGTACCACCTTTCAGTGGGTGATGGGTATAAAACAGGCGTGGCAAATAGCATGCTAACAGAGTGCCACTACCGGAACGTTGCTCTTTACTTGACACAACCCGTTTTCTGCTAGAGTCTTTCTATCTTGAAGTATTCAGCCATAGCAGATCCAGATGGTTCACGACCGTTTGTTTCGACGACGAAAATAGCTACTCGGTAATTTGCTGGTTGAGGGTGTGGTCCTGGCCACGTTGCACTTATATGAAAATGAAGTGCTAGAGGCCGTGTACTTCTATCTAGGTATAAGTTGCAAACCCTCAAGTGATCGAAACTTCCAGAGCCCCTCATTCCGGCGTGACCCAAGGCGGTATCGTTGCTTTAGGGCGTAAAACTTCATATAGTATTACCGGCAACACAATTAAACGCGATTATGTGTTCGTGCTATACGCGATGCTTACACACCCTTTCTGCGAACTCAGTTTTCCGTCACCTCACTGACAATATCGCAGCCATTGCCACTTAGCTTTGATGTACTCACCCACAATAGTGTTAGGCCTAGCCCGGTCTTCGACACTCGAAGCATCCTGTGTTCTCAGTGTTCTCAACCGCGGGGCTCTACGCCCCGTCCGTTCGGTGTCTTCCTCGCCGCGCTGTTTGCCGATGGTGTGGCGCACTCGTTTCAACGCCGTTCGTGGATCACCCACTCTTCGAATCGAGTAACACCCAGCACCCCCTTGCTGCCGAACGCTGAATTACGACACACAAGTGCGATGAATTTGGGCGTCCAGCAAAAGCAAGCACGCAATCCTCCGACGACGCCGCCGGCGTACTCCTCACGTCTCCCCGACGGCGCGGCACCGGTGAGTGAGCTGGTTCTGACGAGGCGGCGATAACAGTGCGCTTGTTCTTCCGGGGAGTGCGCGTTCACCTGGAGTCGAAGGAGGAGGAGGAGGGCGGTTGGACGGAAGCGGGTTCCTGGACTCGGTGCGCGACCAAGCGTTCAAGTGTCCTGCTTGGCGACACGTCAGCACGTTCTACCGCTGAGCGTAGTCCAGAAGTCGAGCAGACGACTAAGGTGAGAGACGAGAGACAAAGGAGAGAAGGCTTCTGGCCCTGTCCGAAGAATGAAACGCCAGTGGCAGGAAAGGTGGTTTGTTGTCTTTAGGGAAAGTCCAGCTGTCACGGGCCTCTTAGCTGTCTGCCCGCCACAGGCGCCACTTACAGTGAGGTGCCCTGTTAGAGCAAAAAGAGGTGTCTGAGGGAAAGAGTGCTGGAATGCTCAAAAAAGGGGTTCGAGGGAGTGAGAAGCCTGAGAGGAGAAAAGGGAGGAGGACTGAATGACAAGGATCGTTTGTCCTTCAGCGATTGCCTAGTAATTCGGTTACGAATAGCTGTAGCAGGCACAACGGCGCTTTGTCAGTCACCTCTCCAATCGAAGCCAGTGCTCTGAATGTCTTCTCTTTCAAACCGAACCTTTTATCTTTCCTTCTGTGATTATTCCTACGGAGCTAGAATTTTACTTATATTAGCCGTGTAGACCATTCACTACTTAGACAATATATATCGAAGGAAGTGTTAGAGATGTTCAGAAGTGTATCAGTTCCTAAAGCGGCTGAAAAAAGCCGAGCCAACAGCAAAAACAGCTTCGGGGTCGAAAGGGGGGGGGGGGGGGGGGTAATTTTCTCTAAGGTCTAGCGATTAAAGTTACCTTTCACTTTAAGTGGTGCAGATTACGTCCGACCTCTGCGTTACGGCAAGCTGCCAAAGGTGTAATTGGAACTCCTCCCGCCGGACATCTTTCTTTCCACTCCTCCATCCTCCACTGAGTGACGTCATGAACACAACCCTCTCCAAACAGAACCCTCTAGAAATTTTCCCCTCAACTCTTTCACGTCAACCTCGGTGCCCGTTTTCTTTTCAAAGCCATTCGAGAGATACGTAGGAGTTTCTAATGCGTTAGCCTATTCTTTGTGCCGAAGCAAACTCGAAGCTCTTACGCACAAACAAAAACTAAGTTTATGCTCCTCCGTGCAGGCGCCACGTCCTGTCGCTCTTCAAGCCACGTCTTTCTTACAATACAAGTTTCTTTCTTCTCTCTCTCTTCACTTCAAATGAACACAAACTGTGGCCGCCTACGTCACACAGAAAAAAGAAGGCGAGAAGGTTAGCGAGGAGAGAACGACAGGAAACAAGCTACAGCCCCAAGGAGAGCAGAAGATGTGCGTCGTAGAATCCCGCGGATGAAAGGCAGTGCGCTGGAAATTCATGATGGCGTGCGCTCATTCGACAGCAGGTTCGTCAATAGGCGACTTTGACACTCTCTCGAGTAGGAGGACAGGTATCGAGAAAGATTTAAAAGGGCGAATCAAATAAAAATGATGGCTCTTGGAAAGTGGGACATAAAAAAAAACGTAACTGTAAAGGAGTATCCAAGCGAAGTTCCCGTCTTGCAGATACGGCATTCGGCGAGGTCCGTATACCCGAATCGCGCAGGTGTGCGCTGGGGATCTTTTCGCTCGACGATGGAGTGAAACGCGATTGAGAAAGAAGGTTAGTATGCAGAGTGAAAAAGAAAAGAAAAATACGTGCTTCGTACAAAGCGTCACACCGAGAGTGATTTAAAGCGTGCCTGCGTTATTAGCCGTCGCTTGTGCCCTGGCTTTGACAGGAGCCAGTTACAATCTCTTCTTCTCGAAACGGGGTGCTTTCATTTGTTCAAGTGCCCGCTACCCCTTCGCCCTCTTTATTCATATTCAACTGCATCTTGTGTTGTTTTTGTCTCTCTCTGCTCCAAAGTTCTTTATTAGTGACAACGTTAAAGGCGTGAGCGGTTATCGTAAAAAAAACGTTAAAAAATGAACACCCTAAAAGACGCACTGGTATTTTTCAGCTCTGAAAAGGCTGTTTTTCTGACATTTATTTTGTGAATGATCTTTCGGAGCCCTCATTTTCACGTTCTCTCACTTTTACAGTTTAGTCGTTTGGCATAGCAGGTCTGCTGACGCAGTCAAGTTTCGAAAACACCAGCTTCACATCGATTTCTTTCTGGTCTTTTGTACATAATCATCAGCACCATCACCCTCTCTTACGTCCAGTGATGGGCAAAGGCTTCTCCCAGATATCTACCATCCACCTTGGCTTTTGCTATCTGATTTCATTTTATGCCTGCTAGTTTCTTAATTTTGATTCTTCCCCTAACCTCTAGTCGGTCATGCCTTTGCCATATTGGTACCCATTCTGATGTTCTGACGGCATCTACGTTCTCTTCCCATGACTTGCCCGGCCTTTTTGTCTATAGCAAAGAGTGTGTTGGTCTTATTGTCAATAGTTATTTACTTCTCAGTTCATTTCCATGCAGCCGTTTTTCTATCTAAATCTCTAACGCCGCCTTAGTTTCTGCTCTTCACTCTCACCACTCGAAGACATAGGGCTTCGCGTGGTGACAGTCAAATTTCAGTTTCCTCAAGGCACGGAGTAAGAGAAAAAAAGGAAAACACATTTTGCTAATACGCATCACGCCGACACACCCATCTCCACGCACGTATTTACCCACCTCTCAAACTCTCAAAAAGCATGGACAGCGCTGGGTGAGTTCGTAATTTATCCTAACATGGTGGTGCACAAAAAAAAGTACAATAGCACAAGGGAAGGGATACAAGAACATGGCACATATGGCTTTTCAAGTTTTCTCTGCACAATGTTATCTGTGGACGCATACTCCACTACCTCCCCCCCCCCTCCCCTTCAACTACGGTGCAGTACAGCCGAAGCGCGACGCCAGAATTCTCCGTACCATCTGCGCAAGGTGACGACTGTACAAATAAGGGTGTGCGCAACGTCGCTGCAACCTCTTCATTTCTCGTATATTCTTTTTCTCCCTACCGTGCGAGATCATTTGCGTCTTTTGGAGCCTTGAAATAAAATGAGAAAACACTTGACGTATGATCCTGCTACAAGAACCTGCATCGTTTTCTGCCGCAATAGTGGCAGAACGCGAGCAGCCGAGACGCCTTAGTTAAGCAGAGGTACTTCATATAGAGCCAAGAAACACATGTGTAAAGTGATCGCTTACCTGTAATTTCACAGCTTGCCACTGCATTCTGTGAGCGCTGCGGATGGAATAACCTATATTTGTCCTTTTCATGTCTTTAATGGTTCGTTGCTTTCAGCTTTTGGTTTATTAAGGCGAAAAAAGACACGCTTCATCGATCG
The DNA here is from genome assembly GCF_043290135.1 of Rhipicephalus microplus. NCBI lineage: Eukaryota > Metazoa > Arthropoda > Arachnida > Ixodida > Ixodidae > Rhipicephalus > Rhipicephalus microplus. The sequence goes on along the minus strand of NC_134709.1, from coordinate 59,827,305 downwards.
AACACGGAAAGTCATTTCCGGCACAAATGCTACACCAAGAGCGATACTAGAAAGCATCATTGCGGGAAAACGTCACCCTGTGACATCATCACGACGCGGTAGGGCCACATGACATAATGTTCGGCGACAAAACGTAACCACATCACGAGTTCGCTTGCTCAAGGGTTATTTGATACTCCAGTCACTGCGAAAATACATGAGAGGCACAGCTTTATTAGAGATACGGTGACTGCAAGCCTCCGATCCCGGAGGCAGCGTTAAATCACGTCAAATGCAGAACGCTTATAGGAAAGGGCTGGGTGAGAGAGAGAGAGAGAAATGGGGAGGAAAGGCAGGGAAACTGACCAAGATTAGCTTGGTTAGCTACCTTACACTTGGGTTGGGGTAAATAAGGAATAACCGAAAGGAAAAAGAAAAAAGAAGAAGAGTAAGAAAGAGATGGATAAATAGTCAGCTTGAGACTACATAGCACGGTCTCACGCTGTTCTTTCACAAGCGCTTGGGAAGTCCGGTTTAAGAAGCACAAGAGAGCTTTCATGGCTTAGCGCGTATGCGAAACCGTCGGCCAAGGTCCCGGGATCTTTCACTCTGCAAGCGGTCATGAATCCAGCTGACGCAGCTTGGCTTCCGTAACACTTTGTTCAAATTGGTATCTTGGGCAGTAGCATAAAATGTGCTAAAGCGTCTCCTCCCAGGCGCAAATGTTGCTTGCCAAACTGCACGCCATTCCAAGAGACAACAATACTCATTCGTAAATGTCACGCCCAATCTGATGTGACACAGCAACGTTTCAGCGCGTCGTGGGAGCCCGGATGGCAAACGACGTTGCAAGTTTCGGTTTACCGAACAGATAGCATCAAAGAAACCCTGTGTATTTCATTGTAGGGGAGTTGTACGGTGAGCAAGTGATTGTAGCCGCCGGGTAGCGTCCGTTCTCAGTAGTGGTATTGGTGTCCGCAGGTCTTCATCATGAGCCGAGCGAGCAGCTTTATCCGCGCAGTCATTGCCGTCCATTCCGCAATGACTTGGCAACCTTCGAAATACAATACCGTGACCTTCCTCGAGCGCTTGGTGGTAGTCATGCCTTATCTGATATACTAATTGCCCGTGTAGTTCGTGCCGTAAAGCAAACCGTAGGGCATGTAAGGCTGACCTCGAGTCGCAAACGATGGCCCATTGATTAGGTTGCTGCTGAAGAATGCAGTTGACCGCCCGTTGAAGCGACGTGAGTTCTGCTGCTGCCAACGCCGTGATTCGAGAGAGCTTGTATTGTAGCGATACATCACCAGATGGAACAACCACTGCTCCTGCAGAGCTGTTTTAATTAGTGGAGCCATCCGTGTAAACATGTATACGGTCAAAGTACGTTTTGTCCAACAGACGCAAAGTCAACTGCTTCAGGGCTAGCGGAGACATGCGTGCCGTCCTAATGATTCCAGGCACCGGTAAGCGCTCATCAGGTTCACGGACACTCCACAACAAAGATGCTGCACGCATCGCAAGTTTGAAACCAGGTGGTAATATTTCCTGGTGTTTCATCACAATACCACAGAACGAAGAAAGGGGCCTTTTCAAGAGAAGGATCGTCTACTAGCAACCCTGCTGGAACGACTGTCTGTGGCTGGCGCGGTGAAACTTAACCAGCGCCAACGTTCCAGGTTTTTCCCGACTTAAGCCACAACATCAGTGCCTTCGACGGCTCCGAGGACGCTGCATCAGCGCGCGAGTACATCGAGAATATTCGTCGCACGTCTAACCTTCACGTGTGGCCAGCAGCGTACACGCTAAAAACTGCCAAGGCCCGACTAGTGGGAGCTGCCAAAAATTGGTACCGTTTGAGGAGCTCCCAGATCACGTCGTGGGAGGAGTTCGAGACACGCTTTCCTTAGACCTTCATCAGCCAGACTCGCATTGCAGAAAGATGGCACAGGATACAAGAGCGTGTGCAGCAGCGCAACGAGGGTACGACCACCTATTTCGACGCGAAGGTGCGTCTGTGCCATGAAGTCAACCTCGACATTATGTATGTATGTATGTATGTATGTATGTATGCATGTATGTATGTATGTATGTATGTATGTATGTATGTATGTATGTATGTATGTATGTATGTATGTATGTATGTATGTATGTATGTAGCCACCTGTGGTTACATACATACATACAAACACACACATACGCACACATGCGTAATACATACATACATGCGAAACATTAAATGCGAAGCATTTAAGACCCAGACATCTGACAGGGAAGAGAAATTAGTCTTCTGCAGGCACAAAACATCACAATTTGCAGCACGGGCTACACTAATCACCTCGGCTCACTTTATCCCACTGCAAAAGCCTTCAATGTTTAATGAAAGAATATTCAGTAAAGTAGTCATCACAAACCCTAAAGAGTAGCCTGGATGCTAGACGATGCACAGTTATAACAGAAGTTGAATGGGGTGCCCCGTGAGCGGCCCAGTCACTTTTGACGGCCAGGCGACCCACCTGAGGCACGGGACTTCAGGCGCCTCGTTGAAGTTCGCAGGTCTCTGCTGGAGGCCTCTCAGTAGCTGCTGGGATATCCGGTGGCGCTTGGTGCCGGGATCTCCAGTGAAGAGTACAAACATGTCCGTAGTGTTGCGGCTGATATCTCTTGGGGGGCTGTCGTCGTCTATCCGGAAGGCCACCTCACTCGTGGTGCTGTTTGAGTCCTTGTAGATGGAAGCTTCGTCATTTTAGGACAAAGTCTCCCCAATGACAGGAGGACTAACCGAGGACTGGGCAGCCATGGGGTGAGCCTTCTTTTTCGAGGGGTCAACCTGCGGTGCTGTGATTCGCTATGGCCATGGGATACAGGTGGCGCGGCATGCAATCCAAGATGGTTGTGGGATGATAATCGTTGGGTTGATCAACCCGTTAATTTTCATAAAAAAAATTGGACGCACGGACATACGACCCGTGCCGCTTTCACCAGACGAACTCTTGATCATAGATTGAATGTATGTCAGGCCAAACTACTTTTCCAAACGATAGAAACTGCTAAATGTTCGCTACCCCATATTTTGCCACAATGCGAATGGTGGGGGTATCAGTTGATCGACCGTGCGTCAACGAGACCTTGCGTAATCCTGCGCATGCTACAGAAAACTGCACGAATAAAATTTACGTATAAACTGAACGACACTCCGAGATAATTTGTGCCGCGCCTGCGTGACGAAATTGCCAAAGTAGTGGGCCACTCGCGAGTAGCGTGCGGTCACGGCTGCACGGTACCGAAAGTTTAGCGTAGCGATGCCTTGCAAACATGTTACGCCGTCGTTATTGCTTGCGCTGCAAGCACTACGGAGTGGCTCTTTCAACAGAACACAAGCATTTAACTTCGTATTAAGTAGCGCTGGTGAAACAGCCATGATCAGACTCTAACAGTATGCAATGCACGCGCTAGGATGTTGCAAGTTCTGTCGGTGCGGTCGCAACAAGAATATCGAAACGAATACGCGCGTACACTTTTCGCAATGTCGAAATTGTGGAAATTTGTCGAACAACGGCGTCGTTCAGACGGTACCGATGAAGTGCAGGAGAAGATAGCAGAGGCGTGGACTGTAGTCGTGCCCGCACGTTTCGCCAACAACGCGTCACTCGTCACGCACAACACCAACATGGCGTCACTCACCACGTTTATCATGGCGCTCTGACACACGGCAAGAAGCGAATCGCTTGCAGTGTGCTGCCATCTAGCAACGAACGTAAAAATCAATCGGAGCAGCATTGGCGAAGGTGTGGAGGAGCAAAGCGGGAGCATGTGCTACATTTCGCATACAAATAATGTTATGAAATTCATTCTCTCCAAAAGCACTGACAATTGGTATACGCACGTAAAACGAGGTGAGTTTCAGCTGCAAAGGTCAGGCGATATCATCTAACTATCCAACGTGGATGTAGAAAAAATCGCGTAGTTGTGTGTACATTGCAGGTTATAAGCAAACGTGCGATTCGCCACGTAATTTTACGAAACCTTCACGTCTCCCAAGAATGAATCGAATTTATTGCGTCACGAACGGTACAGTATATTCCTTCATGCACGAAATATACAAAGTGGTTTGTTGGTTTCTCGCTAACATGTTAAAACTGACGCACAGCCAAACAAAAAACCGTCTGCCTACTGATAATTGTGATGAGGACGCTGCTAACTTCCTCTAGGTGGCGCGACAGTCTATGAACATTGCAAATACCCACTGGTCGCGGGCGACTAGATCAATCCTCTGGACCTCGAGGAATTGCCTGATACAGCCTGCTAGGCTCGCAGTGGCTGTTTGGTGTGGCTTTTCGTGTGGCGTCTGATGTGACGCTGGAATCGGCCCTACGTGATCACGGGAGATGTTCGGGACTGGCGTCGACGAGGCATCGTCGTTTTTCTTGGAGTTCACTGTGTATAGAAAATGAGTTACGATTTCGAGTACTTTGTACTCGACTGTGGGAGAGCATCGAGCTGTTCCTATGTGCGTTTAGAAAAAGTGGTTAACAATTCAGAGTACTTGGTACTCTACTATCGGAAAGCAATAGGCCGTCCCTAAGTAAGTACAAGACCTCGCCAAACTCGACAGGCACAGATCATGATGTGTGTTCAGATAAACTAGTTATGGATTTCGAGTACTTGGTACTTTACTATGGGAGAGCATAAAGCCGTACCGTGAGCAGGCATGTATCGCTAAATGCGATTGCAAAGTTGTTTGTCTAGAAGAAGTGGTTAACGATTTACAGAACTTGGTACTGTACCACTGGAGAGCTGAAAGCCGTTCCAAGCGATCGCAAAATGTGTTTAGAGAAATTTATTCTCACGGACAGTGAACATATATTACAATCCAACAGAGCATTGCGACAGAACAAAACATCCACAGACACACCTAAAGTTGTTACAAAAAGATATGTTTACATATGTACATAGAACACAACATACACAGATACACAATAGTTGTTACAAAAAGATACGTCTACATATGCATAATTCATTGTAAACGAAGAACACACAAATGAACCGTAAATATCAATATGTGCATCTATTTACATAGTTTTAAAAGGTATTTGTGTGAGTACTAAACAAAGATTTACCTACCAATACCAGACAGGCCTGAAAACAAGCCTTACACGTCTCTCGCAGACGAACACAAACGGGCAGGACCATTGTCGAAGGAATTCCTCCTCAACCAGAAAGAAGAGTTCTTCCGACAAAACAGATAGTATTTCTTTGTACAGTCGCTCCGAAATCGGGAAGAGAGCACGGCGTAGACAACCTGCTGCAACAGCCTCATAGCGGTTACGCCAAAGACAGTAGGCACCAGCAACAATGAGAAGGCAGGCGAAGCGGCCTCGAGAACAACGTCCAGAAGAAACAAAGCGATTTGCTCCAAGGCTACGAAATCCTGCATGCACAGCCCTCCTGAACACACGAGCAACGACGCATTGTCTTAAAACATGCTGATTTGTTTCACGTAAGGTGCAGTTCGGACATGTTGATGACAGGACCATTCTCTACCTTTCGAGGCGGTCAAGGGTAGGAAAAACGCCCCGCCCCAGCCGCCACGTGAAGTCCCGGAGGTGGCCAGGCAGAAATTATTCCGTCAGCGTGCTCCAAGACACACGACTAGAGTAGGTGCGGCATGCCAGAGGAACTAACGGGAGCAACAAAGCGGCTGTTGTGTGAACAATAGGATTGTCTAACATATCCACCTCAGGGCAAGTCGACTGGATATGACAAAAAAATGCGACAGCTCTTGCGTAAAACGAAGGAAGAACTATTGATTGTGGGCCCCGATTAAGGTGCACATTAAGCATTAAATACCGAAGGTGAGTGCCTAGAAAATATTATGCCAGAGTTCGTGCGGAGGATTCCTCTCCTTGTACGAGGCGCAACCGCAAGCGCAGGGCCAGTAGCCGGCAGCGTATTGATACCGAAGACAAAGCAAAACCTCCCTGGAAACGCTGCTGTCCTATCGCCGTACGAGAAACCAACTCAGTCCCACCGAACCAAAAGAAGGAACACGAGGCAGACTGCATGGACCTCACGATGCGTAAAGGCGGCTGTTCCACGCGAGAAAGGTACCAAATGCGACCGCAGAACACAGTCTGCGCAAGGTACCTCCGCTTAAGAAGCGGGAAGCCGAAATCCCGGGCGTTCTCAATTTTTAGGGGCGAAGCTCCTAATTTCGGCACCCGTTTGTCCCTCGTAGACGTAGTAGTAGTCGTAGTGTGCAGCCAGTTTTACATTTTGACCTCCAAGTTGGTGCTGGTCAGAGATTTCTTCTGTGCGTTGTTGTAAAATAAAAAAATCGCAGTGTGCGCGTTAACTAAAAGCCGATTGCTCCTGTCTCTCATTCCCCCTTAGCAGCCATTGGCATGTACATTGAGCTCCTATCCAACAAGAAAACGTTGCTACGTTATACTTGCTGGGCATTACCTCCTTAGTTTTAGAAAGGTTTAGCGAGCGTTGGACCGCAATGCCATGAATACAGTGAACTAGTATATACCATCAACTCGAGGTGGTTAAATGTGGGAAGTAGACACGAAGCGCAAGCCGTAAGAAAGTGTGCGTGTGCCACCTCTCGTTTAGTCCTTGGAATGTCCACTGGATGGCGGTGAAATATATGATGAAAAGATGCGAGATGGTGGTACTTGGAGTGTTGAATAGATGGACGAACGGACACATAGACAGATGCATGGACGGACTCACGGATGGCTGCACCGGCGGATGGACGCATGGACGGACGCAGGGGCGGATGCATGGACGAACGCAGGGACGGACGCACAGATGGACGTGCGGATGCACGAAAAGACGAACGCGTGGACGGGCGAATGGATGCACGGATGGTCACACAGACAGACGCATGGACGGACAAAAACAAGAACGAATGGATGGACGGATGCGTCGCCTCAATCTCCATAATTCACTCCGTGGATATGCTGCAATTTTTCTTTTACTTCGTCGAGGGCATTTGACCAAATGGAGTTACATACGTCGTCGTAGTTGATTACAATTCCTAAAATGCGAAGAGACTCAGCCGGTTCAAGAAGAGGTGTGAAGCTAAGTTTGGAGCTAAGATGGCCGATGAACAAATACCGGATTTAGAGAGGTTTAGCGCGGCACCTTAAATGTTACCATACTGAAAGAATCAACGCAGGCTATGTGAAAGACTACCTTCATCTGAAAGGTACAGGGTTATGTCGTCAGCAAAAGCTGTGACTTTCACGACACTGCTGCCCGGAAGCGCAAGACCCCGGACATGCGAATCCGCTTCTAGAGTGCACAAAAATGGCTCAAGGTTGAGGACAAATACAACAGGAGACAACGGGCATCCCTGACGGAACCCACGTGTAATAGAAAATGAAGCACTCTCTCAACCATCTAGAACTAGTGTGCATTTATACCAGAGTAGGTATGTCTAATTAATTCCACAAAAGTACGAGTAAAACCAAGGGCTATAAGCACTTTAAAGATGTACGTGTGCTCTAGTCGGTCAAATGCTATCTCTGCGTCCAAAGACACAAGGATACCATACGCAGATCTCGACAGGGTATAGGCTATGATATCCGGAGTGGTAAAGGACAAGCTGTTTATTTCTCGTCCAGGCATAGATGAAGCCTGGTGATGACCCACCAGGGTGTTCAACAGAGTCTTCAGTCGTTGAACGATCACCGTCGCGAATATCTTATAGTCAACGTAAAGAGGCGTGATAGGTCTCCAATCTTCAGGATTAACAAAGGAAGCATCACCTTTTTGAAATAAGCACAATGCGTCGATCTCAAAAACTTGGTGGAAAGACACCATCCTCGAAACATCGCTGGATAACCGCGGTTAATGCAGTACCAAGCTCATTCCAAAAGGACAAGTGAAATTCAATTGGAAAACTGTCTGGCCCAGGGGCTCTCCCCCGTTTCATAGATTGTAGTGCTGTCTTAACCTCTTCGACTGATGGAGAGACGTGCAGAGAATCACAAACTTGATGAGGAATGCGAGGCAAACCTCTAAGCATAGGCGGTTATATATCACAGTTTGTCCGCATGGCAGAACATGACAACTCATCAAAATGTGCCAGAAAGAGAAATCGATCACGCGTAGGAAGTGGCTGTGTAAGTGGTGTCTGCGTGGTCGTAAAAACAGGTGATTTTGACTGTCCAAAACACGATTGCCTTGCATAGCGTAGCACCTCGGGGTGGGCACAAGGGTTCTGCCTACAGTGCCATGCACCCGCCACCAGAGACGAGGCGGCAATCAAACGCTGGAATTGGATTGAATAAACTTCTATTTGGTCCTCCAAAACACAGATCAGTGTGTTGCGGGCAGCTCCCACGTGGGAACTAAGAATGCCAAGCTCCTCCGCCGCCTCGCGGGCTTGGTGGACAGCCCAGAGCTGATCTGCCAAGGACGAGCTGCGGATGGCCGCCTCCCATCTGGCAGAGGTTATGTTCGATAAATGAGTGAATTCGGTGCACTGCCAGAACATATGTTCTAATGAAGCTATTTCCCCACAATGTGGACAAAGATTACTTGGGTATAGGTCAGGGTACATGATGTGTAACATTTTCAAAGTAGGATACATCCGCGTATGCAAAAGCCTTAATGTAAGTGCTTGGGGCCGAGTTAGATTTTTGTGAGGTGGAAGGAAAATCCTTCTAGACAGGTAGAAATGTTCAGTGAACTCGGTATATGTTGTAAGAATTTACCGGTTATCCCCCTCACCGGTAGAACGCATACCCGGGGAGGCGCGGTTGGAGAGGTCTCGCGCTGCCTCGTGTACTCCTTCATTCAGATTGGGAGGGGAATCGCAGATTTCTCCAAGGTGAGCTGGGAACCAACTCAGAAGATGATGCGTTATGTTCTTGCCTTGCAGTATTCTCAGCGTTTGTTCAGAGACCGTCCCCTTGGCGAAAGCCTGTAGTGCTGCCATGGAATCACTGTACACGACTTCAATGTTATCCATCTTGAGTGCTAAGGCGATGGCCACCTGTTCCGCAATGATTGGATCTTTCGTCCTGACCATCGTTAAGTTGACGACACGGCCAGCCCCATCGACCACCACTGCCACAAACGCTTTCCCATTGGCGTAGGAAGCCGCGTAGACAAATACGACCACTCATTCCTCGTTTGAGACTTGACGAAGTATAGTCCTGGCCCTCGCTACTCTTCTTCCGATGTTGCGTTCCGGATGCATGTTTCTTGGTATAGGAGATACTGTGATATTCTCCGTGATGTTGTCGGGGATATCATTCTAATTGCGTCTGATTGCCATTGAGTGTTGGCCCAGCTCCTGCAGGATCATTCTTCCCGACCTTGTTGTAGATAACCTTGCAAACTGTGCTCTCTCTTGGGCTTCTGCTATTTCTTCAAGCGTGTTGTGAATGCCAAGCTCAAGTAGACGCTCGGTGCTGGTATGTATGGGTAGGCCCAGGACCTTCTCGTTAACTTTCCTGAGGAGCACATTCAATGTCTCGGACTCTGCTCTTGGTCAGTTGTCCATTGCAGCCTCGTACGTGAAGTGGCTTAGAACAAACGCATGCATCAACCTGATGAGGTTGACTTCCTTGATGACATTTCTTTTGTTGGCCACTCTGCGTATGAGGTGCACCGCACTGTCTGTTTTCCAAGTTAACTTGGCTATAGACTTGCTGTTGGTGCCGGTAGACTCTATCAGCATGCCCAGGACTTTCATGGAGTCGACCCTCTGGATGGCATCCCCGTGATTTGTACAGAGGTGGATGTCTATCTGGTTTAACGGTTTCCATCCCCTGGGCTTCGGTCCCCGGAGTGCAGTCGGACACAGTAAATGTTCTGACTTACTCGAGGAGCACTTAAGCCCAGAAGGACGAAGGTACTCTTCTACGGTGTCAATCGCCTCTTTGATCTCAATCTGCCCCTCGCTTCCACCTGTGCACCATATGGTAATGTCATCTGCGGAGATGCTGTGCTTCAATCCTTCAATGCTTGATAATTTCTTTGACAGTCCAATCATGGCAATGTTGAACAGCATTGGTGAAATCACTGCCCCTTGCGGCGTGCCCCTTGCTTCTAGTTCAATTGCTGTGGTCTCGATATCTGCAATCTTCATCACGGCTTTCCGATCTGTAAGAAAGGACCATACGTAGTCATAGAAGGCTTTCCCCAGACCAAGCTAGGAAATCGCTTCGAGTAAGAATGAGTGGTGGATGTTGTCAAACGCTTTTTCTAGATCTAGGCACAGAATGGCTCTCACGTCTCGGGTTTCGTTGTCGATGACCTGGTGTTTTATAAGCTTCAATGCATCTTGTGTGGATAGCTCTGCCCTGAATCCAACCATATAGTTTGTATATATGTTATCTTCCAAATACATGTTTATCCTGTGCAGTATGGCATGTTCTCCAACCTTGCCGATACATGATGTCAAGGATACGTCTCATGTTGTCCAAGTTACGGGGCTTTCCTGGCTTAGAAATAAGGATTGTGCTGGCAAGCTTCCACAGCTCTGGCACCCTGCCTTCTTTCCATGCTGCATTGATCATATCCTTCCGGGTGTCAATTGAATCATCATCAAGGTTACGAAGGGCCTTGTTTGATATACCGTCCACGCCAGGGTCCGACCTGCCGTTGAGAATATGCAAGGCTCTTCTGATCTCCTCGATGTTAAAATCGCCCTCAAGACAAGGATTGGGTGTGCTCTGGTAATGTCTACTTGGTGGTGCAAATCCTCTTTTGATTGGTAGGTACTTATGCATGAGCCGCTGCACAACTTACTGTTCTGTAGTGCGCCCTATCTTTTGTGCAAAATTAGAGCGATAACATGCTTTTGATTTGTTTTGGTGGTGTTTTTGTTGAAGAGATGTTTTAACATATTCCATGTCTTGCCATTGCGCATCTGACCATCGACAGATTTGCCGAGTTCGTCCAATTGCTGCCTGGATAGTGCGCGACACTTTTCCTCGACTGATCTGTTTACCTCAGCTATCTTCTTCCGCAGTCTTCGGTACAGGTGCTGACCCTTCTAACGATTCAGTAGTGCTTGCTTTGCCTCAAGAAGTTGAACGAGCCGGCGATTCATTCTTTCAAACGGAAAATCTGTGGAAATAGTGGAGGAGACGGATTTTATGTCCTCTTCAATCTGTTTGACCCACTGCTCCAAGCCTTGTCTGTGGCCATCTTGTTCCCTTTCCATTCTTATCTTGCTGAAATTATCCCAGTCTGTGAGGTGGAATTATCTCTGCTTTTGACGCTCCACGGAGAAGGTAGTGGCGAGAATGCAGTGGTCGCTCCCTAGGTCTACAGCAAGGTTCATTCACTGGGCCTTCTTGATGTTCCTTACAAATGTAAGGTCCGGGGTAGCATCCCTGCAGCAAGATGTACCAAGCCTTGTTGGTAGGCTGGAGTGTGTGATTAGGGTTGGATCAAGTTCACTGGCACTTTGCAAAGTCGATTTCCTTTCCCAGTGTTGTACTTGTAACCGTATGTATGATGAGGGGCGTTGAAATCACCTGCTATGACGAGTGGACATTCCCCGGCGATATTAACAGCTTTCTTTAGAACCGTCTTGAACTCTTGCTTTTGTTTCTTTGGGCTGCTGTATATATTAAGAATCAAAATGCTCTGACGGTTGCTCGTACCTAGCACAATCTCTACCATGTCGTGTTCCAACCGGCCTGCTTCTATCTTGAGGTCGCGAGTTGCGTGCGTTAGTTTGTTGCATACGAAGGGGCAGACTCCCCTCCCTTCAGTATCCCCTATTACAGGCTGGAATCCATGCAACTTTGCATGCGGTGAAAGGGTCTCTTGCCGTAATATAATAAGAGGCTTTTCTTGGCTGCATGCTCCTGATATACTGCTGTAGGGTTGCCTTCTTTTTAAGATAACCTCTACGGTTTCATTGTCAGATACGAAATGCTTCACGTAGCGCTGCCATCATGGTTATTGCATGGGCCGCCAGAGCCTGATGCTACACCTGTCGACAGGTTTGGTACCACTAGTATTGGTGGCCAAAGAGGTGAGTTTGGTGCATGAGGAGGCCTTGCTGTGTCGTGCAGATATGCTTCGACCTTTGTAATGCGCAAAGTCATATGCTCTTCCAGTGCCGCCACGCTTGATTGTAGCCTACCCATCTGCTCGCCAAGATTGGCTACTACTTTGCTGAGCTTGTCAAAGACCTCTTTAAATATGACATGTTCGTTTGGTTGGCTTCCACGTGTTCTGCCATGACTGCCCTCTTTTTTGTGGTTCTCGAGACCCCCACGTTTTCAGCCACAGGGACATCAACTGGCTGAGGCATTGGCTGTGAAGACTGCGCGCTGATTGGCTTAGTGAGAAGAATTTTTATTTCCTTTAACTCAGTTGATAGCCTCTCATTTGATTTTGTAAGTCTCGCATTTTCTTGCTCTAGCTGTGCAATTCTATCATGCTCTCGCAGCTTACCTGTCATCACCTCTGCCGCTCCGTTGCGCACTCGCTCAGCCCAGCTGCCTTTCGGTGTAACTGCAGGCGTCCTTCCCTGGATGGAAGCCGTGATCTCGAACTGAACGCCAGGCAGCTGGCCATTCGGGTGCCGCCCAGGCTGATCCCGACCCTTGTGGTGACCTTGAGAACTCGAGCGCACCCGTGATTGGGAGCAGGCCTTTGGTCTAGAACCTCTTCTGGAACGCGACCTCCCCCTGGAGTAGGGTCGCCTTTCCTGTTCTTGAGTAGTATAGATGCTCTGGGTCCCGTAGGCTGGAATACGCTGCTTGTCGATGATGTCTGGACTCGATGTTATTGATGCATCCCGGGCTTCTGCGGCTGCTTGCGATCTTTCCCAACGTCTGCGTCTGGTGACGTATGGCACTAAGAACATGTTCTTGCACTCCTTGTCTGCCGTGGGATGGTGACCATCGCACAGCCTGCATCGTGGATTGCACTGATGCAGGCTATTAGGGTTCTTGATCTCACAGCCTCTGCAAATGGTTTCAGCTGGGTTCGGACAGACGTCAGACCGATGCCCCAGTTTTCCACAGACGTGACAAATATTGATGTTCTTGTGGTAAAGGCAGCACTGCAAAAGTGAAGGTCCATATCTCACGAATCTGGGCACCTTGTGTCCTTTGAACGCTATGATAATTGTCCCAGTGTCCTTAATTCTCTTGGCCTGCAGTGCGAGCGGGTTGTTCGCGTTCACAATCTTTCGGGTCAAAATGTACTGAGTATCGCCTATGGGGATCCCGCGAATCACTCCTTTACAAGTATCGTGGGGTGCCGTGGCGTACGCGCTAACCTCGAAAACTTTGCATCCAATGTCAATTCGCTTGACCTTGAGGTATCTTGAAGCTCTGTTTTGGTCCAGAGTGCTCGCCACTATAATGTTCTGCTGCAAGTTGGAACATATGATGTCCTGGATGGCCTCCTTTTCTTTGACGCCGGCCGCCAGTATTATTGCGTCTGCCACGGCTCCAGTGCCAATTCTCCAGATATTTATTCATCCACGTGGTCGTAGCACAATTTTGCTGAAGTCCTTGGGTAGTGGCGGCATGCGTTAAGCTCGCACGATTGTATGGTTGGTGTCATGCCTACTACGACTGGCTCGAGCGTCTCCCGCAACACCAGCCTTGATCAAACCCTTGGCAGCAGGAACGCTAACCGCGGCTAGCTTATTCCTTGAGCGTCTCGTTTCGGCTTCCTTCCAACCCATGTCTTCCGTGCAATCCTCTGGAGATATGTCTTCTTCATTTACTTGGTATTCCATTCTCAGTTGCAGGTCCTGGAACGCGCAGAGCGTTGAGTCACGTTGGCGCCGGGTCAGTGCATCGGCGACAATCACCTCCTTGGTTAGGCTTAAATCTCCCGGTGGCGTTTCCGTGTAAAATTGTCCCAAAATGGTTTAAAAGTCCACTCACCAGCACAAAGGTGGTATCTGCTGATTTCTTGATAACGTAGGCACACGATGGGACTGAAAACTTGGCAACAAATTCGTTGATAGCACAGGGAAGCATTCTTGAAAGCAGGAGCCGATCTTCGCGCGTCCGCACTGGTCGGCACCTAGAGCGTTCTCCTCTCAAACGCTGGAAATGTTCACGTAATTCAAGTTGCCAAGCTCGCATCAGGGGAGACGGCGTTTCGGCGCGCAAGGCGATGCGTAACTTCGCTGCAGTATCGGCCAGCTCCTCAGAAACGCGACGATCAAGTGAACGCCCTTCAACTGAGCAGTGCAGGCGCCACTGCGTTTTAAGCGCGTCCCAATCAGATGAATCAGACGCAGCGAGTGACACCCGTATTGCACGGGACAAAGTTGAGCGAGAGCACGCGTCCTGGAGGACGCGAACATCAAGACGCCATGGTTTCTCCAAAAAAAATGAAATTTTCATTTTAAGAGAATCGGTCAATGGTCAGAGATGTACCCTGGTGAAGGTGGGATGGGTGGAACACGTAAGTGGGAGACAAACGTCTCTAAAGCATGCGGAATATAGGTTGTTTAGAAAAAGTGGTTAACGATTTAGAGTACTTAGCAATCTACTATGGGAGAGCTGAAAGCTGTCCCGTGGATCTCTTTACCGAGCAGCAGGCTCATGGTCGCCATATGGTTTGTGTCGAATGACCACGCAAATCGTCTGTAGCAATTTTATACCTCCAACAAAAACTACTCACTACAACGTAAACCTCATACGTTTTAGCCATAGCAAAGGCGCAAAGTATTGCTAAATATTTCTTGCTATAACTCATACAAACCATAACAGCTGCAAAAGTTATTGCAATCCATGAAACATGTTGCGTAGTAAAAGAGAATTCTTAGATTAGAACAACAATAAGACCTAGTCATGGGGTAGTGTTGCATTTATTAGAACGTCCAAATGTAAGTCAGCAAAGATTATAGTCTGCGACAATTACGTGCAAACATGAAAGGAGAAACGAAATTCAAGAGTATTGCATGTTATTGGGCTACATCGTTAGTCAAGTTGCTCGGAGAATAGGGCGTGGCTGGACGTGTGCGGACTCCCTGGCCCGGCTACCGACTATCGGTGAACGTGCTTTGTTCTGGACTTGCTGTTAGTGGGCTTGTTTTCAGGAAGTTGCCCTGTACCTACAGACAGCAAGTTTGTCCCCTTTTTAGGAGTGTCCATGATTTTCCTCTCAACCCGCGGTGGCAAGGCTGCGCTTATTGCCTAGAGCAAGCCTGGGCCGCGATGCCAGACGTCGGGCTTGCGCTGGTGACCGTGGACCTTGTGAAGCTTATTACACGTCGAAGATGAGACTAGAACACATCAAGAGTTTGAAGCGGGAAAGTGGGCTCCAGTGCTGAAGGCACAATGCCAATTTAAGAAGACTCTGCATATCAACAACGCCAAGAATAAGCCTTGCGAGGTGCAGGCCGGCAGCGACAGGTACAAAACGCATGAAGCGCACCTATATAGTCCAGCGTGGGAATGCGCCGGTGTGGAAGCAACGCGGACCCTTTCTGCAGATGTCAGCCATAGATTTCAAGGTTGTATACAGGGCCCAGAACTGTCACTCAAGTGTCGTGAAAGCGAGAAAACTCGGATGTGCACTGAGAGCAGCAGCGCGTATAAAGAGTGCGGTTGCCGCAGAAGACTTTGTGTGGGTCAATGGCACGAACAGCACGTTGACGTTGAGCACACTGTGTATGAATCGCAGTAAGGCATATGCAACTGTGAAGACGCTCAAGCTGGGTGATCGTGACCTGCCAGTTTTGGTCTTCGTGGCGCTATTAGAAAACTCCGTGCAAGGAGTGATTTACAATGCTAATGATGGATGCCCAGTAGATGAGGTTCGGGCGGGATTCGCGAGAAAGAATGAAGGCATATATTCTGAACATGAGACCTCTGGGCAAGTCGAAAGTGATTCAGAGTACGTTAGGCGGAAAACGTATCCTTCCTCGCAGGTTACTTACTGGAACTGTCGGCTCACAGATGGTTTTAAGATAGCATGCTTTGTACCCAAAAATAGACATATAGTCGAGACCTGCAACAACTGCAGGCGAATTGGACATCGAGTGGACGTTTGCTGTCATCCGAAAAGTAACCTATGCAATCGTTGCGGAAAGGACCATCCTGACCCGCCAGAAAGAGAGCCACTGACGTGCACGTCGGACTGCATCGTGTGCATCACACAGGGAGCCGGAACTACAAGTTTCACCTGGCTCGCAAACCACCGAAAGTTTGGCAACATCGCATCAAAAAAGAAAGCCAAGTACCCCGCCGCGGTGGTACTAGGCTGCTGACCCGCAGGTTGCGGGGTCGAATCCCGGCTTGGGCGGTTGCATTTCTGATGGAGGCAGAAATGTTGTAGGCACGTGTGCTCAGATTTGGGTGCATGTTACAGAACCTCGGGTGGTTGAAATTTTCGGAGCCCTCAACCACGGCGTCTCTCATAATCATAAGGTGGTTTTGGGACGTTTGAGAGCCAAGCTGTCAACGATGAGCAGTCCTTGAAGGCTAAACGAGGCAGAAGCAAAAGCGGGGACCAGTCCGGTTCTTTTGAGCCATTGCCAGGGCGTAGGAGCAGCCAAAATGGCGGAATAGTATCCAGTCCTCACATGGAGGAAGGAATGAGAGGAGAGAGCATGGGAGAGGGCATGGAAGAGGGCATGCCCAGCCGGAGAACTACGTGAAAATTGTGGAGGAAATTACGTCATAGCGGCGATATCTACTGCAACAATGGTAGCGTTGCTATGGTTACCTGTTGTGCAGTGTAGTCGGTATAGCAGGGAGCAGCGGCTTCATGGTGGCGGCAAGTGCGCCTCCATAAGTCTCGTATGATGCGTGGTGGAGAATATCCGTGCTTTTGCCGCGTCATTGACTACGCAGTGCTCTTCCGGCGGTTATTGTAATTGGCTACAACGTTTCTTGGCATTAAAATGAAGGCTGCAGAGCCAAATCGCGGGCATCCTACCTCCAGTGAATGTAGTTCCACAACAGCGCCCGAATTTTTGCCGTGAAATAAAGAAGTTACCCCCTTTTTTACGTGGAGCTATTTGAAACTGGGCAAGGCTCTCACCATAAAGATAGCCGTATTTACTTTAATATATTCGTTGTAACTTAGCGTTTTTCAACGCACGAGAAAGTCCCACTTTTTAGGGGCGAAGCTTTTATAGCGGCACCCGTTCGTCCCTCGTAGTCGTAGTAGTGGTCGTAGTGTGTAACAGTCTTACTTTTCGACTTCCAAGGTAGTGCCGATGAGAGATTTCTTTTGTGCGTTGTTGAGCAATAAAACATTCGCAGCGTGCGCGTTAACTAAAAGCCGAATTCTCCTGTCTCTCATTCCCCCTTATCAGCCATGGGCATGTACATTGAGCCCTATCTGACAAGAAAGGGTTGCTACGTTATACTCGCTGGGCATAACCTCCTTGGTTTTAGAAAAGTTTAGCGAGCGTTGGGCCGCAGTGCCATGAATACAGTGAACTGGTATATACCATGAACTCGAGGTGGTTAAAGTTGGGAAGTAGACACGAAGCGCAAGCCGCAAGAAAGTGCGCGTGTACTACCTCTCGTTTAGTTCTTGGAATGTCCGCTGGATGGCGGTGCATATGCGGAATATATGATGAAAAGATGCAACATGGTGGTACTTGGTGTTGAATAGATGGACGAAAGGACTCGCAGACAGATGCATGGACGAACTCATGGATGGCTGCATGGACGGATGGACGCATGGACGTACGCAGGGGCGGATGCGTGGACGAACGCAGGGGCGGACGCACCCACGGACGGAAGCAAGAACGAATGGACGGACGGATGCTTCGCCCCACTGTTCATCATTCACTCCGTCGATATACTGCCATTTTTTTATGTGCACCCCAGGCTTTAAGCGGCATCTACGTCTACATGAAACGCTTATGGTGCGTCCATGTCGCTTTCCTTAGCTTTACGAGTAGGGAAACGCCTGCTCCTTCGCGTAGTGCTACATGAACAGAAGCTCCACGAGGGGCGCACGCTCTTGACCTTGAACAACAATATGGATCTAAGCCAGGTGTATACTACGTTGATGTGGCAGGGTAGTCACCCACTGGATTCTACATGGCCGCCGTAGTTCA
Source organism: Rhipicephalus microplus (assembly GCF_043290135.1). Lineage (NCBI taxonomy): Eukaryota > Metazoa > Arthropoda > Arachnida > Ixodida > Ixodidae > Rhipicephalus > Rhipicephalus microplus. The sequence goes on along the minus strand of NC_134709.1, from coordinate 59,809,289 downwards.
CCAAGACCAACGCGTCAACGGGCTCTCCTATCGGGCTTTCAACTCCGCGTGCAATAGCACTTTCCTGCCTCACACACGAGTTCTAGAGTAATATTTACGGATTCGCTCAGAGCCTCTGAAAGTTGTCTGGTGGGCGAGGTATCACCTTTAGACTACGATATTTCAAAGTGAGCCGTTAGGTATTCAGACCCCTCACCCAAACGCATTGTTTGGACTCCAAGCCACCAGGGTCTTAGAAGAAATGAGGCTGCAGATGCGGCCGCCCACGCGCTTGACTACCGGGCACCTCAACCAGACTTTTCCGGCTCAGAATCTAGCTAACCACTTCTACGATTCAACGAAATTCTGTTGTAGTATTGCGAATGACATCGGCTTTTCCCGGTGCCTGCTAAGGGCCTGAGTAAGGCCGATGAACAAACCCTAAGGTGCCTGCAGACCACCACCTTGTTGTGTCCGGAAATAATAAATAATTTTGACCCGAAAGTCGATGGGTGGTTCCCTCACTGTGGGGAAGTCTCGGACAACTTTTACATGGTGTGGGCATGTCAGATGAGTCCTTCCCTTCCTTCTAGCCCTGCCCCTACTAGAGAGGCACGGGAGGCAGCCCAACTCAATTTCTCAGAGCTTGAGACTCAAAGAGCTCTAGTCCAACGGGCGCGGGTAGTGGTCTTGTCCAGCGGAGTCCCGGAATAAGAACACCCCTGTGTAAAGGGCCCTTATGGGCCTGCTAACTCTCCATAAATGTTTTTTGCACACACACACACACACACACACGCACACACACACACACACACGCACACACACACACGCACACACACACACGCACACACACACACACACACACACACACAAACGGACAGACAGACAGGCAGGCAGACACACACACACACACACACGCACGCGCGCGCGCGCGCGGACAGACAGACAGACACAGAGAGAGAAGCTCCACCTCTGTAGCTTTCCCTTCATCGCTAGGAAAAGTTGTTGCCGAGTAGAGTGGCAGCGTTTATGCAACCTGTTGTTTGCTACGGGGCCCCAACAGTGCACAGAACGAGTGCGTATATCCATGTGCCGGGCGGCGGATGAAGTGATTGAAGTGCTCGATGAAATTGCGTTCGGGCAACAAGAAGAAACGGAGCCACGGCTTACTCCTTGCAGGTCTATGACGGTTGTGCAGTGTTCCTTCTTGTGACGACGGATGAAACATTCGTGATGAAGACGTCATGTGTGCGTATGTAGTTTCATGTTCGATATGCGTACAGTAACAACTTGCACATGCGCATTAAAAACACATTTTTTGAATCTTACGGAGAGGAGGATTTCCTCCTTTCTGGGCTGTTGCACGAGAGCACATAATCTGACGTCACAGCCCCAGCAGTGCATTTTTACTAACAGCCCAGAGAAAACTGTGGCGGTGGCCTAGGAGCCTTCAGTAAAAAGGTCTATGCAAGCCCCTTCGGTATTAAAGCAACCGCGTTTGAGTGTCACTTTACAGTGCACAGGGTCACTGCAGTTGCACAATCCGAACGCCGGTGAACCAAAATCTAGATGTGAGCCGACAGAAGGAAACATTGAGTGGGATAGTCAGGATGAACAGTGAAAGTGCCTCTGACAGGCTGGCCGACGTTTCGATAGGAGGACCTATCTTTGTTAAAGACACCTTGTCATCCTTGGCGTGTTAGCTTTAATGGGGTTAGTAATGACTACCAACCTAGTAGCCACTACGATTAGTGCTCTAGTAGTACTCACTACTTTAAGTCACTAATTGACGATATGCCACTACTAACCCCCTTAAAACTAACCGGCCAAACATGAAGAGGAGCATTTGACAAAGACACGTCTTCATATCGTAACGTCGGCCAGCCTGTCTGAGGCACTTCCACTGTTCACCCTGACTATCCCACTGACGCCGTTGAGTTTTATCTGGAAGACGAGCATGGTGATTGGACGCCCTGTCAGCCGCGTGAAAGGCGAAGTGCAACCGTAGAAAGAGGCGCCCGGCTGAAACGCATGTCATGGTTATTATGTTTGCACCAATCACATACCTCCATCATCGATTCACGTCACATAACACCAAATTTGGTATATGTCAAGCTAGGGAAGCGACCACGAGCGCTCCAGAATTGTGGCGTGTAGTTATGACATGACATGCATGTTGTTATTTCTACGTTAGGGCCTGTCAGTTATTTTCGCCATGCAGCCATGTCGTACCATACCAATTTTCCATTATCTCCTGTAAACAAAACCACTGCAAGAGCAGCAAGACCATGAAATGTAAATCATATGACATTCATGGCATACATATTATAATTTTCATCTTATTTATTATTAGTCATTTCTGCTCGTAATACAGTTATGTTATGTCATACCAAGTCTACGACCGACGTCTTCACTTCGACGCATGGCAGGATCACCGTCCTACAGGGGCTAGCCAGGGGGGCGTTTCCGCAGGCCTTATTAAAGAAGACAGCACCGTTGGACTGGCATCAGAGCAGATCCGGCAGCCGCGTGGGAAACGAAAAACGAAAACGAAAACATACTCGACACGTCAGAAAACGAAAACATACTCGACACGATTGAGAAGGTTGCCAAATGCTTGCGCATTGAACAAAGAAATTGATGATGCGCATCGCGTTCCCACAAAAAGTGGCATGCCCCCAAATATTGTCGTCCGATTTGTGTCACGGACTTCGAGAGACAACTTTCTGAGAGCAGCTAAAAAGCACCGCCTTAACACTTCAATGCTTGGTTTTGATAATAACACGCCGGTGTATGTCAACGAACATTTGTGTGCAGAGAACAAAGTCTTGCAGGGTAAAGCCATACAGGTAAAGCGAGAGAAGAACTGGAAGTTTGCATGGGTATCCGATGGAAAGATACTAATGCGTATAAGTGAAAACTTCCGAGTACTACATGTGTCATGTATTGATGACCTTAATAAAATAAATTAACCTCTTTTTATGGCTCAGTCTCACACATATAAAAGAAATATAATTCTTTTCAACTGTAATACCTGCAGTATAAGAAAAAATCTTATTCTTCTCTCGTCTATCTCGCGGCATGGCAAACATTATGATGTAATAGCAGCTACAGAAACATGGCTGAGAAAGGACGAAATAGTTACCATACCTGGCTATAAATTGATATGTCAGCCACGTGCATCTAACTCTCGTGGTGGAGGCGTTGCTTTTTTTCATAAAGAACGGACTCCGCTTATCTTTACTATCTGAATTCACATGCAGCCTCCCATATATAGAAGCACTTTTTGTAAAGAAAGAATGCTCTGTTGTTGTTGGTGTGGTGTATCGGCCGCCAAACGCCGATACTAGCTGTTTTTTTATAAACTTTAGGGCAGTCTGTCTACCCTGGCAAGGATTGGTCGTACTCGGGTTATTATTCTTGGGGATATACACATTGATGCCTTTAGTGCTAGTTGTAAGGACTACGCTTACCTTATCCAATCATAACAATTCCGCAATCTGATCACTGCGCCTACTCGAGTAACAAGTACAACAGAAACTATGTTGGACCATGTCCTTACAAATATTCCTAACAACATAACAGCAGGTGTTCTTAATGAGCTTGTCACTGATCACATGCCAACTTTTGTCACTGTGGATGGAGGGCCTATAATAAATCATCGTAGGAAGGTTACTTCTTATGGAATCGATTACTCAAAGGTTCATTATTTCTTACGTTATTTTAGATGGCATGATGTTTATTATGATGAGGTAGACCAGGAGATTGCTGATCTAATTAATGTTTTTTACGGAAGCTGTACATACCTCGAAAAAGTAATTCGTAGACGCTCATATGAAACACCAATCTGTCCTTGGATGACCCAATTATTAGGGGTGCTTAAGGCTATGGAGTACTGGCATCAGAAGTGGAAACGTGATAAGCACAGTGCTAATCTACTACATGAGTATAAAACTGCTCGTAACAAATCGGTAGCCATGTCGCGTAAATGTAAAAAAGACTATTATTCGAAGCTTATTGAGCAAGCTTCCGGTAACTCGCGCAATACTTGGCAAATAATAAACGAAGCAATCGGGCATACTCGTGCTGAAAAAACGCTACCCAACAATATCACTGAGGACACTGTCAACGACTTTATAACTTATTTTACAGATGTTGGTCTTTCGTTAGCCAAAATGCTGCCTATTCCTAACAAAGCGCTGTATGAACCAACATTCTTACCAAATAGCTTTGTTATAAATAACATGGAGATTAAAGAAATTCTGCTTATTGGAAGTAAACTAGTAATTAGCAAAGCGCTGGGTCATGACGAGATTTCAGCGCGCGTTATAAAAGAGAACTTTGATTTAATTGGAGAAGTATTACGTAACCTATTCAACCACTCATTATATGCCGCTGAATACCCATCAATAATCAAGATAGCCAAAGTCAGCCTTGTTTACTAAGAAGGAGATTGGTCCAATTCTTGCTACCGCCCGATCTCTGTACTGAGTGTACTTAACAATATCTTCGAAAAAATAATTTCGAAATGTATGCTTTTCTTTTTGAGCAGATATCATGTGTTATGTCCGCACCAAGATGGCTTCCGGCCAATGCGCTCTACAAGTACAGCAGTGCTCACACTAAGCCAAGTTTTAAATACTGCCCTCCAAGATAACGAATTCGCCGCAGTGGTTTTTCTATACCTCAGAAAAGCGTTCGACACAGAAGACCATGACATCTTACTTTACAAATTACGTAGATATGGTCTTTGCAACACTATGTCGAATTTTTTCCAGAGTTACCTTCAAGGTCGACAACAGAAGGTAATTATCAGTAACATTACTTCTTCTCTCCAGTCCATTCAAACAGGTGTGCCGCAAGGTTCCGTATTAGGTCCGTTACTTTAATTGCTATACATAAATGACTTGCCTCTAGTACTAACAACTGCCGAGATGCTTATGCATGCGGATGACACTGCTCTAATTATTACCGGCAAAAATCTGTCAGACATAGAAGAACAGATGAATACTGAACTAGCCAAGCTTGCCGATTGGTTTACAGCTAACAGGTTTACCATCAATGCCAAAAAAAAACAAAATATGTTATTCCACTCCCGTGCAAATCCTACTCCACATGATATACAACTGTACATCAATAATTGCTCCCTGGAATGTACTGATTCTTTTACTTATTTAGGTGTTGTTCTAAAAAGCTGTTTAAATTGACAGAGTCAAGTAGAAGCAGTCAGCTCGAACTAGCTTCGAGTTGTTACGTCCTTTTGCAAGCACGTGAATATTTTGACACTACGATTTTGCTCACTTTGTATTTTGCTTTAGTTAACTGCCAGCTTTTGTACTCCTTACAGTCCTGGCGTTCAGTGTATGACTCTTATCTTGAGCCAATACGACGGCTGCAGGAACGGGCTATACGTACAATTACGTCCTCACCTTACTACGAACATAGCAAAACACTTTTTTCTAGGTTAAAGATATTACCATTTGATTTTGTGTGGGAACTAAAATTTGATACATGTATTAACGGTGTCGTTAGGAACAATATGCCATTCCCAATTTCATTACTGTGTATTCCCCGACGCCAAACGAGGAACCAAACTTTTAACAACTTCAATATACCGCCCACAAAAAACGCCTATAGCAAAAGTCTACTACAATATACCGGAGTGAAAGTTTGGAATGCCATACCGCGTTATATAAAAAATACCCGGAACTTTTCCAGATCATTGAAGATATACTACTTTGAAGCAATTTTCTCTGCTTGAGTTGACTGATACTTTAGTTTGTAATTTTTCATTATGTATATATATTGCCCTTTATGTGTTTAGTGTTTTCTTTGAAAGATGTTTCAATACCCTTGTTCTCTTCATTAAGCCATATAAGAGAACTACTATTGATACTTGCAACTACAAGTATCATTCTTCAGCTCTGTACGCCACTAATCACCAAGTATTTGCGTTTACTACAAGTTATGTACTTTCCTTTTTTTATGTTTAATCGAATTCAAGTGACTGTTGTTAGCAGATAAACATTACTTCTTCTATGACTATATCAAATTTGAATTCTTTACTTCTGTTTATTTTTTTATTCAGAACTATTACAGTTTCAGTTATGCATACTTTCAGTAGGACCCGCACTAGCCTTTGGCTATGGGACCATACAGTTTGTGCTTATTTTGTATATATATGAGTGTAATAAAGATCATTCATTCATTCAATATGGCGAGCATGCTTCCTGGACAGGAGGGCCTTCAGTTCAATTCATTAGGCAGCCTTCCGACGTCACAGGGCGAGGGAAACACGGGGTTAGGTGAGCTCGAGAAAACTGAGTGGAGGGGAAGCATTCGTTTCATTGTATTTTGATATCTCTACGCTGAATAACTTTGCACTGCGTGCCCCTATCGCTGCCGTTCTGGCGGCACTTATCTCTGCGCCTTCAGTGTACGCAACAAGCTTATAAAACAAGTAAACCAACGAGGTTGTGAGAAGTGTTACGGGGCCTCTTTTTAAGATCGGGTTAAGCCAACCCATAAAGCATAACTTTGGTCAGGCGGCCATATTTTCCTTCTATCAATGATAATGAGCGTACGTGAAAAGCCGCAGCTTAAAAATGTTACATGCATAGGAAGCCACTGTGATTAGCGATTGACGTAGGCTTCCATTGCATTGTTGCGTGCATGAAATACAAGCAAACGTCAGAACACCGCACGGTACAAATGGAGCTCGACTACATGTGTGTTTCGTTATGTTGTTACCTTGCCTGTCTTTTACACTCTTTGCGATACGTCTTTAATGAAAAAAGAACACAAGCGCAAATAAAAACAACTATTTGCCACTGACAATGAATAGCCTTGTTTGCACACGGCTATTTTTCACCAAGTACACAAAGTTTACAATAACTAGTGAAGTAGTTTGTCTTTCTTAACAAGTAGCTCGCATTATCCACGGTGCAGCATCTCCGTCTTTCACACATCAGGTAAAAACAGCCTTCGTTCTTAATGACGTTGTTTCGGTAGAAGCTCGTCAACCGGTCCGTACCCAACATTTTGAGAAATATCCCAGTATTGAACCTAGGCAAAATTTCGTTTCATTGAAGAGTGGAATAAATTAAATAGAATAAGAAGGAAACGGGTGATCCGAGAATTCTAGCTACTCTCTTTTACCGCCACCCACACTTCGTTCTCAGACATTTCTGCGTGGTTTCACTGTGCTCAAAGGCACCCGTGTAAATCGTAATTGTCTAACGAGGCACTGTGTACACGTATCGAAGAACTCTTTCACACACCCATAAGACTGACACAATTTTAAAGGAGTCCTTTTTTGTTATTATACGTTTGGCAGATTCGAGAAAATTCCATCTTCTACTTTTTTCATCTCGCGTTTAATACGCCCGTTTCTCAAAAATTTCGCCTACGTTTGCTGTATGCAACAAGTTCTGTGTATCACCTTTCTTATAGAAGTGCCTGTTTATTGGCATCATAAATGTCGGTGTTCTCGAACTTCCAGGAACTGTCTACTCCTTTTTTTACGTGTTTTTTTACACCGCCCAAAATTCCTTTTTACAACAAACTTAAATTGTTGCTCTTAAATTGTTGTTGTTAAATGGCACTAGCGTAATGGAACGAACAATGCGAATTACGCGTATACAACCATGCAACTCTATTCCGAGTAATGCCAAAATAGCTTCAGTAGAAGACTTGATTGCCTCTCGAAACGACTGCTGTAAGTTCTGTTCCAGCTTGCTCTGTCACGCCTTAAATGACGCCGTGACAGAGTAAAAGGAGATGGTAGCCCATACAGAACGTAATACCAAACAAAAACATTCCCTTGAAGTTGGTCCCATATTTTATCTGCCTTCTTTATTAAATTTGCTGAATTTGAGCTCTAGCTACGTTCATGGCTAGTTTTTTTATAATAATTTTCATCGTGAAATCATCAGTAACCACAAGACATTGCGGAATCGACGTATGGCATGTCAAAAACTTTGTCCCAGTACTGCAATAGCTTCGCATAGATGTAGATTATTATGCCAAATTCTGTTTATATATGAAAACGAAAACATAGGAAGGCACGCTACGTCATGAACCTACTGTTCCCTTAGCTTTGTACTATTGTTGAAGAAACACACAAAAACAAGAAAAGTTACTGGAATAAAATTAAAAGGTAATGAAAGAGAGTAAGAAGTACGATGCACATACACAGCATCGTATGAAGAACAGTGTTGGCGGTAACGCGTTACAAGTAACACCGTTACCGGTAACGCGTTCCTTTTTTTGGTAACTTAATAACGTACTCATTAAATTTTAGAACAGTAAGCAGTAACGTACTAAGGTTACAATTTTTCGGTAACGTGTGATGTCACGTTACTCGTTACTTATTCACCGTGTAGGTGTCATTTTCCCAGAGCTCACCCCAATGCATTCTTCTTTCGCAGCGTCGAAGAGCTGCATGTCAGCCGCAGATTTTGGCAGAGAAAGCGATGGTGGATTTGCTTTTTGTTTTTTGGTAGAAATTACGGATAGCCCTTGCTGAAGCGCCTCAGCTCAATGTGGGTCGATTTAGGACATCGCCCCACAAAGCTTGAAGAAAGCTGCGGTGTACGCCATGACACACTGTAGGAACATGTGCTTTTCAAGAAATTGGATTGTAGAAGATGAATTCCTGGCCACTGCAGCTTTCTAGGCCCAAAAGACAGGCTACCCGAAGGGAAAGCGAGTGAACTGGTTTACTCTGTGCCACGTGCCGATTGTCACGCTTCGTACGTGGCGAAAACAAAAGCTTCTTCGAGAGCCTACGGCAAACTGAAACCGACGTCTGCAAGTTTGAGTGACAAAGGAGTAAACTCGCTGAGAACAGTGTGGTGAACGACCACCACGTCGAATTGGCTGAATTCGGCATTGTAGACTCAGAGCCCAATTTATAGGCGGCTTTTCGAGGAATCGTGGCCCATCCAGGAGACAGCCGGTAACTTAACTGACGTACAGTTGCACTACCCGTAGAGCCTGCATAAACAAAATGTTGCGCATCATCAACAATAGGCGTGACCCAATGACATGAACAAAACCTCTGAAAAGAATGCGAGTTATGCGCGAAACGTCACATTGCATTGTGGAAAAAAATGGCAGCATATCCACGGGGTGAAAGATAGAGAGTGAAGCGAAGCATCCGTCTATCCATTCGTTCGTGCTTCCGTCCGTTCATGCGTCCTTCTGTGTGACCGACCGTGCGTCCATTCGCCCGTCCGTGCGTGCGTCTGTTCATGCGTCGGCACGCCCATCTGTGCATCTGTCCCTGCGTTTGTCCTTGCATCCGCCCCTGCGTCCATCCGTGAGTCCATGCGTCGGTGCAGCCATCCGTGAGTCCGTCCATGCATCTGTCTCTGTGTCCGTTCGTCCATCTATTCAACACTCCAAGTACCACCATCTCGCATCTTTTCATCATATATTCCGCATATGCACCGCCATCCAGTGAACATTCCAAGGACTAAACGAGAAGGGGCACACGCACACTTTCTTACGGCTTGTGCTTCGTGTCTACTTACCACCTTTAACCATCTCGAGTTCATGGTATATACTAGTTCACTGTATTCATGGCACTGCGGCCCAACGCTCGCGAAACCTTTCTAAAACCAAGGAGGTTATGCCCAGCGAGTATAACGTAGCAACCCTTTCTTGCCCGATAGTACTCAATGCACATGCCGCCCCGCCGCGGTGGTCTAGTGGCTAAGGTACTCGGCTGCTGACCCGCAGGTCGCGGGTTCAAATCCCGGCTACGGCGGCTGCATTTCCGATGGAGGCGGAAATGTCGAGGCCCGTGTGCTCGGATTTGGGTGCACGTTAAAGAACCCCAGGTGGTCAAAACTTCCGGAGCCCTCCACTACGGCGTCTCTCATAATCATATGGTGGTTTTGGGACGTTAAACCCCACAAATAAATCAATGCACATGCCAATGGCTGCTACTGGGGAATGAAAAACAGGAGAATTCGGCTTTTAGTTAACGCGCACGATGCGAATTTTTTATTGTTCAACAACGCACAGAAGAAATCTCTCACCGGCACCACCTCGGAGGTCAAAATGTAAAACTGGTAGCACACTACGACTACCACTACGACTACGAGGGACGAATGGATGCCGCTATAACGAGCTTCGCCCCTAAAAGACGCCTTTTTTTAAATTTTTGGCTACCTTGGTAGGCTCGGTTTCTGTTACCCTCTGTTTCAACTGAAGCCTATTCATACTGCTGTCACACCAACACTACAGCTAAATGTTACAGGTAGCTGCTACACGGCGTACTCAACCACACTTTGTCTTCTAGGAGCGGTCACCACAAAGCAGGGTCTTAGGCAGAAGTCTTTTCCAAGGAGGGCACCTCGTTGAGCTGAAGGGGGGGCCGGGCAGACAAGTATGCCAAGTCTCAAAAAATTTGAAAGGAAGGTGGGGTGGGGGGGGAGCATGGATTCAATGGGCCACCGCCTCACCGCGCCACTGTCGCAAACTGGTAATTCCATGAGAGATCGACACAAATTCGGAAAATGATATTTTAGATTTGATATAGTATTTCATATTTCATGCATGCAGCACCCACTGTGCCAAAGAACGAAATTAGGTTTCTTTTAACAAACATAATTTAAGAGGTAAAAAATATCGAACATAATCAACACTGAGGAACTAATTACATTTCCAGTCTTTCTCGGAAGTTTATACTGATGTAACACACGAATATTACCGTTCCAAAGAAGACATCTTGCGTATGAAGTATATGCACACCGGAGAGTGAAGGAACATTGTTTGAAACATCTTGAGCAAACTGATGAGTGCGGCGAGTTGGGCAGGTTGGTAACGATGCATGACTAAGAAATCTTAGCGCCACAGAACGGAAACAAAAGAAAGAAACGTAGACAACACGAGCGCTATGTGAGACAGCCGGTCAGACAAGGTTAGCGCTCGTGTTAGCGCTCGTGTTGTCTACGTTTCTTTCTTTTGTTTCCGTTCTGTGGCGCTAAGATTTCTTAGTCATGCATCTTGAGCAAAGAAAATCATTATTGAAAAATGTCTTAAGATGGATGAATTGATCATACTAGCTACAAAATAGTTGCTTCAGAGTTCATAACATATATCAACTTTGTTTTTCAACAAATTTTCCTTCTTTCTTTTCGCAATGGCAGCTACGTTTTTGGTTATTGAGCTCCTGATCCAGCGAGTCTGTTCATGAACGCGCTCAGTTAAACGCTCGCAAAATTTGCGGTAAGTATACAGGTTAAAGTGAACAAACAATGTTTATGCACAAATGTTCTTTTTTTCCATGACTACGTCCTAAAGCGTTTCTCCAGCAGTCGTCAGAATAGCCCTTTTTTTGTGTAGGCCGTCCGCGCATCCGTGCCGGAGTCGATAAGGCACGCCCCATACGTTTATGTGGTCCAAACGCGATGACAGAAGTTGACCAAGGCACATCTGGTGTCACAAACTTACAAATCATTCCACCCCTGCCCCCGCTAAACAAACAAAAAAAAAGGGGGGGGGGGCTATGCAGGCCTCCGCCACTGTCTACCGTTGCACGGCGGGCAATTTCACAGGCCCGGACCACCAGTTTCAGTTTTGACGACCTACAATTGAGAGGCTGCTCGAACTCAGGAAAAGCCAGTTACTGCAAATTTCTTGAGAGTTGTTTAGTGATGCTTTCTTTGTAGCTAGTCTGGATAATTGAATTTGAGGTTTTTTTAATATTTTGAATTAGGAAAAGTGGATTCATCATGTGCCACTGTCACATGTCATCACATGTGACCAGCAGCTTTAAGCCACTATAACACTGCCAAGGTCGGGTGCATTTGTACAAGTAGTACACGTTAAATCAGCACATTGAATATAATCGAAGTTTGGGTCAAAAGCTTATTGTGGAACGCAAACTTTATATACAAAAAATTCCTTTCGTGGGTTTCCGTAGCAAAGACACTGAATTTATTATTGTGTAGAAAGGGTAAAGGCAACGTCCATTACTTTTTTTACGGTAACGTGAGGCTGTAACGCGTTCGCCTTTTGTTGCTGCTACGAGCAACGTGTTTAGTTACTTTTTTTTAGTAACGGATAGAACGCTGAAAAATTATAACCGGGGTACAGGAGCATAGTTCTAATCCAATTACTGCTGTACGATTGTATTATAAAAGAGTGTCTTTCTTTATAACACAAGTCAGCGCCCATAACTGATCGAGTTGCTCGCGGTCACCACAAGGTTTGCGACGGGTTTCTGGGCTGAAAAGTTCACAATCCAAACGTTCACTGTGCTGTGAATGCCGGTAACTATGGCTGTTTTTGAGGATTTAAAATGTCTGTGTTTTTAATAGCTTGCCGTGGCTGTCTGCCACGCTGTCTGCAAGCTTCGCCCACAAACGGAAGCGTACCAGGCTTGAGGGAGCTTGAAGTTTTCCAATCAACGCACGCCCACACGATATGATTCACACGGAAGGCCGATCGCAGAAAACATGCGTGATTATTTACTTTCAATTTGTTTTTATTTACTTTCTTTTTTTAGGTGATCGTTTATACCAGCGAAAGTACAGAGCATAAACATCTGGTTTTCACGTTATTACAAGTAGAGCAGGGCCTATGGCCGTTGCTTATGCCTAGTGGCTCCAACAAAATTTAACTGTTAGGAGCAGTCCACTATTGCACAATATGATGGTATGCATTTGTGTGTTTGTGTCTGGGTTTTGTGAAGGCAAACTGCTTCTTGAGTATTCCTAAATTTAACGAAAGGGTTCCTCTAAACATTTCAATATGCAAGAAGAAACAGGTGCGTTTCATCGCAAACAATAGAACATCTTTGTTCCATACGTGACTTTCTTGGCAAGGACTTTTTAGTAACCGTGATGATTTTAAAAATGTTCTACATCCAACGAAATGTCGAAATGAAACGAAAAACTAGCCAAGAATGCACAGAATTCTTAAAGTGACACTGCAAGCACAACTTTGCATGAAAAACCTATTCCTAATGACGGAAACTCTTTAGTGTTATTCATGGCCTCCATGGTCTACAGCAATACACTCTGAATGAGGCGGAAGGAGGAAAATAAAAATGGTAGGACAGGGAGGTTAGCCAGTTTTCAGAACGGCTGACTATCATTTCATTGGGAAAAAATTAAAGGGAACAAAGGATAACACAAGAGAGATGTTACAGAAAAAAGAAGGGGGACAAAAGAGGAGAACAGTAATACGTTAGCCGACACTGCCTAAAGTCCATCTTTGAAACAAGTTGTCCGTAAGAAACGCAATGATGCTTTCACAGTTTTCTGTGTCGAGAATCGTGTCGACGAGTGTACGTCTTAAGACATTTTTTTCCGACAATGGGTGATTGTCAAATCTGTGGAAAACGTTTAACAATTCCTGGTGCATTGAAGTGAGGCCACTCACAAAGAACAAGGGTGATTGTCTCATCGCGACCACAATTCTCACACTACCGGAAACTGGTCGTTCGGATCAGAAACGAGTAAGCATTCGCGACCTCCACTCCGAACCACAGTCGGCGCAGGAGCGTCTTCTGCGTTCTACTTATTTCCCGTGGAAAACATAGCTGTAGATTCAGGTTTAACGGATTAAGACGTGCACTGGTGTATGCCGTCGAGTTCCCCTGCAGCGAGTGTCAACTGACGTGTGAGTAAAGAAGCCTTGTAGCGGCAACCATTCATGTTAACGGTACCGCTGCAATGAAGATCATGAGCCAACCGTATGGCTTCATCGAAACGGTCGTTTTCGTAGATACCGCAATGACCCTGCGTCCTCTGATAGGCGATGTTGTACTGCTTCTCTTCAGGACAGTGATGGCGGGGTGATATACCAGTGACCAACTATTCGTTAGAGACACTGTGAAGGTCTTTCTGCAAAGTCAGAAACGTAAAAGTGTAGTTTGAATGCTCACAACCTACGCCGTCTAAGTAATTTGAAGCCCGCCGGAGCGGAGACATCAGTTCATAGTACCTCTGCTGCCACCTCGTGGAGGCGGGGTTGCAACTGGAGCAGTTTAAAAATATGCGCGAGGCATTGGCGAGTCCATAACTTTGGACACCTGTTCTGCTGTCCCCACGCAACAGGGTGATGTCAATTGCGGGGTCGGGGTGGGGATCATTACTAAATATCTCAAAGCCTAGCTGATCTAATGCGAGACGTCCCTTTTATACTAGCGCTGGAAATCAATACCTGAGGAGCTTTTGGAATATGAACGCTTCGTTCCTCTTCACACTACAACGCAGAATACTCTCTAATGACTTGACAGTAAGAAAAACAGATTACATTATTCAGCTTGTCATCGCAGCGTTTTCTTCATTCAAAGAACAGCTTGCGAAGGTGAGATCAAAAGGCCTAGCCAACATCGATCGTATCTTCGAGACATCGTATACTTTTATAAAAAGGTTAGATTTCAATACCTCAATGAAGCTGACGATCTAATTGATACATGAAGTTTTTTCTACATATTTACAACATAGAGAGCCGAGGTTTGTCCACCTTTGTTCGAATGTCTCTCGTCTCAGCTTGATTGACGAGCCTCCTCAGACCATACCCTTTCTCTCGCTCTCTAGCCCTATCCAGTTCAGCAAGAATCAGTCTGGCCCCATCAATAACCCCTTTCCCGTAATATACATGCACGGATCCCAATCACCCAACCTTTTTCTGTGGGAAGATACGTGTTCGTCGAAGACTCCGCGATAGTTCGTGGAAATGGAATTAAGTTATTCCACATGCGCTCTGTCATATACTATAGAGAGAAAAAACCTCAATAAGTTGTCCCTGCTGGGGTCGAAAAATTGGAAGGGGGTAGGGGGGAGACAGAAGAAAAAAAGATAAGATGGAGCATTACGTCACACGAATGAAGCCCACCGTGTCGGCCCAACACGTGATCAAAACGTTAGAGCGTGCGGTAGGTTTTAGTACTCGTGGCGGAGTTCCGTCTTCGAACCACCTGCGAGAGCCGGCTGGTCTGTGCCGAACAAGCGCGTTTCAATTAAAAGCTACCGGGTGCCATACTCCGAAATATCGGCAGGTCTCGTTGCTGGCGCTTTCTTGCACGAAAGGTCACGTGTTGGGCCGACAATGTTGTCCCTGAAACAGCACGGCTTGTCAAGGCCGTCGGCGTGACGTCACGCTCCTTCCTTTTTTTTCCTCCATGCCCCCTTCCTCAAGTGGGGGCAAGGGCTCAAATACTGGCGGCGTCTTCAGCCATCCGGACAGCGTGAAATGCTAGAAAAACGCTGTGCGCTTCCATAGTAATTAAGAGAAAGTAGTTTATGCTGCGCAGAGAAAACGCACTCCTAATGACAGAATTAATGGCAAGGATTCTGGCCATACGCAAGATACAAACATATATCTCTTCAGCTGTTATACTGACTGATTCTTTGTCAGTTCTCACTGCTCTGTCAGCGCCAAAAACATCGCCTTGCTTATTATAATTCCATACGTATATACCCAGTCGCGTTCGTGTTATTTAATTGGTTTGGGTGTCAGGTCACGTAGGGCTAGTACTAAATGAAGCGGCAGACCCACTGGCGGCAGAATCAATTCAAGACCCCACCCTGAATATTCTAAGACCCTGCTGCCAATAGACAATCACGTGAATTCAAAACTTTTGTGTTTGGCAGGAACACACCCACTCTTCTGTTCTAGATGGCGCAGATTTTCAGCACCTCAAGTTTCAAAGGTACAGCGCCTGGTGTGCAACAAGACAATTGGAAGTGACATTCACTAAATTGCGATCCACTATTCCACATTTAAACTTTCATTTATACCGACCTGGTTTTGTTTCTTCTCCACCCATGGTCACTATTGCACACAAACAGAAATTATGGAGCACTTTTTCACAGACTGCTGCCAATACCAAATTTAAGATGAAAGTTTCTAATGCCAGCTTTCTAAAAACACGGGCTTGAGCTATCTGAAACGGTACTACTCTCCTTATGGGCTTTGGCACTGGGTCATTGCAACAGGGGCATATATGGAGCCATATGTAACTATGTAAATGAATAAAAATGGCTACGATGCTAATCTCCTTACTTACTCATCTGTTATTTTTGTGATTATTTCATATATTCTTTACTGTAATTTTATTTATTTCGTCTTTTTATTTTTAATTGTTTTATTTTCAGACAATTCATATCAGCCTGTTACTAAACTAAACTTTTCGTTTGTATAAAAAACATTTAGGAATCCTCTTCCTCTTTTTTCTCTTCCTTTTTCTTTCCCCGAAATCCTGTTACTACGCGACTCATGGCCGATCCCCGTAGTGGATTGAGCCAATCCCCTGCGGTCCAACCAACCAACTGTTTTTCATCAGCTACTGCACTACGCATTTTAAGCTTCCTTCATTATTTAGCTGTTTTTGTGCAAGCATACATCACCAAATATTGCAGTTTGGAGAATGAACCTAAGAGAATAAGTGGTGTATTGAAATGAATGGTTATAGCATTATTTTTTAGTGTTTTATTGTTCCGTTTATTTATATACGGAAAACCATTATTTTTATTATACCATTATGTCAACCATTATACCATTATTTTTTCCTTATATATATATATATATATATATATATATATATATATATATATGTAACGGATGAGACATGGCGTCAGTCAGAACACCAGTTTATTCTGACCCTTCGTCTTCCTCATCTTCCTTGCCCGCATTCACTTGTGAAGCGTCACACGTTTCCCCCTCCCCCCGAGAGAGCGTCAACTTATTGGGACAATAGTAGCGACGCAGTTTGTTGACGTGCACAATATCAGTAGTTCTGCTTAACGGAGCTACACATCGGTCGATCTCATAGTTCACAGGAGAGACTCTGCGAAGAATTGTGTAAGGTCCTTCCATGACTGAACTGAGCTTTCCTTTGTTCGGGTGCCAAGGTGTTTCGTAGAGGACCAATTCACCAGGTTGGAGATCTTGTGGTAGGAATTTTTTGTCGTAGATTATCTTGTTCTTCTCATGATAGGCAAGCGTGTTCTTGATTGCACTTTTCCTTGCTTCTTGCACACTCTCCATTGGTGCGTCTAAAATTGTGTCGTATGAAGGAATTCCATACAGTAGGTACGATGGTGGATATCGTGTTACTTCATGTGGGGTTCTGTTGTATTCATCGACAACATCCGAAAGATGTTTGACCCAAGACTCCTGTGGCTGCTCATTCATTTTGCACTTTAGCCGGGTTACAATAGTCTGATTTGTACGTTCGTTCATGCCATTACATTGAGGGTGTTGGGAGGATGTGAACAATTGGTGGACACCATTGCGTTTTGAAAACTGCTTGAATTTTCCAGCTGTGAAAGCTGGTCCACGATCAGATAGGAACTTCTTGGGTTTTCCTGCTGCAAAGATGGCGGTGATGCACGAAATGTATGCGTCACAAGTTTCGTTCTTGTGGGGAAACGCCCAGACATACCGCGTAGCGTGGTCGATCGCCAAGTGAATAAACTTCTTTGTCGAGCCATATCCTGAAAAGCCACCTATAGTGTCCATTGCTAAAAGATCGAAGGGTTGTTCTGCAGGTGGTAGTGACTCGAGAGATCCGAATTTCTTGGTTTTCGGCTTCTTGCAACGCTGACATATGTCACAGTGGCGGACGTAGGATGAAACGTCTGTGATGATTTCCGGCCAATAGTAGGATGATGACAACAAGCCCAGAGTTTTCTTTACTCCGACGTGTCCGAACTGACAGTGTACTTTCTGCAGCAGGCCCAGTCGAAGCTTGAGAGGAACGTACACTTTGCGAATTCCCTTACGTGTCACGATAGTGACCCCGTTTTCCGTTGTGTACTTGCAGCGAGGGTGGCCATCCTGGTAAGTTTGAAGTTCTGGGAATGAAAGGAGTTGAACCATAGGGCTTCGCGAAAATGCGTCCGCCTCGATGTTTTCGCTGCCTTTTTGATGTCGAATGTTAACGTCATACATCGACAGCTTCAAAGACCATCGAAAGAGCCGGCCATGTGGGTTTTTTATGTTTCTGAGCCATTGTAAAGCAGCATGATCGGTGACAACAGTGAATGGTCGTCCATGTAAGTAGCAGTGCCACTTGTCAACAGCGTCAATTATAGCGAGGCATTCGAGCTCTGTAATGGCATAATTTTATTCGTGCGTGAGTAGCTTACGCGAGTGATAGGCAACGGGGTGTTCTTTACCATCATGATCTCTTTGCTTCAGAACTGCACCTACGCCTACGTTAGATGCGTCGCAATAAAGAATGCATGGTTTCTCGCAAGAAAAAATTCGTAAAATGGGTTCTTTGGTCAGACAGTTTTTCATGTTCTCAAAGGCTTGTTCACATGAGGAATCCCATTCCCATGGTGTGTCCTTCTTCAACAGCTTCGTAAGTGGGAAAACTATGTCACTGAAGTGCGGTATAAACTGGCGGTAAACGTTGGTGGTGCCTAAAAAACGCTGAAGCTCTTTCGGGGATTTCGGTCTTGGGAATCGCAAAACAGCTTCTATCTTTCTTCGTATAGGCGACACTGTACCGTGCGACACTCTGTGACCCAGATATTCAATAGAATCTTGGGCAAAATGGCATTTCTTCAATTTAAGTTTTATATTCTCCATTTTTAGGGCATGCAAGAGAGCTTGGAGGTGCTGTAGGTGCTCAGTAAATGTGTCGGAGAAGACTACGATATCATCAAAATAATTAACGACATTCTTTAAGTTATGTTTTCTGATAACTGATTTCACAGCTCTTTCGAATGTAGCAGGAGCATTTCTCAAACCGAAAGGCATAACAAGCCACTCATAATGGCCATTCGGCGTGACAAAAGCTGTTTTTGGGATGTCCTCTGGGTTCATTTTGACATGCCAATAGCCTGATGTGATATCCAATGTCGAAAAATATTTCGATTTTCCCAGGTAGTCTAGAACATCGTCTATACGCGGAATAGGTTGGTAGTCAGGCACAGTGACAGAGTTAAGCTTTCGATAATCAATGCATAAACGTGTGCGTCCTTCACCTTTTTTCTCTGCAAGAATGACTGGAGCCGCGTATGGAGAAAAAGATGGACGCACTACACCTTGCTTGAGAAGTAAGTCTACTTGCTTAGCAATTTCCTCTTTGTCTGCCAGGGAGCATCGATACGGTGGTCTGTGGATAGGCACGTTGTTGCTGAGGGCAATGCAGTGTCGTTCCTCCGCGATACATCCGAAGTCCATCTGAGACTTTGAGAAAATGTCTTCGTAACTGTGAAGCACCTCTCTCAAAGCAGCTTGTTGCGATGGTGGAAGGTGCGTGACATCAACGGCTTGGAGAGGGGTTGTATCGGCGCTGAAGACACACTTTTGTGTTTGAAAGGAATTCTGCAAAGCTTTGTTGTCTTGAAACAAAGTCATTGTGTTTAAATCCAGTGATAGGTTGAAAAAGGAGGCGTTGTCAAGGCCTAGCAAGAATTCAGTCTTCATGCCTGGTAGAACGTGTGCTTGGACTGCCCGCTTTAACTTCCCCATTTCCAACTGTATGTGTACGCGGCCCAAAGTTTTTGTGGTTGAGGTGACTTGTGGGACACTAATGCATGAATCCTCGAGCAACTGCAGCTTGAGTTTTTTGAACACAACTTCATTGATACAGGTAATAGTCGCTCCTGTATCCAGAGTTGCGTTTACCATGTGTCCGTTCACAAGTGCACCAAAACGTATTAATGAGCCTTTGGGCCGCCCTCTCCGTTTCCCTGGTTGTTTGTTAGAGCAGACACCATTTCACGACGAGGGCACTCATTGTGCCAGTGAAACTGATTCGGCAAACCAGCAGATGCACAATGTCGGCACTCACTGTGAGGGGTGCGCATCAATCCTGTAGGGAGCCATGGTCGCGTAGAATGAGGCTCTCGACGCATGAGCTGCCGTTTTGACGAGTGTTGGGAAGCATCTCTGTGGACAGAGTCTTCCGCTTGAAGCGCAGCAGCAAGCCACTTGGCTGGGGTGGTAAGCGTCAATCCAGCAAGGCGCCTTTCGATCTCTTCAGGTACACCATCAGTCAATCCTGATACTATGTGAACGTCTTTTAAGTCTGCGAGGCGACCAAGGTGTGTCTTCTCTTCGTAGTAGTGCCTGATGCGCTGTTCTCTTTTGAGCCTGCAGTGTATGAATTGGCGGAAAGGGTCGCTAACAGGTGCAGAAAATCGTGATATCATGCTTCTTTCGATGCCTTCCCACGTATCTTCTGTGTCGAAAATTTCGGTGAGGTGCCAGTGGAAGGCCTCACCTTCCAGGTACTCGCTGATGCAGCCGATGCGATCTCGTTCGGACCAGCTGACGTTGCTCGCCTTCGTTTCGAAGAGGTGCAACCACTTGTCAACAGGGACGTCGTCTTCAGCTCCGGTGTATTTCGGCAGGCTGATCATCTTCTTTGGTGGGCTCATGATGTTGCTGCGGTAGATCCTGTCGACTTAGTGTAACGGATGAGACATGGCGTCAGTCAGAACACCAGTTTATTCTGACCCTTCGTCTTTCTCATCTTCCTTGCCCACATTCACTTGTGAAGCGTCACATATATATATATATATATATATATATATATATATATATATATATATATATATATATATATATATATATATATATATATGTGTGTGTGTGTGTGTGTGTGTGTGTGTGTGTGTGTGTGTGTGTGTGTGTGTGTGTGTGTGTGTGTGTGTGTGGTGTGTGTGTGTGTGTGTGACGTATGAAGCGATGATTGGTAGAAGCCGAGAAGGAAGAAGTGAGATTAGAATAAACATGGAGTATGAGCCGGGCCACGTCACCCAGTCATCATAGCGTCACACAAGTCGGCACGATGAAGACCTCGAAACCACTTCATCGCCCGGCCATCATCATCGAAGACCTCAGCGAGACGTAGTGACGGAACGCGGACCATCAAGACCACCAACCATCATGACAGCAGCATCAGAAGACCTTGACATCCCTAAGTACACCGGATCTGCGGACGATGGACCCGTACAGGACTGGTTCAACCTGTTCGAGCTCCATGCCACCGCTGCATCATGGTCGGAAGGGGAGATGATCATCAACTTCACTGACTACATCTCAGGTGAGGCATTCAAATTTTACCTCACCCGCATCTTCAAGAACGATGAGTCTTGGAAAAAAATCAAGGAAGAAATGATCACCCGTTTCAAAGAATACGATGAAGACCTGTACATACCTCATCAGCTGAAGTCTGTTCAACTCAATCATCACGAGTTACGTGAAGTCTTCCCGTAGTAAGCGTATTTCCCAAACAAGACTTCAGAGTAAATATTCCACCATTGTACCATCGTATGACTCGTACAAGAACACTTCACGCATTACAACACCAACTAGGGACTTGCACGTCGCAGCAGAGAAGGTAAGGCCACCGTATGCCGATAGGAATGTAGACTATTTTGCCAAAAGACCGGACTTACGGTTGGATTTTAGGGGCGAAGCTCCTTAGGGCGTGGGCTGTGCGTCCCCTGTAGCCTGTATGTAGCCACCTCTAGTTTAGTTCTTGCAGTGTTCACTAGATGGCGGTACCGTCCCCTGTATGTAGCCACCTCTAGTTTAGTTCTTGCAGTGTTCACTAGATGGAGGTACCGTCTCCTGTATGTAGCCACCTCTCGTTTAGTTCTTGTAGTGTTTACTAGATGGTGGTACTTGTAGCTGATGGTGAAAAGATGCAAGATGTTATAAACTAGAAAGCGGTACTTGTAGTTGATGAAAGACGCGAGATCTTATAAAATAGGAATGATGTCACATATGGCGCGTGTCATTGGTTGAAGGCAATCGTTCGATTTAGTGCGGCGACGTACGCTAGGGGGAGCGATGTAATAAAATCGAGTGGGCAAAATGTACAGAGGATTCACGGTTTACCAGGTTTACCTCCGGAGCTTCGCCCACTCATCATCATTCACTTCGTGGATATGGCGGAATTTTTTTGACGGGCAAATAAATTAGCATTTTCAATGTATTTACGGCACCATAATACTTCAGTTATTAATGAACAACCCAAATCACTTGATGCTTCGTGTCGCACACATGGCCCACACGGCTTCGGACGCGTGACGGCATTTACGCACGACGAGTTAGTAAATCGACATGAAACCAAACCAGACAACGAATGTTCACAGAAACATCATTCGTTCAAAGTATTCAGCTCAGCAGTTCCCTCTCCTGTTGTCAACTTTACTGATAAACCTGATGAAGCACCTCACAAGATCGTAGCATTTACGCATGACGAGTTAGTAAATCCGCACAAAACCAACCCAGACAACGAATGTTCAGAGGAATCTCATTTGTTCAAAGTATTCAGTTCAGTAGTTCCAAAGAGACAGAAGCATTCGCAATCGGCATCTTGTGAAAAAAAGTGTTCTGCAGAAGTGTCGAGTGTTCATCAATCACAAGATCGAAGTGACGTGAATCCAGTATACAACCTCACTTCATATAATGAAAACAAAACTGCAGGTGCGACTTCTGACGGCATAAGTACGCTTCAGGCAACGACCAACAATGAACGGTTTATAAATACAGAAGATTCAAGTGCATCAAACCCGCCACATTATCTTGCGCCGGAAACAGTTGCAATGGTTGGCGTCGTAGAAGCCTGCGGAGGACTCGCTAAGAATCCTGGTGCAACACGATCAATGTCACACCACAAGCAAGTTGACGAAACGGAGAAATTACAACGTCAACGCATACTTCAACAGTGTCAACGGCGAAACAAAACTTCATCGAGTGCACTCTTAAGGCTTGAAGAACATTGCAAAAAGGCCCATCGTGGTGAATACATTCTCCACCAAAGATCAAAAATGTGCCTTCCATCAAACCATCTGCGACATCGCCATAGAAAAATTTCCAAAAGCCCCAAAAGCACCCCTTGTACTCGGCAGAAACACAGGCAGCACTCAATCAACCTCGATCAACGCGGACGCAAACTGCCTGCACGACCTGTGCCACGACGAAGAATTCCATGCCTACAATACCTGAACTGTCCATTCTGCAAGGTGTTTGAACCTCGTTTGTACTTTACAAGAATGCCGGCTGCGATTTCCGCTATCTCCACGTCCAAAGCATTTTTGTGTTATCCAGGACGCAGTCATCAGCCTCGCCCATCTGAGGTCTCCTAGATATCACCGGACCGCCTTTCCTGTGAACATTTTGGCAAGAGCATGGAACCGCCGTGTGGCTTGGAACTACTGCATTTTCTGGCATTATTTTTTATTATAAGACTCCATTTGTTCATGCTTTCTAGATTGTAGCTCGCGCATTCTTTCGGGGGGGGGGGGAATCGTGTGACGTTTGAAGCGATGATTGGTAGAAGCCGAGAAGGAAGAAGTGAGATTAGAATAAACATGGAGTGTGAGCCGGGCCACGTCACCCAGTCATCATAGCGTCATATATATATATATATATATATATACATATATATATATATATATATATATATATATATATATATATATATATATTATGACGTCTGGGTTGAGACAGCATTTTCTCAGCCCAAGGGCTCAGCAACGAACGGGCAGTCTCAGACCGAGCGTGCCCACACACGATGATGATTGTGATGACACCCAGTGAAGATGAGGACAGAGACCCTGGCGGATGATGATAATTATGATAAAGCATATATGAAAAGAAGCGCATAACGAATGCCCACACTAATTTCCCCCAATTCGAAGCGGCCAACCTGGCCATTTCAAAGTCAATGTGACAGAGAACGTCGCCTGAAAGGCTTCATGTGAGACACGTTCACTATCTCTGTGTTGCGGTGACGGCGGTCTGTTGGGACGACAAGGGGGGTAACACGACAATTAACGGGCGAAGTCTGTTCGATAACTATGTAAGGCCCAATGAAGTGTGGCTGAAACTTGTAACACAGACCAGGTGTACGAATAGGTGTGAATAGGAGCGCCTCGTCACCAGGTGGGAAGAATACAAGGCGATAGGATGCGTCATAAATGACTTTTCGATGTTGCTGTCGCGCTTCCGTGTTGATGCGAGCATGATCGCGACACCGGGCTAGTCTTGAAATGTATTCCTCGCTGGTAGACGGAGATGAGTTAACGTCAGTGTTCAAAAAGGAAACGTCGAGGAAGAAAGTAGGGGAGCGTCCATAAACGAGGTAGAACGGTGAATATCTGGTAGTGCGCTTAACGGCCGTGTTGTAGGCAAAGGTGAAGAATGGCAGAAGAGTATCCCAGTTTTTGTGGTCTGAACTGATGTAGACGGCTATTATATCAGCAAGAGTAAGGTGAAACCTCTCGGCGAGACCGATGGTTTGAGGATGGTAGCTGGAAGCTGTCTTGTGTGTTATTCCAGAGGCGCGCAATACTTCATTTAGCACTTCTGACAAGAACACCCTTCCATGGTCACTCAACAATATACGAGGGGCGCCTTGGCTCAGAATGATGGCGTGCAGAACGAAGTCAGCAACTTCCGAAGCAGAGGCATTTGATACAGACGTTGTCTCCGCGTAGCGTGTCAAGTGGTCTACTGCAGGCATATCCATCATTTGCCTGTAGATGTGATGGGAAGAGTGCCGTGAAGGTCTATACCAACAACCTGAATGAGGTTGTGGGGCACGGAATTGGCTGCAGAGGCCCGGACGGGGTAGTTTCATGGATTTTAGGACGCTGGCACGGGACACAGGAACCGACGTAGCGCGCAATGCTAGTAGAAATACCAGGCCATTAGAAGCGGCTTCGGATGCGGTCGTAAGTTTTTTGAATACCAAGATGTCCAGCAGTCAAGTCGTCGTGGAAGGCTTTAAGCACGTCAAGTCGAAGAGAGCGTCGTAGCACAGGAACCCAGAGTTGACCATCTGGCTGGTCGATGTGACGGTACAGAACTCCATTCTCCAGCTTAAATCGCAAGAGTTGACGACGATGTCGCGCGTTAGGTAGATGGGAAGCTCCTGACAGCTGGTTCATGCTACGCGTACAGTACGGATCAGACAACTGGCAGGTTTGAAATGTGTGCTTGTCATCCGAGAATAGCTGATCTATTGAGGAGAGCGCAGGCGCTGCAGTAGAAGTGATGGCCGAACTTTGACCGATACTGAGCTGCGTATTTGGTAGTGGGCAGCGGGAAGAGCGTCAGCGTCTTGGTGTTTTCTAGCTGACTTGTAGGTGATGTCGAAGACATACTCCTGTAAACGTATAATCCACCAACCCAAGCGTCCAGACAAGTTCTTCAACGTGGAAAGCCAGCATAGGGCGTGGTGGTCGGTAACGATCATGAAATGACGGTCGTGGAGGTAGAAACGGAACTTTTGCACTGCCCAGACCACAGCTAAGCACTCCTGCTCCGTTATGGTATAGTTCTTCTCGGTCGTGGTCAATACTCTACTGGCATACGCAACTACTCTCTCTTGTGAAGAGGTGTTGCGTTAGAGCAGAACGGCACTTATACGTATATAGGATGGTGGAGCGTCCGTATATAGGATGGTTAGGGCGGCCTCATCAAAGTGGCGGAGTACAGGTTCGGACGTGAGGGCACACTTTAACAGGTCAAATGCCGTTTGACATTCTTCCGGCCACAGAAAGGGCACGCCGGAAGCAAGAAGCTGGTGCAGTGGAGCCGCTATTGATGCGAAGTTTCGTGTAAAACGGCGACAATAGGAGGCGAGACCAAGAAAACTTCGCAACTCCTTCGGCCTTTCGGGGCGCAGAAAGCGAAGCACCGCGGCAATTTTGTCCGGATCCGGCCGAATTTCGTCTTTGCTCATGACGTGGCCCAAAACCTTGATAGCTTTTGTGGCGAAACGGCATTTTTTCGTGTTGAGTTGGAGACCAGCGGCGGCAAGGCACGTCAGAACGTCATCCGAACGTTGCAGGTGCTGAGGAAACGTTGACGAAAAAATGACGATGTCGTCCAAGCAGCAGAGACAGGTCTTCTATTTAAGGCCGCGCAGCACGGTATCGATCATGCGCTCAAATGTAGCGGGCGCGTTGCCCAGCCCGAAAGGCATAACGTTGAATTCGTATAGCCCGTCGGGGTTGCGAATGCCGTTTTCTCTTTATGCTCTTTGTGCTTAGGAATTTACCAGTATCCGGAACGCAAGTCGAAGCAGGAAAAGTATTTCGCGCCTTGTAGAGAATCAAGGGCGTCGTCAATGCGAGGCATTGGGTACAGATCCTTGCGACTGATCTTGTTGAGAGCCCTGAAATCGACGCAAAAGCGCATGTAGCCATCCTTCTTGCGAACCAGAACCATAGGCGACAATCAAGGGCTAGATGAAGGGCGAATTATCTCTCGTTTGAGCATGTCAGCTACGTTTTCTTCGATGATTTTTCTCTCAGCAAGAGACACGCTGTAGGGCCGGCGGCATACAACAAATGTTCCGACTGTGTGGATTCGATGCGTTATAGTAGTAGCGCGGCCCAGCGTCGAGGAGTAAACGTCGATGAAACTTGCGTGTTTCTTTAACAAAGCAAGTAGCTGTTGCGTCTGTGAAGGTGTCAAGTCGTCGCTAATGGCTGCACTAAAGGCGAAAGAAGAAGCAGGCTCACTCCTAGGGCTTTCGTTGGAGGAGACGGCATGAAATGGCATGACGCACGCAGGCTCGGGATCCGTCACGCAGGCCACCGTGGTGTTCTGGGGAAGTAGAATTTTTCGGATGTGGTATTCACAGCGGTGACAAGTGCGGAACCAATAAGAAACCCGACTACACTGGAAGCGAGAATGATGCCTTTACCGACGCAACTAAATGATGGTGAGACGAAGACGTCGCCATGGTCGATGTGCTTAGAGGTAATAGCTACAATCCGCTCTTGACCTGGTGGTAATTCGGTATCTTCCGCAGCTGTCAAACGAAGTGGCCTCTGGGGGTCGTCGTTGAGCGTGCAGTTCGTGTCGGTGTGGTGGACGACACGTTGGCCACAACAAATAGCCGCGGAGGCCGAAGCAAGAAAATCCCACCCTAAAATTAATTGGTGAGAGAAGTCAATCAGGACGGTGAACTGAATGTGATGTCGGATACCATCAATAAAAACGTGGGCTGTGCAGAAAGCGGAAGGGCGAATGGTATACCGCGGCGCAGCAACCAACGTGGGTCCATCGTAAGGGGTCATCACTTTTTTCAGGCGTTGGCCTAAATCGACGCGCATAACAGAACATGCCGCACCCGTGTCCACCAGAGCATCCACGTACACTCCTACAACCGAAATCATGTTGCACGGGCCTGATGGAGGAATATTAGTTCTAATTCGGGGATGCAGTTTTTCCCCCAGACACTGCATCACTTTGTTTTCCGAATGACTGTTAGTGATGAATGAGGCAGGCTGAAGTGGGGAGGAGGAGCGGCGAAAGGGTGATGGTGAACGGCGTCTGGAGTTCCGGCTGTTCCGAGGTGTACTCGATGCGGGCGGAGAGGGAGACCGGTGTGGAGGTGATGAGTGGCGTTGAGCTTGATAGTACACACCTCGTTCACGAATGTCGTAACCGTGGCGTTCGTCTTGCTGGCGCTTGCGGCAGAAACGAGAAATGTGGCCGCGATACCCACAGTAATAGCAGACGGGGCGGGACGAGCGCCAGGATGGGGAGTAGAAGGCATTAAGGGCACTTGGAGATAGTGCGCTCAGGTGTGCCGAAGAAGGGTCAGGTGGCATCGAACAGTAGTTGACCGGGGGAGCGGCAGCAACTGACGCGTAGGACGCGTGTCACTTGTACGTTGCTCGGAGGCGCGGCAGCGACTTGAGCGTAGGTTGATATGGTGCGAGAAACAGGTGGTTGTACGATATCAGGGCTGGTCGTGGAGGTAAGTTGATCCCTGATGAGGTCGCGCAAAGGAACTTCTGAAAACTGCGTTGAACGCGGTGAAGAATGTGTGAAGCCCATAGACCACAATTCTTCTCGTATAATGTCCCGGACGTGGTCACGCAGATGGCCTTAGGACGTGGAGTGGTGGTCGCCAATGTCCGTTTGGAGACGAACGGAGTCGAGCAAATCAAGGCGCTGGCATGTCGCGACGACGTCAGCGATGGTAGCCGGATTTTGTGCAGCAAGGGCATTAAAAGCTACCGGTCCAATGCCTTTCAAGATGTGGCGTATTTTGTCCGATTCTGGCATAGATGAATTGACACGCTGGCACAGTGAAAGGACATCCTCAATGTAGAAAGTGTAAGATTTGCCGGCATGTTGTCAGCGAGTATCGAGGGTCCTCTTCGCGACGGTGGAACGAATGGCCGATGTCCCAAAAACATTTCGCAGCTGATGCTGGTAGGTCGCTCAGTCGGGTAAGTCAATGACGTGGTTGAAATACCATGTCTTCGCCACACCGGCCAGGTAGAAAGAGACGTAACGGAGCTTGGCGCTATCGTCGAAGTGATTAGCAACACTCACGTGGCTCTACTCATCGAGCCAGTCTTCTACGTCTTCCCCGCGAAGACCGGCGAAGAGAGGGGGACCACGCTGGTGGCTGTGTATGTAAACAGGAGGCACGGCAGAAGACAGCGAGGGAGAGATGACAGCAGCGATGGTAGCAGCGCCGGCAGGCTCGTTCTGTGACATGCGGCCAGACAGTGGGGGCAATCGGCGGCCTGAACGCAGCTCCAGGGAGTCGAGCGAAGTGGGAGAGGACCGAGGACCGAAAATCCACCTACATCACGTATGAATTCGTGGTTGAGACAGCGTTTATTCAGCCCAAGGGCTCAGCAACGAACGGGCAGTCTCGGAACGAGCGTGCACACACACGATGATGTTCGTGGTGACACCCAGTGAAGATGAGGACAGAGACCGAGGTGGATGACGATGATTATGATAATGCATATATGAAAAGAAGTGCATGAGAAATGCCCAGAATATATATATATATATATATATATATATTCATGAGAAATGCCCAGAATATATATATATATATATATATATATATATATATATATATATATATATATATATATATATATATATATATATATATATATATAATATGACGCTATGATGACTGGGAGACGTGGCCTGGCTCATACGCCATGTTTATTTCGTTCTGACTTCTTCCTCCTCGGCTTCTACTACAAGTCACTGCCATTCTACGTCACATAATTCCCCCTGCCCCTGAAAGAATGCGTGAGTTACAATCAACAAAGAAACAAAAAGCATAAAGTGAAACATGTGAAAATGCGCGGTAGTTCGATTTCAGGAGGGAGTTTCTTAACTCGCACAAAAGCTTCACAGTATAGGGCAGCAGTCCGGTCATATCTAGGGTAGCTCTGGTGGACGAGGCTGGCTGTTGTGCCCTGGATAGCATAACCCTGCCCTGCACATCTCCATTGATGATGACACGACATGAGGTCTTGTGAAGAATGAACAAGGCTTGAAATCTGTGTAGCATTGGATTGACGGACGTCTTTGGAATCGAATCCAGCGCCGTCATGGCAATAGATGCTTTGCTTCTAGTCGGCGCGTGTGAGAACCGAGTATGATGGGACGATATCTTTTTTTCTTCGTTGTATACGTAGTATCTTCATGTCTCTTTCATAACTTTCTGTGGCGTTCTCTCAGTTTGTTGGATCGCAGATATGGCTTTGAGAACTGGTGCAGAAAATTTTGTAGACGTTGCTTTCTGCAAAGATGGCTTAGGCATCGACTTTGTCTTTGCTTCTTGAATTGCTGTTGTTTCTGATGACCTTTGAGCTACACGTGTACTCGTGAGGAGGTTTCACTTCATCGTTGTTCTTGTTTGAGTAGCCGTTGTAGTTCGTGGAGGTCGTGATGTTGCCTTTGTTGAAATTGCTTGTTTTTTTTTGCGAAAGTTGGTCAGATGGGCATCTTTCAGGAGCATGAGTCTGCTTTTCTTTGCATGGTGATGTGATCAATAGATAGCAGGTAGTTGATACTGTACTGCTGGCCTTGTCTTGCGATGACAGCATCGTGACAGACTGATGAGAAATCTCCCAAGATGGTTGTGAGTCGTCATTGATAGTTAATGCTTCTGTCAGTTGAAAAAGCGCCGGCGTTGGTGGATTCGAAATTCCTGCAGTGCTTTGACTCACATGTGTGTTATCGCTTGACGATGAGAGCACAACAGACTTGGCTTCGGGTGGTTCTGATGGCGTATGTTCTTCTTTTTGCAGCGTGATTAGGCTGAGAATGCGTGTCGAACGACCCTGGTACACAACATCAGGGTATGGGCTGGTATTGTGAGGATTCACCAGTACGTCATGCCTCAATTCCGTCGCACGTTCGAAACCGTCTCGGCCTTGTGTGTGACACGAAGCATCAAGGAATTCGGGTGGTTCAGTAAAATGTGAAGTGTTGTGGTGCAGTGAACACCTTGAAAATGTAGATTTAATTGCTCTTGGGAAAGCCGGCTTTAGGTTTTGTCTTTTGGCGAAATAGGCTAGATTCCTTTCGGTATACAGAGGCTTTATCTTGTCTGTTTTGATGTGCAAGTTACCAGTCAGTGTTCGAATGCGTGACATTTTTTCTGAAGCGTCATATGATGGTACAATAGTGTAACATTTACTCTGAAGTCTTGTTTGGGAAATACGCTTACTGCGGGAAGACTTCGCGTAACTGTGATGGTTGAGTTGAAAAGCCTTCAGCTGATGAGGTATGGACAAGTCTTTATCATAATCTTTGAAACGGGTGACCATTTCTTCTTTGATCTTTTTCCAAGACTCATCGTTCTCGAAGATGTGGGTGAGGTAAAATTTTAATGCCTCACCTGAGATGTAGTCAGTGAAGTTTGTGATCATCTCCCGTTCCGACCAGGATGCAGCGGCAGCGTGGAGCTCGAAAAGGTTGAACCAGTCCTGTACGGGTCCGTTGTCCGCTGATCCGGTGCACTTGGGGATGTCAAGGTCATCTGATGGTGCTGTCATGATGCTGGTCTTAGTGTAGATGTACTTTTGTGGTCCACGTTCGGTCACTGCGTCTTGCTGAGACGTTCGAAGATGGTGGCCGGTTGATGAAGTGGCCGCCAGGTCTTCATCCTGTTGGCTCGTGTGACGCTATGATGACTGGGAGACGTGGCCTGGCTGATACGCCATGTTTATTTCGTTCTGACTTCTTCCTCCTCGGCTTCTACTACAAGTCACTGCCATCCTACGTCATATATATATATATATATATATATATATTTATATATATATATATATATATATATATATATATATATATATATATATATATATATATATATATATATATATC
Source organism: Rhipicephalus microplus (assembly GCF_043290135.1). Classification (NCBI taxonomy): domain Eukaryota; kingdom Metazoa; phylum Arthropoda; class Arachnida; order Ixodida; family Ixodidae; genus Rhipicephalus; species Rhipicephalus microplus. Next base: position 59,778,194 of record NC_134709.1, on the reverse strand, counting down.
GCTGGGCCCTGCAGATTCATCACATATTTATGAATGTTTGTGAGAACGCCTGCTCTTGTAACCATCGTTTTCAGATGACGAAACTTACTTTGTTGTCGTCTCTTCTAAAGCGAATGAAGGCACAGTTCGGCAAACTTGTGGAGCTCTCTCAGACTCACTCAAGCAATATATTTCCCCCTTTTGACTCACTTGGACTCACACTCACGAACATTTTCTTCAACGGGGCTCAGGCTGATTCAAACTCGCCAATGCATTACTCATCCGGATTCACGGTTTCATGTGAGTCTGAGTGAGTCAAATCGAGTGAGTAATGAGTTCGCTAGCCTAGTATTAGCTTCTTCCACTATAGTGTCGATGCTCTTTAACGCCGATATCTCAATTAGTGGATGTTCTTCTTGGCACTGTTGGACATGTTTCGCATGTATCTTCGATTATCAAATTTGAGTAAATCAGTAAGGACATTTTTTTTGAAGAATGGCAACATAAGATACATCTATGGAAAACTTCCGTGGAAGAGTTTGGTGGGGCAGAGAGAGAGAGACAAAAAGTTTATTGTGGCGGAAAAGCTGAGAGGTCAAGGCATTGTCCTACATTATTCGCGCCTCTGATCGATAAACATTAAAATGATGGGTAAACACACCGCTTTTGAATATTTGTGAGTAGACGGGAGTGTAAAGGTGAATGCAGGTAAGGCTGCCTTAATTTTGAGGTTGACTACACAGGACCTTTGTTCGGTAAAACAAAGTAAAACTTACTGAGACTCACTCAAGAAATTAATTTCGCACTTTAGACTCACTCGGCTTCAGATTCACAAAACATTTTTTATCCAAACTCACCCGGACTCACAAGCGAAAATTTTCTTCATCTGGACTCACTCGGACCCAGACTAATCCAAATACCACTCACCTAGACTTTTCAGACTCATAGCTCGATCGGAGTCGGAGCGAGTTATGACTGAGTTTGCAACCTGACCTATGGATGAGGGGGGAAACATGGCTGATTCTTCTTCATATGAATGGGTATAAAGCGATAGTAAAGCGTGGCTTCAGGGAAATAGTGGATTGTTTAGCCCTTGATAAACACACGTACTCGATATGCACGTATTCAAAGCGTCGTCAATTCAGCAGGAAAATTGCACGGTATGCGCTTGCGAGTTATGCAGTATAGCCAACGTCTGTGCTCATGCATAAACTGCCCCAAAGTACTTTTCAACATGTTGCTAGTTGAGAGAAGCCGCTGCTCGCAACAGTGAAGTATTGGTTTTGTTTTCACATTACACGTTGTGACTTTGTGTCTTAGGACGCGAGAAGAGAAAGTTGTGCCTTTTACGAGGACACCAAAAAGCTACCTCTGCATCGCATTATGAAAATAAAAAACAAATGTGCAGCAGGGTACGACAAAATGAAACCTGTGCCGATAAAATACGTGGCCGATGTGTTATCTGCTCCCTTAGCGCATATTATCAATCTTTCTTTCTCCACGGGCATTTTCCCAGATAATCTGAAAATTGCTCGCGTATGTCCGATCTTTAAAGGCGGCAATCCGAAACACATAACCAACTATCGGCCCATATCAGTGCTACCTGTTCATTCGAAAGTTTACGAAAGTACATTGAACAAGCGGCTTCAGGATTTTTTGATAAATACACTGTTATGAATAATGCGCAATTTGGCTTCCAAAAAAATAAGTCTGCAGAGCTTGCATTACTTCAAATAAAAGATCACATAATAGAGAATTTTGAGAAAAAATTATATACAGTTGGGCTATTCATAGATCCGCGCAAAGCGTTTGATACCGTATGTCATGACATCCTCTTGCATAAATTAAGCTCATGTGGTATACGAGGAATTGCATACAACCAATCGAAAAGTTATTTAGCAAATCGACACCAATTTGTGAGCATAAATAACGTGCAATCAGACTACGTCGTGGTCGAGAAAGGAGTGCCGCAGGGATCCATTCTGGGTCTCCTTCTATTTATAATTTATATCAATGATCTTTGCCACATTCCAGATTGCCCCAAACTAGTAATGTACGCGGACGACACAAACATTTTTTTCGAGGGTTCTTCACTCGTCGACCTTGAAGAGAACGTGAATGTTTTTTTGAATCGACTCTCGTCATAGTTAAAACCGAATAGGTTGTGCTTAAACGCAACTAAGACCAAGTACATTCTGTTTGCGCCCGTGAATAAACCAAGAAATTTTAATATGACTATTACCTACCAGGGACACATATTAGAACAAGTTAACAGCCAAAAGTTCCTAGGTGTCTGGTTTCAAGAAGACCTATCTTGGAATGAGCACATAGCAAAGTTAAAGTCAGAACTAAGTAAAAGTATTGGCTGCTTATACAGGTTAAATTCTCTCGTAGCACTGTGGCTAAAAAACATCCTTTATTATACACTCTTCTACTCACGACTTTTTTACTGCGCTCTTGTGTGGGGGACTACAACACTGACGAACTATTGTAAATTGGTTATTCTACAAAAGACGGTTCTGAGAATCTTTGAAGACTTTCGTGGCCCTATACGTGACTTGCAGACAGAAGCGCTATTTTCGAAATATCGCATGCTCAAAGCAAGCCAGATTTACTATTCTAAGTTATTTCGGTACATAAAACGCAATAGACTCTACCATTCACTGGATTCTCGTAGTTCTCTGTACGATTTTCGTACTTACGCTTGAAGGACTCCGAAGACTCGAACGATCTACGGATGACAACACTCATCTTTTCAGATACACACGTTTTTAAACAAAATCGACAGCCTCCTAGATATAAATTGTACAGTTTCCAAGCAAACAATAAGGATGGTACTGATCGAGAACAACATTAAATTTTCTTGACTATCGTTCTATATGTCCTCTTTGCCTAAGTTGTATCTGATGCTTTTTATGCGTGTGTTCTTTTCCTAAGCTTCCCTGTGTATGTGTTATTTTTGTATATCTCTGCAATAGTCATGAAAAATCGCAACTTATATCTATTGGTATTTAAAACATTAGGATGGTTATGTATATTTCTGTTTACTATAAATAACACTTTATTACTGCTGTATGTGTTACAGTATTTGCACATGTACCCTATGTATTTTTGTATATTTTTCTATTTTTTCTGTATCCTGCAAAATTCCTATGTAAACCTGTCTGCCTCACTGTATTTGGAGCAAAGGCCCTTTGTCAGGCTTTCAGCCTTTTGCTTTCGCTCCATTTTCTATACTGGCACAGAAAGAAACAAATAAAGAAAGAAGAAGAAGAAAGATATAGAAAGCTGATTACGAACCATGCGCCGTACCGAACGACTTTGCGTATGAGCTGTGTGCAAAAGCTCCACCCACGTAGCTGTCCCTTCATTCCCAATACAATGTGTCCCCAACTAGGCTGAGCGTCATGACACAGTAGTGTAATTCACCGCTCACAAACAACGCCACCATACCGCCTCACTCCGCCGAGCCCTACCCAAACAGGGTGGGTTCTAATACTCACCACAGATGGTTAATTGGACAGCTAAGTGGACGGTGGCCATAATAATTAAGTCCCATTCAAATGCTAACATAGCGAGCATAATAGACAACTTCGAGATGACAGCATGGGAGACAAAAACAGATACGCAGGCTACTTCTCTGTTAAGACAAGATGGCGACTCCGCGAAGTCCTTAGATTGCTTGGGTCCTGCTGGTATGAACGCCTGCGCTCAAGTAGATGTGTTTCTATGCACTTATTGCGAGCTATGCTCAACTTTCCGTAGATTCAAACATGAAAGAAAAAATTGGGAAATATCACGTACAGTAGGAATTGATGATATGCGAAGCACGTGTGAGAAAGGTTGATATGTCACCTTAAAACCACCACAGCGTTACGAGGTGAAGATTAACTATGCCATACATAACTTCCGTGTCATGAATAACTGTTTCGATGTATCGTTTACCTTCATCATCTCTTCCCGTCACATGATATTAAATTTAGTATAGATGTGGAGCTAGCGAAACGACCACGAGCACGCTATGAGCGTAGGATGTTGTCATCTTCTTACATGGCACGAAGTGTCAGTATTATCATGTTTGCACCAGTCATATATTTTGTCATTCGTTGACGTCACGTTACACCAAAGTTGGTATATGGGGAGCTAGCAAAACGGCCACGAGCACATCATGAAGGGCCCAATATACTCCAATGTAGCGTTGACGCGCGCCCACGCTGGGCACAGTGACGCTACGTTAGCAAAGCGCGAGCTCTCTGGTCTGACACCAGGCGCGACTGGCACGACCAGGGTCCTTCGGCGCAGCCCAACGGCAACCAGCCCGAAATGCGACATGCTGTATTTCGCGCCGATGCGTTATGTAGACAACACTGCGTCTCCCTCTTTTCGTGACGCAGGGACGCCGGACGCGCTAAAACGCGCATGCGTCAAAGTAACGCAGCGCGGCGCGCGCCTGCGACTATATGCCAGAACCGGTGCCTGGCTTTGCAACGCCGGCGGGACCCGACGAAATGAACGCCGGTGAGCACGCGCACCGTGCCAAGTCAAAATGTAATTGCGCCTTGACTGTCACGTGTAGTCTTGTTCTCACATGACACGCATCTCATGATTATCGTGTTTGCATTAATCACATACCTTCGTCATCCATTGACGTCAAGTAGTACCAAATTTGGCATATGTAAAGCTATCGAAACGACCGCGAGCCCATCATGAGTGTGGCATGTAGTCAGGTTGTTACATGACACGCATGTTGTGATTATCATGTTTGCACTAGTCACATACCTTTGTCATTCATTCACGCACCGTAATACCAAACTTAGTATATGTGACGCTAGCCAAATGGCCATGAGCGCATCATGAGCGTGGCATGTAGTCATGTTATTACATGACGCACAAGTCATGATTTTCATGTTAGGGTCTGTCACTTGTGGTTGGCATGCAATCATGTCATACCATATCGGTTTTACAACATACCATGCGAACAATTTGATTGATTGATATGTGGGCTTTAATGTCCCAAAACCACCATATGATTGTAAGATACGCCGTAGTGGGGGATCCGGAAATTTCGACCACCTGGGGTTCTTTAACGTACACCCAAATCTGAGTACACGGGCCCACAACATTTCCGCCTCCATTAGAAATGGTCATGCGAACGAAACCACCGAAAAAGCTGCAGGACTATGAAATGTAAATCATAACATTAATGACATCCATGTCATGGTTTTCATGCTAGGACTAGTTAAATATGTTCTTCATACAATCATGTTATGCCGTACCAAGTTTGGTATTGATACCATTAGCGAAACGGCCAGGAAAGCTAAAAGTTGTAGGCGGCTTGATAGATAGATAGATAGATAGATAGATAGATAGATAGATAGATAGATAGATAGATAGATAGATAGATAGATAGATAGATAGATAGATAGATGGATGGATGGATGGATGGATGGATGGATGGATGGATGGATGGATGGATGGATGGATGGATGGATGGATGGATGGATGGATGGATGGATGGATGGATGGATGGATGGATGGATGGATAGATGGATAGATGGATAGATGGATAGATAGATAGATAGATAGATAGATAGATAGATAGATAGATAGATAGATAGATAGATAGATAGATAGATAGATAGATAGATAGATAGATAGATAGATAGATAGACGACGACGATGATGATGATGATGGGTGGATGCACCGCAGGAACACTGGGTTAAACACAACCATACGATGCTTCGAATCTAAAAAATTGTGATAGTTTATTGCCATAAGAATGTGACGTGAACAATGACGTTCCAGATAGTGTAGTCATCATGGCGTTGCTATGGCATCACTGTGACGTCACGTAACACGACGTGTCGGGTTGTCGTCACCAAGTGACGTAATTGCTTGGTCAAAGGTGAGCCGACACCGGAGGCATGGCTCAACCACCTAAGTTGCAGGAAAACATTGGGAAAGGGGCATGGCAGGATCTATAAATCGACTTAGACGAAAATAGCCTTTGAGTTGATTAAGCAGGATAGTTCTCGTTCTTCGTAAAGTTCATGCAAGGAAATCGGAAGCAGTCATCCTTACGTATTCTCTCTCATTATGTACTGCACTTTCTGCAGCAAAAAAAAAACCACTCATCGGTATGTTTAGCAATTTGATGCCAGAAAACCTGAGTAAATTACACTTGCTATGCATACCTTGCCACTGCGGGATTTATCTGCATGAGATGGCAGACTCTTTAACCACAGCATCTTTAAACGAACCCCTCTTCTAAATTTTACCTTATACTACTTACGGGACAACACTAAGATTTAAAAATGCTTGTTTGCACAAGAAAATAGACCAATTATGACTGGATAAAATCAGAGGCTTTCTATATCTAATATTTTCTCAAATAAACAGTGGTGTGTATTTCGGCAGTTATAAATTACGATCACCAGATTACACTGTGAAATTCCGCATCTGAAGTACTATTTAAATAAAGCTCTGCTCACAGCGTATCCGTTATGTGTCTGTTGCAAGGAAATATCAACAACAGACCACTTTTTTTCATTCTGTTGCCAAGATTCTCATCAAAGCAAAAGATACTTTGTCGATCTAATTCAAAATCTAGGTTTCGAAATAGATGTTGCCGTAATTTCATCCTTTAGAGAGCTCACATTAGGTAATGGTCACAGGTACGTTTGCTTTGCCGTGTTTGCGTAAGTAACGGAAACAAAAATATTATATATTATTTTTATATTCTTATTCTTATTTTTGGCTCTGAGCCTATCTGATTGCCTGATCGTTCCTTCGTGAAGCATTTTCATTCAACAATATTCACAATTTCATATTGTAAACTTTATTTCTAATGGATGTTTTATGTTCATATCCCACTAACTTAATGACTCCACCAACTTAAAGAGTGTTACTCCCACTAACTTAAAGATTTTGGCGCCCGGTTTTTGGGCAATCCCCATTTGTGGCCTACTGTCAGAAACGTGAGAGGATCGTCACTGTCCTCATAAGTCACTTATGAATCCAACAATTGAAATATATAATAATAAACTTCACTATTATCATGTATTTTGACACCGCCCTCTGTCATTTTAATAAAGTCGAAATCATCAACCAGACGCAGAAGCTGCGGGAAACCGCATACGATTCTCCCTTTATTTTTTAAACAGTCTCATGTGTAGCATTCTGGCTCTTCACCCCTGAGCTGCTTTGTCGGGAATGTGCTTCAACTCTCGCACGACATTTTCAAGTACCGTTCAATGTCTTTTTTTTTCGCCCGAAGAATTAAAATGAAAAAAGAAAACTGCGCTTCAAAGCCCAGCCTTTTACGTCGTGTACATTCGATGCCGCGTCAGGACGACAGCTGCATGGTCGAAATAGTAATTGAAGGAGCGCGTTCGCACAAACAGGCTACGCCGATGTCGCGTTGCGTAGAGGCCATCTCACCGAGCCCCGTTTCGTTTCTGGCTTCGCTCGAGCGGCGCAGATGTTTGCCAGACTCGAAGCATGACCAGACACGCAAAGCAGGTGCAACCAGTAGAAGGCTGTTTATGATCAAAAACAGGTCCTCGTGATTCACGAGTGATAGATCCAAACTTAATGCTACACGTGGTCACGTATTTTTAATTTCGTATGTTACCGACCCATTACACGTGTGACCCATTGAATAAGAACAGATAGTTGGGGTTGTTGGAGTGCATATTGAGAGGATTTGCAGCGTGAGCATGGAAGGGCTGAAGGAAAAGTTGTAACAGCGAGGAACAGAAAAAAACGTCCCTCTTTGCTTTCGTTCTTCACTGTTATGCCTTTTCCTTCTGCACTTACGAGCTTGCGCAGCAAACTCTTTCAATAAGAACGTGATGATTGATATGTGGGCTTTAACGTGCCAAAACCAGCATATGATTATGAGAGACGCCGTAGTGGAGGGCTCCGGAAATTTCGACAACGTGGAGTTTTTTTTAAGGTGCACCCAAATTTGTGAACACGGTCCTACAGCATTTTCGCATGCATCGAAAATGCAGCCACCGTAGCCGGGATTCGACCCCGCGACCACGTGGGTTAGCAGCCGAGTACTTTAGCCAGTAGACCACCGTGGCGTGGCGGTATTCATGTGCATCGCCCTTGTACGAACGTGTGCCCGGATAGCAAGCATCAATATTGTTTTAGGAATTTCTTTGGAAAACTACCCAGTTCTTGGCCAATCCCTCAGCGTGGGTGTGTGCCACTTTCTTAGGTTCTACTCTGCTCAACTCGATCTTCCAATGAGATTTGAAGTTTTTGAAGTTTTGAAGTTTTATTCACATGAAATAAGTGCATTTTGTCTGCAAACAGTGTATCACCCCCTAGCCCAAGGCTAGTATTGGGGTCATTTACAGACGTATAATTACAGAAATACGTAATAATAAAAGGAGAAATAGCAGATAGAATGCATACACACACACACACACATATATATATATATATATATATATATATATATATATATATATATATATATTTAATTATTTATTTATTTATTTATTTATTTTCAAATACTGCAGCCCCGTTATGGGGCTATCGCAGGAGTGGGTACACAGCAAGAAATAATAAAAAGGTACAAAACAAACAGCTGAATACACAAGTACATTGGCAGATCATATGAATACAAAAATTTTACAAACAGAGTTATACAAACAATGAAAGGTTTACAGCACACCGTCTTTTAATGCCTTCAAAAATTCATCTTTCTGCAAAGACCGAATGTGACCTGGTATGAGGTTCCATATTTCAATACACCGAGGAAAAAAGGTGTATTTGAAGAAATCAGTACGAGGATGAAACACAGATACATTAGGTGCGTGGCTGTTTCTGGTGGATGATGGTTTGGCAGGTGTCATGTAGTTGTTGTGTGGTGAATATTGCGGTTAATTGAATAAAGAGTGAAAACAGTCTCAGAGACTCGATGTCTCGTCTTTTAGAAATGGATGATAGACCAAGCTGCGCTAGATGGCGTGATGGTGAAAAATTACAATCATAGCGTCTGTAAATGAATCGAATAGCTTTTTTCTGGATGGATTCAACGCGTTTTATGTCAGTGATCTTATAAGGGTACCATACAGTGGCTCCATACTCAAGGATCGGTCGTACGAGGGTTTTGTATGTAAGCAGTTTTGTTTCCCTTGGGGCTAAACGTAGTGAGCGGTTAAGCTATCCAAGTTTCTTCAGAGCCTTGTTGCATGTTGTATCGATGTGGCTAGACCAAGATAAGTTAGTAGTGAAAAGGAGACCAAGGTACTTATATTGTGAGACCCGCTGCATTACATAGTTATTAAAAGAATAATCAAACACAGATGGGGTTTTCTGTCTACTGAAACACATAGCAGCTGTCTTTTGAAAGTTAATGCTCATCTGCCAATTTTGGCACCACCTGCAAAAGTTTAGGAACGATGTATGGAGTGTATGATGATCATCAGGTGAATTTATTACGTGATATAAAACGCAGTCGTCAGCGTAAAGACGAATTTTAGTGAAAACTGTGCCGGGTAGGTCATTTATATATAACAGAAAAAGTAATGGCCCTAGCACGGATCCCTGGGGCACTCCGGAAGATACACGTGCTTTAGATGAATGGAAGGTGTTCAATGATACGTATTGGCTGCGACTTGAAAAGAAACTTCTAATCCACTGAACAATCGATTGGTTTTTAGTAAGAGATTGAGTTTATATAGAAGTTTTGAATGGATGACAGTATCGAAGGCTTTAGAAAAGTCTATGAATAATGCGTCCACCTGAAGACCTAAGTCAAGAGCTATAGATATGTCATGAGTGAATTCTGTCAGCTGAGTTATGGTACTAAATCCACGCCGGAAACCATGTTTTGCATTGGACAGAATATTGTTAGTTTCGAGAAAATTGATGATGTGTTTGAAGACAATATGTTCCAGTAGTTTGCATGAGTGAGAGGTTAATGATATAGGCCTGTAGTTCAATACAAATTGCCTACTACCTGATTTGTGAAGTGAAAGGACTTGTGCAATTTTCCACGGTGATGGAACAGTCGATGTTGATAATAATTTGTTGAAAATTACTGACAAGTATTGGCTTGTCCATAGAGAATAGCGATGAAGAAAAATAATATTAACATTGTCTGGGCTAGACGACTTTTTTGAATCAACATTTAAAATCAAATTTAAAAACACCTTCTGTAGACACAGAGACATCATGAATAGAAACAAGCGAGGCATGAAGTGGAGTGCAGGAAGAAATTTCGTGATTATCCTGAGCAAAGACAGACGTAAAGTATTCGTTAAATGCATTGGCAATGACCTGCGGCTGGCTAGTAGGAGTTTCATTAAAGACGAATGTACTAGTAGAGCATTCCTTTGGCGAGATTGAGTTCCAAAATTTTCGGGAATGATTCTTAACCATATTTGGCAAGGTAAACGAGAAAAAGAAGTCTTTAGCAGCATTTATTTTCCTACGAATTCCTCCTTCACTGTATTGAATTCAGCTCTACGCAGGGCATTGCCATTATGACTTGCATGCCTTAGTCTTGATAGTCGACGCTTTAAATGCAGTATTTCTCTCGTTATCCATGGAAGTTCAGTATTTTTCTTTTTAGTTTTTAGTGGTACATGTATTTCAATACATACTATAACAATGTTTTCAAAATAAGACACCAAACTGTTGACATCACCAGTATAGTTAAGTTTTTAAAATGTCAAACTCGCTTCTTAAGGTGTCAATTATAGACACATCGTCAGCCAGGCTATAATCGCGAAAAGTTGTATATTCATAGCGGCGTTTCGGAACTGGACAATTAAGAGAGATTAGTACACCTTTATGATCAGAAATACCATTAATGACCTGAGCTGTAAACCCCCTTGTATACAGTAAAGCACTGAGAAAAACGCAGTCCAGTATAGCATTGTCCCTTGTGGCATCAGTGACAACTTGTTTAAGACCTAAGTTTAGTGAAAAATTAATCACCCTTCTACAAATTGATGAATCGGTGCCCAAGGTGGAGAGCTATAGCCATAAATTGCCAGGCACATTAAAGTCTCCCATGCAAATTAGGTTACCTGAAAAAAAGCCTTTTTGTTGTACAAAACTACTGAGTACTGTTAACTGATCTGGTGATGAACCTGGGGTACGCTAAAATACACCGACAATTGGAGAGTTCGCGATATGAACTTTGCACCAGACGGTTTCAATATCTGCAGGTGACTTTAATACAGAAAAACTCAAATCAGACCTCAAGAAGATGGCAACGCCGCCACCTCGGCCATGCAATCGATCAGTATGAACAACATTGAACCCTGGTGGAGTAATTTCAGAATCATATATGTCTAATGAAGCCAGGTTTCCGTGACGCCAATAATGTGAGGACCATAGGTAGCAAGCAAGTGTACAAAATCAGGAAATTTATTAGTGAGACTTCTGGCATTTATATTGAGAATATACACCTTATCATGATTCGGTCATTTCCTAAGAGTGGGGCGTTTAGAAAACTGTTTGGTGGATTTTACTAATGAGTTGGAAATACAATCCCAGTCATACCACGCATTATCTATATATACATGATCGTACCTTAATTGCACAGTGAAACCGACATTCCTAAAGGATGCAGTGGCGTCCCATAGTTTTCGGCGAATAATCCATATGTGTTCAGAGAAGTCCTCCGTTATACGCGTTTTAGAACCCTTCAGCTTAAAGCCATTCTTCAGCACCTTAATCTTTTCGCGGAAGTCAAGAAGCTTAAGAATGACCAAGCGAGGTTTACTAACAAAGTATCAACCGATCCTGTGGAATCGTTCGATCGGCGGAAATTCAACTTTAAGTATGTCTGAAAAAAACTTCGACAGACTGGCCTTTAAACAATCGCTATTTTCATCTTCCGATTCCTCCAGACCGTATATGATAAGGTTGTTTCTGCGCGAACGATTTTCTAAATCATCATTTCGAGAAGAAAGCTTGTTGACTGTAGAAGACAGCTTTTCAATTCGGCAACGCAGTTCGTCGTAGAATGCAGCATTGTGAGAAGGTCGAGTCTTCTCTAGAACAGTTAAACGCGTTTCGATAGCCTCAAACCGGGAGTTGACAGAGTTACGCAATTCCGCGACATCTTGTTCTATTAGATGCGGAGCATCTAATACTCGAGGCTTGTAGTGCGGCGCCGTCCGCAAGCTTCCTCCTCCTTCTTCCACCATCTGTGCATCCCTTCCTCCTCTACACACCGCGCGCGCTTCACTCCTCCACCATCTGTGCACCCTTCCTCCTCTACACACCGCGTGCGCTTCTCCTCTTCACGAACATTCGCTAGCTGTATAATGTAGCGCGCATGCGCCGTCACGCTTCGAGAACATCGGCAGCTGACGCGCGCGCATGCGCCGTTGCGCTTCTCCCCCTTCTCGAACATTCGACAGCTGACAGTGCATGCGCCGTCGCGCTGTATATATACTCAAGGTCGGCGCTCGCTCGCTCAGTTGCCGCTCGTCGGTTGGTTTGTACGGCGCGTCGACGTCCAAGGTCGCGGTGAAAGGAATTCCAATGAATCCACAAACACAATGATCGACGTCCCTTCGACCAGCGCCGCCCTTTCGCATACGTGTGTACGTGTTCACTCATTTAACACCCCCTGCTACAACCACGTTAACCAATTTAGCCATCGACCCAAGTAAGTCGCAATTTAACACCCCATTTCACAACCACGTTAACCAATTTAGCCATCGACCCAAGTAAGTCGCACTTTAACACCCCGTTAACCAATTATATGCTCCGCATCCTCCTCAGTGTTCCCCCGAGGGAAGCTGCGGGCAATTTTTTTTTTCTTTTGGCCAGGTAGAATTTGAGAAAACATTTATGAAACAGACTATTCATTGTCGGCATCAGAACTTGATAGATTATTAGAATCCGTTCGAGTAGGAGAACCTGTGCGCGATGTAAGGCCTTAGTTAGCCAAATTAGCCCGAGTTAGCCTTTGCGGAGGTCCCGGGTTTAACTCCACATCGCCGCTTAGTAAGAGACTACACAGGCCGTGTACAATATCAGCGTATGATGAAGTAAGCATAAATGAGCAATTGTGGGGGCAAGGTACCAGCAGCAAAAATCGATCGCCAGAACGAAGGCAATAGGCATTGCTTAGGTAACGTACCTGCACAAGGAATAGACAGCGATTAAGCATTGTGCTGGTGCTGCTGTCACCTTCCCCACTGAAGCGATGCAGTTGCGGTGGCGCTTTTATATCCTTGACCACCGACGTCACATCGGTGGGCGTTTTCAGAAGTACGCTGTCATGGATGATGTCATCGAAGAAGGTTGCCGGCATGCTGACGAACGAACCATGTCTTTGCTCCGAGAGAAGGACAGGGCAGTCGGCGCGCACGCAAGCCAAAACTTGCGCGTGTCGATCAGGAACCGGTGAAACATCAAAAACCTTCGAAGATGTGGCTACCAAGGGAGCTGCCAGGCCAGCGCAAAACTGCACAAGGAACAGACAGCGATTAAGCATTGTGCTGGTGCTGCTGTCACCTTCCCCACTCATATATATATATATATATATATATATATATATATATATATATATATATATATATATATGTACACATCTGTTAACACATACCTATAAACACACATATTTAACAGACAAGAATATGTGGTATAGAACAATGAAACAGCATGTCGTGTATAACTTGTATGTGGTAAACATATCAAAATTGAGCGAGAAGAGAAAGAAAACAATAGAATCGATATAAGTGTATCTACGGATTAAGCGCACATCGTGGGCATTAGAGTTTATTCGGGAACTTACGAAGCCGCTTCAGATAACGCTGGAACCTTCGATGGCATGTGAATAAACGCCGACGCACTTCAAAGGGCCCCTGAACAACCTTTGAAAATACAAAGGGCGCGTTGCCCTCTCTCGCCTTTTCTGGTCCTGGCGGCCGAATTCCTTACGACAAGAGTTTGTTCGCGTGACTTTTCGCTTGGTCGATATGTGAGAGATGTCAAGTGTGAATTGTCTCATATACCCTGATTCGCCATGCAGTCATGTGCTCGTTCTGCCTTGTTTCGTTTCATTATCGAGCACGATAAACTCATGATACTTCACTTTCTGCGTTGGTGACGGCGCAAGCTGAAATAACAGCGTGCAGTTCATCATGCGATGCTGACTGGCTGATGCTTAGTGCTTGCGTTCCAAGAGTTTTGTGTGTATATACATAAGCGGTCAGAAGAAAATGGCGCTTGTAGAAAGAGCAGTGATGGCGAGAACGAAACTACCGTCCCGCCTTTCGACTCGTTGTGGTTCAGGGGCCCCCTGAACTCTTGGCTGATTACTGGACTGCCCACAACTGCTTACACCGCTATCAGTGTGCAGCGTCTACCGCTTGTACACTGCGCTTTCATTTGTTGGCTACGAGATAGCCCAAATAAGGAGTCTTGTACTTCCCAGTCTTGCTGGAGCATTCATCGCCACAACGCTGAGACAATATCGCTGGTGACTTACATAATTTTAATAATTAGAGGGGTTTTACGTCCCGAAATCGCGATACCATCAGGTGACCCTGCATTGATGGGCTACGAAATTTCGCATCATCTGGTGTTCTTATAGGTACGCTGCCATCGGACACTACACAGGTCTCTAGCAATCCACTTCTATCAAAACACGACAGCCGGGGACGGGATCAAAAAGACGACCTCGGGAAAGTGCCCTTCGTGTGAAACACTGTTTTTTTTTTGTGCCAATTATAGAAGACCTTGACTTTTGTGACCTCGTGTGTGGTCGTATGGAAGGCGTAGCTCGCCTTTATGACATGAGTGAGAAAAAGTAATAGGAACCAAGCCCCTTGAGGCCGAACCTTGTTGTCGTGAGCGTCCATCATGCTCCCTAATATTGAAGCTGAAACGGAACACCTGGACAGTGAAGAACAAAGACATTTCTATAGAAAACAGACTTCATGTGTATACCACACATAAACTTAATTTATTCATTCTTATATTATGACGTTTCAGTTGCAACGAGGTTTATTCGTCGTGAACTCGGGAACGAACAAGCGCAACGGACCCGACAAAGAAGCGCTCGTGCCAAGAAGATGATGATTGTCAGCCAGAACATATGATGATGATTGACTGCTGTTCAGATGAGCATGAAGCGCATAATAGATGCCTACACTGATCCCCACCCCCTACCCCCCCCCCCCCCGAGGAAGCGGCCAGCCTGGCCGCTGCGGGCGGGTAGTCAAGGTGACGAGGAACGTCGTGTGAAAAGCTTCATGCGGGAAACGTGTACAAGTTCAGTGCTGCGGTAGCGGCGGTCAGTTGGCACGACAAGAGGCGTCACACGATAGTTGACAGGTGAAGTCTGCTCTAAAACAACATATGGGCCGATGAATTGAGGCTGGAACTTGTCGCAGAGACCAGATGTGCGAATTGGTGTCAATAGCAGCACCTCGTTACCCGGTCGGAATGATACCACACGATGAGAGGTGTCGTAGACGGCCTTCCTTGCTTGTTGCGTAGCTTCCATGTTCATACGAGCGCGCTGGCAGCACTGGGCAAGGCGAGAAATATATTCTTCGCAAGAAGATGGTGATGTAGGGCCATTGCTGGTGAAGAAGGAAACATCAATAAAGAAAGTAGGTGAACGTCCGTAAACGAGATAAAACGGTGAGTAGCCGGTTGTGCGCTGAACAGCGGTGTAGTAGGCGAAAGTGAGGAACGATAGAAGTTTATCCCAGTTTCTGTGATCCGGTTGAATGTATACGGCGATCATGTCGGCAAGGGTTCGATGAAATCTCTCGGTCAGACCGTTTGTTTGAGGATGGTAGCTAGACGCCATCTTGTGTGTGGTACCAGAAACGCGAAGAACTTCACCTAAAATCTGTGATAAGAACACCTTTCCACGGTCACTCAGAAGTACACGAGGAGCACCATGACGTAGTATTATGGCCTGAAGGACGAAGTCAGCAACTTCTGATGCTGAACCAGTAGCTACTGAAGTTGTCTCGGCGTAGCGTGTCATATCGTCTACGGCGGTGACTATCCATCTATTTCCAGCACCAGTAACAGGAAGGGGTCCATAAAGATCGACACCGACGACCTCGAAAGGTGTTGTAGGGCACGTCATTGGCTGTAACTGACCAGCCGAAGAGATGTTGGAAGTTTGCGAAGTTGGCATGGAGAGCAGGAACCCACGTACTTTGCTACGCTGGTAGAAATACCAGGCCAATAAAAGCGGCTTCGAATGCGATCGTAGGTTTTGTGAAAGCCAAGGCGGCCAGCAGTCAATTCGTCATGAAAAGCGTTAAGTACATGATGTTGAAGGGCGCGTGGCAGAACAGGTACCCAGCGTTGGCCGTCAGGATGATATATGTGACGATACAGCACACCATCCTGAAACTTGAAGTGCTCGAGTTGTCGACGAAGGCGTGCATTGGTGGACGCGTAGCTCCCGAAAGGTGGTCTATAATGCGCCGACAATACGGGTCAGCCTGCTGGCGAGAACTGAAGGGTTGTTCATCGTCGATTGGCGGTTGGTACAGCGAGGCGAGAAAGGCAACAGAAGTGGGAGTCACGTCCGCACTGGTGTCGTTGGAAGTGGCAGCTGGGGTGTCGAACGACGCCGTAGGTAATGGGCAACGAGAAAGAGCGTCGGCGTCTTGATGTTTTTTGCCCGATTTATAAATAATCTCAAACTGATACTCCTGTAGGCGTAAAATCCAATGACCCAGCGTCCTGACAAGTTCTTCATTGTAGAAAGCCCGCATAAGGCGTGGTGGTCCGTTACGATGGTGAATGGACGGCCGTACAGATAAGGACGGAACTTTGTATGGACCAAACCACAGCGAGGCACTCCTGCTCAGTGATGGTATAAATTTTTTCGGTAGAAGTTAGCACTCGGCTAGCATATGCGATGACCCTTTCCCGTCCAGAGTTATCGCGTTGGAGGAGAACAGCACCTATACCGCAGCTGCTGGCGTCGGTATGCAGGAGTGTTGAGGCGGTGTCATCAAAATGGCAGAGTACAGGCTCTGACGTCAAAGCTTTCTTCAATAGGTGAAACGCCGACTGACATTCCTCGGACCACACAAAAGGTGCATTAGATTCAAGTAGTTTGTGAAGTGGCGCAGCTATTGAAGCGAAATTTCGTATGAAGCGACGAAAATATGATGCGAGGCCAAGAAAACTTCGCAAATCCTTAAGCCTAGTGGGGCATGGAAATCGAAGGACGGCAGCGATCTTTACGAGGTCAGGGCGAATACCGTCCTTGCTGACGACATGACCGAGAACCTTGATGGATTTGGTGGCGAAACGGCACTTATTAGTGTTGAGCTGCAGACCCGCACCGGCGAGGCATGTTAGGACGTCATCCAAGCGGCTAAGGTGCTGAGAAAACGTTGATGTAAAGATGATAATGTCATCAAGGTAGCAGAGACACATCTTCCATTTCAGACCACGCAGGACGGTGTCGATCATGCGTTCAAACGTCGCGGGTGCATTGCAGAGCCCGAAAGGCATCACGTTAAATTCGTATAGGCCATCGGGGGTTGCAAATGTCGTTTTTTCTTTGTCGTCATCGTGCATGAGAATTTGCCAATATTCCGAACGCAAATCAAGGCTTGAAAAGTATTCGGCGCCTTGCAGTGAATCAAGGGCGTCGTCGATGCGTGGCATGGGGTATACGTCCTTGCGTGTGATGTTGTTAAGTGCCCGGTAATCAACGCAAAAGCACACGGAGCCATCTTTTTTTCGTACCAAAACAACGGGTAATGACAAAGGGCTAGTTGATGGACGAATTATTTCTCGTTGGAGCATGTCAGCGACGTTTTCCTCGATGATTTTTCGCTCAGCGAGAGACATGCGGTACGGGCGGCGATGTACAATAGATGTTCCCTCCGTCTGAATGCGATGCGCTGCAGTGGTAGTTCGGCCCAACGTTGAGGAGCAGGTGTCGAAAGAATCGGCGTGTTTCGTTAATAACGCAAGCAACTGCTGCGCCTGCATAGCTGTTAAGTCATCATTGATAAGAGCTGTGAAGGGAGAGGATGAGGCAGGCTTACTCATAGAACGGTCGTTGGTAGAGGCAGGGTTAAGTGGCGTGACGCTGACAGGCTCAGCATCCACAACACAGGCTACTGCAGTGCCCTCTGGCAGGAGAACTTTCTCTGGCGTTTCATTCGTAGCAATGACGAGCGCGGAGCCATGGTGAAAGCGTACGACACCTGATGCAAGGGCTATGCCTTTTGCGACGCAAGTCGACGAAGGGGACACCAAGACGTCACCATGGTCGATGTCCTTAGAGATCAGGGTCACAATTCATTCTTGATGTGGCGGTAGTTCGAGATCTTCGCGAGCGAACAGGCGTAGAGGCTTGTAGACGCCTTCGTCGAGCATGGAGTCCGTATTAGTTAGGTTCAGAATCCGTTCACCTCAACATATAGCGGCTGAAGAAGAAGATAGGAAGTCCCACCCTAGAATTAGCTGGTGAGAGCACCGGGTAAGCACAGTGAACTCGATGTAATGCAAAATGTCATCAATAAACAAGCGAGCAGTACAAAGAGCAAAAGGGCGTATAGCGTTCCTCTGGGCTTCGACTAGAATGGGTCCATTATAAGGTGTCATTACTTTTTTCAGGCGTTTGCACAAATCATACCTAATCACAGAAACTGTAGCACCGGTGTCCACCAAAGCGTCCACGAGAACTCCTTTCCCCGTAACAGAAACCATGTTGAACGGGCGTGCTGGAGGACTATGACTCCTACTGTTACATGCAGTTTCTCCTCCGAAAACTGCATCATTTAGTTTTCCGACCGGTTGTCAGTAGTAAACGAGGCTGGCCGAAGAGGAGAGGAGGAACGACGGAAGGGCGAAGGTGATTGGCGTCGGCTTGAACGATAAGTGTTCCGCGTCTCAGTCGACGCGGGCAGAGATGGAGACCGCTGCTGTCCAGAGGAATAACGCCGAGCGTAAGAATTTCCACTGGAAAAGTCCCGTTCGCGCATGTCGTACCCGCGCCGCTCGTCCTGCTGGCGCTTGCGGCAGAAGCGCGATATATGGCCACGATATTCACAGTAAAAGCATGTTGGGCGAGACGGGCGGCGGCCTGAACGGAGCTCCAGCGAGTAGGCGTTGTAAGGAGAGGTACTGCGAACGTCAATCCACCTCCACCACGTATGATGTCTCGGTTGTAACGAGGTTTATTCGTCGTGAACTCGGGAACGAACAAGCGCAACGGACCCGACAAAGAAGCGCTCGTGCCAAGAAGATGATGATTGTCAGCAAGAACATAAGATGATGATTGACTGCTCTTCAGATGAGAATGAAGCGCATAATAGATGCCTACAATATGCATAATCATTACGTGTGTGACAGCACAATACATTATCAGCAGTGCCGTCCATGCGTCCTTTATTCTAGTGGCCCACTTCAACGTAGACATTATGTACCTTGGGACCCAGCTTCGCCAGCTCATCATCATTCTTTTTTATTTTTGCTGCGCATTTGAAACTAAGTCATTGTAGACAATTAGAGTTTATTAGAAACAAAAGTAAGGAAACTCAAAATACAGTGAATGCAAGCCATGCAGCACGTATTACTAGCTTAAAACCAGCGCGACGCAGACACGGAACAAGAGGCACAAGGGACCAGAGCTAGTAAACTATGTGCATTTTAGTATTCTTCTCCGTGTCGGCTTTGTGCTCTGCTTTTATCTATAAGAATTAGCACTAACATGCCACACAGGCAAGATACGCCACACGGGCAAACACAAACAATGACAATGATGATGACTGCTTATTTGACATGGCTCATAATTATTCTAGGATTGTGGCGAAGATAATAATAATAATAAAAGTTGTAGAAGTTTAACGTCCGAAACCACCATGTTATTATGAAAGGGGCCGTAGTAGAGGGATCTGGTAATTTCAACCACGTGGAGTTCTTTAACGTGCACCTAAATCTGAGCACATGGGCTCGAAGCATCATTGTCTCCAAAGAAAATGCGGCCGCCGCCACCGGGATTCGAACCCTCGACCTTCGGGTCACCCGAGTGCTGCTGACCCAATTCGAGGGTTCGAATCCAATAAGTGGCGGTCGGCGGGACAGCGGCGCTCCTGGGTGCAATCGCTTTATGTTGTTCGAGTCGTCATCGTGTCCACTAAATGCCTCAAAGGCTTCAAAAGCAATCGCAAGTGCTGCGTAGCGCAGTGTACAAATAGAGGATCGACGAGAGTCAGCCTTCATTCCTTCCCAAAAGATGCAGCGAGGA
Source organism: Rhipicephalus microplus (assembly GCF_043290135.1). NCBI lineage: Eukaryota > Metazoa > Arthropoda > Arachnida > Ixodida > Ixodidae > Rhipicephalus > Rhipicephalus microplus. The sequence continues at coordinate 59,757,975 of NC_134709.1, read as the reverse complement.
AAAAAGACTGGATGGTGAAGTTGAGAATCGGCAAGTCGGTCACATCGCTGATGAGAGTTTTCAGCATGCACTTTTGTCAGCACCGACTATTTCTGCAGCAACGCAGGTAAGAAAACGAGAATATCTGATTTTCGCTTGCGTCAAGCCACAGTTTATGGTGTCCGTTACAGCTCGCCTCGTCAGAAACGCTTATGTTTACATCTTGGGGTGTATCCAGTATGCCATCACTATATAGGTCGAGCTGGAGCTGCACAGTTCTAGACAGTTCAGCGGGAACGAGCAGCTTAGGTTATCCCATATGCTTCAGAAATACGTAACTGTTCGTGAAAGAGGCACTCGACGTCTTGTGAAAAACGCCGAGTGCAAAGACGTAACTGTTTGTGAAACCGAGAGGAAGACGTAACTGTTTGTGAAAGACGCACTCGGCGTCTTATGAAAGGCGCACTCTGATACTCTCTGTGGGCGCCATATTGGATCGCACACTGCGCCTCCTATAGGCGATGAAACTTGCGAATAATCACCATGACCACACTCAGAAGTTGGCGGCTTCGGTAAAAATGAATAAAGTGTTGGTGCTTGCCATGCACTGCGTCACATATAATAATGCCGATGTCATCAACCGTACACCGAAGTTTTCGCAAACGGCAAACATGTCTCTCTAAGAAGCCTTAACAAATTTATGCTCAGTAATTCGGCTCTTCACCACCGTCGCACGCGCAACGTTTTCAACGCATGTCCACACTTCGTGCTTTTTCCGTGCGTGAATAAATAAACTGTGCTTAATAATCCGACCTCTTGCATCTTACAGTCTCGATGACGCGTCAAAGCAGCGAACCGTCGGAAGAGAAATTGAACGAGCGCGCTCGCACTAACAGGCTACGCCAAATGTCCTGATGAGTGCTTCGTTTTAGGCTTCGCCGAAACGGCGCAGCTGTTTCGCAGCCTCAAAGCAGGACCAGAGACAGGTTAGCAGGTGCAATCAGCGAAAGGGTGCTCCTCGATCAATACAAGGTCATCGCGAGTAATGTTTGCTAGCATATCACTTAGCGCCGCCATGGAAGGCGCTGTTATGGCGTGTTGTTCCTGTGGAATATTAACGTTGGTGTTCTAAAATGAGTTCGCCAGCGTGGCGTAGCTTCACTGTACGGGAGAAGGGGAACTTTAGGGGCTTTTTAACGTGATAGCGTTAGTGCTCGTGGCGCGAAAAATCCGCTGTCGGCATCGGCATCGCTGGTTGTGACCGAAAAATCGAGAAAGAAGCGAATAAAATAAGGAATATAATTTTGGTTCCATTGAGGATTGAACACGGGCCGTTCGCACGGCGAGTAGCTGTCCTACCACAAAGCCACCATGTTATTTTTTTCTTTAATGCATGAGATCACCAGTAAAGTACACACAACATACTTTTTCAGAAGTCAGGCAAACACACACAAGCGTCAAAAACGGGAAGCCACTCCGGAGTGGGGTCAAAAGTGTCAACAACACTGCGCACTTGAGCAGCTGCATCTCGGAAGACAGATCTCGTCGACCGTGGTGGCTCGGCGTGTCTATCAATCATGCGACTATACCATAGTGAATAATTTCCCAACAACATGAACAGGTCATAAGGAGTATTATTGGTCAGACTCTTTTTGAATGAGAGGAACCTAATACCATCAGCTGTGATTGGAAATTCTTTTCCTAATGTTTTTTTTAGAATGTCCCAAAAATAAAAAAGCGTCACGACAATGAATAAAACAATACTATATGGTCTCAGGTTGGTTTCAGAGTCTATGATTCACTGTCCTGGGTACGTATATTGATTTTTTCATTCAGCCACGTTTTCACTGGCAGCATGAAAGTGTGCCGTTTAGAGAAAAATGTTTTCGGTGAAGGAGATATCCACTTTCTACGTAAACGAAGTATTACATCGTGACCAGGCAAAAGCGAATTTGGCTTTTGATAAACAGGTTCAGGGAAAAGGATATTCAAAAGTGTGGCGGTTAAATTTGTTTTTTCAATATTATACAAATACACTAAGGTAAACCTGACTTTCAAAAAACTGACAGTACCAACAATTTCTTTTAAGAATCCCCACAATGGCAATTCTTTAGCAATGCTCGCTGTGACATGAATAAAAGGAAGGTGGTAACATTTACGGTTACGAAGAATCGCTAAAAGAAAGGGGTGGCACACACCCTTGAGGTAAAAAAAAAAACGCAACACCGACTGTCGCACGAACAAATGCACAAGGCCGAGGCCACCTTTTTCAAGCGGAAGAAAAAGATTTTCTCTTCTCATGGATTCCCAGGAAGAGCTCCAAATAAAGCAGAGAAATATCCCATGAAAGGCTTGATTGTGTACACGAGAGCAGCACAACACCTGCATAATATAAACTTTGATGCAAGGAATATATTGCACGCTTTCGCTCTAGCAAAAAATGGAAAGTTCTCGTCCGTGCCAAGTTGCCACCTTTCGGCGGATCGTGGTTATCGCAGCGGTCCAGTGTGGGCTGCTGTTACGATAGTTATCAAGAGTAACACCTAGGTACTTCATCGGAGTCGCATTCTAATGAATATTTGCGAAGACCGAAGGAGTTTGGGCCCACATGCCTAGCCAGAATCCACTACTTTTATCAAAATTTATGCTGGCGCCAGCGACTTCACAGAAACGTAAAGTACTGTTGACTGCTTCGTGAACGCTGAATTCATCAGCGAAAAAGAAGGCAATGTCATCTGCATAAGCTAGAACTTTGAGTTCCTCAGCATCATAACGGTAGCCTCTGATGCTAGACTCTAGACGCACGCTTAAATATAATGGTTCCAAATAAATTGCAAAAAGCAAAGGTGACAGCGGACATCCCTGACGTACAGATGAATTTAACTCTATTATATTGGAAAGTGTGTGATTTACAATTAGCCTAGATGTGCACTTCTTATAACATAGTTAAATACCATTGTACAGTACATCACCCAACTGCAGGTGTCTTAGGAGCCGGAACAAAAAAGCATGCTGTGCCTTATGAAATGCTTTTGCAAGGTCTATTTGAAGGAGGGCTACTTGGTCCATGCTACCATCAATACACTCAAGAACTGAACGTGCAATATAAATGTTTGTCTGTATAGAGCGAACGCGAATTCCGCGTGTTTGGTCGTCACCTACACATATAGTAATCACTGTCTGCAGCCAATTTGTCAGCAATTTAGCAAATATGTTGTAGTCAACGTCACATAACGATATAGTCCTATGTTCGTTAACTCTCTTTAATGAATCAAGATCACCACTTTTGGCATTAATTTTGTATGGTCCTAATACAAAGAAGGAAGAAGTTCACCATGGTCATAAACCTCTTTAAAAATTTGCTCAAGGAAAGGTATCAGAAGGTCCTGAAAAAGCTATGTAAAATTCGCCACTAAGGCCATCTGGGCGAAGAGTTTTTTTTTTCTGCAACGTTCTTATTGCAAATCTAATATCCTCTCTAGTTATGGCTCCATCTACAGTGATTCTATCATCATCTTAAAACTTGGCACAAACGCAATTAAGTGGTCAGCTTCTTCCTCAAAATTCTCCTGAAGCTCAGACACAGTGAACAATCTTGCTACTGGACAATCTTTTGTATTAATCTTCAAATGCGGCTCTTATTTCACATGTCTCTGTGCAAAGGGAACACCGCGACTTAATTTGCAGTATCTGTTTAGAAAGTACATATCTCTTTTCATCCCCGAGAGATATTTTAGTGGGTTCCTGTTGAGTGAAATGGGTAACACGGGAACGAATCTTTGCTCCTCTGTATAAATCTGTATCTTGTTTTTGTATATGTGCTCGAATCGCATTTATCTCGTCCACGTACAATCTCGGCTGTTGACTTTCAAAAGTATGGAGCTTAAGAAGTAAATCATAAAGATAGCATTTTTCAGCTTTTTTTGGCGCTATTTCACATGAAATACTAATTGCCTGATACTTCACAGTGTCTTTGAACCTTTCCCATTGAGCGAAAATTGGCAGCCGTCGACACTGTGCCACCTCTTGTACCAATTCTTTTACTAATTTTAACAAAACAATCTTCGCTAAACAACTGTACGTTAAGCTTCCATAGGTCCCAGTTTAGAGGGGTTTTACGAAAACTTTCTGGACCGCAAGAAATAGTGACCAAGCAATGGTTGGTAAAACATATGTGCTTTACAGCATAATTATGAATGTGAGACCATGGGCTTAGAAATACATATACATAGTCAAACCGAGCATAAGAGATGACTCGAAAGTGCGTTAACCTCACCGAGGAAGGTGCATGCGCTCCCACATGTACTAAATTATGGTCATTCAATAATTTCTGCAATAAGGTTGCACTTGCATCATGACGATTTGTTATATATAAAACATCTCTCGCGTCCCAAACACATTAAAGTCTCCAAAACCTATCAAAGTTCTGTCAATGTTTAGCAGCGAAGTTAAATAGAGGAAAAAATCATTCCTGTAATTCACTTTGGAGGGAGCATAGACATAGATAAACCTCCTATTATAAGAACGAAAAGATAAGTCGCAACAAATTAGGCGTCCTTTTCTATCAGCATGAAGTGACGTCAAAGTATGACTCAAGTGCTTGCTAAGTAATAAAAAATGGCAGCATATCCACGGAGTGAGTGATGGATAGTGGGGCGAAGCATCCATCCATTCATTCGTTCTTGCTTCTGTCCATTCATGCGTGCGTCTGTATGACCGCCCGTGCGTCCATCCGCCCGTCCATGCGTGCATATGTTCGTGCGTCCGCTTGTTCATCTGAGCGTCCGTCTCTGCTTTCGTCCATGCATCCGCTCCTGCGTCCGTCCATGCATCCATCCGTCCGTGCAGCCATCCGTGAGTCCGTCCAAGCATTTGTCTGTGTGTCCGTTCGTCCACCTATTCAACACTTTAAGTACCACCATCTCGCATCTTTTCATCATATATTGCTCATATAGAAGCACCGCCATCCAGCAGACATTCCTAGGACTGAACGAGAGGAGGCACACGCACACTTTCTTACGGCTTGCGCTTCGTGTCTACTTCCCACCTTTAACCACCTCGAGTTCATGGTTTATACTAGTTCACTGTATTCATGGCACTGAGGCCCAACGCTCGCTAAACCTTTCTAAAACCTGGGAGGTTACGACTAGCAAGTGTAACGTAGCAACTCTTTCTTGTCTTCCGTGCGTTGTTTAACAATAAAAAATTCGCAACGTGCGTGTTAACTAAAAGCCGAATTCTCCTGTCTCTCATTCCCCTTTAGCAGCCATTGGCATGTAGATTGAGCACTATCTTTTATTGTTCAACAACGCACAGAAAAAATCTCTCACCGGTACCACGTTGGAGGTCAAAATGTAATACTGGTTACACACTATGACTACTACTACGACAGCGACAACGAACGGGTGCCGCTATAAGGAGCTTCGCCCCTAAAAGCATCCAGTGGATGCACCACGTGCTGGGCTGATGTATAAATTTTAATCTCGGAAAGCTCCCAGTGCAAGATCGGTGTCACGAGCAGCCGAAATCTTAGTCTTTTGCACTGCAAGTACATCAATGTTGTACTGCTCAAGCACGTGGTGCAACGGCCGCTGACGCCTTACATTCCTCAAGCCACGTAGGTTGAGTGTCGCTATACACATGGTAAACGTTCACGCGGTAGCCATTTTGCTATCTTAAGCCTTTTGTAGGTCACCTTTAGCCACAGGGCAACCTGTGGCTTTAACTCCTTTGCACTTTTTGGGAGCACTTTCCTCAGGACGCTGGCATAGGCGGCGCGTCCCTTGCTCCCCAAAGAAGGTGACACGTGGACCACATGAAGAAATTACTGTGTCGTGTCTGGCGCACTCATTGATGCTTCATCGGTGACCGGTGCCTGACGCTTCCTTGTCTGACCGCTATCCATTGCGTCTTGTTCCTCGTTGTCAGGATGATTGTCTTTAAGGTCTTTCAAGTGGTGTTCTTCTGCAGCATTGCGTTCATTTATGCTTTCACTGGCGTCGTTAGCGATGTTATTTTGCGTGCCGAGGGTATCCATGGACAAGTTTTCAGCTTCCTTTGAGGCACCTTCTGCTCCTCCCGCTTCTTCTCTTGTCGCATCAACTACCTCAGTGGCATCCATAAGATGATCCAGATGTTGCTCTTCTGTGCCTTGTCCAGAACGGAGTTTGTTGGCATAAGTCGACACGCAGGCATCCGACGAGTGACCAAATCGCTGGCACTGCAAGCACCTCGGAGTTTTGCACTGTCGACGTACAAGCCCCACTCGCTTGCACCGGTGACACAGTGGAGGCCTACCGAGAATAAGTACGAGGCATTGGTGGGCCGCGGCCGCTTGATGAAAGAGCGCACGGGTACGGCCCGCCGCATGCTCCACAACCGGCGTGACAGGTGTAGTTCCCGAACCAGCGCTGCGGCGCTACCAGGGAGGGGGGGGGGGCAGTTTTCGCGAGCGCCAATGGAATCGCATGCGCGGCGCGCTTGTATTAGTTACGATTCAGCACGTGCTTCCTTGTGTAACCCACGAAATCTTCTTTTAATATTCGTCTGGCGTGTGTACACCAGGTAGTTACCGATCTTGTTTTGAGATACATGCAGTCCTTGCAAGTTTTTGGTATTGTCTTGCCCGAGATGGAATCTTGCACACCGATCAGTTTTCGCAGAAGTAAGAACTGTGAGCACATTTAACTCGGATCCTACAAGACCACAACTAACAGATCTGGAAGAGCTACACCTTTCTAATGCATCTAAATTGATTACAGTAATTGTGAGTAGGTCGCTTCAGAAAACGTTGCTTCAGATTTAATCATTTCATTTAAATTAGGTAACCTCAGTAATTGCAGTTGCCACTGTTATTTTAACACAAAATAAGATAGACTTTTTACTTACTCTGAACACGTCTATATAATAATACAATACAGTATCAGATGCAACAGCCACGAAATATACTTAGCATGTAGCGATCTCATAACAGTGGACTCGAGCCTCATTGAAATTTAGTGACTGTAACTTCATTGCTGGCAATTGAGCAAGCAGTTATGAAGTAAATATTATTAAAACTGTGATATCAAAAGAGCGATAAAATGCTGCAAAATTCGAACACAACTGCTTGCGTTCCTGCGATTTTCAATGTTTTCATCTCTTTCAGTCCTGACATTCTTATGATAATGCAAATAATTAAACAGTGAACACTTAATCGCAACGAGATGCGTGAAGATATTTTATTTATTCTCAACTTAGGGCTGATCCTGGCAGTTTTAATTTTTTTTACTTCTTTACATTTTTGCATACTGAGGCTACTTAAAAATTGCGCCAGCTTGTGCGCCCAACTTTTGGCTTCTGTGTATATCGACAATAAGACGATTCGTTTGGTTTTTTCATATTAGCCTCTCCACGGGCACTGACAAATCCCGATAGCACTCCAACGCGCTTCTCTTCTCGCAGTCTCCGTCATGCGGTACTGTCATCCATTACTTTTTATTTATTGTACTATGTATCGTCAACAAATTGGCACCTGTGTTCGCTCAAAACGAAGGCACGTCACGTGTACTGAAGTTCCCTACAGGGGCCGGTGTTTTACGCATGTGTAAACATAATAAAAACGCAGTTGCCACGTGACTCGGGTGTATGTATGTATGTATATATATATATAAATATATATATATATATATATATATATATATATATATATATTTATTTATTGCCGTGCCTAGTAAGAACTATCAAGGCATTTGAATGCCACTCTTAAAGATGTATACTTTCGCAGCCTCTTCAATAAAGTTACGAGGAGCGCGTCACGATGTTTGTAGAAACCACTTTTATCCAGCGTTTGACGCCTAATTACTTTTCGCCACACTACCGTGTACCGGATAACATAAAAAATATTCAAATTATGTTTCTTTCATACGCTTTCAGCGTATAAAAACTTTGAACGTCTATTATCGAGTGTCGAAAGAAATTAATTGTCAAGCATTCCGGCTGAGAAAACGCGAAAGTGCTGAATAAACATCACAAAAATTAAAATACCGTAGTTTAAGACATCTTCATAAATAGAACGGCGACTTTGTCCCGCATTCACTGCCATATCATTCACCTGCATGCATTGTGGATTTTTCTTTCAGCCACAAAGCAAGACGCTGGTTTCGAAAAAGAAAATTCAGGTGTTCAGCACGCACAGGAGAAATCAATGGACTTTTTAACTAGATAGCGCCTTGTAGTCTAATAAATACGCGATATGTCATCGTTGCGATAAATAAGAAAAATCACTCTTCAGAACAATTGAGTGGGTCACTGTTGTGACAAACACCAGCTAATTTGCTGCGGTTGCGACCCCGAGGGAGCCGCCGCCACTCGTTTCCCCGTCCCCCTTGTCCCCGCCCCGTGGCGCTGCAGCGGCCGCAACTGACCCTACGGCTGACACGCGCTCTCCCATAGCAAGCCGCTCGACGCGACAGGCCGTACCGTGCGCTCCTTCATCCAGCGGCCGTGGGTGGCCATAGATTCACATAAGGTGTGGTATTGAGCTCACAATGATGGTGTCCTTGAGCTCCAAGGCAACGTCCCTATTTGTTGTCATCCATTGTTGCATTCCTGCACATCTCCATGCCTCTCTCTCAACGGACTTCACAACGCCGTAATCTTGGAACGCCTCTACAACACGTCGCGATTCAATATGAGGCGGAAGCCAAAGAAGTTTCTGCCTAATATTCTTGGTATCCGGATCTAGCCCCATGCACTTCAGCCCTTTTACATGAAGCTCACCACAAGTGAGGAGTTTCTGTTTCGCCATGCTGCTTGCACACGTAACCATCCATACTTGGCTCATTTGATACTGGCCAACTCCTGTGATGTCCGCTGTGCTCACCACTTTAAGCAGCGCGTCACGGAAGTCTGGGGCACGGTATGGCCTACCCCTTAAGTCGGCATGAAGGAAAACGCAATTCAAAACGTCGTTACCGGTTGGAAGACGTGGCAGGACGACTTTATAGCTTGAGCCTTCATCATGAAACGGAGTCGATGATCCTCGGCCGTTGGCCGATACGCTGTTCCCAGCTGAGAGAATTTTCGAACGCTGCCGATCAGTGCGGCTTCTTCTTCGGGAAAAAAATGCTACATAAAAGTCATGTAGTGGAAGGCGTCTTCTTAACGCATTTTGTTCGACAGGTGTCACGACAAAAACGAGCCCATTCGGTGATTTGTAGGCGCATTTGGGAGGTCATCCAACTACGTCGAAAAAGGCCGGGATAGTGCACCTATCGCCACTTAAGACACACAGAAAATTTTAAACAGCTCTATATATGGACAAATATGTCCATCTAGCAGAAAACATATCATGCCTGCCCAGAGGCGTTGATCAAGCAAGCAACAAACGCTAGATGATGTGCTTCCACCAGTGAGGCATTGTGAGACTCTTTATGGCCTCCAAGATGGCGAGCGCACAGCGTGTATTTTGGAGAACATCGACTATTGCTTTAGATCAAAAACCTGTGTGTGTGTGTGTATGTGTGTGTGTGTGTGTGTGTGTGTGTGTGTGTGTGTGTGTGTGTGTGTGTGTGTGTGTGTGTGTGTGTGTGTGTGTGTGTGTGTGTGTGTGTGTGTGTGTGTGTGTGTGTGTGTGTGTGTGTGTGTGTGTGTGTGTGTGTGTGTGTGTGTGTGTGTGTGTGCGTGCGTGCGTGCGTGCATTTCGCGGTTGCACTTAGCGGTTGAAGGGCGTACTAGAGGCCGGATTTCGCCATCGTGTTCAACTCTTAAAGGCGAAGCCTAATGGTCCCCCAATTTTTTTTACTTCTTTAGATACAACATTAGTAGAAACCAGCCAAGCCTTGCAGGGAAAGTATACTGTATACGTTTGCAGTAATTGTTATATAAGTGAAAAATAATTAAAATGGACAAAAATACAACCTACAGCCAGCGGGGCCAGAACTAGCAACCTATAGATAGCGCTTCTGATGACTACCAACCAACCGATTTCCGCCGGCAGTCGTCCCTTTAACCCTTTATGGGGTATGACGGTTCATTTAAACGTTAGAGCGTCAGTAAACGCCACGCATGTTTGCAGAGCACACCTTGGACTATGTGTTGTTTGTGGCATGTCTCGCATGTTTGGACGTCTCGTGTCCTTGACGATGGCGAAGCGAACTACTTACCCACCTCTGAAAATTGTTAAAAGACGTGAATAAAGTAAATAACAAATAAAGTGAATTAAAGTGGGTTAGAGGTGTTTCAAATGTGAACAAACATCTCGGCAATCAAGTCTTAGAGTGTAGAAGTAGCGGTGTCTAGGCGAGCTAAATAGTAATATGAAGCAGCCATGCAATCGCCTAAGGGCTTCAAAGTAGTTTAATGAGTGTCTTCTACGCTACCACTTCTGCTCTTTTTAGTGCTAGATAAAGGTGCTATAAATCATTGAGTTCTGTAAGAGGCTTCTGTATCTGCGCCTGTTTTATTTATTCAGCCAGCTATAAATAATGAGGCTGAAATCTAAATAGAATACCCTTGTCTTTAAAATGTCTAAAGTACAAGCAAACGAAGTTTCAATTAATCACCTTACCTCTCACGTGCTACTGAAGGAACGAGTAGGGGACCCGTCTACCACACGTAATAAATTTTTTAATCTTGTTCTGAAAAAAGTTTTTTGATTGTTGTAAAAGGTGGCAAGATTGTTTCTCACATCAATTTAACAAGCACAATTTTTTATCATAAAAATTTTTTTATAATCTTGATACGGCTCTGGAAGTCGTGAAACTATCTGTTTTGTAATCTGCGGTTTAACGTCCCGAAATCACCATATGGTTATGAAAGATGCCGTGGTGGAGGGCTTCTGAAATTTTGACCATCTGGTGTTTGTTACTGTGCGCTGACGTCAAGCAGTACACGTGACTCGTTTGTTTCCCTTCCATCAAAATGCGACCAGTCATGAAAGTACGACCGCGAGTTTTACCCCCAGCAGCCGTGATATTCGATGTTATGGCAGGAGCAAGAAAACTCTCGCAGGTAGATTCATTTTTAAACAAAATATCTAAAACTTAAAATGCAATTAGAAGAGCCCTGCAACACTTCTTGAGCATGGTCAGAAAACGCTGCCGATTGGTAGTAGAGGCACCCCGGAACATGCGAGCTAAATGTTACGCCACAGCACGCGGCCTGCAATTCAAATTATGTTATCAAAGTCAGCTAAATCCTGCTTCCTCTCCTCTCGACAAATGACGGTGGAAACTCAAAAATTGCTTGAAAGGGGCCTTCTATTATTAATTGCCTGATTTGAACATGTCGGGCTCGGTCGTTACAGGTATCGCCCCGAGAGGCCGTGACTAGTCTATGCGTGCGAGCATGATCACGTTAGATAAAGCTGCGTATTTGAAGAAAAAAAAAGAAAGAAGTGCTGAAGGTCACGAAAACTGCGTGACGTATTTTCTTTGCCCATGCCAACGCCACCCCTCTGCTTAGCATCCAGCGCTTTCGTCGGGACAGGAAAGAGAGAATGTGATAGCAGCGTGCGACAAATCTTTGTGACTCTGCTCGTAAAGGACGGGATCTTAAAATTTCGTAGGCGTTGAACTCGTGAGGTAATAGGCTTCTTTAGTAAGTCTATTCTATTGTAACTTAAGTGTTTCAGGACCCCTGTAAGCAATTGTGGCATTGTTCTTTCATGGTAAAATATAATGTCTATTTCTTCTTTTGCCATTCAGGAATTAACTACTCTCATATATGGATACTACAGCTACTCTCATATATGGATACTACAGCTACTCCCATATATGTATATACTATAACTACTCCCATATAAGGATGCAGCAGGAATTGGCCATATGTCATATTCCTGCTGCATCCATATATGGGAGTAGTTATAGAGGTTCATATATGGGATACGTGTAAGGGTATATTCGAAAGTCAACGGCGTCTAGCAGTCGCGCTTTGCACACGGAACAGTCTTTAGGATATTTTAGCATTTATTTAGCATCCTTAAGCGTGTGCAGGGCTCGCCAATCAAAGATGTGAGCGAAATTTTAACGGGGGGACCCTCCCCCCTGTTTTTTTTTTTTGGTGAAATCAAAACAACATACTTCATAATCACAAATAAAAACGTTGGCTTGCTGCTTAAAATGGCCTCCCGTTGGTCGTCGGCTTTTTTGAAGTATATATAGTAAACAGTTCCTGGAATGCAGCGTCGGGGACCTTGGGCAACAGTTATCGTATAGAAACCTATATGTAGTTATAATTGAGTAAGCGTAAGAGGAAGTTTTCGCCCGCCCCCAAATTTTGAGGAAATTAGGCGTGGGGGGAGGGGGTGAGCGCACCCCTTCGCCCTCCTCGTGCGCACGTCCATATTAGCGCACACAATGCGAGGTGCCACCTTTGTGTTCTGCCCGTGGGAAAAGCAGCATAGGTTGACCTTGGTGCGATCGTGCTAGTTCGCCCGTGTGGGGTACGTCCCCTTCAGATATATTAACTAAGCGCCTACAAAGAGTAAAAACGATTCGATGAAGGAAACCTTCGGCCCATGAATGGACGACCAGTATTCTATTGTGTTGCACTTAAGAAGTGTTCACTTCGAAAATTTACTTTTAGGTGTTTCACATAAACGTAAAGTGTTAAACTTAAAAAAAAAAGAAAAACACTCCGACACATGGTGGCGTGAACACGAATGGCACAAAGACATTTGCCTGCATGTTACAGCTTTGCATCACGTGATAGACTTCTTCGCATTAGGTTAGTGCCCCCTTTAACTTGTTTATGCAATAATAAATTATTTTTCTAAAATTCCACGTAGGCAGCTCGACTGTTTCAAGGCGAATAGAACAAGGCGAACTACTTTACTACCTGTGGGCCTCGCCGCGGTGGTCTAGTGGCTAAGGTACTCGGCTGCTGACCCGCAGGTCGCGGGCTCGAATCCCGGCTGCCGCGGCTGCATTTCCGATGGAGGCGGAAATGTTCTAGGCCCGTGTGCTCAGATTTGGGTGCACGTAAAGAACCCCAGGTGGTCGAAATTTCCGGGGCCCTCCACTACGGCGTCTCTCAAAATCATATCGTAGTTTTGGGACGTTAAACCCCACATATCAATCAAATCATTATTCTAATTGTGGTGCACGTTTAAGAACAGGTGGTAGAAGTTTTCGGAGTCCTCCACTAAGGCGTCTTTCATTGTCATATGGTGGTTTTGGGACGTTAAACCCACGTATTATTATTATTATTATTATTATTATTATTATTATTATTAATATTATTATTATTATTATTATTATTATTATTATTATTATTATTATTCCACGTAGTGTTAGCTTTTGTGGCAAGCAGAGCGGGCAGTCCGGATTATCACATACTCAAACAGGACGGATACTGCAAAAGAACTGTTTCAAATGATGCATGTACTTCCACTGGACTCAGTTCACGTGTCCAGTGTTGCTGATATAGTGCATGGAATAATAAAACGTGATGACCCATTCCCATTAAGCACCTTTACGTTACCCGCGCACTGTACAAGAGCTGCAGCGAATCACTGTTTTAATTTACCGGTAGCTAGAAATGCCTATGGTCAAAAGCTCATAGAATTTCACGGCGCTCTCATATGGAATGCGATACCAACTGATGTGAAAGAGGCCAGAAATTTTTCATTGGCCATGAAGCATACACTTCATGCGAACTTTCTAAGTAATACGACTCTATAGTCATTTAGTGTTAATAATAATATTATGATAATTATTATTCTAGTGCTATGTTTAAGCAAGTGTTTGCGAAGTTTTTTGTTACATGCATGTGAAAATTAATATTAAAAAAATGTCAGCAACGTGCGTGTCATGTTAGGTGAACATTCTCAGCAGTGTGTTCTTCTGAAATGCTGACGAGTAACGTTAACTTAAAATATATTACTATAGCAAGCACTCTAATCTCCAGTCAGAAAAGCTACCTTTTGTGGTACTTGGCTGCAGATGTTCGATTAACGATTACTGAGAAGTCCCACGCAAATGTACCTGTTTAATGATCACCGAGGCATAAACCTGGGTTATATTCATTTTTGTCTACTTTATCTAATGTTTATCTTTTAACGAAGCGTGTCTGATATTTGTGTAATGCCTATCTGCCTGACGTGTGCGTGTGAGTAGGTGCGCTCTTTCTTCTCCGTGTGTGCACATGACTTAAACAAAAATGGCGGTACTCCGTTCCACCAGAAGGTTTAACGAGCGTAACAATTTCAAATAAACATACATAGGTGAAATATGCGAAAATACTAAAAATACTAAAAATAAATCCTCAGGGGGGGGGGAGGAGAATTGAGTAAGTGAATTGGAATGCCGGGGTGCGTGTTCTTCTGACAAAGTTACCAGCCATATCTACCATTTTTCTTGCAATCAGCCATAACACTCACGCATAAAGGCCCACGCGTAATTATTGTATTAGCCCCACTCAAATGATATGATTCAAAGCATTTCGTTTTGGCCCTGCGTCATCGACATTCATGAAAATTTATTGACTCGACGGTCTGTGTCACAATGGTCCGGCGTATTTCGTATCGAGAACTTCCTTCTGCGTTCCACGGCTACCCCATAAACATTGCGTGAAAAGCAAAAGCAGGCAACTTCACAATATTATACACAGTCGATTGTGAGCCGCAAGCACGCTTCAAAACCAAACTGAGGATAACGTAACGCTTACGTTTCACTGGCGCCAGGTTGGGTCTGTCAATTGGTAACGGAAACCCGCCTCGTTTCTCTCCGCTTGTTGCGCACGTCTCAATCGAAGTCGTAAAATATGCCAAACGAACAACGAGCATCGAACTCTGTTCTTTGAAAGTCAAATACAAGCGCCCACGTTCACGTTTTTTTTTTACGCACACAAACCAGTGCGGTCGCGCTCGCAAATGATAAATTTGAGATATGTAGCCAGTATTGTTATCCCCTCTTTGGTCGACTGACGAAGTGCATTCAAGTAACTGCACCAGTGCGCTTCAGCACCGCAGTAATACAAAATATTACGTACAAATGCAGCGTTTGTTGTAGGGAAGGTTGATGTTGAATGCAAACGGCGCTTTGGAAACAAGGCGAGAATCAGAATAACGTTTTTTCACGAAAAAATTCGTGAAGCGTTTTTGCCTTGAAAAGCAATTGTCCGTTGATACATTTTCGTTAAAATTCGCATTTATAATTCAGGTCTCTTATTTTATTGATACAAAATGTGTCGTATTACAAGTGCTGACGATACGCGATCTGCGGTAAACATAGTTTGACTATGCACGACATTTCGTTGACTGTAGTAGTTTTGCTTTCGACACTGGCAGGCACTCAGTACGTACATCGTGGTGTTCTGCCGGGGTGGCACAGTTCCAAAACGTGGAAGTTCGGGTATAATTTGTCATGAGTTGTTAATGTGCCTTGTGTACGTATCTTCCTGCTCGTCTTGCCTCTTGTTTTAGCTGGCATGGTAGAAATAAATGTTTCTTCACGATATGTGCGCATAAAAGCGGACTTCCTTACGCGGCCAAGGAGTCATCGTCAAATACGATGCACATAGAGTAGCTGACGGCCACACATTCTTAATTTTAAATGCAAAAAGAAAGCAGGAAAATGGGCGGTTCCTCGCGTGATCTGTTCTTTCTGATCACAACATTTAGTTGTCCAAAATTGTGCTGTCTGCAGACATGACCACTTGGTAAATTAGTTTTTATCAAAACAAGACCGAAGATGATTATCCCCATAATATATGATGATTTTTTTTACATTCTCCGAAGACAAAAGCGAACTTCTTTAAGCGCTGAAAAAGACAATGCCGAATACGGTTTACAAGAGTATATAGCCATCGGTAAGATATGCCTGATTCTATATACCAAAAGAAGGCAACGACTACTGAATAATGTTGCTGAAGCAAGAAAAACGTGAAAGTTTCCATAATGCAGGAATAAAGATTGCAGGATAAAAAGGATATTCTTTAGTCAAGCTATAGGTGTTACACAGTAAGGAAAATCTGTACACGTGTCCTATTCAAAACTTCAGTGGACTATGCGGCAAAACTTAACGAAATGTAATGAGCCGAGGTTGGAGGAGCGTGTCTTCTAGCTCCTGGAGCCCGTTTTTCTCCGGTAGCGCTCCAGAACCTCCCGAACCTTGTCGATCCGGGTCTGACCCCTGGGACAGGGTCCCGTCGCAACGTAGGAGGTGACGTTGTAGAGGAACCAACTTAGCTTGCCGTGATTCTTCTCTCCCAGACTTTCGTGTGCTCGTACCATCTGCGTTTCGTTACGTGCGGAGCGTTGCAGCTTTGGCGAATAAGAGACTGAGAAGAGTTTGTTGAGGCGATCAAGACATCAGCGACCACGACAACGATGCCATTGTTATGGCTTAATGATGCCATCATTGTCGAACATTCAGCGCTGCGCTTAACCGTGCGATAGTTTTTATGGCTTCATATTTTGGAAGCAATTATTAATTGTTTCTTTCAGGGAATGAATATATTGAATGGCAGTAATTCGACGAGAGAATAGTAGTAGTCAATTACGATTCCCCTTCAAGAAAAGAGTTAATTGACAGTTCCTTTGAGCAGTATGCTTCCGAAAAGCACTCCTCAATCAGGAACAGTTTTCGTTTCAATACTTTAGTTACGCAGAATTACCTGCTGCTTTCGTTTGAAGTGTCGCCCTCACAAGTCTTAGGTCACGCACTGGACTCCCGGTGCCCTCGAGAAGCCAAGATGGCCCAAATTTACCTCGAATCCCCCACATTAGCATGCCTTATAATTATATAATTGTTTTTTTCACCTAAAAACCACAAATTATACATATTTTGTAATCTCCAGCCTTCTTTTTTTCTCTCAGTGAAACGACACTTGGTGCTGCAGCAATTGCAAATGTTTCCCCTGTTTGACGCATGTGAGTATTTAGCTGATGAGCCCTGTACCTGAAATGGTCAATAATGGTTATACGACCGCTTACAGCCTCTCAATCAGTGGCGTTCACAACGATGGCTATTAGCGCATGAGTGACTTTTATTTATAGGTCAATTACTACAAATAAATGTGCTGACACTGCTGATTTGTTTAAACCAACGTGCCGGAACAATGTCATGGGAGCGTTGTCTTTATTTTTTTTTTTTGCTAGTGGCTCTTTCATATGTTCTGACGCACTCAATTTCTCGACCAGCATGTTGATTTCACGTACCCTCGTAAAAAAAAAACTTTTTAGGGGCGAAGCTCCTTATGGCGTGGCTTGGGCGTCCCTCGTATGTAACCACCAGTGGCACATACCCGAAATAGGTATAACACTTGACCTCCAAGGTGGTGCCAGTGAGAGATTTCTTCTGTGCGTTGTTTAACAATAAAAAATAGTGCTCAATGTACATGCCAATGGCTGCTAATGGGGAATGAGAGACATGAACATTCGGCTTTTAGTCAACGCGCACGCTGTGATCTCCATTAGCAGCCATTGGCATGTACATTGAGCACTATCGGACAAGAAAGGGATGCTACATTATACTCGCTGGGTGTAACCTCCTTAGCTTTAGAAAGGTTTAGCGAGCGTTGAGCCGCAGTGCCATGAATACAATGAACTTGTATATACCATGAATGAACTCAAGGTGGTTAAAAATGAGAAGTAGATACGAAGCGCAAGCCGTAAGAAAGTAAAAGCCGAATTCTCCTGTCTCTCATTTCTCATTAGCAGCCATTGGCATGTAAATTGAGCCCTATCTGACAGGGAAAGGTTGCTACGTTATACTCGCTGGGCGTAACCTCCTTGGTTTTCGAAAGGTTTAGCGAGCGTTTGGTCGCAGTGCCATGAAAACAGTGAACTAGAATATACCATGAACTCGAGGTGGTTAAAGGTGGGAAGTGGACCCAAAGCGCAGGCCGTAAGGAAGTGTGCGTGTGCCACCTCTCGTTTAGTCCTTGGAATGTACGCTGGATGGCGGTGCTTCTATATGGGGAATATATGATAAAAAGATGCGAGATGGTGGGACTTGGAGTGTTGAATAGATGAACGAACGGACACACAAACAGATGCATGGATGGACGCGTGAACGGACGCAGGGGCGGATGCATGAAAGAACGCAGGAACGGGCGCACAAACAGACGCATGGACGGTCACACAGACGGACGCATGGACGGACGAATGCTTCGCCCCACTCTCCATCATTCACTCCGTGGATATGCTGCCATCTTTTTTTAACACCCCTTTCTTCGCCCCGCCGTGGTGGTCTGCTGGTCTAGTGGCTGAGGTACTCGGCTGCTGAACGGCAGGTCACAAGATTGAATCCCGGCTGCGGCGGCTGCATTTTCGACGGAGGCGAAAATTCTGTAGGCTCGTTCGCTCAGGATTGGGTGCACGTTAAAAAAACCCAGGTGGTCGAAATTTCCGGAGTCCTCCACTACAACGTCTCTCATAACCATGTGGTGGTTTTGGGATGAAATAGCAATACCCATTTTTTAGCGAAACAGCGCAAAATACGATAGCAAGAAAGGCACACACGCAACCGATGAGTGGGGAACTTAAACTTTATTTCGGCGACAAACGATAATTGTGTGTGTGCGTCTGTTGCTCTCTATCTTTTACGCTGTTTCCCCAAAATATGTTAAACCAACTAGCGGAAAAGATGACTTTTGAACTTTCCGTATATTTTAAAGCGTGCTGCAACCATATCAACCAATGTCCAAAGCATCTCTTTTCTCATAACCGTTTAGATTTGTGACGTTTTTTAGCCAACATTCTCTCCTGTAGCAGGTACTCACGCCTTTGCATAACTATGACTTGCGTTCAGCACAAGATTTTGTCTATTTTCACATCACAATTATGACCATCAAGGGAAGCTAGGTTAGTCAATCAAATAGGATTCTAGGCGTGAGTTGCATTGTCTACTTGAAGGGGGCCAAGCTAAGTGTCGATTGGCAGATTCCACATGCGAAGCTTCGCGAAGCATGCAAGGCTACCATAAAACAATGACACGCTCCTCACTACGATCTTCCGTTTTCCCCAGCTTTCCAGAATTGAAGGCGGGAAAAAAGTTCCGGAGTGCTACGTCAGTATTCCTCAGCTGTCGTTCTCCTCATAAACCCTAAGGTCAGAACCGTGAACATTGAACAATGGCGGCGCGGGATTGCTCAGAGGTGTGCGCCGAAAAAAAAGGAGGGAGGGGGTGCTCACACCCCTGGCAACATGAGAAAGGGGGGCGCGAAGTCTGTCCCATATATTGGCTTAATATGAATGGGGCACTGCGACGAGCCTTCCCTTTCCTCTCGCCCTCAAGGGGAACCCTGCACTCGTGCCAACCTCTCTAAAGGAACACTAAAGAAGGATATGGATAAATAAGGTGGACATGGTTTGCATATATAAATTCTGATTTGAAAACTCTAATGTCGTTATTTTCACCTTCACACGTTCATATTTAGAGGAGGAAATGTAGCTCGAATTCACATTTGCGAATTTCGCGCTGAAATTTCCGCGCGTGACGTCACGTATTTCAAGGAGTATATGCAGTACTTTAGCGATATCGACTCACAGAAATTTTGTAAAGTTGGGGTGGTCAGCCTATGGCCTCCTAAGAGGAAAATGCACTGCATTTTTACTGACTGGGAACTGTGTAGGACTGTGCATGTGTGGGACCCAAACCTGGTCTGGGCGCTACGTTGCGGATGCTATTTGTCACATTTAGCCGGGTCACCGCAGCATGCCCCAACACCTTTGCGTCAGACTAACGTGACTGCACCCACTGAAGTTACGGATCTCGGCCAGTACAAGAGCGGGCTTTAGAATAAAGGGGGGAGGGGGGAGTGTCTAATGCACCGAAGACCCTATTCGAAAATTCTTAGCTCCTGCTTGACCCAAAGCGAGCACACGCAATGAGCCTTGGGGGCCCCTGTTCTAAAACTGCCTGATAATTATTTGGGTTTAACGTCCCAAGACCGCCATATGATTAAAAGAGATGCCGTAGCGGAGGGCTCCGCAAATTCCACCCATCTTGGTTTCTTAAACGTGCACCTGAATCTAATACCCCTGTCACACGGGCAATTTAAAGTCTTTTAAGTAAGCGGTCTTTTTCCGAAAAGGAGTTTCTGACAGCAGACACACGGCACAGAGCGAACTCATTTTCAGAAGCGGTCTTTTTCGTAGACGGTGTTCGTCGATCTCTTTTACGGCTCCGAATGAGTAGCCTCGAAACCAGTGGGCGCCAGCAATTTTCGAGAGGTGGGAAAAAAAAGCGAATGCTTATTTTTCTGCATCAAAACTCTTTGTAAAAACATATTTTATATCCTGCAGAAGGTGTAATTAACTCTTTTAACGGTTATTTCTTTTTCTAGTCTCGTAAGCAGCTACAACGCGTCGGCAATATCACGTGGTGACGCTCGGTCTTGCGCTGCTTTATTCTCTCCTTGGCGGCTTTTGCAGCGTCTGCCTCGCTTTCCAGAGCGAGAAGGCAGGCCGTGAGGCTTGCGATCCTCGCTTTTTCTTTCGTACGGTCGCCCATAACGTGTCGCGAGCAGTCGAGAGCCGCGAAAAACAAATATGGTAAATAAAAGCACAGTGGTGCCAGACGGACTTGTGCACGTCGCTAGTTATGGGAATGCTTCCTTATCTAGTGCAAAAAACATTCACATTGGTGTTTCTTCATCTCTTATTCTTAAATTTATTTGAAGAAACGAGCAGTGCAACAAGTCTTTAATTTGTACATCGTGATACATCGTTTAATTTTCATTGCTTCTCTTTTAACTGCTAGCGCCACGCTTTCGCTAGCGTCTTCGAACGAAAACACTAAAAGGAGATCGTTGCTGCCGTGTGTCTGCGCCGCAAACACCTCTTTGTTAAAAGTCTTTCAACTTTGTAAAAGACCGCTTACTTAAAAGACTTTTTGCGCGCCCGTGTGACACAGGTATAAGGACCGTATGCACAAGCCAACCTTGGCCTTACCTCAAGTTTTCCTGAAGTTCTTGTACCCTCCACGTGCGTTGTAAAGGCACAAAAATGGTAGCTATGTGAAATATTACAACATTGGTTCATGATTATTGGCCTACTTTGCACATCAAGCGCAATAAAAGCTTACAACCGATTAGAGAAACTCCAGGCAAGCCTGAGGATGGTTTGTGAACACGCCCCTAAGTACACGGGCTTCCAGCATTTTAGCCCCCATCGAACAAGCGGTCACCGTGGCCGGTATTCGTTCCCGCTACCTTCAGGCCACCCGTCGAGTACCATAGTGACTAGACAACCGTGGTTAGTGGCTACGTGACGATATCGGTGATGTTGATGTGTACGCACCACCCTCTCAATGCTTGCCGGCGTCTCGAAGGTCTCCACTCGCCGCTCATTCTGCGACATACTGATCACAAACTTGCATTCTGCGGTAGTTCCAAAAGACGTCGACGTGCTCTTGGCTTCCTCTGCGGGAGGGCACACCTGAAAGATAAAGTAAACCACAGGCCTCTTATTGTACAAATATTCCAGCCATTATAAACGTATCGTGGACACTATCACTCGGTATTGTAGCGTTGATGTTACTGCTGGGTACCTTGTTGAAAAAAAAACGAACTTTACGTAGGTTACAAAAAAGGATTCGTGCAGTTTACAAAAAGGATTCGTGAATGACTAGCACTGAAATTTGTTGTATCACGGTAGCCTTTCAACAATTATTTGGGCGTTTTGGTGTAGAGCACAGTGCGGTAGGAGAAAATAGGTATCTAGGATGCGACGCTGTAGGAAAAGGCACTCACTTTATCGTTCCGTAGTTGTTATTGATTTTCGCGTAGTGCGAGACGGTTTTGTCTAGCGTCATATAAGCTATAGTGCATTTAGTGTTGTTACTGTTCGTAACTCTAGGCTCAGTGTTTACGCTGCCAAAGTACGGCGCAGTTAAGCTCAAGAACGTGGGTTCGATCCCTGGCCACAGTGGTAGCTTTTCGAATGAAGCGAAATTCAATAATGACCGCGTAAATAACTTTTAGTGCAAATGAAATATTTCCAAGTCGTCTTATAAAGTCCTCAGTAATTAATTACTGCAATAGAACGGACACCGATGGAAGGAAAAGGTGGACGACGACGACGGCAGCGGCAGCGATGGAGTGCTGAGGTTAAAGAATTCACCGCAGTTAAATGGAATCGGCTAACGCAAAACTTGACTAATTGGGAGATCGTGGAGTCGCACCGTTGGCCCGCACTGCACGTAAATAATTCTGAAGCGAAGACGTTTACAAGTTGTTGACTCATGATCGCAAAAACAGGGCAAACAATAATATACAACGTAGAGGGTACAGCAAAATTGCGTGTGCGAGGAACATTTATGTGAGCTTATCTCTGAAACTACGAATGCGAACTTCCAGCGTTTTTCAAAGGCCCTTGGCTACCATTACAGGGATGAGTTATTCATCGAAAATAACCAATTTTTTTATTTACTCATTGTGGCTGTTCGCTCGGTAAATACTCATATGTGGCGCAAACGCAAGAAAAAAAAGTGTTGATAGTCAGCACCTTGTTTCTTCGTTTTGGTACTTCCTCGTCATGTGCTATTTTAACGCGCAGTTTTTACCGTCATGTTCGAACAGCGCAAACGAGAAGCATAAAGAAAGGCTTCACAACACGAGCGCTGACTGACTGACAACTATTTGCTTTATTCAAGCGAAACAGGAAAAAAAAGGAACAAAACATGCACGTGCAATCTGTGAATGGCACTTACGACTGCACTTCCGGCGTTAATAAGTTATCACTTTTTTTTTGCTTGGTTAAAACAACCGATTGTCAGTCACCGCTTATGTCAAGTCTTTCTTCAATATGAATGCATGCCAACTAGCTCAACTCTCCCTTTTTGCTTTACCATTATGATATGAATAAGGTCAACGTTGATGACTGTTGTAATAGATAGTATCAAATTAGACTAACTATTTAACTGTCACGTGGTTCGCCCACCGCACGTGACGCGTGTTAGATCAGAGAGTAACCCTCACTCGTTCCTCTACGAAGTGGTGCCTGTGGGCGCGGCATCCCTTGCCGACGTCGTTGTTCTTGGTCCGTGCTTGTTCGTCTGCCTGGCGGGAGTAGTCGACGTCTACGAAGACGTCCATCCGAAGCGTCAGGGTCAGAGCAAACTGTGACTTCGGCTTGGGCACTGACGTGATCAGTTGCAGGCACTCTTCCTGCGATCCAACACGTATGGTACTGCTTTTGTTTCTTTTCATTTATTCAAGGCTAATAATACACAAAATTGATTTTTTGTATAACAATAAAGAAAATTGGAAAAAGGAATAGAGGCGAAAATGCTGTAGGCCGGTGCGCTCAGATTTGGGTGTACGTTAAAGAACCCCAGGTGTTCGAAACTTCCGGAGCCCCCCTCCACTTTACGGTGTCTTTCATAATCATATGGTAGTTTTGGGACGTTAAACTCCACATTTCAATCATCAACAATATTTTACTAGAATGCATCAACTATTCTTTGTAGATGTTCTAATTAGCTGAAGGCCTAACAATCACTGACTCACTCGTCCAAGTTTGGCCGCAAAGCACCCCCAAGATACCCTCTAGTCTAGTAAAAACAGAGGACATATAACACCACCTGCTATTCTGTACAGGTGACATCAAACAGACAAGCGCCTTCATTGTACATAGGTATAAACTGAGTCGGCTTTATAGTGCTGACCTAACAAAACTGCGGGCTATAAGAAGTAAAACAAAGCAGGCGGACATATTGACTTACACACTCTCGGGTACATAAAAACATAACTAGACAACCTCAGAGCGATACTTAGCATGGCATTAAAAACAAAACAACACATCCGCAATTTCAAGGTATTAGACATTGTGAGAACTATCATATCTTAAAGGTAACAATTCTCTCGCTAGGATAGAGTATACGGTGAAGTGAGACATGGGGCAAAACGTGACATTTGGACGTCACTGGTCGCTGTAGCTAATACAAAAAGTACTTTTCTTTGTTTTTTTTTCCAGCCATAAGTTCTAGTTCATGTACACTTTCTTATGTGTAAAACTTGACTCGTCACGGCATTCGTGCGAGAAAAATTACGCGGCTGGTGTCCATGTGTTCATGTCTCGTCAAAAAGTGGCAAAATTCAGCTCGGGCATATTTTTGTATCTGTGCATGAAGCTACTCCTGCGTCAGTGCAGCCGCGTGAATAGTTATTTTTTTTTACTTTAGACTACGAGATACAGAACACCTAATCTTAGTTCGTTTGGTGCCAGGAGACAAAGCAGACTTTTTTTTAATTCCTGCATGTGAAAGCGTCAAGACGTCACAAAAAGCGTCTGCCTTGGAGAGTGTTTTAATTTATACGTTAGCTTACACATATATATCATATTTATTTGTTTAGGAGAGTTTTAACATACAAGATAATATCATATAGAGCTTTCTTGCAGTAAATCAGCACAAAAAAGTACTGATTGCCGTTCAGGACATGACTCCCTTCATTTCTACTGCATCGAGGCTTTTCCGTGTTCCCAAGGATGCTCTCAAAACACGCTTAAAAATGGTGGACTATTCAAGTGAAGTTAATTACAAACACGTCTTGAAATCGATTGCAACGACGTTGCTCAAGTAGCCTGATTTAAAGAAAAAGTGTTAGAAAATATGAATCTAGCACTTTTAAATTCATTGCTTCACAAAGCCCGGCAAACGGAGTTAAAGCCGTGAAACATTTGAGGCGTTCTCAATCAAACCGGCAAGAAGAGGTGAAGAAAATACGTCGAAACTTATCCAGCCTCCAATTGTTGAATAATCCAATGAGGCGCAAGCGTTCAACAAAAGACAACATTAGCATACCAAAAAAAAAAATACTGGCAGTGCTTGATCTGCAATGAGTTCCGGAGCAACACAGCACCGCGTTCTGCTTATATTTAATATGTGGAGTCCAAAGAATGGGCTCGTTAAGACTGCGTAAAGGCCCGCAGAGTGAATTTCCAATGTTTCTACGGCAAAAACTGAAGGCATAAATATTTCGCCCAATGCCTCCTTTTGCCCCCTCGCAGTGTCTCGTTTCGCACAGCCAATTGAGGCAAAATGAGACATCTGGAGCATTTTTATATTTTCTTTTTTTATAATGGTTTGAACGGTGGCAACCCGAAAACATTTATACAGCACATACCTTGTAACCAAAGGAAGCTTTCTACCTTGTTGTGTAATTGTAAGCAGCAAAATAAAAATGAATAATCACTACTTTAATTTTCGCTGCATTTGACCCCATTCTATCTTACTTCGTTTTGAATGCTCTAGATAAGGCCAAGGAGCAGTAGTATGCGGCCCTCACCACTATGTGGAGACCCTACCCCCTCTCTTCGTCACATAGCATATCAATGCCTGCATTAAAATTTTCATCTAAAAGGACATTTTCGCTTGTTATCGATGTTTTATTGCCACTTTATGAATTTTTGGAAGAGATAGTTCGATTCACCGAACTGGCTCTGTTCGCCTGCAAAGCCCTTTGTCACCACTCCTCTCACCTGTCCTGATGGGCCATCCAGCCCCCCGGCTGTGCCAGCTTCGCGCATCTTGGCCCTCAGTCTGAAAAGATTGTCTGCAACTGCTCTAGATAAAGGTCCATCCTCCACTAAATGTACTATGACGGGGTATCCGTCTGAATGCGTGGCATACAGGAAGCGAACCCATGGTTTGCGTTGCTGGTTCGTTATCCAGGCTTGCATGTTGTCACGTGGTCATGAAGTTGAAGAAGGCTGCCGTCGGCTAGTTCAAGACGAAACTATTCATCGGGGAGAACGTGTACCCAGGATATAAAGAGTTAGTGCATACAAGCAATACACGCTGTATTGCTTCCCTAACTTTTCGCGCCCCTGAAATACGTTGGTCCCGGGTTCGACCCACGAACTAGGGCAACTTTTTTGGCAGTTAACAAGCTTTTCTTTCTGAGAAATTTGTATGGATTTTCTTGTAGCTTTGTGCTAGAAGCGGGCGGTTGTCTATTTTTTTTTAATACACACAATGCTAGCGGCCAACACTGTCGTCTGTCATCGCTTCTCTGGCCAACGGCTGAATGCGTCGCCTTTTACGGAGCAGTGCACAGAACCATCCAGCGTTAACGCTGGTGCTTGCACAAGCTATAGAACAAGCTTGGCTAAACGCGTCCTGTGCGTATTGTTACCATAATGATCTCAAACAATAGAGAAACTGCTCAATCATTGCAGCGCAGTCTTTGCCAAGCATTCCCAACAGATTTTTTTTATTTTTGAAGAGGGGGGGATCAAGCCTGATTTCTTCAATATAAGGCAATAGACGTACATGGCAGTATCAAAATCCTGGGTATTTCGTACAGCATTACTTTCGCGTGACACGTACTCAATAAATTATTGTGCACTGTTGAAGGGAAGTCGAAGTCAAACAAATATTTCTCGACATCACCAGCTCAACGTTTCAGAAACATGGACAGCACTGACACACTCAACGCAGACGCTGACATCGCTACCGTATCGCACTGCTCTTCTTGTAAAGTAGGCTGCCACTACCACCTGAGCAACTTATCTTCTCACAATACGCCAGCTTATTTTTTTTATTTATTTATAAAATACTGCAGGCCCAAACAGGGGCCCAAGCAGGAAGGGCAAAAGGACACAAACAAAGCAAATAAAGGCAGAGAAATCGCATACTCAGCAAAAAAATAACACTGGCATGTGTACAAAAGAAGCGACGTGCTTATCGACGTGCTTATCTCTGTCAGGATCCTGTAATAAACCTCGTCTGCGGATGCTTTCCTCGCAGCTTAGATTGGTAGATATAAATTTCTCTGCGTGGACTGTTTTTTCCATTTATCCAACTCACCACTGTCGGCTGCATGCCGTCGCTGATGAAGCAGCCTGTCGTATTATTCCAAGCCGTGGTTGCTTCCACGACGCAGCTACAACGGGGAGCCGAAATGGACAGCAGGATGATGAACCTCACCAACCTGTTTAAAATACAACGCCTTATTTGTAGAAAAGGTTACAAAATCCACACTAGAGGAAGGGGGACTATTCCACATTAGCGAACGATTACACCTTATTCTGACAACGCAGTGCTGATTCGCGACTGCAGTGTTGCTCTGCTAAGCTTTGATTGACAGTCCGGACGGCCTCCTTTAGATGCACGTCCACCTCAGTGGTATCTGTTTATCGTGCTCAGCCGCTGACCTGAAAGTCGGGCGTTCATCCCCACAGCCATGGCAATCGAATTTTGATGGAAAGGAAATGCCTTAGGCCCGTGTACTGTGCAGTTTTCACGCATGTTAACAAACACCTAATGGTCAAAATCGCTGGAGCCGTCCACGATGTTATGCTTCATAATAATATTATGGTTTTGGAACGTGCGAACCATGAAATTATTATTATTATTATTATTATTATTATTATTATTATTATTATTATTATTATTATTATTATTATTATTATTATTATTATTATTATTATTATTATTATTATTATTATTATTATTATTATTATTATTATTATTATTATTATTATTATTATTATTATTATTATAGAGGAACTGCCGCTGTCACACGTAATGCAACACCGAGCATTTACCAGCATTCGTATTCAGGATCTTTGTGGTATTTAAATGTGATGATCAACTTCTATCAGCATCGCCCGCATGAAGACTCACCCATCGAGCGCTTCAAGTAGTCTGGCGAAGAGCGGAAGGTTCTTCCAAAGCGCGACTGGGCGAAGTGCGAAGAAGTTCGCGATGTCTTTCTCCACGTACCCGGCTGCAGTTAGGCCCGCAGAAAGCTCCTGAAAAACGAAGATGTTATACGATAAAATGTGACAGCTTTGAGATAGAAGTCAAGGTGTACAATAGAACTGAACGAAAACAGCTCCCTACAGATAATTTGTTGCAATAATGACTTGGGCGAGTGTGTTGATACTCAGACTAATGCACCGCGCCTTCAGCGAAATGACTAGAGACATACAGACACGGAGCAACACCCACTTAAAGTTATAAATCGGTGCTTGTATGTGTCTGTGTTTCCGAAATTCCTCGAACTTGCACTGAGTTTGTGCCTGCCAAGGTCAATGCCGTATTTTCTGGCGTATTAGGACGCCCCTGCATATCATTCGCACCCTGAAACTAGAGTGCGCAGAAAAAAGTTTTAGGCTTCATTTTCGCATATTTTCTGTCAGAAGTGTCAATCTTACTTCCTCACCTAATTCCCAATTTCGGTTCTCTTCAGTTCTCAGCCTTTCTTGCATTACTGGGAAGTGTGTCCGGGAACGCACCTGATGCACCAAAATTCGCATATGAAACACACCTTGACTTTTGCTCTAAATTTTTGGTTCAATGTATTGTGAAACCTATACTGGAGAAAATACGCTGGTTTCGTGCGAAAAAAAAACGGTCAATTTTGAAAAAAAATACACTATCTACCACTAAAGTGAACAATATGGTGATGCAAAGTAGCGCTGCGTGGTGGTCACTTGTGTTTGAATTTGTTGCTTCAATTCGTATGTTTTCATGTGTGTTTCATTTGTGTGTGGAGTTTTGTATTTGTTGTATACCGCTTATGTCACACCATTTTCATTTGTATGCATTACCGGGTGTGTGCCTCAGAGTGAACACCCAGAGCTGCTAGGAGAGTGCATTGGAGCAAGTGCGCACAGCATTATATACGAGCACCCTGCTGTGGCGGAAAGATAAACGGAAAGGAGAAAAGAAGTGGAGGCAGCGCTCTGCCACCTCCTCCACCCCACCTCACGCGTGCACAGACAATGAGAGAGTTGGCGCTTGCTTAGTGGGGAAGCTGATGGTCACAGGTAGACGAACACATCCCTGAGCAAAAGCTGCTTCGCTTCTAAAAATGTAGGAACGCTCATGTTGCTTTGCTGGCCTGCGTTGTATAGAGCTACGGGGCAAGATGAATGTAATCAGAAGTAGGAGCAGTACAAAACGTTTATTAGAGACCAATGATGATGGTTTCTTCGAATGTGGTGGGCGATGACCATCAGTCGGCCAGGAGTTCCTGCTGTTTAATGGTGCCCTCTGCATGTCCCGTTATCCAGACCGGCTCGCCTTTGTTGGAGCTGAGCAGTGTCGCCTCCCACTGCTTCAGATAACTGGCAGCTCTTGACAGGCTCTTTTCTTCTTCTATCTTACTATATTTAAACCTCGGTAGAAGCTTTCCCAAGCCCCCCCCCCCCCCACCGCTTCCCTCCTCACAAGCTGATCTGTCTTGCGGGAAAGGGGAAGGTCGTTTTTATGAAAGGAGTCATTGTCAAGACAATGGTGTCTTCAATCCTAACGTTCTTATCTACACGCCATGCTCGTTCTCTCCTAATATATTGTTACGCAGAAATAACAGTAGACAGTCTGCAGCCACAAAACAGCTCACCAACAACGTCAACTTTTTCACTCTCAGTCTGAGGCACCCTTTTTGGGTATCTCCCACTATGCCCTGTTACAGTCAGCCGAAACCACGTAACACGACCCCCGGTGGCAAAAGCACCGACCCGGCGAGCTTACGCAGCCACAGCAAAAGCAGTGTGGTTACGCTTGAGCCTTAATACGTGGACGACGTCCCGGAATAGCAGAGCAGAAGAGGTTGATGGGTCATCAGGAACAATTTCATATGTAGCGTCGGTCATTCGTCTAAGCAAGTGGTGTGGGCCAGCGAAACGAGAGAGAAGCTTCTCTGAAAGGACTGCATATCGCGTTGGGGGCCAAAGAAGAACTAAGAAACCTGTCGGAAATTGTTCTTCGCGATGTCGCTCGTGGTAACGATACTTCTGCGAGTCTTGGGACGCCGTTAATCTGCTGCGGAAAGCTGACGAGCATGGTCAGCTCGGGCAATAACGTCGTGTACATATTCAGAAGTAGACTGCGCAGCGGCTGGCAGGAAGGTATCCAACGGCAATGTTGGTTCGCGTCCAAACAGAAGGTAAAATGGCGAGTACCCAGCAGTGTCATGCCGGGGGAAATCGTACGTGAACGTCACGTAGGGTAGTGCATGGTCCCAATCACGATGGTCGGCCGAGACGTATTTTGATAGCATGTCCGTCAGGATGCGGTTTAAAAGTGCTGTAAGCCCGTTTTTCGCGGAGTGGTACGATGTCGTGACTTTATGTTGGGTAGAGCAGGAACGCGGGATATCGTCTACCACTTTCGAAAGGAACGTACGGCCTCGGTCTGTCAGCAGTTGACGAGGTGCCCCAGGCACTAAAATGAGATCGCGCAGTAGAAAATCAGTGACGCCTGAAGCGTAGCTTGTTGGCATGGCTTGCGTAACTGCATAGCGAGTCGCGTAATTTGTAGCAACCGCGAACCACTTGTTTCCTGAGGTGGATGTTGGGAAGGGGCCGAGAAGGTCTAAATCAACACGGAATAAGGGCTCTGGTGGGATGTCGATGGGCTGAAGATACCCGGCAGAGAGTCCTAACGGCTTCTTGCGGCACTGGCGAATTTCACAAGCCTTGACATAACGACGTACAGAGCGTGAAAGGCCAGGCCAGTAGAAGCAGTAGCGCACACGGTCCTATGTATACGAGAGACATCAAGGTGACACGTGGTTGGCGCGTCATGGAGCCGTAGAGGACTGTGGAGTGCAGGTGCTTTGTTATGACCGGAAGTAGGTCGTCACCGGTGGGTGATCAATTACACCGATATAAGGTGTGACCCTTTAAGGTAAACATGTGAACAGAAGCGCCGTACGGTGAAGATTAGAGCTGTTGTATTATGCGGCTGACACCCCGATCGCAACACTGCTCGTCGCCGAGATGAAGCAGCTGGGAGACCGAAAGAACGCAACCCACGGAATTAGTGCTCGTAGGGTCGCAGTCAGCCACAGGGTAGCGTGACAGGCGATCCACACTTCGTGCAGTTTTCTTGACTGACACACTGCAATGTAAGAATTCTGTTGGAGGTGGAGTGCCCAGTGGGCAAGACGACCTGTGGCATCTTTGAGGGAGGCGACCCAGCAAAGAGCATGGTGGTCGGTGAGAACCATAAATGGTCGGCCGTATAAGTAAGGGCCAAATTTCGCAACTGCCCACAATAGCACTAGGCATTCGCGCTCTGTGATGGAATAATTCCATTACGAGGTAGACTCCACTCCAAGATAGGTTATGCGCGCGGGAATAAGCCATCACGCGATGCTGCCCACGTTGTCGCTGAGCCAACACAGCGCCTATTCCGTAACCACTGGCATCGATGCAGACTCTAATCGGTGCCGTAGGGTCGCAGTGAGCCAGAACATGAGAGGAGGTCAGCGAAGTGGTGAGATCAGAGAATGCTGCTGCTTGCGAGGGAGGTAAACGTCTCATCTGGTTTGAGTAAATCTCTTAGGGTCCGAACAACTTCCGCGAAGTTCTTGATGAACCTCCAAAAATAGGAGCAGAGCCCCACAGAGCTGCGGACATCTTTGGCGGTTTTTGGCTCAGGAAAGTTCTTCACAGCTCGAACTTTTGCTGGGCCAGGCTGTACGCCATAAGCGCCAACAATATACCCAAGTATTGTAATGTGGCGGTGACAAAACCGGCACTTGGATGAATTCAGTTTAAGGCCGGCGAGACGGAATACATCAAAAATTTTGAACAGTCTCTCAAGGTGTGTTTCATACGACGACGAAATTGCGAACTCATAATAGAGACGTGAGCGCCCGTATCAATCAAAGATTCAACAGGTGTGCCATCAACATATACTTCAGTGTTCCAGTTTAAACGTAAGGGCAACAAATGGTTTTGGGGTAAGGTTGACAGGGCAGCTTCACCTCCAGAGTCTGCGCAGTCTTGTTTTTTGAGGACATATGACGGTTAAACGACAGCGAGAAAGAGCGGGAGAAGGGCGGCTTTGAGGCAGCGGAGACGACGGGACAGGGTGGTCGTAGTCCTCAGGGGCAGTAAATGCTGTAGACTCAGTGCTGGCTGGATAACAGTGGTTTGGTGGACGTAATGAGTTACTGTAAGGGCGGTACGGACTAGAAGCCATATATGACCACTGGATGTGGCAGTAACGAGCGATGTGTCCCGCGTGACCATAGCAGAAGCAGATCGGCTTATCATCAGCTGTTCGCCAATCAGATGGGTTCCTGGTTCGAAGAAAGCACGGACGGCGACATGTCATGTCGACAAAAACTATCGAGGGATCAGTATTATCCATGGTGGGTGCAGTAAACAGGATAGCCAGGTTAGTGAATTCCTGGCGGACAACACCCTGGATCAAGGAGACAGCTGGCATCGAGCAACGTCGGTTTGTTTGCAGCCGAGTAAACGGCCTCGAGTTCATGTCGGACGATGCGTGTCACGTCTTCGGTTGTAGACGGCTGTCAAGGAGACGCTTCACAAGATGATGTTGCGCCGGTGTTGGGTAGGCGCTGGAACTGGTGCAAAATGCGTTGACTCTTCACCGGCTTGAGACGGCGGCACTCATTGATCACGGCGTCGATGGTGCGCTCATATTCGGGTGCACGTTAAAGAACCCCAGGTGGTCGAAATTTCTGGAGTCTTCCACCACGGCGTCTCTGATAATCATATGGTGGTTTTGGGACGTCAAACCCTACATATGAATCTATTGTGAAGGCAAGCAGGTTGAACGCATCGTCGGCTATACCTTTCAAAGTGTGCGATATTTTGTCAGCCTTAGTCATGTTGGGATCGGCCCTTTGACACCACGTTAAAACACCTTGAATATAAGTCAAGTATAGCTGGGTGGACGTCTGTGTACGTACGGCTAATTGCTTTCGGGCATCAAGCTGTTGACCAAACGGGTGGCCAAAAATGTCGTGGAGCCGTTGTTTAAACGTTTCCCAGCTCGTGACTTCGTGCTCGTGGTTCTCAAACCAGATGCAAGGGGTCTTGTCAAGATAGAAAATGACATTCGCAAGCATAACGGTTAGGTCCCAGCCATATTGCCTGCTGACGCGCTTGTACATACTGAGCCACTTGTCCACATTCACGTTGTTCTCTCCGGTAAATCTACCGTGATCACGGGGTTGCGTTAAGGCGAGGTACCGGGTAGCTGTCGTAGCCGAGGTAGGTGGTGAAGGCGTATCCTCACCCGGAGTCATAGTAGCAGGCTTAAGGAGGCATCCTTTGTGTAGCTCTGTTGTCAAAAGAGTACCCAGTACCTCCACCAAAATATTACGTGGAAATAACGGTAGAGATTCCGCAGCCACAACACAGCTTACCAACAACGTCAACTTCTTCACTCTGTCTGAGGCGCCCTTTTTGTGTACACCCCACTATACCCTGTTACAGTCAGTCAAAACCATGTAACAATATGACAGAGGACGTGGAAAAAGGAACAGCCTTTCCAAAGAAATATAATATGTGGGCAGTAAATAACATCATACGAGCGACAAAGGGTGGGGCGAGCGACCAAGTTTCGCAACTCAACCGGAAAACGAGAATAGAGGTGATGGGTTCTTTAAAAAAGTTAAGAGAAACTAAAAGCTTGGTATTTAGTTGCAGTTGGACATAGCAGATCTGTGATAGAGCACCTTGCGAAAACTAGGACATGGTTTAAAGTGTGTCTTTTCTGTGTCCAATGACAATGACATCAGGGAGCCTTCATGTGCGCGCCTCCACACATGAAGTCTTCCTGGTGTCGTTCTCATTACACACATGAGGACACACTCAATGTCCTGATTTTCGCAATGGGCTCTATTACAGACCTGTGCCTGCCTTCCACACATGAGTGCTCCTTAGATGTTACATGCTCATTGTGGCCGTGCCGGAATGTTAACTTTTTTTTAATTACTTGGCGTACCACACGCAAGCAACCCTTACCGCAAACAGCAGCGCCGTGCTGCGAATGGCGATTTCGGTAACGGCGCTACCGCTGGTGCCGCGATCACCGTCCAGCAGTCCGAAACCGCGCACGCCGAGGGACTGGCGCAGCTGAGCGGCGCTGTTCTGGAACGGTAGTTGCCCGAACTGCGTCCGAAGAGTGCTGAACGACCGGGTCGACGACACCGTGAAGAGGAACCGAGAGGCCCTCGGCTTTTGGTCCAGTAGAAATTGGTACTGCGACTCTGACCAAGACAATTCATGTCAACTGTGAGAGCAAACGAAACTTGTACATGGCAGTAAATTTTTCCAATGCTTTTCAACAAAAAAATTCCTTTTGCGTTTGCAGGACAACGAGAGATAGACTTCCTTGAAATAAGCTGAAGTGATCATCGGGGGATCCACTACGCCTCTCTTTGCTGTCATGCGCACATAGTGACACTTATATTTCTCTTTCAAGCATATCTGTATTAGTTCATACTTTCGGTTTGGTATAATTTTCATAAGTCATGCAAAATATAAAAAATCGACGACTATGCTTGATGTTAGGATTTCAATGTGAATCATATTATATTGTAATATACATGTCATCGTATATAAACATTTATATAGACGATAACCTTTAGAAAATATAAATTGGTGGGTCTGGTTCAATTAAGTATTTATATGGTTATACGTATGACATCGGAGCAGAACTTTATTTAAGATAAGAGTCAGCTATCTGTCAGATTATATATATTGAGTTTACGCAGCGATTTGGAGTAGTTTAGGGTTCCTCGATGCACGCGCCTCATTTGAGGGTGGAGTCACTCTTTGAAGGGGTGAGTGCCGCCTTCCGATCGGCGGCCACCATTCGTCTCTTCCCGTCTCGTCGCGGCTGATTGTGTGAGACACGTGTGCGGCGTCTTTTTTGTCAGGCAAAATGCCTGCCTGTTGCGTGCCACAGTGCACGAACCACTCACGAAATGGCTAAAAGGTGTTCATATTCTCGAAAGATCCGAAAACGCGACTCTTGTGGCTTGTAAAGATCAAGCGCGAGAAGTGGCAACCTACGGACCGTTCGTGTTTGTGGAGCGTAAGTTATGCCATTTCAGATTTCAAGAGTTGTGACTTAAAGCGCTGTCACACAGGAACTTTCAAACGCAAGAAAGGTTGATGTGATTGACTCTTTTACGCCAGATACAGAAGGGCACCAATCATTGTTTACAAATTTTATTTCTATCGGGCTCAATTGCGATCACCGGTGCACCGGGTGCAATACACATTCATTTTCATGCTGTGTACATTCGTATTTAGCTCGTTCATTTTGGTTAGCACAAAATTCGTTGTTATTAATCACTTGCTGTACACAAGGTGCAATCGCGCGAAGATGTGCGCCAACGTTGTGCGCTTGTTGCTGCTGGTGCTTTCAACTACTTCCTTTAGGGGCAAAGCCCCTTACGTCGTGGGTTGGATGTTCCGTGCTGTCGTAGCCGTCGTAGCCATTTGCATTTCATTCATCATCATCATCATCATCATCATCATCATCAGCCTATCAACGTCCACTGCTGGACAAAGGCCTCTCCCATATTCCGCCAGTCAAATTTGTCCTGTGCTTGCTGCTGCCATTTTATACCCGTAAACTTCTTTATCTAATTTAACCACCTTTCTGTCTTCCCCTAACCCTTTTGCCTTCTCTTAGAATCCAGTTAGTTACCCCTAGTGACCAGTGGTCATGCTGCCTACAAGCTACATGCCCCGCCCATGTTGATTTCCTCTTCTTAATTTCAACTATGATATCCTTAACCCCATTTTGTTCCCTGATCCACTCTGCTCTATTTTTGTCTCTTTAAGTTACACCTACCATTTTCTTTTCAACTGCTCGCTATCGTTCTCAATTTAAGCTGAATTCTCTTTGTAAGTCTCCAGGTCTCTGCTCCGTAGCTAAGTACCAGCAAGATGCAGCTGTTACGTACCTTTCTTCTGAGGGATAGTGGCAATCTATCCCTTTTGAGGGATAGTGTCAAGATTTGAGAGTGCTTGCCAAATGTGCTCTACCCCATTGCATTACATGTCGATAAAAACAGTGTCAAAGCGTATCCACGGAGTGAATGATGATGAGTGGGGCGAAGCGTCCATGAGTCTGTCTGTGCTTCCGTTCGTTCATCGGGCCATTCATCCGACCGTCCATCCGTGGATTCGTCCATCCGTCCGTGTGTTCGTCCATGCGTTCATGTCTATCCGTGCGTCCATTCGTGTGTTCCTCCGTTCATTCGTTCGTGCGTTAGCCTGTCCGTCCCTGCGTTCATCCATGCGTCCGTTCGTCCGTGCGTTCGTCCGTCCATGCGTCTGTCCGTCCGTCAGTGCATCTGTGCATCCGTGTGTGCGTCCGTCCGTGTGGCCGTCCGTCCGCTTCGCCCCACTCATCATCATTCGCTTCATGAATATGCTGTGATTTTTCTCTTTTCTCACGACGGCACGTATTTTTTATTATTTTTCTCGGCCAACGGGTAAACGGTAAACTGTTTGTTGTTTTTGTAGATGGCACACAACACACAGGCACATTAAAAGGTCATGTGACTTGGGTGCGTGTGTTTCACATCTTTAACCTATATAAATAGTTACCGACTAGTCCAAAAAGAGTCTAATTGAAGGTGTTAACGCGGCTGGCGTCGATGGTAATGTCCTTCTGCGAGCAACCCCCAGCTATTAGTGTCGCTTTAAAAATGAAGAGTGGAGACTAGATATCTAAGACATTTACACTCACGATGCGAAAACTTCGTATTTCTCTTCTGTTGTTTGAGTACCAGACGTTTTGACGCAACAAACTCTGTATGTAACCGCGCAGCACTCATTGGCTAGCCATCGTGGCTGTAGGCGGCTTGCGGAGAAGGCATGGTAATGGCGTATTCCATAGTAGATGACGTGGTTGTCTCCACCCTCCAAGGTGGGGGAGAGGGGCTCGCGCATCGAGGAAACCTAGAGAAGTTAGTGTCATTGTCTCACCTGGTGGACTAGATCTCAACCACACGTTTCTTTATACATGGCCACTGTGACCACTGAACCAGTGCTACGAAGCAATGTAATCCCAAAGAATACACCAGGGCACACAATCATCGAGGTGCCAGTGCCAACACCAGACACCTCGATAAAGTATTGGGGTCGCCTATAGACGTTCCTGATTTTCGTTCATGGTTGATGTCTTCGTTTTATCAGAATCGTAGACGACAAGATTACTGCTAGAGAGTAACTAAATCCTGTTACTAACTTTTTTTTTCAATTTTCCTTGAATTTGAATAAGGTAAGTTAGGAATTACATCCAGCCGAAAGTTGTGACATTTTTATTACTTTTTAAACCAAACTAGTTTCACACTACTTAATCTAAAGTTGACTATTCTTGCTCAGTTCATATACGAGTACGCTTAATTTCTACCACGTACACACTAAAATCTCACAGTTATTAATCAAAGCACGATGTCTGGCACTGAGATTAGCTTCCCTTTGCTACTTTTGTCTTTTTTTCCAGAAAATTTTTAGTAAAAGAAATTAGGCGCACATGCCACAATTTGGTGGAAATGTCACTGGTGAAGCAATGACCGATTTTCTTCAAATTACTCTTTGCAGTTATTCTTCGCATTACTAAATTAATAGCCCACAACAGTAGTTCATTACTTCAATCATCAAAGGAAAAACAAATTTAGTTCTTGCAATTTCATTTCTATAGCTCCATATCAACCGAGACTGACTAGGATTATCTGTACCGTCACTTTTTCAACGTATTACCGTCGTAAGATCCATCCACGCTGGGCTCAATGTCAATAACGAAGTAGTCGCACACTCCAGGCTCCGGCAAGAGCCTCCACAACGCCATGCCTTGCTCGGTAGCACCACTAGGCAGCCGACTGGGGGCGGTGAGGCCGCAGAGGAGGGCATTATCTGCGTGGTCACGTGCGTAGATATTTATAAACCACCATGGGCTGCTTTCCGGCCCAGCAAGCCATGGTTGAGCGTGCCACGAGAGTGGCCATGACTAATGAGGTCCCTGACTAGAAACTCCACGTTTAATGTTATAAAGCCGGCCCACTAAGGACGCTGGTTTCCCTTGCACCCTCTCTGCTGGAATGATAAATGCTCACCACCACCACTCTACAGGAGAAGTGCCAGCTATGACGTGACCAAGACAATCATGATATAACAGGTTTTACGGGCCAAAACTATGATGTGATTATGAGGTGCACCGTAGAGTTCCGGTAATTTTGAACATCTGGTGTTCTTTAGCCTGCACTGGCGTGGCATAATACACTAGTCTGTATTATTTCGCCCCCGTCGAATTGCGACTGCTGGGGCTGGATCAAACCTCGTGAAATCAGCTTCAATGGGAAATGCATCAGCACATGTCATAAATAGAGAACCTTAGAGCGCTCTTCCGTTTGCACACCGGGAAAGGGAGCTACGAAATCGTAGAGCATTGCAGGTTTATTAGGCATGCTGTACGTGGTTCTGTTCTAAAATACATCTACCAGTATGTTGTTTCAAATGTTGAAGGGCTGCGAGCTGCAAAAAAGTTTTTAGCTGGACTTGTTTATGTGCGTCGTGCCATCGCTTATGTGTGCAGTCTGATGGACGATGGCACATGTGAATAAAATAACAAGGCAACGCACTGATTATGGAATGGTTCTTTAGTTTAGAAACGGAACACGGTGTGTAGGGTAGAGAAAAAGCAGAACGGGGTGAACGGTGGTGGACGGAAGCGATATTAG
Organism: Rhipicephalus microplus; assembly: GCF_043290135.1. Taxonomy (NCBI): domain Eukaryota; kingdom Metazoa; phylum Arthropoda; class Arachnida; order Ixodida; family Ixodidae; genus Rhipicephalus; species Rhipicephalus microplus. Next base: position 59,719,584 of record NC_134709.1, on the reverse strand, counting down.
TTAGATTGACCGGGAATTAAGGAGGCTTATGACTTAATTGAGAACGTGCCACAGATGATAATGATCGTCACATAAAAAGTTTTATGCCTAACACCACTGTGATGGTCTAAGCAAAAATATTCAGAGAACGAGATTGTTGGTGAAGAAAAATACCTGGAATGAACAAAAACGTTTGACCAAGATGTATCAAGCTTATTTATTTATTTATTTATTTATCTATTTATTTATTTATTTATACCCTCAGAGTATAAATAACTTGCAGACAGGGTGGGGTGTAAATAGCAAGAAAGAGCAAGAAAAGAAAAGGCATAACAACAACAATAAAATCGGAGCATTATGCAGATTTACAAAAGCTTTGTAAAAGACACTAGATACATCTAACAAAATAGTTGCAAGCAATGTAGAAGAAACAAACGTACAATTCTAAAGTAGGCTTCAGAGTATATTTCTAATTGGAGTCGTATCAGTTATATCGTTTAGGAAGGCTGGTAAGTGGTAACAATCTCCTGCTCAAATTGTCATAAAGAGTACATTGACGAAACAAAACAGCCAGTTAGTCTTGGATTGAACGGACATCGCGTGGACAAAGGGAGTAAACCACCGAAAGCAGGGGCACAGCACTTTAATATAGCAGGGCACAACTTCTACGATTTCAAACTCTACATACTTCAGTCAAACTTCCAATCCGCAAGAGACAAAAATATAAGAAGCCGTACCTTATTCACAAGTTGACGACGCTCCAGCCAGTAGACATAAACGTTTCTAAAGGTGCCCTTGATTCCCTTCGGTATGGTACATACACGAAAAAAATCACTGCTAGTGAATCCCTTCGTCGTCTAGGAATTTCAAACCTCCCATTGTTAGGTTCTGACCACCGGTTCGACAACCGGGATCCACCGACATGTGTGCATTCTCACCTCCCCCTCCCCTATCCTTATGTTCTTTTCATTCACAGAATACCTCGTCCTCCTTCACTCACACTATTCGTCACAACATCCCCCCTACCACAATCTCTCACACACACCCGCGTATGCGATGTTGCCCCTCCCCCTCCTCAGTTAGAATGGGGGATAAAGTATGAAACGTGTACAGTCTAGCGCTAAAGAAATCAGTTCTGTTTTAATCTTAAGAAACACAAGTCCGCTTGTCGAAATGTTGGCTCCACACAACCCCTGTTTACCGATATTTAATCGTAAGCTTCCATCTTCCCCTACCTACCGTTTTTCTTTATTACCTATACTTTGTAATCTTCAGCAACAAAATCAGTCGATTATCAGCATTTTGCCAAGTTCGTGTTTTGAGACGTCCTGTCACTCACGTTTTCTTTTTTCCATGGAGCTATGAGACGCCTGCACAACTTTGCCTCTTCAGCGCTGATTCGCTTTCTTCAAAGTATTCAATGGTTTGTATTGTTACGGTGCATCATCGACAGGAGCAAGCGTGGCACTTTGTGTAGGCGTTGCCAGACTCAAACCGTATCACCGTCCTCGTTCGTCACCGCCGTGCTAAGCACCGTGACGGCGCTTCCACTGCAGGGGAGTGATGTTACGGTGCATCATCGACAGGAGCAAGCGTGGCACTTAGCGAAGATGAAGAAGACGCCTGTGCGTTAGGCGCTTGCGCGAGAGGCAACTCAGACATCTTGTTCGGCTGCCGATTCTCGGTGGACGCTATCCTATAAGCCAAGACCTCGCCCCGTCACAGTATTTAAAGAAAAGTCTACCTAAAAGTTTTCTCAATGGAAGTGCGCAATAAAACTGTCTTTAGAATGGCGCCCATTACAAAAAGTGGACTGCTTTTCCCGCATCTGATCTCAGCCGAAGGCAACTGACGTTCTCCTCACTTTTACTGTTTCTCACAACTCACCGAATTCGGGCCCTTGATGCGGACTGGTCGTCGAATTCAACGCCTCCAGCGTCATTCGGAGTCGTCGCGGTTTGGTGACGGGGGAGCCGGTCACCAAGGCATGGTGGACGACTCCCATCTCCGCGATCGGTGCCTCGTCAACGCTGGTTGTGGCTGCATAATGAGCTTCATTTAAAAAACCTGTACGTGTTTGATTAGGTTAGAATCTGTAGACGCTTATATATCAAAGCTGTTAGTGGACCATCAGTGGCGATGTTTCAAATCAATGCGAGTGATGCAAAATTCAACGCGTGATTACGTCACTATATTACGTCCTCACATGAGGTTAATTACATTTTACACTTACCAGTCGTCGTCATGTAGCACACGATGCCTACGACGAAGAGAATAGCGAGCACGGCCGTCACAGCTATGACCTCGTCTGGGTGCCTGCGTCAATAAGCGGCATGACAAGGTTTTGTAGCAAACGTGTCTGCGTGTGCAAGGGAGGAAGTGTGATGAATCATTGAAAGCTCATTACTTCGCACTTCACGGAACGGGAAAAAAATGGCCGAATGAACCGGATGCTAAATCATCAAAAATATAAACACAGCAAAAATAATTTCTGTTACGATAGTATTTAAATTTTCCTGAAAAATACATAACATTTGCAGCTACTTTTGCACCGAAGCAGTGTAAAACACCCACTTTTCGACATTCTGTGACTTAATCCACAATTTTACCGCGTGCAAGATTTCCGTGAAGGAACAGTCATAAACGTGTTACGCACCCCTGCCTTTACCGCCACCACCAACATGCGCTGGTGACAATAGTCTTATCGCAGTTCAAATGGGTGGCAGGTGGTGGTTCGTCCAACGCAATATAGCAAGCGAGTTTTATGTGAACACACGCACCACGCCCAAAACTCCCCAACCTCACCAGTTTCGATCATGCTTAAGTTCGGGATCCATGAGCGCGTTTTCCCTCCTTCGTGCCACGCTCCGCGAATCATGCGAATTCAACTAAAAGCAAATTGAGGTCAAATACTACAAAATAATGAAAGCTTGATGACATTGCATTACACACGTGCTTGCCAGCACAAGTGAGCACGTCCTGATTATCCAGTTTTCCAAATTAACGAGGTCTACACAATGAGCTGTTACTCTACTAAGTATAGGAATGTTACCCTGAAGTAGTTATTTCGTTTGGATATTCTGCATATTCTTATGATACCAAATAGAAAAGAACTTAAAGTATGAATTCATCTCAGTCTACGATTCCGTACCAAAGCTAATTTTTAGGGGCGAAGCTCCTTATGGCATGGCTTGTGCGTCCCTCGTAGTACGTAACCACCAGTGGCACATACCCGAAATAGCAGTCCTTATGATTTTGACCTCCAAGGTGGTTCCGGTGAGAGATTTCTTCTGTGCGTTGTCGAACAATAAAAGATAGTGCTCAATGCACATGTTAATGGCTGCTAAGGGGGAATGAGAGACAGGAGCATTCGGCCTTTAGGTAACGCGCACGCTGCGATCCCCATTAGCAGCTATTGGCATGTACATTGAGCACAATTTGACAAGAAAGGGTTGCTACGTTATACTCGCTGGGTGTAACCTCCTTGGTTTTAGAAAGGTTTAGCGAGCGTTAGGCCGCATAGCCATGAATACAGTGAACTAGTATATACCATGAACTCGAGGTGGTTAAAGGTGGGAAGTAAACCCGAAGTGCTAGCCGTAAGAAAGTGTGCATGTGCCACCTCCCGTTTAGTCCTGAAATGTCCGCTGGATGGCGGTGCTTCTATATGGAGAATATATGATGAAAAGATGCAAGATGGTGGTACTTGGAGTGCTGAATAGATGGACGAACGGACACACAGACAGATGCATGGATGGACGCATGAACGGACGCAGGCGCGGATGCATGGACGAACGCAGGGACGGACGCACGAACAGACGCACGCACGGACGGGTGGATGGACGCATGGATGGTTACACAGACGTACGCAGGAACGGACGGAAGCAAGAACGAATGGACGGACGAATGCTTCGCCCCACTCCTTATCATTCACTCCGAGGATATGCTGCCATTTTTTTATCAACTGCGACGGTTCCATGGCGTTATACGTGTCAGTACTTTGTGGTTCCGGGCAACAAAGAGGTGGATGAACATTTCTTCGTACCATGAACACTACTATACCTTCCGGAATTCTCTAAAACTTGTGCGGTATAACATGGAAGATGGTTGAATGAGACACGTACATTAAACCACATTAAAAATAGTGTTAATCTGTTATGAAGACCTGTGCTCCTTGTTACTATAAGCGCTTTGAAATTAAAAAAAAATATTATCGCTGGAGTTTTTTCACGCGTTGTGCACAGAAACTTTTTTTCTAATTTGTAGATGATTGTTCAATCTGTCATGCACTGGTTGTATACACAATATCAACATCTTCTAACGTTGAAGTAATCTGACACAAAATGTTTATCTGTGACTATAAATATCAGGCATATTTTCCAAGCATTGTTCACTAAATTGAACAGTAGAGAAAAAAAAGGCGTACTTACGATCCGGTAGTTGCTGTAACGAGCAGTGAACAGCAAACTCATAACATCGCGTAGAAGCATGAAATTATCATTTTAAGCGTTCCACAGTCTTATAAGGGTGTCATCAAGATCATCAACATCATTATCATCATCATTATCATCATCAACATCATCAGCCTGACTACTTCCACTGCAGGACAAAGGCCTCTCCCATGTTCCGCCAATTAACCCTCGCCTATGCTTGCTGCTGCCAATTTATGCCCGCAAACTTCTTAATCTCATCTGCCCACCTAACCTCCTGTCTCCCCCTAACTCACTTGCGTTCTCCGGGAATCCAGTTAGTTACCTTTATAAGGGTGACTTATATGACTTATAAGGGTGTATTTGACGTTAAATATATGATGTATGCATTAATACCGGGAGGCGTTTGCTCCACTTCTGTCATCATACTGTCTGCAAAGCATTTGGGTTTCAGAAGGAGCTAGAAAAAGCTTTAAATACATGTAATTCCTATCGCATTAAATATGCATATTGAACCTATTTATGAACCTAAACGTAGGGCAGGTTTGTGAACTTTTCATCAGTAAAAACTTTTTTATAATAAAAACTTATTCCTAAAAGCTTGCTTAGTGCTTGAGGATGATGATCATGCGCATCTAAGACAACACTTTTAATTAGTGTACTCTGAATGTGTTTTCAAACTTGGCTCTTGTAGCAGCTGTCAGAAAATATCAAAATATTGGCCCGTATTCATAACAAAAAATTGTCTTCCGGTGTACAAGCCAGTAAGAAAAAAATTTAGGTCATGTCGTGTTGCGGGACATTTTATTGGTATTGTCATCATGCCAGCAGAAAGAGCACTTATGAACGAAATGGTTCGTTGCTTTCACCTTTAGTTCATAGTCCTAACGTCGCTATTAAACATATATATATATATATATATATATATATATATATATATATATATATATATATATATATATATATATATATATATATATATATATATATATATATATATATATATATATATATATATATGTGTGTGTTTGTGTGTGTGTGTGTATATATTTAATGGCAGCAGGTTCCCCATCCTACCTTTTATTATTCCTTTTGTGTGGCAGTGCATTGACGCATCTTCACGAATCGCAAAGTAATCAGGTGTGGTGTGAAAGACAGACGACGTTGCAGTGAACATCGGTAAGGAAACGATGCCTTAGAGCAATGAGCGAGCTGGTTAGTGCTGGCCTGGCCAAGGCAAACAACGTGCGTTCCATTCACAAAAGTTATTTCATGTGTTTTATTGTCTTCGGTCGCTCACCTTTGCTAACATCTCCCACAACATGATTGACTCAAACATTCTCTCACAAAAAGTTTTGGCTTACGGCGTTTTGGTGAGCGTTCACGACAATGCGTTACCCTGTGCTTGGCATTCTGCAAATTATTTGCTTATGAAACATTCGAACGGCAAACCGATGGTGACACAAGGGCACAAGAGAGTGTCGGAGTGATGCGCTGTGGGCAGGCGTTGGCGGCCAAAATATTTACCGTATCTTATATGAGCACGTACAACGTCTGTAAGGGAGAACCATTAGCCTTCGTACACTTACCTGAATGTCCGAAGCTTCGGTCTGGACGAATTGTGTTACCTGTACAAATTGTTCAGTTGAAAGCATTATATGCCTCATAAAACGGGACACGGGACCATAGGTGTCGACAGTGTACATTCTAAGTTTAAAAAAAAATATTGAGGTTTTTCTTTCTCGGCACGTGTATGACTCCCACATATGTAACTCTCTTTAACGGGGACACTTTAACTCCCTTTTGTACATTCCTGGGACGCAGAACTCGTCAAAAAACTTAGTTAACGGTCTCTCTAAAACGAGTCACATATGGAAGTTAAGCTATATATATGGTGAAAAAGGAGAGTGAAATGACTTTTTTTTTAGAGTCTAGGCATCAGCATCATAAACGCATAAAACCGTCATAGTGTAAGGACGTCACCCTACAACGTCATCACCACGTCAAATATTACCAATGTGTCTCCGTCATCATGGCGTCATTATGACGTCACATTCATCCTGTGGCTATAGGAATTCATTCTGTATGCAAATATTTTGTAACCCACTTAATGACGAAATAAAACTATTTCTGGTTTTGATTGGCGTCTCGTAACTGGACGCCCTTGAAGACGATCTCGCATGACATCGCGCATAGGTTAAAGGAGAGCTTTTTGCATTGCTGCTTCATTGCACGAAATTGTTTTATGCCGGCGTTCAACGAGACTTTACAGACATTATTTTTTGACAGATGTAAAGTAGGTGAAATGCACACGATCAGGTCAGGAAATATTGAAGAAACAGTTTCGCTGATTTCGGTGACCTGGGACTTAAAACCACGACCTTTGGGTCGACGCTGATTGGAGTCAGGTGCATCACCTGCTGAGCCACCGACGTTTATGCACAAACCTTTGCAAAGGCGCCTTACATCTTCCACATCAAGCTTTCACGCCGATGTTTTCACTTGATGCGGCGCCACCACCTTGCAGTGGCGAAATGAATTACCGCGATAAACCTACGAGCGCGCTTGGGCAGTGCCAGCTATGAGACGCCTCAGTGTCAGCGTTCCTTCGCTCAACGCTGGAATCGAGGCATTCTATACTGACCAGGGCAGAAACTGGCTCCCCGATTTCCATTTTATTTCGTTTTATTGGACTGTGAGCGCGTTCTCTTTTCCGGCGAGACGAGCCAGTGGGTAGCGGGATGCCTTTGCGCGTTCACAGTGCAAGCTACTAGTTCTGCCCCTCGGTTTTCTGAAACGTTGTCTAGTTGTGTATGTATGAGCGGAAGTGTTGGCTATACTATTACAAGGGTTCACACGCGCCCCGCCGTGGTGGTCTAGTGACTAAAGCACTTGGCTGCTGACCCACCGGTTGCGGGTTTGAATCCCGGCTGCGGCGGCTGCATTACCGATAGAGGCGGAAATGTTGTAGGCCCGTGTGCTCAGATTTGGCTGCACGTTAAAGAACCCCGGCTGGTCTAAATTTCCGGAGCCCTCCACTACGGCGTCTCTCATAATCACATGGTGGTTTTCGGGACGTTAAACCCCACAAATGAATCAAATCAAGGGTTCACACGCCTTAAAGTTAATCTCGCCAGATAACAGCGTTCTCAATCGGAGCGTAATATGAACCGTTTGCTCACTAACGACTTGATGATGTCATCTCTGTGAGTGATTAACCACATACTGGGTCCCGTTTCATATTAACTATACTTCAGCTAACACTGTGGTTAAATCCTAGAGGTTAGTCGTCGGAACGGGCTGCAACGCATCAATGTAGGTGCATCCCCATCATGTGATGTTATAGCCACCAAACACCTGCAGACATTCCACAAGCTCTAGTTTATTATTGTGCAATGAACACTCAACTACTTTTGTAAGGTCGCGTATTACTTTCGTGTTACAGCTATTTCTATGATGGAGGGAGCCTCCCACCATACAGGCGGTTTCGTCTATGCGCCACTGTGTTTGGAAGCATGTGGACACAGGTCGACTTTCTGAACACGGTGAAAGCATTAGCTTAAGGGGCCTAATATATGAACACTCGCGTTCCTTGGTTCGAATGCACATTATAAAAAACACCATGTGGTCCGCATTATTCAGAAATAGTCGATAATTGTATCGCTGATTGTACGTTAGGGCTTTAAAAGACCACCATTTTATTATATCGAAGCATATCAGTCACTGTATATTACTGCTGGGTTTGGTGCCAGAAAATCCCCATAGTTTGTAAGATTAAAAATATTTCGACCAATTAATACCCTAAAATTGGTAAACAACCGAATCATCGGATTTATATTCTATGAATGCATATTGATGGTATAAAAGCGGATAGGCATCGATACGCAATACATGGACACTCATTTTCCCATCTGTAGCCGACATTCGCTGCCACATCGCCAATACTCTCCAGTTATGTCAAGCGCTGGTAGTACCAAGGTTTATAGGGTAGGCAAAGTCACGTAACTTCATGAGACATATGGTTATATAGTCCTCACTTCAAGAAAGGCCCTCATTATTGGTCATAAACTGCACCATGCTCGAGTACAAGGGTGGTGGAAGCCAAGGGAGATAATAACCTCGTATAGCACTCTTGAATAAATGGACTCTGATGTTCTATCTCATAACGGTTCAATACAGATAATGTTCGTAGGTGTTATTTATGAAGCAGCTTTTCAGCGAATCAATATTTCGCTATGCAGCTCATACTGCAAGTTAATGACAGAATACGTGCTGGAGCCACAACACTTTTCTTTACGGCAAAACCACGTTAAAATCAAATACTCGTGTAACCGTCACAACGACATTGGGGGCCGGAAAATAATGAAACAAGACTTACGCATGGCTCTGTAGAATATGGCACAAACAGCACCAGGAACCAACTTCTTCTTCTTTATTCACTGCTGCTATTTTACGTATTTTGCCCGCTAGGGTGTTCTTTTTACGTCTGATTATGAGCTTCAGTGCCCCTAACTGGTGGTAGTACTACTTTAGCCACCTTACAAAGACGTCTATGTATTTAAAAATGTTGATAGTGGCGCCTTGCGTGCGATCATAGTCCGGTAAACTTTATAAACCTCAACAAACAAAGGTGAGATGTACGATGCCTGTAAGCTTCATTGCTAGTAGAAAACAACTTTATTCAGTGAAGTGAAGCTACAGCAGAGTCGTCCAAGGTGGATGGCGTCTCTATAGTCTACCATGCCATGGGCCAGAACAGACAGCTTGGCTGTAGTCGCCCGACGTCACTTGTCTTGAATACTTGAGCTGAGCCCTTCGTTCCATTACTTCAACCCCGCAGGGGCATCAGCGCAAGCAAGCGTTTGGTGCGTAGGGACACCAGGGACACGAGCTAACGAGAGGGTTTAGACTCCCTCCCACGCGTAGCCGTGCGTGGCTGAGCCGTGTTCGGGGAAAAGGGGATCATGTGGGTTGAGCCGATGCCGGCTGATTGGATCTTTGAGCCCCCTCCCCCCCCCCCCCCCTGGTGGAGGCAATACACCTATTTGGCCTCAGCTTCACGTAGACGGAACCCCTGGGCTGACCCTCGCAGGGGAAATCGGCAGTCTCCTTTTCCTATCTCTCTCTTTCTCTCTCGCTCTTGGCAGTGTTGTACGGCTGATGTCTGCAAGTTTTGAGCATCCGCAAACTTGCAGTGTTCCCTCGTTCGGCTCCATGGCGGGTGGCCGCCAACGCTGCTGAACAACATACAGTTAGCATACATAAAGAATTTCCTTTGCTTAGTGTCGTGCCTTCTCGAAGCTGGTACGCACTGAAGACATCATTTTTTTTTCGACCAAGACAAATCTTCCGTCTCTTCCATGTTATTCACTGCGAGAAAAGTAACAAGCCGGAACTATATCCCCATTCGTAGTTCCTAGGTGCTTAAGCGAAACTCTCGGTGCAGAGTACAAGGTTACCAAAATGACCAGCGGAGATCTACTCCTTGAAATACGAGAGAAAGACCAATGCGAAAATCTGAACTCTCTCCCATTTTTGGTGACACAGCAATCAGTAGTACACCACAAAGGTCTACGAACTCGGCTCGCAGGGTAGTACCGGACGCAGATTTGCCTGACCTGACTGAAGCTGATCTTCTGGAAGGATGGAAGAGCCAGAACGTGACCAACGTACAGCGTATTAAGATAAGAAGCGAAAAAAGGAAACACCAACTAAACACTTAATATTGACCTTTGCTTCGAACGATCTGTCGGAGACCATTCAAACCGGGTATAGAAAGACTTCTGTGAGGCCATATATTCCTAACCCCCGCTGTTGCTTCTAATGTCAGAATTATGGCCACGGCTCACAAAGCTGTCGTGGCCGGCAAACTTATGCTCTGTGTGGAGTCTGAGGCCACGCGTCCTACAACTTCGAAGAACCGGCACAATGTGTGCACTGTGGTGGAAATCATGCCACATACTCACGGTCCTCTTCATTTTAGAAAAAAAAGAAAAATGAATCATCACATTGAAAGTAAAAGAAAACATGACATTTAAAGAAGCAAGAAGAAGAGTCTCGCCATTTTATGGCCCCACATATGCTGATGCGGCTCCTCAGGGGGCAACGCCGCACCAGCCCTCGCCACTCCTTCGGCCGGCGCAGGGTGAGCGGTCGGCTGTGGCGCCTGCCCCCAAGGCGGCAGTAGCTCAGTCTACTCCGCGTCCTAGTGAATCGAGACCGGACGCCAGGGTCCTCTAGTCTCAAGGCGTCACCTCACTACGCGAGGCCTAAAGATTGAACAACCAGCTCGCATGTGCGGTCATCCAGTGCCTCCAAGGAGGCAATGGATGCCCGTGTGCGCTCCAGAGTGTCAACACTCCCGAGTGACAAGTGTACGCTCCAGAAAGGCAATGGCTCCCTGGAGCGCACACTTCTTGGCGCACTCCAGAATGCTGCGCAAACAGAAAAAAGGTGATAGATAACAGGGCCTGAAGACAGCTCTGTTACTTCAGCCCAAGCTTTCAGCCTAAACAAGTCACTGCCTTAACGCACACACAGCACTACTTTACTTCCAGTATGGAGACACAAATTATACACTGGAACTTCATAGGACTGCCTAAAAACCTCGACGATGTCCAAGAGCTCTTACACAAACACGCACCGAAAGTGATGTGCGTACAAGAAACACACCTAAAATCCTCCAATACAAATTTTCTACGTACTTACGTCATATTCCGAAAGGACCGAGATGATGCTGTGGCGTCATCCGGTGGCGAGGCCATTATGGTGAATCAAGGAGTAGCGTGTACACACTTACCAATCCAGATATCCCTTGAGGTGGTGGCTGTCCGAGCAGTTATTCTGAACAAACTCGTCACCACCTGCTCTCTGTACGTACCTCCGCACCACCGTCTTGGAAGACGTGAATTCCACTCTTTAATAGATGAACTACCTGAACCTTATCTGCCCCTTGGGGACCTGAATGCACATAGCGGTCTGTGGGGCGATTCTCGCTGTGACGCACGGGGTCGTCTCACTGAACAGTTTCTCTTCTCTTGCGGTGTCTGTCTGTTGAATAGGAAAGAGCCAACGTACTCTAACGTCGCCAACAAAACTTACTCGTCTATAGACTTCAGTATCGTATCTCCTTCACTTTTGCCCCTACCGAAATGAAGAATCATAAATAATTCATATGGAAGGGGCCATTTTCTTGTAGTTTTTAGTACACCATTGTATGAATGTCCTCCACATGTTCCTAAATGGCTGATAAACAAAGCAGACTGGGACCAGTTTCACAACACTACTCGTTTAAGTTGGACTGGCATGTGTAGTTTAAGCATAAATGAAGCTGTGCAGTACTTCACAGCTTTTCTCACTAATGCAGCAGCCAACTGCACACCGCAAACATCTGGAATGCATGGCAAGTGACGGGTCCTATGGTGGAACACTGAGTGTCGGAATGCGCGAAAGTAGCAGAACAGGGCATAGAGGTTGTTTCGGAACTCTCCAACAGCCGACAATCTTGACAGTTTTAAGAAAACGAAGTCTCAAGGCAGGAGAACTCATCGGCAAGCCAGAAGAGAAAGCTGGCAGAAGTTCTTATCAGAAATCAATTTGTATAAACAGGTGGCTAAAGCCTGGAACATGGTTGGTAGAATAGCAGGAAGACAAGTACATTCACTCCCAATCGTAAGCAAACAGGGTTGCAGCTTGGAAGATCAGGCGAACTTCCTCAGTGCACACTTCGAACAGGTATCCAGCTCATCACACTATACTGACGATTTCCATAAATGCAAAGCAAGAATACTGAAGCAGAAACTAGAACACAAATCTACAAAATACGAGGCATACAAACAAGCTTTCAGCTTAGCTGAGCTCCAAACATCACTAAACTCCTGCAGTAATTCCGCCCCATGTTCCGACCGTGCGGTGCACAAAATGGTGAAAAACCTCCCAATCGAAACGCGAAAAGCTTTACTTTGCTAGTACAATGCTATTTGGTTTTCTGGCACTATCCCTGCTTCCTGGAAAGAGGCTATTAATATTGCTATTTTGAAACAGCGCAAAGACCCTTCTTTAGTTTCGAGTTATAGGCCTATTGCACTTACAAGGTGCCTGTGCAAAACTCTTCGAAAAAAAATTATAAAATGCCGACTTCTACATTTCCTTGAAACAAACAATTTGCTCGACCCATTCCAGTGTGAATTTCGAGAGGGTAGATATACCACCGACCACCCTGTTCGTATCAAGGCACAGATCAGAGACGCTTTCGTCCACAAACAATACTTTCTTTCTGTGTTCATCGATTTCGAAAAGGCGTAAGATACAACATGGTGCTTTGAAATATTGAGAGACCTGCCTCACCTCGGCGTGCATGGCAGAATGTTTACCATAATCGGAAGTTACTTGTCAAACCAGACATTCTGCGTCCGAGTGGGCAGCATTTTTTCCCAAACATTTGTTCAAGAAACAGGAGTGCCGCAAGGTGGTGTACGTAGTTGAATGCTTTTTATTATGAAAACGAAATCTTTGCGCTTGTTCATCCCTTGCAATATGTTTTATTGCACATTTGTCGACGACGTCCTGCTTGGTTTCAAGTCTTGTAATCTGGCCATGTGTGAGTGGCAGGTTTAGCTTGGTTTGAACAAAGTATCTGATTGGGTAGAAGAATGCGGGTTCCCAATGACTGCACAGAAAAGCACGTGTGTCTTGTTTTCCAGGAAAAGAGGCATTCATTCTGAACCCAATGTTCAACTGCATGGGCAACGTCTTTCTGTTAATACTGAAAAAAAATTCTTAGGCCTAATCTTGGACACCAAGCTAATATCCGTGTCACACTGGCATAGAAAATGACATTTGGTGGCGAAGGCCTTCAGTTCCCGAAGGACATTTGTTTCGCCGGCGCTGCTACACGTCCAAAGCGAATGACATTTGACTTGATGATGTCGATCACAGCACCTTCCAAGTGAGCATTGAGTGAATAGCAATAAAAAAATTAAGAAGCATTTACAAGCTTCATACACATCAGATAATCATCAAATGTAGAAATAAGCGTATTACGCTGTCCTAAGTTTTAGTTTCTTGCTTTGTTTTACAACGTTGCAGCCGACCGTAGTAACCTAAGCCAACACTAGTCAGATCCACAGCGTAAATAGAAAATGGCGCCTGTCATCTCTCAGAAGAAGATGTTCGCAGAGTTCGTTTTTTCATGGCGGCACTTGTGTGTTTCTGTGCAAAGCATCGTGCTCAAGAGCGAATAATTTTGCAGCAGAGACGAGAAAAAGCAGAGAAAGTCACGAAGAAAGTGAACGCGATGGCGATGAAAATACCAGTGTTGCCTGCTTGTTTGCCAAAGTTTCGCTAAAATTGACAAGCGTTTCATTATCAATATTTTATTTTCTTCGTTTAACGTTCAAAGCATCTTTTTAAGACTTTAGTGCAAATAAAAGACGGGAAATTTCATTTTTAGCTCAATATGATTTGTTTTATATACTTTCAGGTAAATCGCCCTTCGCGAGCTGTGTCGTCGAGAGTAGGCATTTCTGAGTCAACTGAGTTCTGGCGAAGGCAGTTGGTGGCGAATGGCATTCGAATGGCATTCGGATGAATGCCATTTTGTTCGCCAGTGTGGCACCGCGCGAATGGCAATAAATCTGAAGGCATTCGGGGGTAAATGCCATTTTTTCTGCCCGTGTGGCACGGGTATAACCTGCATACCACACATGAAGTATTTATAAAACAAGTGCATAAAAGCAATGAACGTTCTAAAAGTGTTGTCACGCACTACGTGGGGAAGTGACAATAGGTGTTTAATGAATTTGTATGAAATCCTCATACGTGCCCGCCTAGACTATAGGGCAATAGCACATCAGTCTGCGGCACCTACTGCCCCTAAAATGCTTGACCATGTTCATCATATATTCTCTGGTGCTTGTTTAAATCAAAGTAAGAAGGCAGTTTCGCTTTACACCCTAATCGAACAGCGACCACTGTTTTCGTAATAAGTTATCGAAAACCACCTAACTACTACTGTGGGTATAGAGCAGAAGCCTTTGAATAGAGGGGCTTTGAAACGGTTTTAATGATTTTGTAGACGAGCATTCGGGTGGTAAACAAGTCCTGTGCAAAATTTGCAGGCCGGGGTAAGCTTTATGATTTCAATGTTATTTGCATTACACCAATATAAACATGCTCACGCAGTGATCCAGACGGACGAGTTTTTGACTTCCTGCGTTCATTCTATGTGACATTGTTTCATTGTACGTAGAACAGGTGAGCGATCAGCAAAATTGAATAGTTTGCACGTGGCATCATGGATGCAGCTTGTGAACGTGCCGACACTCTACGGTAGCGGCTTTGGTGACAAACGAGCTGCTGTGGTTAACCGGAGGCAATGTGATAACAACGTAAAAAGAACGCCTCTGAGCACAAATAACCTTCCTATGATGTTTTGATAATACTGAGGGGATCGCAGAAGTCACGTCGTCCAAAGCTGGTGCTACGACACAAGCTTTAGGAACGTCACTGCGAGACATCAATATGCCCAGCGTACGTCGCTGGAGCTCCGGTAAACAGCGAGCGTCATCTGCCTGTTTTACAACGTGTAGACCTACGCTTCGCGATCGTGTTGATCTTTGCATTCCTTTTCACGGAGACCATGAGCCGCCCAAGAGCCACGTTGTGTGCTGCCAGCCTAGCGACCGTTGACTTGCAAAAGCTTGACATCGTGGGGGCCATTTCAGGTAAATGGCGAGCGGAATCCTTTATTTCGGTGGCACTGTGAGCGTCGGGCTCACGCTTTGGATCCAATTAGCGTGAGGATTTACTCCTATAACTTTGCACCTAAAGACAAGACCAAATTAGCCAACTTTCCGCTTATCACTATAGGCATTCATATTTCTACGGGTGCTTTTTGCACTAGCCCAGTAAAAAGCCTGTATGTGGAATCAAAAGAATGGCCGCTCCACCTACAGAGATGTTGCATGTCTTTTAAATATTATCCTAAAATGAACGCAGACAAGGAACACCCTCCACATTCTACAACTAATGGCATTTCAAGTTCTGCTGTGTTTGAAAAATGGCCCTCTATGAGACAGCCCTACTCACTTGGTGTGGGGGCCTAGCGATGGAAACTGGTGTGCCCCTTGAACACCGTTCGATGGCTTCCGCAGTATGCCTGCCCCCGGGGCAGTGGCAGGTGATAGATTGCAACGTGGCTTTCTTAGAGATTACAAAACACGTGCCAATTGCACATATTCAGAAACTTCCTAGAACTACAACACAAACACATATGTCCTGAGTTATTTACGGATGTTTCGAAGTCCAACACTTCTGTCTCGTACGCAGCCGTAAGCCCATCCTTTTCGGAAGGCGGCGTTCTGCACTCTGATACCAGCATTTTCATCGGCGAACCTTATGCGATACACTGGTGGTCATTAAACACATTAAGCAAACAAAACTGCAGAAGGCAATAATATGTGCATATTCCTTAAGGTTAGGAAAAATTCTGAAAACTCTTAAAAAGCACAAAAACCCCGTCCTTGTCTCGCTTTACTGACTTTTATGGACAGCCTACTGGTCCAAACAGCATGCTGTAGTCTGCTGGGGGCCAGGGCACCGCGAAATACAAAGCAACGTTTTGGTGGACCAGCTAGCTGGACCACTACCAATACGTCGATACCAATTCCTGCACTTGACTTGAAGCCTTTTCTAAAACGAAAGCTCAGGGGTTATTGGCAGAGCACACAGGACACAGGCACACACACAGGTAATAAACTGCATGTTATCAAGCCGCAACTTGGTCATTGGCCGCCAGTATCAAAATCACGCCACACAGAAGTAATACAACACATTCATTTTTTTTGTCTGGTGGTGATTCACCTTTGTGTGACCGACTTGAAGAAGAACTCACTGTACTTCACGTTTTAATCTAGCTGTGTAAACAAGTAGACACGCTGAGAAGGCAACACTTTACGTTACCCTATACCGACAACAGATACCACTTCATTCTGCAATGTTCGTCGGTAGGGAACCACATTTCACACATAAATCGTTGTTGGCTTTTTCGAGAGAAGTTCGTATACCTTTCATATTATATACTCGGGCTTCCCGTAGCTCGACCTTTCCGGTGAGGTCTCCGCTGCGGTTGTTACACTCAACAAAACACTTGACTCAAAGCCCCTAGATGCAAGGGTCTGAACGAACGGTGCACTTGTGCTAATGCCATACATGCCCACCGTGGTTTTTATTGTCACAAACTCACGTCATTTATTGACACTACACAATTTTCACGACAGGGTCATGATTTTATTGCTTCTGCGTTTGACCCGCCTTAGCGCGGGAAATTTTAAGGCCCTTATACAGCCGTTTATCACAATCATTGACCACATCTGTAGTCCCATGAACTGGCGCTCTTGGGCCATCGAATGGCCCTTGCACCACAAAACACCAAACATCATAATCATCATCCGTTACTTCGACTTCAATAGGCCCTTTAGCATTCCAGTAGTTTTAATCCCTTGCACAGTCACCTACGGCACACGCTCAGTAATGTCTCTATTGGTTTACTTTTTTGTCTTATTTTGCTCGACTTATTTTCATTTTTGGAACATTGCATTTTTACGAAGGTATAAAAATCGTTCCTGACTGTGGCGTCAAGCTTCCTACTCTACTTTTCCTTACATTCATCTAGGTGTAAAAACCTATTGAGTCAGTAAAGTTTCGCCAGTGTGGCTGCATGGAGTCTAGCAAAAGCCCTCTTAGAGGGTATGCGGCATGCTTCGGGAGTTAAAATCATCAAGAAGAAGGGCACATGCATTCTTACTTCAACCATTTTTACTGTGATTCTCGTCGACAAACCCTGATGAATAATTTTCTCCCTTCTAGTAAGAACCCAAGGGACCTTTTTTCACGTCAGTGTAAGTAGATGACCCTATTGAAGTGTTCTCTCCGGCAGCAGAGTTTCTGTTAGAACACGGCGCTGTGGTCAATCTTTGCTCAGGCACAAGTGCATCATGCCATAGTTATTTTCTGGGAAATGCAGAATGATGTTGTTTTCTTTGTGTTTTTTTAATTTCACATCAGACTGCACGGGAGCTGAGCACGCATCAATGAACTAACAATTACATGGTGCCTGTGCATATTAGAGAGAGAGGGTGTTAGGAAATTAGTGCAAGAATATTATATGCTTGCCAATGAGTTTCTGCTTGACTGGAGACCTGAAAAAGGAAAAGCAGCTTTTCCTAAACATTTTTTTTTATGAAAGCGCATCAAGAACTATTGTCGGTCTGGATAACCTTGTACCTGTGCTTCTCCACAGTGTTTATTAAATCTGAAAGCAACAGCCAATATAAGGCGATTGATTTCCTGTCTACAAGAACTGTGCGATGTAATTTTGGAGAAGTGTGCAAACAAGCTTTCCGCCTGTCACCGTGAAATCTTTTTTTCCTGCGGACCATACAATCCTGGTGTGGAAGAAGTTCCTTACGAATTGTCTGTCTGTATTTTTTTTCTTCCAGAAGTTTCCAGGATTATAATATTAGCGTCTGCCATGCATGACGTCCTCTTTTCACAGTACGCTGACTTGGAACAACGTCACCGTCTCCTGATTCTCCCCTGCGTTTAAATCTGTTACGTGAAATTGGAGAAGTTGCTTGCGCGGTTTTCATGCGGACACAAGTACCTTCTTTTGAAGCAGTCGTTTTTTGCTGCCATGATGATTGTGGCCGCGCACACTATACCACTTGGCGCACGCCACGCCTTCACGACTTCAGGTATTTATGGGGAATATAATCACGCTTATGCAACTTGCCGTGCGACATGTCAAGATGATAGCTGCGTGGCAATACTGCACAAGCCTTTTCGCTTTCATGCACGCCGACGCATCTATAAATAACAGTACATTAGATTTACATTTGATTTCAAAGACCAATGATTGGGATTATAGTGGTTGTAAAGTGGGTGATCTGTGCCTTGCCGCCCACAGTTTCACCCAGCAGAGAGTCACGTGTTTATCTGACGCCCCGGATTGTCATATTTCTTTGTCAAAATAATTTGAGAATGCTGTAATGTGCGGGGCTTCCATATGAAGGGGAAAAACGAGGATGTAGTCAAGCAACAATAATGTTCGCTTCTGATTCACCCCTATTTCTTCTTACTGACCGCTTTAAAGCATTGAAAGCCGTATTCATTAATAATAAAACGTCTTGTTCAACCCTGTGCCTATGTAGTGAAAACCCTTGAGATACTGTACCACATCGTTATGCACTTTTTAGGTGCCTTAGAGTTCAAATTTCTGTCGTTAGGTTTTTTATGAATGTACTGCTTCGTTGTAGACCTGCGCGTATGCATAACAACCAAAGTAATAATCATACTAGACAGATGCTTCTGCCAACATTAGGCAGTTACTGTCTTCTGCATTCCTTGCTAATCCAAACACCTAAATATCTCTAACCGAGGGTCGTGGGTGCTCGCTGATAATTATTGATTTATTAGGGCAACGAAATTCTTCCTCGGACCATTGCAAAGACGCTCCCTAGCACGCCACGGATGTAACTCATGGTTTCGTTTCTTGAAAGGCCGCGTCGCGATGAAAGCTCACCCTCCCTGCGTAGGGGAAGCCTCATCGACTTCGCAGACACCTTCATAAAAGTGTTTTTTTTTTCTCTTTCTTGGTTCAGAGCACCCTTTTCATCCCCAAGAAAAAATACCGCATGAAAGAGAGAAATAAGAAAGAATTCTGCGAAGCACGAAGGTGCGTTGGGCGGGGCTGCTGTTAAACTCGTGTCAGTGAGGCCTGCACAAGGAGGTTTAAATGTGTTAAACCTCCTTGGGCCTACACAAGAAGTTCTCAAGAGAATATTGTATGAAAGTGCGCTACTTGACATTAATTCTACATGCACATAATAGCTTCATGTGCATAAGAAAAACTTCTAATTGCACACAGCGTTAGAAAAATAAAATACAACATTTGACCGTCAAATAACGGGTTAAAAGAGAACCGCAAGAATTACAGAATTTTATGTGCTCAAAAACAACTTCAATAATCAGGCCAAAGTTTCATGCAGTAATATCTGTCGCCACTTAGGTTCTATAAGGACCCAACAGATTTGCTATCTATAGCAGCTTTTTTACACCCTTGTAGTGCTTTACCCTAAAGGCACTTCTTGCGCTACCACTGCCTCCTTTCAATATGTTGCTTGTCGTTGCTAGCGCTAGACTTACATGAGAATAATGCAACATTTTCAAATAGTTAAAAGTAGATCGCATGCGTGTAGGTGTTCAGGAATTGAATCGTCTCGTCGTTGGTGGTTCATTTGTGAATGAGTGGTTCATTTATGTATGGTAATTTTTCATAGCCCTTCCTCCATATTATTTCTGTACTTTCTCCACTTACGCTTTACAGATCACTTGACCTCACATATGGACGAGGCCATGCTGTCAACAGCGAAAATGTCGGAGGTGCCGATGATACGCTCGCAGATGACGGAATCCAGCATGGTATCGGGAATATCCAGTATCGGTATTGAGCAACCGTTGTAAGTATGAAGAAGAGCGAACTCATAAGGAATCACTCAAGGTCACATCCATAGTACAAATAATGTACATTTGATCTCGAGTTCTACTCACCAATCATCATGGTTGTTAAATACGGTCATGACGTTAACATGCATGTCCTAATGAAGCTTTGACTATGTCGTGCGATTAACTAAGATCCCAAATGTCTCACATTCACAGGTTCAGAATTATCAAGATGAATTTTCGAAGGTAGCTTCTCAACGTAATTGCTCGAAACAGATTTTGAAAAACGCATTATTATAGTTGAATCTTATTATAGTGGATTATTATAGTGGATGTTGTACTTTTCGCAATGGTATCCTACAATGTTGCATTTTAAAAGGAGTCTTCAATTGTGCTAGCTGTTTAGTACAACTGCGCCGCAGTTTTACTACAGGGCTGCGAAATTAAAGTCACCTTTATTCTAGGTTTGCATTTCACACGTACGTTTTGCTATGGCTGTAAATCCCCTGACAAGTGCGCTCATTGTGAAAAATGCATTTGGCGAGACTGCAGGAGTGAAGTGTAGAACGACAGGAAAGTGAGTCAGTTAGTTAGAATTCTCGATGAAATGAGGCAGGTCTTCAGACATATTAGGACGTTCTGGCAAGCTAGTTGTTTCATAGATTTAAAGCACTACGAACTGCACATAATTACAATCACAAAACTAAGAAACGCAGAGAACAACACGGGCGCAGCACAAGGACAGAAGTATGTTTCTTGCTTGCATCATCGTCTTATTGCACATTAAAAAAAAAACTACGAACCAACTAACCCAGCAGATAGCCTTACTGAAGTACATTTCTTCTCCTGTGGGCTCTTTTATATGCGCGTAACCAAATCAAGAAGTAGCAATATCATGTCTAAACCTGATTATAGCCGCCTATGACTCACGTTTGGCAACTAATTGCCTAAAGCGCTGCATAGTCCCTTTACAGGAGCAATCAATATTTGGCCACTGAAATACCGAGAAAAGCGCGTTTCTTAAAAAAAGAATTGAACACAGAATGAAAAGAGCTATTTTCTTTTCTGTCTCGAATCTTTTCATGATTGTACGAGTCTTTTGTGTATTCCAGTAGGCGAGTGCCCATTAGCCAAAAAAGTTTCACTATTTGGTCTGTCCTGGGGCCACGGTCGAAGATTAGCCAAGATATTCAAATCCTAAACTGCACTCATGCATGTTCTACATGTTTCCAACTTGTGTCCGGTTCTGTCCGCGCAGCTGAGGAGCCTGCAGAGACAAAAGTTGAGAAAGATCGTGAAACTATATCCAGCATGGCGTCTTAATACCTTCTCTCATATCAGCATAGGCATGCGAACAGGGGGAGGGGGGGAGGGACAAAACAAGTTCTATACATTGACATAACAGGGAGTGGGGGTGCTGCGACAAACCTTCGCCCCACCCCCTTTTGAAAAGGAAACCGGATCACGCCTGTGCTTATTAGAGTCTTTGCCTTTGCTGTCTTTTAACAATGAAGCTCTTGATGGTGGAGCCTTTCATGTCCTGAATCCATGCTAACACTTGTGGGCATCGTAAACGTGTATGTTCTACGGACATTAGGCAAATCTCATTATACTCACCACTGATCCACAAAAAATGAAGGCAATGGTTCTCCCAACAATCGGGTATTGTGCCACTGATATCCGTGCGGCTGATGAAAAAAATTTCGCCATCTAGCGTTGGTTAGGCTAGGTCTAACTACCCCACGTCGGAACGGCCCACGAAGTCGCCCTAAGAGGTGGCACTGCTCTGGATCTTTAATGAGAGTTTTTCGTGCCGCATAATATATGGGCTAGTCAAGGTGCTCCAGAACTCGGGTAAATTCTATGAAACCCAAATTGCACTGTAAAGGAAGG
This sequence comes from Rhipicephalus microplus, assembly GCF_043290135.1. Classification (NCBI taxonomy): domain Eukaryota; kingdom Metazoa; phylum Arthropoda; class Arachnida; order Ixodida; family Ixodidae; genus Rhipicephalus; species Rhipicephalus microplus. The sequence continues at coordinate 59,697,781 of NC_134709.1, read as the reverse complement.
AGGTTACGGTTACCTGACTGATGGCGAGTGCGTAGTCATAGTCGCACCACTGTCGCGCAAGACTTCGTTGTTATATGAAAGGTGGTAGCCGTACTACCACCTCAAAGCTTAACGAGGTGTGTTTAAAAGAGCAGTGACAGAACATATCGGAGCATCTTGAGCGAAGGCTTCTTTTTAAACCTGCAAGTAATAGTGGTACTGTCAACATGTAACAAGGATCTACTATCTATGTCGAAACTCAAGAAAGGCTGTCTATGAAAGAGCAGTGATACGACATATGTGAAAGACTTGCACAACATAGCAATGCGTTTGCCTGGCGAAGGCAACGCCACCGGCTATGCTGTTTCATCGGTGTCTGCGAAGCGGAGCTCATTGATTTTTTTTAATAAATAACGAAGTATGACATTTGGTTCGCAAATAAATTTTACTTCATCACTTCAGGTACGGTGGAAGCATTGCAAAACAATACTGCGCCTTACTGCTGATCGTTTTTGTCACTATGGTCGTCATCGGTATCGGAGTCCACATGTCCTTCTTCAAGAAGAGTGAGTGACATGCAATCTAAATTATACTGCACGAAAAACTTAGGCTGGTTGGGGGGACCTTTAGCAGCGTCACAAATGAACCCATTTGGCGAAGCATACACTTTTCACGGCTGATGCGATTTAGAAATAATTTATGTCGACAAGGTAACATACGAACGTTCCAAGCTTTCTTGGTGTCACGCAAAAAATGTGGGTGGTCGTTGCCAATGACTTATCCAGTGAGATACGTAGACTCAATCACGAATCCACCATCACAGCCTTACAGGGCGTCTCGAAGGGATGCAAGAAAGTGACGAACTGGCATATTGGCGACATATATATTCCGCTGAGCGTAAGCTTTGTTTTAAAGTAAGAGAGCTGTCGTCTCGTGTAATTGTACCTCGCATGCGTCGTTTTTCCATTGCAATACCTGATTTGACACGAATTCCCACAAACTAGCCAGGTTATCCCTTCTCGGAAGTTTCAATCTACCCTCGATTACAGCCCTTTATCTAACCGCGTTGTCCAATTTTGGCGTATATTGTAGAACATCGTGTCAAAAAGCACGCTTCACCTGTTTCATTTTGCCTCATTTTGCGGGCAGAATAAAGTGTTTTGCAAAATATGCATTTCTGAACAAATCAAACTTCACATCTCTAGTTATGCTGCCCAGTGGGCGCAAATCTCGCACCACACTAACTTGCAAATGAAGCACGACGTACGAATATGAAATAAAACGGGGCATCAAAACGTCATGTGTAACACTGGGTAGCCACTACTCGAGAAAACCACGTTAAGGAGCTGCGTATCTGTCGTGCTATAGTCAACGTTTCATTTGTGGGACACTTACTAAAGATGGTGGCAATGAAGTTAACTGCATTATTTGACCACTGCAAGTCGTCAGCAAGTTTAACTCGAACGCTCCACGGCGTGCTTTTAATAAGTTGAATGACACGAGTGCCACGTAGCTTTGGGTTCAGCTGACTCAATAATGACCATGCATGCCGGCATACTGTCCAAGACTTGTGATATATTATCTCGGCAACATCGCCCAGTGCTTTGCGGCTGCCATCACTCAAACCAGTCCGGTAGCACTGCGGAGTGTTTCAGTTAAAGGCACTGTCTACCGCTCTGAAACATTTTTTTTCTGATTGTTACGCAAGTGAAAAGATCGCTCATCACATTTGCTGCAACAAGCATGCTTCGTGGCAGAAAACAAGGAATCATAATTTCAACTTTATGTTGAAAATACAAAAAAATGACCAGTATTGCACCACTCAAGCGCGAATGTGGTCAATCTGGACAATCTATTGGCAGCACAAGAAATCCTCGCAGGTATACAAACACATTTGACTTGAAATTGTATTTTATGTGAATGATTCAGCTTTAGGTGGTGACAGAGACCAATTTCTCTTTTTTTTTACGCGTTCCAATAGGCACCTGTTGGCGCTGCCGGCGGTGTGTTCGCCGGCAGAATAAAGTGCTTTCGGGCAGAATAAAGTGTTTTGCGAAATATGTATTTCGGATAACAAGGATGCATTTCGGATGCGTTTCGGATATCAAAAATGCATTTTGAAATATGCATTTTTGAATACCAAGGGAGCGTACGATAGCGTGGTTCAAGATGAATTGTGGGGAATACTGGACACACTAGGCGTGGAACATGTAGTCACTAATCTTTTAAAGGGTATGCATAAAGGTAACAAGGTAGTTATAGCGTGAGAAAAACAGGTATCCAAGCCTGCAGAGGTGAAACGGGGGCTTAGGCAGGGGTGCCTCCTGTCACCCTTATTATTCATGATGTACCTACAAGGATCAGAGGCAAAATTAGAGGGAAGTGGACTGGGCTTCAACCTCTCTTTAGTCAAACAAGGAAAACTTATTGATCAGGCACTACCAGCATTAATGTACGCAGATGATATAGTGCTAATGGCCAACAACAAGGAAGATTTGCAGAGATTGATGGACATCTGCGGTAATGAGGGAGATAGGTTAGATTTCAGATTCAGTAAGGAAAAATAAGTAGTCATGATTTTTAATGACAATGAAGGTAGTGCGATTAGAATACAGGAGGTCACACTAGAGATAACAGATAAATACAAATATCTGGGCGTATGGATAAGCAATCGGGCCGAGTACCTAAGGGAACACGAAATATACGTGACGACTAAAGGTAACAGGAATACAGCGGTAATTAAAAACAGGGCACTGTGGAATTACAATAGGTATGATGTTTTTATAGGAATATGGAAAGTGGTCATGGTTCTTGGTCTGACGTTCGGCAATGCGGGCTTGTGCATGAAATCAGAAGTTCAAGCAAGATTAGAAATTAAGCAACGTGGAATAGGTAGGCTTGCCTTAGGAGCTCACGGGAATACACCAAATCAGAGAGTGCAAGGTAATATGGGATGGACAGGGAGGGCAGGGAGGCTAGCAGCAAGATAAAATTTGAGAAGCAATTGAGAGAAATGGGGCAGGAGCATTGGGCTAGGAAGGTATTCAGCTACTTGTACATGAAGAATGTCGATACAAAACGGAGGAAGTGAACCAGAAAATTGACTGGTAAATACTTCAAAAACAGCCGGGGGCCAAACCAAAAAAGAATTATCGGTTAAGAAGAAGGTGAAGGAAGCTGAGACCGATATGTGGAGAATCGGCATGATTAAGAAGTCCGCACTAGAAATCTATCGAACCTTTAAGCAGGAAATTGCCAAGGAAAGGATCTATGATAATACTCGAAGTAGTTCTCTACTGTTTGAGGCCAGGACGGGGGTATTGCGAACAAAGACATATCGGGCCAAATACGAAGGGGTAGACACGGTATGCAGTGCGTGTGGAGAGGAAGAAGAAACTGCCGAACACTTGATAATGTTCAGTAAAGGGCTTCACCCTGTAGTTCAGAATGATGGCACAGAGTTTTTCAGAGCACTGGGGTTTATGGACAGGGAGCTAGGGCAAAATAGACTTTAAGCGGCTAGAATCAACTAGAAGGGGGTTATCTGATTGGTGGCTAAAGTCAAGGCACGAATGAAAATTAAACCCTTCACTGCAGAGTACGAATCCTCAACCTCACTATTTAAAGGAAAAAAATAAAACTAGTTTTTGGTTCATTAAGTATTACGGCTTGGTGGCGCTAGCCACTGCCCGATCTAAAGGGTGCAGCCATATCCATCCATCCTTCCTTCCTTCCTTCCATCGCTTGCCTGCATGCCTGCCTGCAAACGGCGGAGAAAGATGACCATGGCGTCTGCCGCTGCTCGTGAGAACAAAAAAAAAAATGTGTGTGCGTGTCTAAAACAACCACTAAGACACTTGCTTTATTATTAGCGAAACTTGATGAAGCCTGTAAAAAACGCACGTTGTTTCTGTTTTCGACTCTCACCGGCACCGACCAGGGTTGTGGGCATTCATCTTATCAATGCAAGGAGACATTGCGCGGAAAAAAAATTGTTTTATTCAATTTTACACACTCTCTAGGGAAACCGCTGGAAGGTCAGACAGTTCACAGGGTACGCCTTTTATTGCGACACAAAACAGGAGAGCAACGAAGGACGGTAGGCAGCCCCTTCAAGCATGCTGAAGACCGAACATAAAAAAAGGCTCCGTTGAATGGAAATGCTGAAGCAGGTTAATACATGTAGAGCTTGGTGCACCAAATGCAACTGCGCTACTTTATATTTTGAAGGTCAAGGAACGTTAACTTCTGGCCTGGTTTCTTCTACCTAAAAGATTGGTCCCTCAAGTTGGCTTTCTCGCGCCATAGCCTTGTTCTTTTCATTTCTTTCCCTAGTAATACCGCGTTGTTTTTATACTACAACCTCATTTACTTATTCTCGTGTACGTTTTTCTGCGCAGGACCCATGGCAGACGTAGAAGGTATGCGGCTTTCTAATACGTTCGTCAGTTTCGCACTTTTGGCATCAACGTCGTTCTTATTTTGTTTATTTTCAGCAGAGAGCATCACAACACAGCAGTGTAAGTGTAGCGCTTTCTGTTTCACGTTTTCGAACCAGTTTCTCTACCGTAATGAATCAACATGGATATGTCGCTGTAAAAAGTGGTATCTTAGTTTGTTACCGTATTCGAGGCACGATGATTGGCTGTAAGTTACCCAGTAATCGCAAGCGCGCTTGTTTTTTTTTTTCTAAGTGAGGATATTGAGAATATAGCAAGTGATTGGTTGCCCTGTTTTGTTTTTCTTGTAGCTTTTTGGCCTAAATTAATATTTTCCCCCAAACATCCCTACGTCTGAATCAAGCAACCTCCTAGGCCAGATGCTAAAACTAGCAGCATTTTCGAATGAACCACTTTGGAAGTTCGTAATAGAGCACCTTAGCTTTCACAGCAAAGGCCATCTTTAACTGCTAGACATATTGGTTTCGTACTGATAACTTCAATAAAAATGCACTCCGCACTCAACCGTGGTGGATTTCTCGTTAGTAATTTTGCAGTGCACGTTTTCGCATCACCAATACAAACGCGGCGTTCTAGCGTCACATTGCTTAACGACATACCTCTTTAGCGAACACATGCAAGTCAGTCATATCTTGGTGACAAGCGCCGCTTGCTGAGCAGGTGATCGTATGTCACTGGAAATTATTTATTTTGCCACACAACAAGTAATGAACGCTAAATTGTTGAATATCCTCGCAGGCAACGAGGTCACCTTCAAGCGTAAGTTTATTTTTATTGTTATTCTTCGGCACTCTTAAAGAGTTAGTTCTTTTTACTCGTGCTTCGGGTGTTATGGCACTGGCTGTGTATATTTGGTATCGGATGATATACTGAGTGATGTGACAAATCGTATTAGGTTTTTGCTGCATTTGGCTGCATTTGGCTGCATTTTAGTGCAAGCTATTGCACTTGTGCCTATTTTCATTCCACTTGAACTCCTAACATTATTATTCGTCATCATGATAATCCCAACCTTACTTCCTTCAGAAGGTCCATGTGTTAAGTCAATACTTGTTTCATCAATTTGCAAACTAAATGCTGCAGATGTTAAAGGCAGGGTCAATAATACAAAGAACTTCGTTGAAGAGAAAATATCGCGTGACTCGTGTTGGATTCTTTGTTTTTGTTTTTCTTTTTTGTTAGCAAACAAGGAATACCCTCCTCTGCTGTGTTCCTTAAACGGCAAGCTGGAGCTGCAGAACGTCAAGCGTCTCTGCACACACTTCATATTCCTCTCAGCTACCGTTGACACTGCCAAACTACGGGCGCAACCGATTTCAGGCAGTAAGCGGGCGAGCATGAGTTTTGGAATATATACCTAAATCTTGATGTCGACAAAGTGGAGCTAAGTAGATTCACTTGACGCTACCCGTACGACTGGTGCTAAGTGTTTCGGATTTTCACCCTAGTCGAAATCTCTAAACACCTACTACACTACTTACATTTGAATATTTCCCTTGCATAATAGAGACTCGCAATGTTTCCGGTAGCTTTAGTTCCGAATTTGCAGTGGTATGCTTGACGGGACATTCTATTAGAAATTCTAATATAATTTAAACTTAATTTTATAGTAACCGAATAGAAAAGTGCAAGCCTGCTAAGCATCCTGCAGCAATATTCATTATCATTAGTACCAGCAGGTCACACCGAATGAGAGTTTGTATCATTTTGGCTTTGGCTTGATCGACGCCGACCTGAAGCTCGTGTCATGCATTGATGCGTCAACATTGCGTGCCTGAGATACTACCATAACCCCTTAAAAATGCCCCAGCTTGTGTTTAGAAACCGCGAAGCCCAACAAAAAGCTGTATTTCCTGACACTCTGGCTGGTTGCCGTGAATTCAAATTTCTGGCCAGTTCCAAAACGCGCGGACAACAGGTACTTTGCAGCTCCACGGAGTATACAGTCGTACAGTCGCGAATTTCTGTAAAAGTTCATTGTTTTTTCAGAACTGGTCGTGTCTGAATGTCTGTCGCAGACTGTCAATGCGTGCATCTTGGTGTCTCTTTGAAAAGCGATTTGAAATCTTTATAAAATTTTGGGGGGTACTAAGATGAGCCGCGCTGGTTTATTTATTTAACTATTTATTTATTTAATTATTTATTTATTTATTCAAAATACCTTACAGAGCCAACAGGGCATTGTGTAAGGGTAGCGTAAAAGGAATAGATACATGAATTGGTACAATATCCATACAAACGATAACATAAACTAATTGTGAATTATTATACAAGTCCTAACAGCACGAGAGCACGGGACAAGCGAATAGCCACTGAAGAAAGACTTGTCCTAACAGTTATACTATATGGTTTAGTGGTCATTCATGCTGCTCGACTGCTAGAAGCCCTATCTCGCGAGATGCGATGTGGGCCACCGCGGCTACATTTGAAGTGGAGACAAAAATGCTTCCGGCACATGAGTTCACATTAAATGCACGTTAAATAACCTCAGGTAGTGTACATTTCCCGAGTACTTCATTGTAGCGTCTTTCGTAGTGTTATCGTAGTTTTAGAACGTCACACCCCAGTAATAATTACTATTATCAAAGAAATAATTACGCGCACGATGATCCTCAGTGGATGTGATACGTGGAGTTCCTCTTCCCAGGTGAGGAGGCCTTCGCGCAGTTCAAGGCCATGAAGAGGGAGCTTGGAAACATCACCAAGCTCGTGTCCTTCCCGGTGCGTGAGATAGACGCGATTGACATGGCGGACATCGACGAGGTTTTCGCGTCGATCCGTGGTGGCTCGCTGGACGGCATCGACATCCGCTACATCCACGGCACGGAGAGATCCATCCACAAACTGAAGGTGCATCGGTCGGATCCGCCTGTCTCGTGTATTGCAATAGTTAACTGCCCGACGCCGCTGCGCTACAGTGGTACGGCTCTCAGAGGCTGACTCGAAGGTCGCTGACTCGATCCTCACCCCTTCGGTCCTGTTGCGATGAAAGCGATGTGCTGGAGGAAGGTGTGCTCTGAAATCTCAATTCGCGTTAAAGAAAACCAGGTGGTCCAAATTTGCGGAGTCCTCTGCTACTGCGTACCTAGTAATCGTATCGCGGTTTTGGCAAGTACATAAAACCCTTGATGTTATTACCGTTAGAGAATTAAACCATACGTCTTGTTACCGTACAGCGTGTCATGTCTTTCGCAATAGTTTCTGCGATGTGACGAATGGAAAACCATGGCTTCCGTATCATGTATAGTAAGTGGCGTAGTAATAGGTGCAATACTGGGCCCGTGCCAGCCCCCCCCCCCCCACTCCCAAATTTTTTTCGCCATGGCATGCAGAGCGAAAATGGCCATAATAAAGGAGTGGCCCTCTTCCCGAAATCAAGGATGTGTGCCCCCCCCCCCCAAAAAAATGTGACATCATGCCCAGGCTGCCATAACCTAGCGGCCTTCAATCACGCACTTGTGCTCACGATGATTCCCTTTTTCACCTCTACGTGCCGCTAGAAGTCACGTGATGCTTTGATGTGTGTTTTTTCTTCTATTTCGCATTCTCAACACGAAAAATCTCGGTATGCGATAGTCTGTGGTCTTTGCATTAGTTGGTCTCTCTTCTTGTTTGCTTGTTTTATGCGTGAACGGAAGAAACGAGTCCAGAGAGTTGTAATTTAGCCGACTTCAACTTGTCAAGCTCTGTATACTCTAGCCCACATGCGCAACTGACAATGCCGTGAAAAACAGCGTTGGCAGCGTTTCAGACTGACCTATAGGTGCCCTCAAAGCACGAGAGCACGGGACAAGCGAATGGCCGCTGAAGAAAGGACTTGTCCTAACCGTTATCCTAGTGACTTGTTAGATTGGCTCGTGCCTTAGCGCCGGAACCCTGGCGCGTTGAAGCGGAATGAACGAAGCCTGCATGAACACAAAAATGTAACAAAGCTTCCTACGTGTTGACCTGTTATAGCGACAGTTAAATTCAGTATTATTCACAGAATACGTACAGTGTTACATTGAAGGCACATATTTGAAGACAGCTGTAAGTGTACTGCTTGATGGAATCCAGGAGGGTCGGCAAGCGTCAGCAATTACGAAGTGCTACTGAAAGCAATAAACGTACACAACACATGTACAGTCATCAGGATCAGTACTCATGCCATCAACCACACAAAATGCAACTGCTAAGCATATCAAGACATCTACAAACACACACGATTCCCATAGTTCCGATACATACCAACTGTTAACAGGAACTGATTATTGTTGTGCACAATTAAAATTGTTTAGTCACAAGTCCTCACAAGCACCTTTGTGAAAGTCCAGCATCTTTTTTTTTAAACACTATTCAAGCGTATTTGATATTAATGTTACACTGTCAGTTGCAGGCTCTAAGATGTGTTTGGTTCGAGGACACTCCTTCAACCAACTCTGAGGGGTATTTTTTATTCCTCATGCGAGCACTACAAAACCTCTGAAAGTTTATTCTACTTCAAAAAGCTTCTCTTCATCAAATAGTGCTGATACAAGATGTCTTATTTGAAACATGCTCAGTAAAGCTTTCTTTCTTTTTTTTTCTTTTTTTTGCCCCAGATTAGGCGTTGGTGAAAGAACGCAATCGAAGTGACGAATACCAAAATATGTAAAACATGATCAACACTGTCTTTCTTTTCCATTCAGGAGCTGCGGAGTCTGGCCGACAAGAAAAAGTATTTAATCCATGGGCTCTTCGAGAAGGTTAACATAAACGTCATGAGGTAACAACCATTTGCTTTCGCTAGGAATGTATCTATATCCTGCCAATGACCTGCCACAAAATATCTGCCACGCTGAACATACAACAGCAAACATTGCACCATTATTCCCACACATTTAGCACAAGCAAGCTTTCAAGTAACAATATTCGTTAATCGCCGGTGTGTTAGTTATTTGAGCATGGGGCTATTTAAGACAGTATTCAGAAAACCAGATAAGAATCGTTTCGGATTATTAGCAGTTATAACATGGCGTTCCTTGTCTGCCGAATAACTGTCCTCACTTTACAAAAAAGGACACTTCACTCGATGAACGCAGATGGCGCGCAAGCTGCTGCGCTATTCCTGTACGTTGCCAGTAGAACGTCTCTTTACGTTAACCATGATGAAATCGACACAAATCACGACATCAATTCGATAACTGAGGCATCCCCATTGGTGCAAAAAGGCGTTCACTCAAGCATTGGTTTATAGTAGCGAAATCATTTAATTTTCTGGTCGTATGGTTGTGCGGGCAGTACAAAAAGTAAGCAGGCAAATAAATATGTATACCAATAATATGCTAATCTTTTTGAGGAATCTGTTGCATAAAAGTTCGGTACGTGATAACACGTAGACCTACCTCTAGATAGGTCAACATGAATGTCACCTAAAATGACATTCAATTAGGCGTCTTTCACAAACAGGCACTTCCACCTGGCGTCCCTCCGAGTGTACACTGCACTCTTGCAGGGCCCTTACAAAGCTGCACCGATTCAGCCTATCGGGACTGTTGTAAGTTTACGTATGCGTTGATCTAATATTTGTGTACTTATAACGCGTGTGCAACGTTAGTCAGCTCTTGAGATTTTTTTCACATATAATGTAACTCTAAAGCGGCCTGTAAACTTTGGAGGGTAACCTGTCGGGCTTAGACTATTTTTGTTAGAGCCGCCTATGTAAGCACCAATACGAGAACTTAGTGTTAATGAAATACACACCTTGACGAATACCACGCGATTCGCTACTTCACGAGTGCCCAATTCGAGACGGGCTGGTGGCGCCTATAGGTGTAGGTGTGGTGGAACTCAAAGCAGGTTAAGCAACTAGGTTTTTTTTCTCTCGGCCACTCTGGTTTGAGTATAAAGCTGCTGTATAGGCTGTCTGTAAGTTTGGACAAATAGTGTAGTCAACAGACCAACCAACCTGCTAATCGACCGACGGACCTACCAATAAAAAGTCCATTTGTTCATAAATTTATGTGCGACCTGAAAACGTAGAAGCGTCTCTAGGCATCTCCACTGGGTCACTGAAGATTCTTAATTAGGCAGCCTACGATGCTCAAAGCATGAATATGCATATCATATTGTAAATAGAACAAGCGTGAGTACAACTATAAGAGTTTCCGTAAAACCAGATGAAGTAATAAACTGTACACATGGGCAATTGAAATAGCACCTACAGTAGGACAGCCCAAGCCTAGTGATTGATATAAAGAAAAAAACTTTTTAACTGTGAAAAAGCAAAAAAGAAAATGAAATCCTCTTTTGAGCCTACAATTTATCTGGTCCCGTGCGCAGTTAGAAGTATAGGGTCAGCAAAACAAATTTTGTGCTCTAATAAGGACGACAACACAAACAAAATAAACCCAGAACGAGAACATGAACGTACCCCGTAGTTTGAATTACGCTTACTGCCACCTATTTGTGAGCATACGAACACCAAACTTGGCAGTTCCTTGCAAAACCGCCAGATGTAGAGAGTCGTCTGCGCGAATCGATCGCTGCCTTCTTTCATCACAAAGAAGGCGCACCAAGCCTAAAACTTCGAACAAATTAGCGTACTCTTCACTGAAACAGTTGTGTTGGCTATGGCCATATTTTTACACCGCGGCTACGCATATATTTGACAGTGAGAAAATTGAAGTACCCCATATTCTAGTACATGATTGTTCCCTAAACAGCCGCAGGTGCCTGCGCATTCATACAGGTAATATTGTACCGTACGGAACACCGTGCTTCCATTTTTTTTTACTTTTTGTATGCGAACCTTCTACAATATTTCTGTGGATTTACCGGCAGACCTTGCACCATAATTTGAAACAACCACTCATAACTTTATAAGCGCTACAACCATTGCTACTATATACTAATAGTACTAGTACTGCAAAAGGAGCGCGCGTTACGATTTCACGCAGGCGAAGGCTGTGGCCGCCTACGCAGCGGCAGTGAAAAGTGCGAAACTTGAAAGCTTCGGGAACCACTGCATCGCTCTCAGCCTGGCCGCGGTGGGGTTCCTCGGGGCTCGCCAACTTGACGATCGCGCGTACGGCGTGAAGAAGTACGAGTATTGCATGGTGTGTACGCTTCAGTGTCACAATCGCCGCGGTTCTGCTCTGAGGTGAGAGAAGCGTGGACGCTGCGATGCGAAAGGGAGATACTTATGTGCACGGCGTCTTTTCCTACATCTTACATCAGGAAAAGTGGCGCTGTTTTCAAAGCCTCATGTGCGTGTGTATCTCCGGTATACCTACCTGTATGGGCGTTGGTAGGGTTTTTCTTAAGCACGATGAATTATTCTTTAGTCGTTGAGACGAGAAAGAAGGAGGAAAAGTTAGGAAAATGAGGAAGAAGTGCCTCTCACTGAGGACACCTCAACCGGGACAAACTTGTATTGCATAGCAACGGGGCGAGGGGGCAGGAGTGTAGCCAAAGGGTAGCACATCAAGCCCGTGCCCCCCCCCCCCCCCCCCGAATTCTTTTTTCACCATGGCATAGAGAGCGAAGGAAAGACCATTTAAGAGAATGCCTCCCTGAGATCATGGAGGTTTGCTCTCCCCCTCCCTCGAAAAAAAATTTCTGGCTACGTCCCTGGAAGGGGGTTGCACTCGCAGTGCTTCAGGTACAGGTGATACTGCGGCTTATGATGGGCCAAGTAGCCCCTATGCACCCCGGGCTGACAATCAGACCTGCCAATAATCTACACCAATTGTTACCTCGAAACGAAGAAGGTTGACATTGCCAGTATTTCACTGCTCTTTGTTCATGTTGCAGTTCACTTACATGAGCTAAAACATTAACATAAAATGCTAAAGTTGACTACGTTTAATTGTGACGACTTTCTCGTTTAGGGCATGGTTTATTAATTTTTTTGTGAACGCAATAAACACACGATTTGCATTTCCAGTACATTCTAGCGATGAATTCGTAAAACAACTTAAACAGTGTTGATTCGCTCTTTATTTCCTCCCCTCTGCGATGATTTTGTTCACAATTGCGAAACAATGCATTAGAGTTACCGTGGCTCACATCCTCCCTATCAAGTTAATCCACCGCAAGACCTTGGAATTGATGCCACAGATGTGGCTAATAATTCTCATAGTCAGGTCTCCCTTTTTCAGGACTACAACCAAGCGAAAGCTGAGCGGGACCACGCAGACCTCTCGTACAATGTTCACTCCAACGCAGCCCTGGTCGTTTTCGATAGAGACAAAGATTTTGCGATGAAGGTGAGTTCGGCGGTGCCCCGCTGGACGATGTAGGTTTACATAACGGCGCTTTTTATTGCCGGCTTTCTCTTCGAACATACGCGCCGCGCTGGTCAATTGGTTACGATGATCAACTGCTGATCTGAAGTTCGCGGGAACCAACTTCAATCGCGCTGGCAGAATTTTCGATGGAGTCGAAAATGCTTGTGGCCCCTGCACTTAGATTTAAATTCAAGCTAAGGAATCCCAGGGGGCCAAACTTTTCGGAACCCTTCACAGTAGCGTCTCTCTTGATTATGTCATGGTTTGGGACATTAAATACCATGAATTAGTATTTCTGCAAGACGAAATTTAAAACAATGTTGTTCGCAAGGGAAACCGCTGTCCAAATTATATTGTCGAGCACACCCTAAGACGTTCAAACCGATCAAATTAGTGGTCATTAACGAATCTTCTTTAATTTTTTCAGAAATATATTTCAATTCACGAATTGTGCCGTGTGTTTCTGCAAGATTCATAACTATTTATTGATTTATGAAAATAGCGGGGACATTGAGATTCGCATCATGAATCATTCTGTACGAATACACTAGTGTTGCTGTCGCCTTTTGCAAATGAACGCCATTTCTTGCTCCATAGTACGGAACGCCGTTGTGTTTTATTGCACATTTCTGAAATGAATATTTACAAGCTTCTGTTACACGTAGTTATAGAGTCGTAGATAATTACTACATAGTTTGACGTCTGTTACACTTCACAGTGTACTTCCATAAACATTTTGAATTTTACTCGCAAACACTCTTGAGAATTTCGCGGTGATCTTTAAAAAAAGACTATGCAAACCGTTTCAATAAAGCATAAGATTGACTTTTAGACAATGCATTCGGTATGGAATATTCGACGAAGGCGCTTTGGTGGTACAGTGATTATGCGGATCGGCTGCTGACCCGAAGGTTGCGTCTTCGATCCCAGCTCTAGTGGTTGCATTGTCGAAGGAGGCGAAAATGCTAGAAGCTCGTGTTCTTCAATTTAGGTGCACGTCAGACAATTGACCAGGTTGTTAAAAGTTCCGGTACCCTTTCCTACGACAAGCCCCATGAGCATATCGAGTTTATTCGTTTTTTTTGTAAAAGTCCAAGAATTTTTATGTACTAACAATATTCGAAGTCTGAAGTCGTCTACCGAAATTTCGGCCCACGTCATTCAACCGCTTTATTCTTTCGGGGCATGAAAACACCACAATTGAATGGAAACACTTGTCATGTTTGCATTAAGCCGCAGCCGGCTATTGCGCTGAGCTTCTTATTTTTCTTTTTAATTTTTCGTCACATTCCTATAGGTGCGGAAGGTCTCTGCTCTTCCCAACGCTTGCGTCCTATTGGACGATGTCTACTACGACAACCATAACTGCAGCTGCGCCGACAAGAACTTCAAGCTGCTACGCGCCGCACGCCGAGTCCTGTGGCAGGACCTCAGGCAATGAACCGGTGCCGTCGGTGTCAGTCCTGTATGTCTTTCGGAAGGCAGACTTCATTCGGGACCATATCTCGACTATGTCACGGCTCATTCCAAGTGTCTCTGTCGCAGTATACACTTTTGTATCATTTGACTATGTCAGCGCTAATTGATGGGCTAACCTTCAAAAGTGGTTTAATCATCACGTTTAAAGAACAATCAGCACTGTTTTACCACGTTTCCGGATATTTAGACTGGCGGGTTCTCAATATTACCCGTGTAGTTATATTTCAATATATACATTTCTTAGGTATTTTTTAATTCTTTATTCACTTAACGCACTGAAGTAGCGGGCCAGCGACAAACGCCTTGAAAGCCTTGTCTTCAACTTTACAAGTATGGGATGGCTGTTTTGGGCCTCTTCAGTGGCAGACTGTGCAGTCATGATATGTAGTTGATTTTAAATTAAATTCATGGGAGTGAACCTTGACAGTGCAATAACCAGAAGAACAAGGATAGGGTGGGGCACACTGGGCAACGATTCCCAAATCAAGGATTGTAGTCTACTACTATCTTTCAAAAGGACGATATATACGAGCTTCGTCTTGCTGGTATATATCCCAACGTTGGATTCCCAACGTGCGCCAGGTGATGCATGTTGGTTTTGCTGGGGTCCGCGACGATCTGAACGGCCGGAGAAAAACACTAAAGAGTTGACTGTTGGGCGAGTTAGTGCTTTGACATAGAAACCAACGTGAGGGCGCAACTAAACACGCTACGCGCTCGCCATCTCGGAGACCCTGACCGACCGCTAAAAGAGGAGTGAGTAGCTCCACTCTACGCGTATCTCGATGGAACTCGCCCGGTCGATCTTTTCGCCCTCTGCGGTGATTGCTGGAACTTGAACGTTTTCGGGTCCTGATAGCGCTCTTGTGTTTTGCGACCACAGGTCAGCAAACTCACTTATGAGTCGAATCACGCATACTCTTTTAGACTCTGTGGAGTCTCGATGTGGCGAGGGTCACGCTTTTGATGTAAACGGACACAGCAGACGCGGTCGTACCAAACCGAATAACAGTCATTTATTTACTCTT
This sequence comes from Rhipicephalus microplus, assembly GCF_043290135.1. NCBI lineage: Eukaryota > Metazoa > Arthropoda > Arachnida > Ixodida > Ixodidae > Rhipicephalus > Rhipicephalus microplus. The sequence continues at coordinate 59,682,586 of NC_134709.1, read as the reverse complement.
AGAAACGACGACATCGTCTGCCTAATTATTATAGCATCAATTGTGATGCACACGTTAAACAACCTTACACAATATTACACAACACTCAACAACATGACAAGCAAGGTGGTGTCACTACCGCATGACTCTCCACAAGGACCCCCCGGCAGACGGCCCGTGGTGCCGTGCACCGGGGTGCCACTGCGACAGACAACCGTTCGCGCCAAACGCCACCAGCCAGAGAGGCTCGCTCAACTCTCTCGTGCCACCACCGAGGCTTGCCACGAGGTGTCACTAACGGCGTTACCGACCTAACCATGATGACGATAGTGGTGATCAACGCTGGCGAACACAACGCTACCTACCGCTTGATAGTTGTGACCTCGAAATGCGAATTCAGCGCGAGACATGATTGCCACGCAGAGCAAACAACTTTACAGGCGGTGTCAGCACCCCGCACATCTCAGATCGAGCCAGTAATTTCTCGTTCGATCCTAATAAAGTTTATTACCTACCTACCATGAGTCCGAGTACGTCTGATTGAAGAATATTTTGGTCAGCGTGAATCTGAACGAGCCCGGCTCAGGCAAATGTTGGTCAGTCTGAGCCCGAGTGAGTCCAAAGCGCGAAATAATTTCATGACGGAGTCTGAGTGAGGTACAGTTATTTTTGCTAATCGTCATCTTTCTCTACTCATCTGCAGCATCACTATCAGCCTTACCTCGATTCACGTTTACACTCATGTTTACTAACGTATTTGTAAACAGTAGTGTTCATACACAATTTCTATAATGAGTGATCAGAGGCGTGAGTCACGTAGGGGGGGGGGGGTACCTTAGCCTCCCCTCGCCAACCTTTGCAGGGAATACTTCGATAACTATGTCTTGTATTGTCATATATTTCAAGAAACCTTCGGCAGACCTCACGTGCTGTGAAAATCGATGTTATGCGAAGCATGCGGATGGAAGCTAAATGTTTGCTTCATGTTTTCACGCGATATCGTTAAACAGCCCGTTTTACAGAAATTCTGACGTTGACGTCGGCTTAGTTGGTTGTGAGCGAAAAATCATGATCATTGCGTGACCCAAAAATTAAGAAAGAAGCAAATAATATAAATGATCTGAATTCTTAGTATGTGAGGAAGTCGAACCCGGGTCGTTTGCGTGGTAAGCGGGTGTTTTTGTGATTACAGTGAAAATAACTTCATCTGCTCATAAATGCAGTGAAACTAACTTTCAAGCTTTACAAACACACGCGCCTCGTATACATGCTTCACAATACAACATGCAATATTGCAGTAATATTGCGTGGCGCGAGCGTACATTGCTGTCGGGCGGCAGAACATAGTATTATTATAGTGACTTCATCGTTTAAAGCCAGATACTCAATACAAAAGGCACACTACTGCACCCTTGAAGCCAGGTTGTGGGTCCATAGCGAGTTCGAAAAAATTTAACACACTAAGTGTTTGAAGTACGCACTAAGAACAGAATATCGCTATCGCGTTCAGTGCTTAAGGGTCCCTCATTTTTTTTTTCATTGTCTGAGACGTTATTAAGTGGCACTCAATATATGTACAAATCCACGCGCACACATACGGTAAACAGCCGCATATGTTTTACATTAGCAGCTGTTTACAGTTGCGTAACAGTGCCGACAGCAACATGGATATTAGCAACACCAGAAGCGGTAAGCTGGTATGAAGCGCCGGCTAGTGCGTGCGAATATGGTAGCCCTCAACACTGCTATACAAATAAACTACAGCTATTGGCCCCTATAGCTACAATTGACGACAACCCGACATGAAGGCTGTACCATTGGAGTACAAATGTGATGTTTACACCATCGAATAGCCAGTCCGTCCATCCCGATAGACAATGCATGATCATAAGGGTTAAATTAAAAAAAGTATATTCTAGGCCTGGCCTGCCTGCTTCATCGCCACGCAGAATGCTACGGGTCGATTCCTGCTGAAACACTGAAATTTCTTGTTTGCATTCATCCGGTCAACGTTGCCTATGGCAGTTTTTTTTTTTTTAACGCTCAAGCGTTAAAGTTACCTGTGTGTATTCTCGCACTTCATCGGTAGATATAACATGGACATACCCGCATATCAGTGGCACATACCCACCCCCGAGTATGTCCCACTTTTTTTTCGGAAAGTGTTTTTTGGCGTACGTGACGACATTGTGACATTATTCATATCATTCGAGTCGTATTTGTCAAACCATCTTACCTTCCCATACTAATTTTGGTGTAGCCCAAGTTAAGGAAATGATCATGAGAGCGCCGAGATTCAGATAGATAGATAGATAGATAAATAAATAGATAAATAGATAGATAGATAGATAGATAGATAGATAGATAGATAGATAGATAGATAGATAGATAGATAGATAGATAGATAGATAGATAGATAGATAGATAGATAGATAGATAGATAGATAGATAGATAGATAGATAGATAGATAGATAGATAGATAGATAGATAGATAGATAGATAGATAGATAGATAGATAGATAGATAGATAGATAGATAGATAGATAGATAGATAGATAGCAAAAGTGCTTTCAGTGACGCAAAAAAATGGTTTGCATTTACAATGTCCTTACTCATTTGTAACCACTCATCACTCGTATTCCAGTTTTCTATTCCCGGCAAAATGGGGCTATAGTTGGCAGCACCGTCCTCACGGCAGGGTGGCTAGGCGGTTGTTGGTGCGTATACAAATATACGCAGCGGCGCTTCGATGTGTGTAGTTTAAAGGGATTCTCCGCGAGTGAGAGGCGTTGATTGCAGTTAATATCTACGCTCCTCTCTGCCCAACCGATGATCGAAGCCCATTCAACGCTACTATTACGAACGAGTGAAGCGCATTATGCCTATGAAAGGGATGCTCGCCCTGGGTGACTGTCTGCGTGCTTCCGCACTAAATTACGCTATTGCTGTGTTGTTCCTACGCGTTTAGCTTTTGGTTCCGCCTACTGCGCAGTGCTCTAGCACGACTGACTTACCTATTCTTGCTCATCTGGATACGAAAAATAATAAAGGTAGTAGTAAGCCCTCATATCGGTGCGATTCATTCAGTACGACTGTTCGCGCGAATACGCATATTTTTTTTTTTTCGTTTTGTTAACCGTGAAACGTGGGACAGTCAGTTAGTTCCTTCACTATGAACTATTGAATTCGGTGTCTTCAATACAGAATATCAGTGACCAAGAAAACATTCTCCTGTGTTTAGACAGTGTAGGTAATGATTTAGAGTACTTGGTACTCTACCGTGAGAGTGCGTAATGGCGTCCCAGGTCGGAAAAGACTATCATGCTCCTACACGATTGCTGATTATGGAGCAAATCTCACTAAGAATTTGCGCCAATCCCATGCCACCCGACACCCCCAAGAGCACCGGCATGTCATTAAATGACCTTCAATCCTTCACCGAGATTCAAAGCAATGTCAACTGCCGAATAGGCTTGCTAGCTGAAAAAGGATAAGAAGCTCCGAGCTTTTAACCTCACACGTGACTTACCAGTAAATAGCACTTCTCCTATTGCAGTGAACGTCCGCCATGGGCGCAGGTTGGGAAGTCCTGAATTAACATCAGTAAGAGGGTACGCTGTTTAACTTACCAGCTGAGCAGTGATGTCGATATAAACCATCGTGGGGGTTCAACAGTCAACGCTCTTGATTTCGATTAAGTGACGGGCTAAACCAGTGCAATACAATCACTACAATGACTGCAGCTTCACTTGCAGCATAACAATAGATCCATGATTAATTTTGTAGCATGGAAGTGCTTTATTTTAGGGCCCAACAAGTCTCTGTCGACATAATTCGGTCACGTGTGTGACGTTGGTAAAATGGACACTAACAAATGAGAAACCAAATAAAACACGGCATATCCGCGGAGTCAATGCTGATGAGGGGGCGAAGTGGTAGGATCATTCGGTGTTATCGTAAATCACCCGTGGCATGCACCACTCACGCATGTAAACGAGTGACAAAGTGCTCTAGATTTATGTGCAGTGTTTATTAGTCATAAATCTTACGGCTATGCTGAGTTGTGAATTTTGTTTTTTCTTCACCATTACAGCTTTGTGGTATCCAGGTCTGTGCACGTGCCCTTAGTAGTTCTTGGCTGTTTCCTGTCGTAAAAAAATGCATTGTAGAGCATATCGAGACTTCATATATTGCACAAGCCAGTTGTTGTCCGTGATTATGATCCACGCCACCTTCAGCGTCATCATCATCATAGCTACGGCGCACGCTAATGAGCAAGCGTTGACATTAAGGAGCGTCCCCCCAAAAAATAAAAAAAATGGTCCCGTATCTGCGTGTTCCACTGAAAATGTAGTCCAAATATGGTATTCTTCCGTCTGTGGAGCGTAAATGAAAGATTTGATGTTCTTCGTGATAACAGTGGTGATTGAGATTCTGGAGGCGTTCATAAGATATGAGCGCCGTCTGGCCGTAATCTTCGAAAGCAAGAAGATGACCTCCGATATAGCGAGCGCGCGGCATGCACGTGCCATCTCGGAGGCCAAAATTTGTAGAATGCAATGCCACGGGTAGGTGGCAGAACCGTGTCATCTTAGCAAAACGTTGGAAACGCCCGCCTTTTGGTGCATAGCGTCGCGTTGTCAGCGCCGCTTAGTAAACGATATGGTCCTTAGAATTCCTTATGTATGCTTTTTATAGTATAAAGGAACAGGAGGCAGAATATTGACGTGTTGATATTGTTCCTCAGATATGCGAAATATTTGGTTCTTAATCGAAAATATGCAGAAGTATAAACATAGAAACCAGATTAGGATTAGTGAGCGTTGAGAAAATGGATGAACTTTAGCCCAGTAGTTGAACAGTTTTGGATCACAGACAGTCAAGTCGAACGACATCAAAAGTTTTTGCGGCGTAGTGTCTCCTTTGTTACGCGTGACATATTTACGTAAACGATAGCGTGATCAGCATGTGGGCTCTTGGTTTCCCTTGATAAAGAGAAGCCATTCGATGGCCTCGAGCACAGCTACATATTTCGCGTAACGGCGGCGTTTGGCTTCTCGCAAAACTACATTGAGCTCCTCAGAAGCGCATAGAGAAATATACAGAACTCTTTGTTTATCGAAGGCTATGAAAGTGCTCTATATCTTGTTACCCGCCGAGTGCGCCATGGGTGTCCTCTACCTCCAGTGCTTTTCGAGCTTAGTCTCGAACCATTCCTGTTTTCCATACTTAATGAATCATAAGTTCGAGGCCTCCCACTATCTTGAAATTGTACGGTGAAGGGCACTTGGTTGAAAAAGTGTACTCGGAACTTCTGTCCTTCCTGTCGGAGGAATTGTTCTTCCTCGGGGAAGAGCAGTTTTCATGGCAGTGATCATACCGTTCTTGTCGGTGGTCGATGGATGGGTACGGCTGTGTCTTCACCTGGCCTGGTTATCGCAGCCGTGCCATCATGCCATAGTTGCCACATGTATTTAATGTGTACGTACCGTATTTACTTTTCTGGGGGCCCTGGTATCTCTAGGTTGTATACAAAACTGTCATGCCATCACTATGCATTTATGTAAGTAGCTTGCGCTATAACATCTGATGTGCATATAAACTTGCATGTTCGTGAGCTCATGTATATTTTGTATATAACTTGTCATATAAATTGTGTGTAGTGTGAGATGTTAGTCCATAGTAGCCCGTGTTTCAGACTTCTTGTGGAACTCGATGGTTTTGTATCACCGTTTCATGTACTTTTTTGCTCATTCATTTGTGCATGTTGATTACTGTAAATGAGATTTGGACACAATTTGTTACTATTTGTTCCGTGCCATGACTGAATATTATTTTTTTGAACGCAAAACTTCTGCTTTGAAGTATCCCAACTATTATCACCTTTAATGTAGCCTGCTCCATTTGGTCGGCGCTGATGAAGCACAAAGCAGGTGGCATGCAGTGACGTTGAAGGAAGTCTAAATGCAGTGGGAATAAGGTGTGTATGAAGCAGGAGGAGTGGCGGGAGTAATACTGGCCGCAGTGGCAGGTACTGGGATAACCGATTAGGTGAGGTATAGCGGAAAGGACTGCCACATATCCGTAGTCGGATTTACTCACCTTCTGTACCACATTCCTGTGTCTCGCCACGTTTGTCTACTAAGGACAGGTAATTAATGTGGAGCCGAACCATATTAGTGAAATAACTACAGGAATAAGGATGAGGGGGAGCGGATTCGGCAAGCATTCTCAAATCATGAATGGTAACCTACCACTATCTCTAATTAGAAAGCTACATCACAGCTGCACGTTACCGGTACTTACCTAAGGAGCACAAACCTGGAGGCTTACATAGACGGTTCAACTTAAATATAGGAAGACGCCGCAAGTGATGGAAATGAAATTATAATAGCCCCTTAAGAACAGAGTGGGCAAGTAAACAAATGGAGATTACGGGTATCATAGTTGAAATGAAGAAGAAATGGACGTGGGCTGGGAATGTAGCACATAGGTATGGTAACCGCTGGTCATTAAGGGCAACTGACTGAATTGTAAGAGCAGGTAAACAATAATAATACTATTATATTATTATTATTAATATTATAATGTTATTATTAATAATAAATTTATTATTATTATTGTTATTATTATTATTATTATTATTATTATTATTATTATTATTATTATTATTATTATTATTATTATTATTATTATTATTATTATTATTATTATTATTATTATTATTATTATTATTATTATTATTATTATTATTATTATTATTATTATTATTATTATTATTATTATTATTTACTCTTCCAGAAGTTCGAGAGGAATATAAAAGACGCCGCAGTTGACGGTTCCGGAAATTTTGTCTATCTCGTGTTCTTTAACCTGCACTGACATCACAAAGTAGACTGGCTTCAACCTTTCAGCCTCCATCGAAATGTGACCTTTGCGAGCGAGAATGAACCCGTGACCTTTGGGTCAGCAGCCAAACACCATATTCACTGTTCTACGGAGGCAGACGTGCTTGTCAAAATTGTCTGTTTTTTTTTGGCATTTAGCAAGCACTTTTCTGGGCTTGAGGAAAGGAAAATGTTATGCAGCTTACGTAGAGCAGCAGCACTCTAATCAAACTTTCCGACTTTCATGTAATTTTTCTCTTGACACTTCACTCTGGCAAAAATATTCGGTAAATCTAACAGTTACCTTTTGTTAGGTATTTATTTAAGGTAAATACAAACGAAAAGAGAACTGTGAGGAAGCTTCAGTTTGCTTCTAATTCAGGGCAAAACGTGATAGCATATTCATGCGCCCTGCTAAATACCTTCTTTGTATCAAGGCCAGCCTCGGTACTGCGTGAATGCCTCTACCATGCCACAGGGAAACAAATGTCTGTGAGCGTAGTGTTCACCACTTCACACTATGCCAGAGAGAGAAAGAATAAAACGTTTGTTAGATTTGTTGCGCGAGTAGATCGGAAAGTGGGATCCTTTGTCTGGCATCCCATTGGCGTGGGCCGCTGTCCTCGCACGTTTTATGACGACCTCTTGCGTGTTCGAATCCGAGCTGGACATAGATGATTCCCATCCTTTCATGTAATGTTCTGTCCTGAGTTGCGAAAGAAGAGTATGAGGACATTTCCTTACCACACGCTACAGGGTGGCTGGTTTATTGGTGCAGAACCTGCACTGCGTGCCAGTGTGTCGGGATCTATACTTAGACAGCGAGCATGGATATGGGTAAGGCAGGGCCTGTAGGTGACGCCGCACTACCTGCGATTCCTTACTGAGGATGACGATAGTTATAGCGCGAGAACAAAACGACGACACAGAGACAAGAAGGACACGAAAGATGTCGTCGTTTTGTTCTCGCGCTATAACTATCGTCATGCCATACCAACTAGCCCAAGCTGCCACACTCCTTACTGAGGTTTGACACTGGGCCGGTACTTTCTGTCCTTCGAGTCTTTGGCGTCGCATAATTTTTGTATGCGTGACGGAAGTGGTTCATACACAGAGCCGCGGGCGTGGGTGCCTTATGCCGGGGTCGTAGGTCCGGATTTGGTATCTATTGGTCCCAATTTGGCCTTTATAGAAGTTTTAGTAGGCTGCTTGTGAACCTGTTGGAATGAAGGTGAACCCATGGACTCGTAGGGCGAGGGCAAATCTTGCTCCTTACTTGCTAGTGGTGCTTGTGTTCTGGGCTGATATACAATCGATCTGTTTCCTTTGATTAATGACGCTTGCCGTGTATTTGCCGTTCACTGGCCCAGCTGCATCGATAAAGAAGGCACCCTCAGTGTCGGAGTACATCTCATGAACTTTGGCCATGTCCTACAGTATTGTTCGTGGAACTGTGGATGCATGTTGCACGGTAGTGGTTTGACGATGAAGACCGGCTTCTATTCATGTGGGATACGTTGTTTCCCCTCTTTGTATAGGAGCTTCAATGCCAAGTTGTGATAGTGTTTTCCGTCCCGTTTTATCGATGGCCAAGCGCATCGTGTGGTGTGCTTGGATTAGTTCAGATGCCTTATTGGGGAGCCCCATTCATAGCAGATGCTCCGTAAGAGCCCATGGAAGAAGGTTCAAAGCCTTCTTCAGTCACACGTATGGCTGTCTATTTAGTTCTCATCTGCTTTCAAGATCCTCAGGTAAGAGAAGCTATAGGTTATGCGACTTATAACAAATGCCTGAATGAGTCGCATTATGTCGTGTTTTTTTTTTCATCCCTCGTGGTCAGTTAGCTACACGACTAATCATATGAATAATCTGTAGACAGAACGTTCATATTTTAAGTGTTGCAAATGAGTTGCCCCAATTGTTGAAATGAGCCGCAAGTATTCGTGTGGCTTTAACTTTATTATTTTGGTTTACGTTTAGTTTTACGTTCAGAAATTCAGTGTCAGATGCCTTATTTATACATTACACGAATTTCGAATATTATGGGAGAGAACTCCATACAACACCTGCGCCCTGTTTTTTTTTTTTTTTTTTACAACGGAGGCAACCTGTTAGAGGGCTTTCTTTCTGACACAGGTTGCCATAGCAGCGCTCTAGATTGTGACGTCATTAGCACAGATGGCGTGGCGTACTTTCCAAATTTTATATAGGACCTGTTAGATGCACATGAGGGCGATATTGAAGAGGAGAGGCCTAAGGACAGCCCTTTGGGTAAAACAGAAATCACCCGTGGCGATGGGCTGTGATCTATGAGGATAGTGACTCATCTGTCAGTGCAAGGAAGTCCCGCTCATATGCGTATAATTTTGGACCGCACTTGAGTTGACGTAAGTTTTCCAAGATGGTGAAGCACCGATCGTTTCCAAAGACACTCTTCAAATCAATTGCAAAAATGGCCCTTTCTACTTGAGTGGTTCCACTCGGTAGGTTGACAATCTCATGTTTTAGTTGAATCAGGATGTCCAGCACCAGCGAAAGCCGCACATTGCGTTAGGCAGGAGGCTGTGATCAAGATATTCGGTTAGCCCCATTTGTATGGTCTTCTCCATCACCTTACCAGCGCATGACGTGAGGGATATGCGACGTAGCTTGTCAATGTTGAATGCTTTGTCGGATTTCGATATGAAAGTAAGCTCGGCCGATTTACACTCTATAGCAGCGCTCCGGCGTCCCAGTACAGGTTCATTTTGACTACTAGCAATTTAGTCATGTCATCGCTTTTGTTAGAGAGGAGCCCTATCGATACATGATCGGGTCACGGGGCGGTGCCTCTCCTTATGCTTTGTTTGGTCACTTTAAAATCGTCGACCAAGAACGTTTTTGAAAGTTCCAGGTTCTCGGGGTCGTCATACAGGGTAATGGGCGCGTTATCCCATGTGGTGGTGACGTAATTTGGCTGTATACGTCACGAATTAGGTTCGTGTTGTTGCCGGGAAAGCCATGAATAACCCTCTGAAGGCTTATTTAGGTCGCACCTCTAGTAGAATCCGGGCCAATGAGGTGGTGCAGGAGATTCCAGGCAGATTTGCTACGAAGAGATCTCGTAAGAGATCATTATGAGCATTCAGAAAACCATTTTTTTAGCGAGTGCGATTGCGTATTTTTCTGGTTTAGTGGCGAAGGTGGCAGTACGTGTCATAAGCAGGCGATTTTTTTCGTTGTGTTCAGAATTGTGAGTTGACGCCTGGCATCTCCAAAAAAACCAAAAGATGATCATCAATTGCTGGGGTTGAGAGTGTTAAACAATTGTTTTGGTAACCTCCTCCTTAAGTTCCAGTAAAATGCCAGCCCATTCAGAGTATGATGGGGAAGTTTGATGAAAGGTGAAGTTGTCTGTTGTGTGGAAAGCTGCCCAATCTATTAGCTGGACTGTCTTTTGGTGTTTCTTGTGTCTGCCTTATTAATGCTATACTGCGAATAAAGTTGTGTAATTCCTCCCACGCCACAGTTTCCGTATACATCGTAGAGCTTTACATATCTTCAGATCTTTCCATATTTTGCGTAAGGAACTTTTCGTATATACGACATGACTTCCGTATCTTTCCATTTCTTTCTTAAGGAACTTTCCGTATATACTACACGATTTCCGTATCCCTCTATATATTCCTTAAAACATTTTACGTATGTGCCATACAACTGCCCTATGTTTCCATAAAAACCCAGATTTTTTCCGTATAACTCATAAGGAAACTGTACAAAGTCGATATTTTTTCTGTAAGATTTTATACGGAACATTCCTGCAGGGCGTGCAGGGTAGGGAAAGCGCGAAAGAAAAAAGTTAAGAGCAGACACTCAGTGAAACGTTGCCTCACAAAGTACGTCACGACTACGTAATAAACTATATATAGTGCTCTCACCAAACGCCAGAGTACGCAAGTGCGACAAACAAAATTGTTATTATCAATCAATGGAATGTTTTTATCATTTCTCCAACAAAATGATTGTTTTAATATGCTCATATTTGGCATGTTCTATATAGATAAAACAATTTATTCAACACACCATTTATTCAACACACCATTTCTGTTTCGAAATGGTTGATGATTAAGTGCAATCTATGTACTTCACTGTGGGAGATCTGTGAGTTACACGTACCACCTCCTTCACAATCCAAAGGTGGAATTCCGTTACATAGAAAAAAACAAGTAAAAGATGCATAAACATCAAATTGAAAAAGTGTGCTAATGACTCGATCACTGTTACTTCAACTAAAACGCACTTATAAAAAAAACCAAATGGCCCTTCACGCATTCACTTATGACGATGACGATGCTGATAGTGATGATGAAGATCGCCTGCATGTATGGCACACACCCACTCTGGAAGATTGACCTAGAAACTAATAATTAGATAGAAGGAATCACATACTACTTGTACATCCAATGCATTATAGGATGGTTAGAAGAAACGAATATTACTAATTTAGAGCGTTGCGATCAAGACCACCCTGGTTTGATTAGGAATCTTTCTAGAGCGGAACTGATATCCCGGTGACAACGATCTACTGAGGAGGCTTCCAAAGAGGGAGTACTAGAAATAACGAAATCCGATCTAGTTTGATTCAGAGCCACTCGATTGTTCCACCCTTGTTACAGAATGAGCAAAGAGGGGAAGGAGACAGACCAGTCTTACGCGTGTAATATTTACGAGTCGGAAGCAACCATTCCCTTTGTTTTCACATAATTGCATTGGTGCTGCCCCAGTTATCCTTCGAAATCTTTTTATTTTTGCTTCACGTGGTTTCGCATGACCTCCAAGATCGGAGTCATTTCACTTGACTTTTCCATTGCCTCCGCGAATGAACAACCTTCGACTAAACTAAAACGTCATATTGTCACGTCCTTACGGCAAAAAAGGCGGCGATAGCTGGGCATGTGCTTGAATGTCTATGGAAAGGCGCGTTGTATTAAAAAACAGACCGACCTGCTTGTGATATATCTGTTTCCGCGGAAAGACCTCTGTTTTGACGTCGTCACGATATGACCGTGAAAAGTTACGTCACGTGGCATGAGTGGCGCCACTATGAGGTCCCAAATTTTAGCTGTCCTGTGACATCATCGTCACGTCATATGGGGACGTCTTCGCGTGATGATATTTTTCACGACCCCGACGCCATGGGACGCTGACGCCGTTGACGCTGGACGCCAATGCTGATGTTCCAATTTCGTGTCTGATGAGGCATCTGAAGCTTTCACCTCGAAAAACCAATGGTATAACGTGTTAGACGAAGGTGTCTTTGGCTTTTGCCAGAAATAAACCAATGGTCAAATTTCACGTTTGATGTAGCACCACAGGGTTTCGTCTATGGTGAATTTATCAAGATCACATGTATTTAGAAAAAATGAGCAGATCTCACGCACAGAGGGAATCGATGATATACGAAGCACGAATGAGGAAGCTTTATATCTAACTTTAAAATCAGCACAGCGTTAAGGGGTGGAGGTAAATGATGCCGCACATGAATTCTATGTCATAATTATCATGTTTGGACGTGCCAGTTACCTTCGTCATCTATTCACGTCACGTAAAACCAAATTTGGTATATGTGAAGCTAGTGAAACGGCCGCCAGCATGCTATGAGCGTGGAATGCAGTCATGCTGTTATATGACACAGGTGTGTTGATTATCATGTTTGTACCAGTCATATACCTTCGTCATTCATTGACGTCACGTTAACACCAAAATTGGTATATGTGAAGCTAGCGAAACAACCGTGAGCGCACTATGAGCGTAGCAGATAGTCATGTTTAACATGACACACATATCATGATTACCACACTTGGACGTGTTATTCACCTTCGTCGTTCGTTCTCGTCATATGCAATACCAAATTTGGTATATGTGGAGCTAGCGAAACGGCCGCGAGCGCGTCATAAGCGTGGCATGTAGTCATGTTTTCAAATTACACACATCTGATGATTATCACGTTTGCCCCAGTCACATACCTTTGTCATCCGTCCATGTCTCGTAATACGAATTTGGTATATGCGAAGCTAGTGAAATGTCAGCGAGGCATCATAAGCGTGGCATGTAGCCATGTTTCACATGACACGCACCTCATGATTATCATCTTTGCACCAGTCACATACCTTCGTCATCCATTCACGTCCCGTAATACAAAAAAAAATTTTGGTGAATATGAAGCTAGCGATACAGCCGCGAGCACATCATAAGCATGGCATGTAGTGACGTTTTTACATGACACGCACCTCATTATTAACATCTTTGCACCAGTCACATACCTTCGTCATCCATTCACGTCCCGTAATACCAAATTTGGTATATGCGAAGTTAGCTAAACGGCCGTGAGCCCATCACGAGTATGGCATGTAGTCATGTTGTTACATGACACGTATTTCGTAACTTTCATGTTAGGTTCAGTCCTTCGTGCTCGCCATGCAGTCATGTCTTACCATACCAGTTTTGCAAGATGTCATGCGAACGAAACGACCGCAAAAGCATGAAATGTAAATCATCACATTCATGGCATACATGTCATGATTTTCATGTTATGACTAGTGACTTATTCTCGTCATGTAGTCATGTCATGCCATACCAAGTTTAGTATTGATACCATTATCGAAACGGCCAGGTGAGCTAAAGGTTGTAGGCGGATAGATAGATAGATAGATAGATAGATAGATAGATAGATAGATAGATAGATAGATAGATAGATAGATAGACAGACAGACAGACAGACAGACAGACAGACAGACAGACAGACAGACAGACAGACAGACAGACAGACAGACAGACAGACAGACAGATAGATAGATAGATAGATAGATAGATAGATAGATAGATAGATAGATAGATAGATAGATAGATAGATAGATAGATAGATAGATAGATAGATAGATAGATAGATAGATAGATAGATAGATAGATAGATAGATAGATAGATAGATAGATAGATAGATAGATAGATAGATAGATAGATAGATAGATAGATAGATAGATAGATAGATAGATAGATAGATAGATAGATAGATAGATAGATAGATAGATAGATAGATAGATAGATAGATAGATAGATAGATAGATAGATAGATAGATAGATAGATAGATAGATAGATAGATAGATAGATAGATAGATAGATAGATAGATAGATAGATAGATAGATAGATAGATAGATAGATAGATAGACGCTCAATGTCGCCGAAGTTCACTTTGAAATGGTATCAATATAGAGTACTAGGTGTGTTTAGAAAAAGTATTTGACGATTTTGTTAAAACCAATGAGGTTACGCCTAGCTATACCAGGAAATGGAAGCGCATGATATGATATTAAAAATGAAACAAGCACTGATCGTTAACTTCGTTATTTGATATTGTCAAACAACCGTTTATATGCATATTGGTTTTCTATTTCTAGGTGAAGTGACTTGTATTGAGTACAATCAGTTCGCAAATAATACACAAAGTGCGACTGCCACGCATGTCCTGTCGTAATCTTTTATAGCACTTTGCCAAGTTTCGCATACGTTACTTCTGTAAACATGTCGGATGAGTATGAAAAGCGAGTCATCAGGTGAGTTCATCTTAATTTATGCATGCACATCGGTAACCAGGTTATCTCTCCTACATACTACTATTTGTAACGAGGCTGAAACAACCAAGGCTTTTCTTGCTGCACTATAATGCGGCAACTTGTTCTGCTAGTTATTTCGACTCTACAGTGTCAATTCTTATGAATAGAGACACGGGAACGCGTGGCCTGTGCGCTCCGGCGGCTGCCGGCAGCGTGTTCAAGCAGAAATGAGAGCAACCACAGTATCTTTTTGCGTCATCTCGCGGTGATCAGAACAACTTGTTGCTGATATGGTACCAGCAGCAAGGTTACAACCCCCTCTCTTTTAAGGCGATCGCGCAAGAACCTTGAAGGAGGGGGGGGGGGGGGGGTTGCAATATTGCCGTTCTATATCAGCAACGGATGGTTGTTTCGCTCGCCGCGAGATGACGCGAAAACAGACTGTGGTTACTTTCGCTCCCGCTTGGAGGTGCTCCCAGAAGCCACAAGATCTTCATAAAAGTACAGACTGGCAAAGGGTCAAGCAGGAGTGCAAGGAACATTTATGGCTAAAAGGGAAAGTGGCAGGTCAAATGACACTCCTTGGTTTCGTGTACTTGTGGACGGGAGCAAAGGCCAGAGAGGAAAACCAGGCAATGGTAGAGTGTATATCAAAGGACATTCAGGAGATAGGAAGAGAGTGCGAGATCATTATACTAAGAGACATGAATGCGCACATAGAAGATATAGATGGTTATACCGACCCGAGAGGCAAAATGATCTTAGATATGTGTGAAAGGCTTGATTTGATCATTTGCAACAGTACCGAGAAGTGTGAAGGGCCAATAACATGGCAGGTAGGAAGGCTGCAGTCGACGATAGATTATGCACTGATGTCACATAGAATGTATGATAAGCTCAGGGGAATGCACATAGATGAAGGTGGCTCCAGACGTCTGGGTAGTGATCACAAACGTATCAAGCTAAGTTTTGGAAGAGCAGTGAAAGTGGGAAGAAGACAAGATGAGCAACTACAGGAAAATTTTTATTCAGAAAGGCAAATTGAAATAGCCACTAAACAAATTGAGAAAGTAATCACGTAGGATAATAAGACAGTGTGGACATACACGAATCTAATTAGACTCTTTGTGCTAGAGCTTGCTAAGACGCGTAACAAGTCACCCCGGAAAAGAAGACACAAACCCAAAAGTTGGTGGGATGAGCAAGTTAAGAGAGCCATAGCAAAACGTCAGGAAGCCTCTAGGGAACACAGACATGCTAAGCAGCGGGGTGAACAGACAGATGATGTTGAAAGAAAATGGGAAACCTTTCTAAGCTGTAGAAGGGCTGCATCCCTTCTGATTAATGAAAAGTTTAGAAGAAAGGGAGCTCAGTGGCTGGCAGAAGTACATAAAAAAAAGAAAGGCAGCTGCGAAATTTTGGAACCAACCATCTAAACTCCCTAAGAAATGAGATGAGCCTAGAGCAGAGTTTTATAACTACAGCCCAAGGTGCCAGGCTAGAAGGGGACGAAGCTATTGAATATATAAGAACAAGGGTGACAGAAAAATTTCAACAAAGAAATACTCTATGCACCACAATAGACAAGGACGAATCAAGTGGTGCAATGGCTCCATTTTCAAAACGAGAATGGGAAAGGGCTGAGAAAAGGGTTCCTAGTAGTACATCAACAGGCCAAGATGGCATTCCAATTAGGCTGATAAAGACATTAGGTCCGAAGTCTAAGCAGGCTTTGAGAGAGGCAGTGAGCAAAATAATAATCGATGGTGAAGTTCCCGATGGATGGAAACTTAGCAGGATGAGCATGATCTATAAAGGAAAGCGGGACAAAGCTGGCATAAACAACTACCGTCCTATAACAGTGACATCAGTGGTCTACAGGCTGGCGATGCAGATTATAAAGGAAAGACTGCAGGCATGGATAGAAGATGAGGGGGTGCTGGGGGAACTGCAGAATGTGTTTCTGAAACACATGAGGTTGGAAGACAATCAGTTCTCACTGACGCAGTGCATCGAAATAGCAGAAAAGGAACACAGGCCCCTGTGGCTAGCATTCTTGGATATCAAGGCAGCGTACGATAGCGTGGTTCAAGAGGAATTGTGGGGAATACTGGACACACTAGGCGTGGAACATGTAGTTACTAATCTTTTAAAGGGTACCTATAAAGGTAACAAGGTAGTTATAAAGTGGAAAAAACAGGTATCCAAGCCTGCAGAGGTAAAACGGGGGCTTAGGCAGAGTGCCCCCTGTCACCCTTATTATTCAGGATGTACCTACAAGGATTAGAGGCAAAATTAGAAAGAAGTGGGCTGGGCTTCAACCTCTCTTTAGCCAAACAAGGAAAACTTATTGATCAGGCACTACCAGCATTAATGTACGCAGATGATATAGTGCTAATGGCCAACAACAAGGAAGATTTGCAGAGATTGATGGACATCTGCGGTAATGAAGGAGATAGGTTAGATTTCAAATTCAGTAAGAAAAAATCAGCAGTCATGATTTTCAATGACAACGAAGGCAGTAAGCTTAGAATACAGGAGATCACGCTTGAGATAACAGATAAATACAAATATATGGGCGAATGGATAAGCAATGAGACCGAGTACCTGAGGGAACACGAAATATACTTGACGACTAAAGGTAACAGGAATGCAGCAGTGATGAAAAATAGGGCACTGTGGAATTACAATAGGTATGATGTTGTGAGAGGAATATGGAAAGGGGTCATGGTTCCTGGGCTGATGTTCGGCAAGGCGGTCTTGTGCATGAGATCAGAAGTTCAAGCAAGATTAGAAATTAAGCAACGTGGAATAGGTAGGCTTGCTTTAGGAACTCACGGGAATACACCAAATCAGAGAGTACAAGGTGATATGGGATGGACATCATTTGAGGGCAGGGAAGATAGCAGCAAGATAAAATTTGAGAAGTGATTCAGAGAAATGAAGAAGGAGCGTTGGGCTAGGAAGGTTTTCAGCTACTTGTACATGAAGAATGTCAATACAAAATGGAGGAAGCGAACCAGGATGTTGACTGGCAACTACTTAGAAAACAGCAGGTGGCCAAACCATAAAGAACTATCGGTTAAGAAGAAAGTGAAGGAAGCGGAGACTGACATGTGGAAAATGGGCATGATTAAGAAGTCCGCACTAGAGATCTATCAAACTTTTAAGCAGGAAATTGCCAAGAAAAGGATCTATGATAATATTCGGGGTGGTTTTCTACTGTTTTAGGCAAGGACGGGAGTACTGCGAATCAAGACATATCGGGCCAAATACGAAGGGGTAGACACGGTATGCCGTGCGTGTGGAGAGGAAGAAACTGCCGAACACTTGATAATGTTCTGTAAAGGGCTTCACCCTATAGTTCAGAATGATGGCGCAGAGTTTTTTAGAGCACTGGGGTTTATGGACATTGGGGGGGGGGGGGGGGGGCAAAATGGACTTTAAGCGGCTGGAATTAACTAGAAGGGGGTTATCTGATTGGTGACTAAAGTAAAGACACGAGTTAAAACTAAACCCTTCACTGCAGAGTACGAATCCTCAACCTCACTATTTAAAGGAAAAAAATAGAGTTTTGGGCTCATTAAGTATTACGGATAGGTGGCGCTAGCCACCGCCCGATCTAAAGGGTACAGCTATATCCATCCATCCATCCAGAGCGCGCAGGCCACGTGCTGCCGTGTTCAATTTCACAAAAATTTACACTCTACATACTTGTCATTAACGGCTTTTGAGCGGGTACAGGAACACTCGAACGGGAAGTTAACAGTGCTGTGGAGATAGTTCATATGCGAGTTTAATTATTGCATTCCTTGCATCAACCGCTGATAATTTTACAACATGTCATCCAGGTTAAGTTATCTTTGGTCATTTGGAAGCTGCATAACATGGTACACGCGAAAACCAGAGTTTATTACAATTACATCTTTATTATATTAGAACTTTGAAAAAAAATCAGACTATAATGCGCTTGACTTTAGGGTGATCTCTCTGAGTTGGTGTGCCAACCATCCCGCTAGTATCATCATTATCTTCTTAGCAAACGCTGCAGAAGAAGAAGCGACTTTTCGTCGAGGACCGCAGGTAACGATCGCAGGTTTGTTAACGCTCTGCTTCTCTCTAATTGTGCCCGACAAAACACATTTATTCAAGAATTCACGCTTACTCTGTTCCTGCCACTCATATAGATTACATTTAGATCAGCTTCAGGAGCGTGGTGATTTCTAATGGTTTATAAATGTGTCGGGTAGAATGGCGATCCGTTGGTCTTTCTGGTCCTACGCTTTTGTTTTTCCAAGCGGTGCGTGATATCGAGTAGGTCAGACTTTTAACGTCTGTCTCAAGATGACAAAATCATATCTGACCTTTTAGAATGCAGCCGTGTGCGGCTATGTTCTGGCGGACTGCGTCTCTCGACGAAATAGAGGTCGAGCAGCAGTTTTCGGTGCGAAATTGCTAGACGACCTAGTTGGAACAAATTCATCTTTCACCCCCTTAGCCCGAAACTAACAAGCACAAAGAAAAGAGCACAGGCAAGGTTCCGTTTTGTGTCGCAGAAATATGTTGACAGATTTGGGGCTCAGTGTTGTGGGACCGCTGCCAGATTTGGCTGATACGTATGCCCTTGTGGCTGTGCCTTTCCTGTGAGAGCTCTGTGATATTCACAGTGCATTTCGCGGGCGCTTGTGCGACGTCAGCCATTTTAATGAACATAATGAACGTAGCGCGTTCTCTTCCTGTATTCTCAGCCCTTTCATAAAGATCGTGCTTCAGAGTCAGAAGATCGACGCGCAACGACGCATTTGACATATTCAAGAGGAACTGAATTTGTACGCCACGTTTCAATACATCGCACTCGTGACTCCGAAACACGGAATATGTACGTAGCTGTGTTCGTCGGAGTCGCAGAATCGGCGACGGCAAACAGAGCCTTGCAAATGTACACACGGAGGAACATAATCTAACGACTGGCCTATCTTTTGAAAATAAATCTTCTCAAATACCCAATATAATATGCGCGATCTCGTCAAAGAACTCATCACCCGCCAGTCGGATTGCGCTCGTTCATGTCCACTCTTTCCTTCACCCTTGTTCGTTTATTGCAAAGTGGATGAAAGATGAACTTTCGGCGAACCCGTTAACTCAATAAATCCACCCTTCTTGCGTCGAGAAAACGGACATGGCGTAAAAAGTTCCCACAAAGACATGGTATTTCACGCTCATTGCAGAATGATCTCAATGATGTTGTATCCAAGGCAAGACCACTTGCGTGACAAGCGAGTGGCGCAACTTTGTAACTTTTGAAACAATAATGCTTCGTGTGTGCAAGAGGATTTGGGTTTGCGACCATCATAGGGCGCCATTGGGGAGGTAATATGCGTCATACACAGAGAAAAAAAAGCAATGGGTTATTACAGTGTACGTCTCTTTATATGCTCAATATACTCGATTATTGATCTTCTGCACTTTCATTACATTGATATTCACCATAACAGGTCAATTTATCCGCATCTTTAATGGCTTCTACCTTCAAAGTATATAATGGAAGGACTTCGATTTTCTTTTTTTTTTGTCAACTATATCATGCATTTTCTGATTTTTTGAAGTGCCAGAATTAGTAAAGAAGCACCTAAGTTTAAAGGTACAATACTCCGAGCACTTTAATTCTGGTAATCTCTTCAAAACTTTCCACACATCAATCTCCCTCAACATTGTCTGCATTCTGAGGACAAATTGAAAGCTATTGAACGCCGATACTAACTGCAAAGCCGGCGTTTCTTCTTTAGGCAAACAAAAGGTATCGAGGTCAGATTATTCCATATTCGCGGACTGTTTTTTACTCTCCAACGCCGCTGCTTATTTGGCTTCTATCGTAGCTTTTAAAGCATTTGTATCTGCGAATTCCATCGATCTCGCTGGTAATGTCACATCTTATTTCAATTCCTCGTGCATGTTCACCATTAAACATTTGTTCTTTCGGTATAGCAGTTTTAAAAAATGGCTTGTATTACTTGTGCCTTTTATTAGTGCAATTACCCAATGTTAAAGTGGATCACTCTGGAATAACATTGATCTTTCACTGGTCGACCTTTGTTCGTAGTTCTCAACGTTAATCATACTGTCACTATCATCGCCTGCAGAGTCTGGACACATCGTGGTCAGTCCCTCCCCGTGTCCTGTGCCTGGGTGACGAGCCGTTGTTGTTGGAGTCATGTCCAACAACATCGTTTGGGCCCGAGTCGTGCAAGGCGTCACTTGCTCCTGCCTGGTGAGGGAAAGAGAAAGACACAAATCAGCTCGCAATTCAACTTTTCAATAACAAAAGCTTCCGAAAGCTTTCAATTCAATAACGACAGCTTCCGAGACATAAGGGCGCGATCATACGAACGCGTCGAAGCGCGTCAGCTCGTGGCTTTCTGACGTGGTGCCACGCTCCTATAGGGAAACGAAGCACGAGTTGCCGTAGTGACGGCAACGCCGCGCCTGGCCCTGGCGGCGAGCTCCAGAAAACTTGAGGAGAGGCGCGGGAGAGGGCGCAGCTGAGTCAATTGTGCGACATGCGCGTAACGCGTTCCGGAGCCGATGCGGAGAACGTCGGCGCCGTCTCGTCAGCTTGGCGCGCTTAAACGAGACGCTCGCTGTGCGAAGTTGCCTTTCCGTGGTGGAAGAAGTGGCCTCAAGGGAAGCGTCTGTGAGTTGCAAAGTATTGCTGTGTTGTGGGCTGGCACAACAATAAGGCAACACCAAGGGACGCTCTCCACGTGTAAAGCTACATCAGTTCCTCAGAGAGTCACAGCCGGCGAACACAGCCGCGTTCGCGAAAAATAGAGCAAGCATCACACGAAAGCCCAACAAAAAAAAAAAAAAAAACGAGGCGAGCACTTTAATTTTACTTGATGCGGTTAAAGCTCGGCTTAATGCTTCGTGGAGAAGTCAGGGGACCATGCTCTTGCTTTCGGAAGACATGTCTCTAAAGCTTCTCGCACATTTTAATGCCATAACCGTATACATTTAGACGTTATTTATTTTTCAGCACACCACAAATGTTTCGACATGACTGTACAAAGCTGCTACTTCTAGATACCACATCAAAACGTGCAATTAAATGATTTTTATAAACGTGAATCAAGCACGTCAACAGAGTACCCGGCTTCATGTCGGCAGAATGGGAGTTACCTCGAAGCATACGTCATACACGGTATTGTCAAGGACCTCAGAAATGCATTTCCCAGTGACTCGGGCGTCTTCGTCTTCCGTCGTCTGCTCCACATCATAAACTTGACTAACAAGCTTTGCTTCTTTCGTTAAATTCGCTTCTCGGAAGTGCTTGTCCAGCTCGGAGATCTTTATGAAGTCGCACTGCAAGCGGTACACTCAAACGCACCGCGCACTCTCTGCATGAGCACGTAAGAAAGGGGCAGCGCGTCGGCGGGAAGGGAAAACGCGCAATACACATCCTCGATTTCTACTTTTAGGGGCGAAGCTCCTTAGGGCGTGGGCTGTGCGTCCCCTGTAGCCTGTATGTAGCCACCTCTAGTTTAGTTCTTGCAGTGTTCACTAGATGGCGGTACCGTCTCCTGTATGTAGCCACCTCTCGTTTAGTTCTTGTAGTGTTTACTAGATGGTGGTACTTGTAGCTGATGATGAAAAGATGCAAGATGTTATAAACTAGAAAGCGGTACTTGTAGTTGATGAAAGACGCGAGATCTTATAAAATAGGAATGATGTCACATATGGCGCGTGTCATTGGTTGAAGGCAATCGTTCGATTTAGTGCGGCGACGTACGCTAGGGGGAGCGTTCTAATAAAATCCGTTCGCTGTTGGCGCACGCTCGGAGTCGCCGGATGGATAAGGCTGCACAGCGGAGAGAGCGCAAGGCGGCAGCAGCGCGCGCTCGCAGACAGAATCCCGATGTGCGAGCGCGCGAGGCAAGGGACAACGCAAGCAATCCATCGTCTAAGAACAAATAAAAGTTGATTTGTGTATATACACACACAGCGTTTCTCACGTCTTTACATGATGATCGACTGGGCGAATTACACGGAAGATTCACAGTTTACCGATGAATCCCTCCGGAGCTTCGCCCATTCATCATCATTCACCCCGTGAATATGCCGTAACTTTTTTTCTACCAGGAATGGCGCTGTCTGTCCAGAGTCGCAGCACCCCCATGCGTTCCTTTGGCTTCCTATAGGGGGAGTGCGCGAAGGGCTTCAAATCATCATCACGAAGTGGAGCGCCCTCTCTGCCCATTGTGAAATACCACAGTGCCGCATCAGACAGCCACGCGCTGAGGCGCTACAACGTGTATGTGCAGTCAGGCCTTAAGTGTGTGCCCGGAGGAAAAAGGGGCGACTGCCCTTCGTTCCCTCTTTTAATCATAGGAAGGCGGGCGCGAATTTCGCCCTGTACTTTTACTCAGTCGTACATTCGTCTCTTTTTCAAGGGACACCAAAGAATAAGATAATGTTTAGCTTATTAGTAAAATTAGACTTTGACAATACCGAGAACACCGCTCTTATCGCCAGAATACGCAAGGAAGCAAGAAAAGCGCGAAAATTGATTGAGTGATTAATTGATTGATTGATTGATTGATTGATTGATTGATTGATTGATTGATTGATTGATTGATACGTAGTGTTTAACGTCCCAAAGCCACCATATGATTATGAGAGATGCCGTATAGTGGAGGGCTCCGGAAATTTTCACCACCTGAGTTTCTTTTACGTGCACTCAAATCTGAGCACACGGGCGTGCAGCCGCCGCAGCTGGGATTGGATCCCGGAACCTGCGGGTCAGCAGCCGAGTACCTTAGCCACTAGGCCACCGCATAATATACGAAAGCATTAACGCAGGAAAACATGACAAGATTGTTTTTCAGCAGATTATATACGTGCTTTTCCGAAAAAAAAAAGATGCTTTCGCCGACAAAAAGATAGGCACAATATTGATGCGTAATCAGGGTGTTCACATTCGTGCCTCAACTCAGGAAAAAAAATGAGGTATTTAGTTTTCCAGCGATCTATGACGCCTGTGCGTGAAAACGAGTGCGTGGATCTGATGTACTCTTCCTAATGTACCGATATCTTTATTGGTATACTTATGACATTTATTCTTGTTTTGATAGGACATGAAGTTGCCTTGTGTTGCTGTTTTTATTACTTTTCAATAATTCTGTGAAATGACGACTGTTGAATACAAACTAATATCTGAAATCGTTTGATTAATACAACCCGTGCACGCTCATATTATTTATTTGCGTTGTACGCTGTCTTCTGTTATATCGTAATGGGAACTCGGGTACTTTCAAGCTGTTTATAACACCTTTTCTCCTGGAGGAACCCCAGCAAATTGCAACAAGATTTGTCAGATTGATTGACTGATTTAATTATTTATTATTTATTTATTTATAATAAACTATCAGGCGCATCATGGGTGGCCCTAATGATTTCGCGAGTGCACCGGTCCTGATGCCTTTGGCTGATTCCTTGTGTTTCTTCGCTCTGCTGCAGTGGATCTCGGAGGTCATGCGGAAATAAGCGCGTAGTTGAGATCCGTTCTACCAGGTGCTGTAGCAATCCCAACTGCCGACAATTTTTCAGTGAACTCGGTGAGTTAAGGTTCACCGATTATCCCTACAGTTAATTGGTCCATAAGTGATGCTATACTCCTGTGTCGTACATATAGGGTGCAGCGTTTAACCTGACTCAGAATCACCAGTGACTCAGAATCACCAAGCACGATGTAATACACATTGCCTAAACATTGCGAAAAGCGGAAGTAAGACTATGAGCGGAAGTCATTAGAAAAGAAAGAAGAAGGTCAATTGGCGCTCTCGCCATCAGTAGAAACATTGGATGTTTTAGGCGCAAGAGCAAGCTGAAATTTTGCTTTGTGATGAGTACTCCCTTCATTAAATAAATCAATCATCGAATCAATCATCCAGTCAGTTCATCAATCATTCATTCATCTTATGAATAAGTCAGTCAATCATTCAATTAATCAATCAATCAAGCTTGTAGTCAAGTTGCTTTTCTGTTGCAGGGCTGGAACGTACTTGCTCTCTTCATGCGCAACCAGCCTTGGTTCCGGGAGAACTTTGGCGTCCTCAAGAGCTCCGGTGAGTATCTTATATTATGCAACCTCCTTTCAACCTCATTTAATGCCTTGGGCGTAGGGTGTCGTCATTGGTACACTATGCGAAACGAATTTTCATATGTTTCATAAAATGAAAGAGTTGTATAACCACGCAGCGCAAAGCTTTGAGTTTACGTTATGCATGCATCGAACGCCATCCTCTTCCGACCTCCCGCCAAAGGACAAACGCTGCTAACGCTACGCCCGCAAGGCACGCCAGCTTTCCGTACGGTATTTTAAAACTACCTATTGTGCGGCTTCGACGTAGTGACATAACAAATACGAAAACATGCTCAAAAACAAGTCTGGCTCAAGATAAAATAATTACTGCAAAGTATACAATAGGTCAAGAGGAACTAAACTGGGCTTTTTCTCACTCCTCAGAAGATTTTAATTATGTTTTCTCGACAGTTCTGAAAGAATGCATGATTCAGTGATACGAGATTTTGTCTGAATACCAACTGTGACTCCGGTACCATTTTGTGTTCATTGTGTAACATTATTGTTTAGTAAATGTACACGAAAAAAAACTGGTTGCGCGCAATAAGAATCTTTTCATGAAACCAGATGAAATAAATTTCATAAATTCAATTTCGTACAAAGAGAGCATACATACAACCTATATCACACATCATGTGCGATCGTGCTCAATTTTTTTTCCTGCTTGAGATATTCCCGAGTACAACCATGCAAAGACAAAAATCTCGATCACACATTTCACGTTCTTTTCTTTTTTCGGATAATAACAAAGGTTCTTACAAATTAAACGTTAAGTAAGTATGCTGTAAGGCGAATTTTATTATGTCAAAAAACCACTGTGCGACATGTGTAGACATATATGGGCTCGTTCGTTCTGGGTTTTGAACCGAACCAACCTTTTTACTGACGTAAAATGCCTTATGCTCACTTGCTTGTCAACGACGACATTTGAATATTATCTACGTCACTGCGGAGGAGTGTCGTCAATGCAGGGGCGTAGCCAGGGGGTGGCACACTGGGCCCATGCTTCAACGAAATTTCACTTTCCGTGGCATACAGAGCGAAAAATGACCATATTAATTGGGTGCCCTCACCTAAATAAAGGAAGTGCCAACCCCCCCCCCCCCTAAAATATTTCTGGCTACGCCCCTGCCTCAATGCTATCACATGCAGTAGCTTCCCCATTGTCCCGCTTACGAAACTGCACATATGTGTGTTCTTTCATGTTCAAAAGATCTTTTGTAGTTTTTTTTTCTTTTTACAAACAACGTAACCATATGTGCACCTATCGAAATAACGTATGTTATCTAGTACACAAAGTAAAAGATGGGATAGGAATGGTATCGTTCTCATTCAACACTCCGTCATTTCTTCAACGTACGTGAGACGCATGCGTGTGAAAGAGCTGTGATTTCCCTGAATAAAGGAATCAGACTTTCTTATAATGCAATGTGTTAGTCTGATGGTGGCTACGTATTTTTATTTTATAACCAACGTGGCATAGGGGAACAGCCTTGCGCCGTTTTTACATTCGTCTGTACTGCTGCCTTCGATACCATCTTTGACTGATGGCAGAACTTCAAGTATTTGCTGATTTTTTTTTTCTGTAGCCACAGTGGGAATCAACGTGATCTCCGACTTTGCTATCATCACCAACATAGCCAGCGACATCCTCCTGATTTGGATTATTTGCTACGTGAGTGGTTGCTTCTCATGGCGCAGGACGAGTGATTGATTGATTGATTGATTGATTGATTGATTGATTGATTGAGTGAGTGAGTGAGTGAGTGAGTGAGTGAGCGAGCGAGTTAGTGAGCGAGCGAGCGAGCCAGCATGCCGTCGTTTAACTTTGCACTGCTGTGCCACCATTCCTTCGCTACACTCCAGTGTATCTTTATCAATGACAGAAATACTTGTTTTGAACTTCCTGTCTTCAAATATTCTCTATAGCCTGGTGGAATCACTTTAAGATTGCATTTAACATTTCACTGGCAATGCTTCTCCATTTCTTTACGACATCGGGTAACCGTGAAATCTATCAGTCACGAATGGTTATCAGTCACTACACTTCTTATCTTGCATTACGAAAATAAATAGTGCTGGTCTAAATTTTATTAGTGATATGTATCTTATATCTAACATCACAAATGTACATGAATATGAGAGACAGTCATAAAAAACAACTTTCCCCAATTATAGGTCTTCGAGACACTTAAGTAGAACACTGCGGATCACACCCATCATAGGCATTACGTCCGAAACTCCGGAATTATTGTGCTGCCCCGAGCATAATGGAGGCCAACGGGATGAATTAACGTTATATTTGTTGAACATCAGGCGAATACATCATTCAGTGCGATGCGATTTATTCTGTCTGAAAGAAAAATAAATATACTACGCTGCCGATCTGCCTTGGTAGTACAGGGAACACGACACTCGCTGAACACGTACAGTGAACATTGTCTAAATTTAACCCAGCACCGAGATCGAACCCACTATCGCGAAATCAACCACAGCGGTTTTATATCGGTGGCAGTGAAAGGCCCCCGTAGAGTGCTGCGTAAGAACAGCAGTTGGTCGTTTATTGTAGAGCCCTTCAGTACGGCGTGACTAAATTTTATATCGTAGTATAAGGCACGCAAAATCGCAGAAATTACGGCACCATACTATTTCGTATTTATTATATTATATAGTAGTGTGTCTTTTAGACACACTGCCCCACCGCGGTGGTCTAGTGGCTAAGGTACTCGGCTGCTGACCCGCAGGGCGCGGGTTCGAATCCCGGCTTCGGCGGCTGCATTTCCGATGGAGGCGGAAATGTTGTAGGCTTGTGTGCTCGGATTTGGGTGCACGTTAAAGAACCCCAGGTGGTCTAAATTTCCGGAGCCCTCCACTACAGCGTCTCTCATAATCATATAGTGGTTTTGGGACGTTAAACCCCACATATCAATCAATCAATCGATCAATCTTTTAGACACACTACTATATAGGCTACCTTCGTTGGTATTCACATCTGCGTGCGCTGGTCGGGCGCTTATTTGGAATAAATTTGTGATGATTAAATTTCAGAGCCTTATAACAAGTTGTTTCGCTACCTTTCCGAAAAACTGTCGACTCACCTACTGACAACAATTTTTTTTTTTTACATTATACAGAGCATTCGAGACACCGAAGTCGATACTGACACAGCGGTAAGATAACCAGCGTTTTCAAGTTGTCCAACTTTTTCGCTTGTGTAACGGAGATTTGTGAGCTTGGTTGGACTGAAATTGTTGTGTTTTGCGGGACACTTTTACGACATTAAAGAAGAACTCGAGGCCTATACGTAGCCAAACCTTAGCTACCTCAATAGGTATTTGTCTGTGGGATGCTTCTCAACAATATTGCTCATCACAGCTACAAATGGCAAACAGCCAATCATTATCCTTAACGCAACAAATGCATGTTCCAAAGAACCCAAACGATTTATTAATGTAAAAATCTGAAGGCACAATAAAAACTGAAGCCGCGAAAAAAGGTGCAACTATCTCTGCTTCGCAACAACGATGAAATAGAGATGTTGATGGCGTCCCCTATTCTTCAAGCAAATGCGTTGGTATGTTTTTAAAGTGTTTCATATATGTTGTGGCATTGCTTTTTACTGAACACTCCCTCATAATATAAGCTCTGCGGTGGTAGCATAGATTCATTGCATATGGAATATACCCATCTAACACAGGTTTACAAAGAAGCGTTCGCTTAATATGCTTTGGTATGCTGCATCACTGTTCTTTGTTCACTCTTTGTGAAGCCTTCACATGGTCGTATAGCCACCACCTTTTACAACCACCAAGTATTACGTGACCATGGTCTGACTATATATGGTTAGCGCATAGCATTTTTCGTACGTCAAGATTGTAAAAAGGAGTAACGCCAGAAACTGCATGTGGGCTGCTGTCAAAGTCCTCCGTTCATGAAGTCATGTGCAGTTCCAGGTGCTCCACCTACGCAGGGCTAGCTTTCTCGTCAAATTGCTGACTTTTATATATCAACGAAACTTGATCAAAGAATTGAATACCGGGAACCACTCTGGCCCCAACCAGCCGGACACCAAAGTGTGTCCAGGCCGTGGTTGTGCAGCGCACGACCTTTCTCACCACTTCGTGAAGGTGGCTGGGAAAAGTGGCATTTCACTTGTTTTTTCGTCACTTGGTGAGCTTGCACATGTGTGTAGTTGTGTGAATGGGACTGTCGAGGCTTGCTGCACAAAAAATCACGCCACAAACTTCATTGACTTCAAAGTGGGCCTACCTACTTTTCGTTCGTGCTATCTTGCCACACTGGACGTTGCTTAAACGACAGACTGAGGGAGCATCGCGTAGTTGTAAATTCGTTGGCCGGGGGTGGACTTTTGGCAGATCACTGCAGCAGCTGTTCTCGCATGCCTCACTTTAAGGGCTCTCATATTATGCGTAAGCTTACGAAAATTATGAAGCATACAGCGTCAGTATAGATGCTTATCAATGTTTGAACACACTGTATCAGGCTTTTTCAAGTAAAATAAACGGCCTGTCTGAAGCGACATTGCAAATACTAGTGTTGTAGCACCGTCGCGCCTCTTCCTGGGTTCCTTACATGTATGTATACGCGTGACAGTATTTTCTACGTGTTATGTCAGTAAATTATCGGCAGATGTCTAGCGTGCATCCGTTATGTCAGTATATTTTCGGCTGATGTCTAGCGTGCATCCTGTTTACATGCGTCCTTGCTTTGTATTTGTTTCGTCGCGCTTGCTAGAATGCTGAACTTGTACACCCACAAACCAGCCCAAATATCTGCGTTGAAACGTCATCACACTGATTATGCAGCCCGTACTAGGTGTCTTGCGGTTCTTCATCGCCTGGAATGCCTTCACCATCATCCTGCTCTGGCTCACGTCCTGCGCGGTGGCATTTGAAGAGAGCCAATCATACGTGAGTTGTTTTTTTCTGTTAATAATATATGTGGAGTGGTGATCTATCTTAACACAGTACTGTGTTAGTGGGCGTATACGGGTGAGTGCATGTTCTGACATTTAGCGAGGATAATGCCTTCAGGTGGCGTAAATTTGAGTAAAAATTTGCCCTTGCGGCCTCGGAGTAAAAAGAACTTAGATACTGCTGAAGATTTGAATTTACGAGTAAAACACGATAGATTGATTCAGCAGATTTCCTATCGCTTTCTCTTTCACTTGGCATGCTTTATTTCTTAAGGGGCACGCCAACGATGCCGCGAGATAAGTAACGTGCGTGGATATACGAGTGGCTGTTTTAAATTTTCCTTTAAGAAAGAATAGACCATGGCTTTACCGAAGATTCTTTGTGATAATCTTCACGTAAGATTGTCTGTGAAAAAATTTCCGTAAGATTCTCCAGCAGAAAAAAAATACATTAACGCTATGATCGCCAAGACGCCGGCTCATGCGAAGTCTCCGAGAGGAGGTAACCAAGTGACACGCAGGTTTACCACTTCAAGTGCTGGACTGATGTCTTGTCATCTTCAACCTTTCTTAAATAGATCTCCCCATCTCGTTAACCACCGATACGAAAATTTTTTATCCAACCTTGACTTAGGGTTGGCATGGCTACGACAAATTTTCTAGTACATCAACTGGAATATATTAAAATATGAGACCCCTTATTGCTTATTGAGTAACGTCACCCTCAGCTGAAACCAAAACATAACTATTAACAAGGTACTGGCAAACGCGATCACTACCGCTCATACAACTTATAAATGGCCGACTCTCACTGACCGGAAGAAAGGCATTAACACTTTGGTCTTCTTCACATGCCCATTGAAAACAAAAACGAACCCCATCTTTTCATACCCAGATTTGGGAACTGTACAAATTCGACTGGATAAACTTTTATTTGGTCCTCCAAAACACAGATCACTGTGTTGCGGGCCGCTTCCACGTGGGGACTGAGATGCCGAGCTCCTCATCTGCCTAAACTGTACAAATGAACATGCTGAAATGCTATGATTAGCTCGTTACATTAGCCTTCTCTAGAAATACCAGTGGCTTAGCGCGCTGGAGTGTGGGCCTATTTCCGGAGTGGAAGGTAAGAAATTGTTTTGTTGCGATAGCAATTATATTTACATTCTCGGCTGAATTTCGCCGCCCGCGTCATGCACCGTACATGTATGCGTATCTGTAACTATGAAAATACGACAAAGAAAAAAATCTAGAAAAAAGACTCCGGCACGCGGAATCGAATGTGGGACCTCCGCGTTATGAATACGAGTCGTTAAACACTGAGCAACCGAGGGGTACCTCTTTCATCGTTAAAACGGCAAGTTTTATATATCTACCACGTACCGCTGTTGGCGGGCATCTCGGGAGGGGGGGGGGAGCTATTGTGTTTTCAGCATTATCAGCAAGATGGCGCAATGAGCGCGTGGCGGCTCTCACCTCTCACACGCACTTTGGCCCGTGGAGAGGAGGGGAGCGGATGACCTCTCGCGTGGCCTTATCTCCAGGCCTGATGATAGTTATAGCGCGAGAACAAAACAACGACACAGAGACAAGAAGGACACGAAAGACACGTGCGATCATGTCTTTCGTGTTCTTCTTATCTCTGTGCCGTCGTTTCGTTCTAGCGCTATAATTATCGTCATGTCATACCAACTAGCCCAAGCTGCCACACTTCTTATCTCAAGGTTGGGAGAATCATACGTCTTGGCTGCTGGGTGGCTTTCACTAGAACGGTTATGTTGTAGTTACGGGGCCGCAAAAAGGTCACTGCAATCATCGCACAGCCTCCGTTTGCGAAAAAAGTGCGCTTATGAGACACAGCAATGTAACAACTGAGACGCTTATTTGCGTCTTTACCGGTGAGTACGTTTCGTGCGTAATTTGTGTGCGAGAAACGCCGGCCACGTTTCGATCTCCTTACCATTCAGCGCGTGACCTTCCGAGTGGTATCTATCGCGTTCGTTGCTTTGCTTTTGCGGAAAAGCTGTGACTTTTTTGTTTTCTTTTTCTGACCTTCGCACCTTTACCTGCTCGTTTATTTCGATATCCCCTGGCATACTTGAATGCTGGACACGATGACGTTAGAGCGCTGTATCTATAGAAGCATGAACCATTTCCTTTTCTTTCAATTCAACACTGAAATTCGGATACCGAAAAATTAGACTCTACTCGAAGAAATGTTGATAAGAGTCACTGCTTAATTTATTATCACGCTTTGCTTTGATCAGTGTAAAGCGAAATGTGCATATCCTTTTATTAAGACGGCCTTCACACAATCCGCAGTTGCCGAACTTGAAACCGCAGCTACTTGTCAACGGCAGTCATGAAGTGGCCAACGACACCAGTGTGCCTGAAGCTCACCATGGTTTCGAGGTAAGAAACATTTCGCCATCTCACATAGATAAATTTAGTGTTGTACATAAGTTAGATTATTGTTTTGGCTACCTGCTGACGTGATTCTTGTTCGCATGCAGTCTGATGTTCCAGATGCTAACACCCGTGTTCATGAACGCTCCTTGACTTGAACTTGACTTGAAAGCACCTTAATGCATCGCGTTTGAAACGCGTATTTGCGTTTGTGCAGCCTTGGCACCGCTTAGAGACAGTGCGTTCGAAACGCGTTTGGGCTGCATAAGTAGGTGGCAAGTCAAGTTAAAGTCATGCAGCGTTTCTGAATACGGGGATAAGCGTCCTATGGTAGAGTTCAGTCCGCTGTGCGTGCGGCGTGACCACTCTTAATGCACATGTACGTCCCCAACCCCCCTCTCTCTCTATTTCAATGCTTCCCTCCCCTCTTTCGCCTCGCAACGCCGACAAAGGCAGCGTCTGCTGGCCTACGCTCGCACCCCTCACTCTCTCCTTTAGGCATCCCTCCCAGCGACGTTTACACCCCATTTCGCATGCGCGTTCCCTCCACCTATCTCTCCTTCGCTTCCCCTTTCTTGACTCGTTTGCACCTTCTATTTTCTTTTCTTTTTCAGCGGAGCCACGTGGCACTCAGACGGAGGGTCCCCGCCACTAACATATACAAACTACCAGAAAGCTATCTATGTACCTGAGTCTCAAGCTGATATAGAACTTTTTATGGCAGCCCCCTATGAAACACTTGGATTAAATATGATCACATGAGGTTTTCTGACATGCGCCTAAATCTGAATACATGGTTCGAGTGCATAGCATTTATAAGGACCTGGCTTTTCGTCCACGCAGGGATCCCATGTGGCATGGTCACGCTCAAATTAAACGCTCTATACGAACCATTACAAGGCTAGCAATGCAGAAAACTGGCCTAAAATTAACTAACAAGATAAATATTTTATGGTTATGAGAAATTACAAAAAAAAATATTCAGAATAATTACCATTGCTGCAAATGATTCCAAAACATGTGGCTAATGCTAGTGCCGCGCAAGAAAGCATGCCACCGCCTAGCAGAGCTCGCCTTTTCTCCTCTCACCATATCTCTAAGGCGCTACACATAAATGGACCAACACCTTCACAAAACTCTGCACATTTCACGTATTTGAAGTTGCCGGTAGAAAAAGGAAGTGGACAAGGCGCAGCTAAAAGGAGCTAGCTTGCCACACACCTAGCTGGACAATCTTCCTAACAATACTCTATATTCGTGCAGGGGAACATTACATACGTACATCAAACATTGTCGTTATCGAATGGATGGTTGGGTGAGCGGGTCAGTTGGTTCTTTACGAATGCGTATCACTGGGTGCCCGTCCTACGCACTTCCTCTGGTTTTACAGTACTGAAGCTGCTGTACGTTTAATTTTCTGTTTTATTCAACAGAGAACCTGTATTGTTATACACCCAAACGGTTTCGCGTTCACAAAAACAAACTTCCTCAGGTTTTAACACGCAGTTTCAAGTGTGTGAATTCAAAATTTATTATGCGTTCTTCTCCAAAGCCCGCGCTACAAGTTTTACGTTCACTTCGAACGTTTCTTGGATGAAAAGGAAATAGGTGAAGACGAGGTCGATGGACTGATAAATGTCGACGACTTCGATGAACGAAGTGGTGCGTCATTATTATGAACCCATCGAGTTAGATGGTTTTATGAGCTGTGTTGTGTAACTGCTCGGGTAATTGGGCTAGTTGGTGTTGATTCGTTTTAAGACTGAATAAGGGGTTTATCCAGCCTTGAAATATTTTCTATATACATTCGAGGCTGTTAAACTAATGTTTTCTGGGTATTGTACATAGCGACGTGAATAAATAGGACCAACAATGATCGCATGCACTAACCTAACAATTTTCATGCATATGCGTATACCACAACACCAGTTGTTTAGTTAGAAAACTAAATGGCTTAAAGCCTAATTTAGTGGAACTCAGACACATCCTTAACGAAGTCTCTACAATGAAACATGTTTAGCTAGTCTGCAAAAGTATCACACTTGGCGTTCGCTCGAGGTAATCAGGGGTCTATCTTAACTTTTTAATATCCTTATGCGAAAGACCATTCAGGCGACATCGCAATCGGTAACTGTTCCGAGTGCATTTTATGGCTTCGAAGTCCAGTTACCTTCATAGGGTGAATTGTACTCATAATGCTTTTTTTTCCCCTGTTGTCGTTCGCTGAGGAGGGGAGGGGGTGGGGCATTGCGTCCTTAGAAACGAACTGTCCTGACCGCAAATATCAAGCGCTTTCTTCGACTTTTTCCTTAACCACTTTGCAACCAAGGTGGGTTATGGCTGAAGTAGTTGCTTAACGTGTTGCTACAAAATGGCGACGATAGCAACAGCGTGAAACACTCAACACGAGACAATGAAAAACACATGTAACAGCGACAAGTTATACCTATTCTCCGTTGAGTGTTGTTTGTAATATGTTTCGTTTCTGGCCAGTGGTGTGTGAGCGATGTGAGCACGACCATATCCCGCATGCTTAACTCATTAGCCCGGCTTCACTGAAATACGCTTCAGAGCCACACCGCTCAGCTCACTATAGAAGCAGATAGCTGGACAGCGTTCAGTTATGTTTTCTGCCGTTCCTCATTGTATTCTGTACTAGCGTAATAACGTTCCGTCACGTGTGGCAGATTGAACTTATAACTGAACCCGCTGTTACAGGACGGTCTCACTTCTTGGTCGTCACTCGCCACTGCTACCGGTATCGCTGTGGTACGGGTGAGTTCGCAACTACGTTCTTTGCACGCAGATGTCCCAGCAATCGCCATGATCACTTTCACTAGGACAGTTTATCGTGTCGTACTCAATTAGGTATTCCGCCGCTTTTTTCCACGCGAAACACTAAGCTACATTGCTGTTGTGACGTCAGAGAGTCAACTTCTCGCATTGTGAAATTCACACAAACGGTGCTTTCTGTTTAGTAATAATAAATTTTCAGTGATTTTCAGTGAGTCGTTTTAGGTAAATGCGTAAGGCACTGAGTGACTTTTTAAAAGTGAAGAGCACTTAAGGGGCCCGCACTGCTTATTCGGAGGCATGCTGCAGCCGTCGCCTAGCGCGACGTGTAAAAAACCATGTGTATAACGTAGCCATCTCTAGCATATTGATCGAGCGTTCGCGCCAAGGGGAAGAATATTTCCTCTTGCTTCTAGCGGCCTGACGATGATATTAAGTGTGGGAGAACTGCAGGGGCCCGGGTTGTCGTAGGTTGCTATCATATGGCGTAACGCAGGGGAATCTACGTATAAAATTAGGAAAAAAAATTCGCCCAAATCTGCATGTTACACTGTAAATGTCGTCGAAAGACGATAGTCTTGCGTCTGGAGAGAGTGAACAAAACGTTTATTTGATGTTCTGCGCAAGAAAATCGGTGAATGGTATTCTGAAGGCGCTGCGTTAGAGTTCCTCGAGCATGTAACAGAGGCGAACAAGCGCATCTAGGCACGTTAGACACGAGCGCCATCTGGCAGTTATCTTCAAAAACGAAGGCGTGCGCGATCGCGGAGAAAGATGCGCGCCAGTCACGGAGGTGATAAGGCGTAGAATGCAAAGCGACGGACAGGTGCCACCACCATGCCTTCATGGTAAAGCGTTGGAAACACCTTCATGAGCATCGCGTTGCACTGTCAGCGCAGCGCGTTAAACGCTACAGTCATTAGAGTTCCTTGTGTTTGCCTCTTCTAGTATAAAAGCAGGCATACAAAACGTAGACATGTTGTCAAGGTGCTTCAGGTATGCGCAATATTTGCTTTTTTAATTGACAATCACACAACTATGAACGCTGAACCTTGATCAATATTGGTGGGCGCTGAGGACCGGGTTGGTCGTTTAGTGCCGTTTGAGGTATCCGCCGTTAAGGCGGACAAGCGGACAAATGTACAGACAGAAAGACCAAAATTTTTCCGTCGAAGGTCCCCAAGAAAGACTATCGTCTTCAAAAATGATAGAAAGCAAGCGAGGAATGGTAAGAGCATAGTGCCTGAAACATAGTAAGACATAGAAAAGACATAGAAAGGTATATTTATAGCCAGAGACGAAAAAAGTCAATGAAACAGGAAAAAAGTGCAAGAGGGAAGGAGAGAAAGAGAAGACCGAAGAGAAACAAAGAAGGCTGCCACGCACCGCACTTCCCTCGGGCTTGGCACCACACGGGCAAAGCTGCCCTGACAATGCGTTGGCCCTGATTTCGTTGATCGATCGGGATAGGGTCTCTTTGCGACCGACTGTGTTGCTTTCTCGCTATATCAGCCCGCCCCTCGAGGCATATTGTTGAAATTCACCATTAGCACCACTTGGAACCACGGTTTTGCAGGTCCTAATACTGGTCGTCTTTTTCGTCGGCTACTTGAACTTACTCTCGAAGAGTGCGGACGAGGAGGGCGTCTTCGACGTGCCGGTGAATGCGAGCTCCGTGTTGACCTGTGGCTCCTGGTCCTTAAAGTCCAGCCCGTTCGCGTCGCACAGCAAAGCGGCGTCGCGTCCCGCGTTTCTCGGAGACGCGGCCAAAGGGGCGTCCACACTCGAGCAGCAATCTCACGTCAAGTCAGGCAGTACTATGTACGTTTACTTTAACCCTTCATTCATCTTTATCACGTATCGCACATGAAGAATTCTTCTGGAATGTTAATGGGGGGTAAAAATTGAAAAATATGCGCTTACCATCCGCAAGCCAGCCCCCTCTCCAACATCGATTTTTTAGTGCACCATACAATAATAAGTGTGAATACACTTTAAAAGCGACCCCAAACCATCCACCGCCGTCGGCGGCGTCCGCAGTCTTCTCTCTATCTTTAAAAGAAAGAGGACTTGGCGGGCCGCAGCGCGACGCTCTACTGAATAAGCCACGGACGCGACGCTGATATCGGTGTCAGTAACGCGCCCTATACCCCCTCCCCCGTCGCTCGTTCCTCCGCTCTCCTCGCTCGCTGCAGGCCCCGCCGCGGTGGTCTAGTGGCTAAGGTACTCGGCTGCTAACCCGCAGGGCGCGGGTTCGAATCCCGGCTGCGGCGGCTGCATTTCCGATGGAGACGGAAATGTTGTAGGCCCGTGTACTCAGATTTGGGTGCACGTTAAAGAACCCCAGGTGGTCAAAATTTCCGGAGCCCTCCACTACGGCGTCTCTCATAATCATATAGTGGTTTTGGGACGTTAAACCCCACAAATCAATCAATCAATCGCTCGCTGCAGCTGCGCGCGCACCCCTCTCTTTCGCGCGCCCGCCTTCTCTCTCAGTCTCCCGTCGAGAGCGGGTCGTGAGGGGGATTAAAGTTAAAATCCGTTGACATTCGCCAGTGAGTTAACGTAAACTGCCCCGTGTGATAAAATTAAGATTCCCAGGAACCATTACACCATAAAGGCACCATAGTGTGATTAATAAATATAATAATGCGAATTAATAAATACCCCTCATAGCATCACCCCGTGTATTCGCACTTAACCATGTTCACCCTCGGGGATGCTTGGGAGTTTTTTCTGAATTCCTCGCATGTTTCCGTTTCTTTATTTTATGGCTAGTGCTGACTGAACTTCAGGAATGTCTCCTGGCACTTCCTCCAAGTTTATTTCTTTTTCCTCCATGCGAACTGTCTACCTCGCTGACTTGTTCATTTCGGCAGAGGACATTTAGTTACTCGAATACGCGACAAGCCGTGACGCCATCATGCTCCCAACGTCATCGGTGCTCCCGTCTCGCACAATAGCCGCACAGCAAATTCTCAGAATTGAAGTGGCTGAAATGTACCTAGTCACTCAAGGTTTGATCAAACTTGACATGTCCGTCCTTCCACATCAGCGTGTTCGAGATACTTGCAGACGACGTGGGGCAGTGGTCTCAAATATGCGGCTCGACAACCATTCTTCAACGGCCTTCGTCCCCCACATGACTCACTCCGCCTCACTTTTTTTTTTCACTTCTCGTTAAGTATGCCTATGAGCTGCAGAGACATGCTGGTTTCAAGCATTCTTTTCGTGACGCAACCCATGTCGTCACTATGTGCCGAAAAATTACCGCGAAACAAAAACTACTACTATCCCCGAGAACGAACACTGGCGTCGCTGCAGTCGCGGTGATGTGACGTCACGGCATGGACTCGCCTGCTCCGCCGGCGCTTGTCGCCTGTTTCTGCGCCTTCCGTGTACACGCTCTTTGGCGATACGTTTGTTATTATTCCTATATTGCGCTCCGCAAATTTCTCAACATATAAGGTGCAAGGTTTCACAACTAGTGAAAGCTTTTTAAGTTGCAAGAAGTTTCCCTAATTTAGCTTACGATAGGCAGATTCTGTCCAAACGGAACATTCATTAGGAACATGGTGACGCAATAGACGTTCGTTGTTTTCATCACGTACACCACAGAATGGGTGCTAGGAAAGTATGCCAAGTGGTACTAACGTTATTATAAGTAGGCATTGACTTCCCGCCGAACACAACTTCCTCCAATAATACTATACTGTATATGCTATACTATACCTTATTATAACATACTACACCGTTATACTATACGGTACTGCACTGTAGTTAAATATACCATATACTGAAGAGTAAAAGCACGCGCCCCAGTGGTCTAGTGCTTATAGGGCTCTACTGCTGACTCGAAGGTCGCAGGATCGATTTCCGCCCAAAGCAGCCGCGTTTTCGATGGAAGTTAAAATGTTTGAGGCCCGTGTACTTGAATTTAGGTGAACGTCA
Organism: Rhipicephalus microplus; assembly: GCF_043290135.1. Lineage (NCBI taxonomy): Eukaryota > Metazoa > Arthropoda > Arachnida > Ixodida > Ixodidae > Rhipicephalus > Rhipicephalus microplus. Next base: position 59,643,903 of record NC_134709.1, on the reverse strand, counting down.
AACATCCTCAGGTAGACGGAATTTCCGGAACCCTCCAATATGGTATCCCTAGTAACCATACCGTGGTCACCTTCATCATCTTTATCATCATCATCATCATCATCTTTATCCGGCCTGACTACGTCCACTGCCGGACAAAGGCCTCTCCCATGTTCCGCCAGTCAACTTGGTCCTGTGCTTGCTGCGGCCATTTGACACCCGAAAACTTCTTAATCTCACATGCCCACCTAACCTTCTGGCTCCCCCTAATCCACTTGCCATCTCTGGTAATTATTTAGTTACCCTTCAAGGGGCCCTGAAACATTTTTTGAGTGATCATGAAAGTAAGTCACTGGAAGATCTTATTGCCAGTCAAAATCAACGCTGCGAAAATTTTAGGAATCAGTCCAGTACACGACTGGAGTCACAAAGATTTGCCATGCGTTGCAATCACATTCTCTCCTCACGACGAAAGCGTTGGAAGCTAAACAGAAAAAAATGGGAGGGGCAAACAAAAAACGTCACGCATGCCTCGTGACCTTGAGCACTTTTTTTTTCTTCAAATACGCGGCTTTCACAGTTGCGCGCGCATGCGTGGACAAGTGACGGCCTCCCGCGGTGATCTCTGTAACGACCGAGCACGCCATGTTCAAATCAGCCAATGGCTGATAGATAGGCAATCTACGTGTGATTTTTTAGCATCTTCCGTCATTTGTAGAGGGAAGAGAACACAATTTTCAGCTGACTTTCATAATTTATTGTGATATCCAGGCCACGTGCTGCACTTTAACATATGGCTCGCGTGTTCTCGGGAGCTTCTACTACCAATCGGCAGCGTTTTTTGACCATGCTCAAAAAGTGTTGCAGAGCCCTTTTAACGGTCAGCGGTTATCCTGTCTACACGCTGCATGCCCGGCCCATGTCCACTTCCTCTTCTTGATTTTAACTATGATATCCTTAACCCCAGTTTGTTCCCTGATCCACTCAGCTCTTTTCTTGTCTCTTAAGGCTACACCTACCATTTTCCTTTCCAATGATCGCTGCTTCGTTTTAAATTTAGGCTGAACCCTCTTTGTAAGTCTCCATGCTTCTGCTTCGTAGCTAAGTACCGGCAAGATGCAGCTGTTATATACCTTTCTCTTGAAGTATAGTGGCAATCTACCTGTCATGATTTGAGAGTGCTTGCCAAATGTGCTGCAACCCATTCTTATTCTTCTAGTTACTTCAATCTCGTGGTTCGGCTCCGCTGTTATTACCTGTCCCAAGTAGACCTGGCCTTTTACAACTTCAAGAGCACTGTTACCTATCTCGAAGCCATATCGTGGTATTAGGACGTTAAACCCCAACAGTTGTCATAAACGATATAGGCGAAACAACAATGCGCCCTTTCACACTGCATCTCCAGAGTCGCACGTTCCCCCACACTTGCTCGCAGGAGCGTGGTCCCGGTTCTGGCGACGGAGCACTGGCGACCGAGTGTACGAATAGCCGCCACGCCCGAAATGGTCTCGGACACCGAAGCCGTTCCCCTTGAAGTGGTGCCGAACACCAAACTGCGGCGCCACTCGTACGTCTTCGCGGCTCCCTTGACGCAGGCCGAGTACTCCGATTCACAGAAGCAGGGCTCCAAGGCCACCGTCGGAGACGGTAGCGACGGAGGCGCTGATGCTTGCCCGGCTGGTACCTTTGACGCCATCCACGGCGCCGAGCTAGCGGCATTCTACCGCTCTTGCGGCAAGAGGCCCAGTTGGGAGCCTTCGATGGTCGTGCGCAGCTGTTCCCGGATATCGATCTTCGACAACCACAAGCACCTAGCTCCTTCCGCGGCGCTGACGATCAAACCGGCCTCCGCCGAAGACCAGTGCGAGAACACCAGCAGCAACAAAGCCGAGAACGCAAAGACTGTCGACGCAGTAGGGAGCATGGAGGCCTTGGTGGCTTCCATCCTGGCACCGGAACCAGCCACCCCTAGTATCCCTGCCAGCCCTGCTTCATCTACTAGCCTTGCCTCGCCTGCCAGCTCTACCAGCTCTGTGAGCCCTGCTTCGCCTGGCAACTCGAATTGCAGCGTCACACCGTCGGTGACGCCTTTCTTCTTTCGGTCTCGCGAGGTTCTTAGACACAAGGGCGAGAAAAAAAGACATCATGCGAAGGCATCCTCGGCGCACAACGTACGCACTCTAAACTTTGCCGCACCAAAGGTTGCCTACAAGGACGAGGCGGTTCAGGCCAGCACCCCGTAACCTTCCCAGATCTGAAGGTTGTGTACATGGACGTAACTGTTAGAGTTCCCGCGCATTACCGTATAGAAAATTACGAGTGTAAAAAGTTAATTTTTTTCTTCGAAATAAATATTCATATTATACGCGAAAGACAGCACCTCCTCGAAACAGAAAAAAAGCTGCCGTCTTTACAAGCTTCGTCTCATTAAAAGTAGTAGCATACTCAAAATGCCCTTCACATACTTTTTATAGCCTGTAACAATACATCAGTGCGTAGCAAATTGATCCCCATTTTCACTAAATCTGGCAGAAAGAGCGTGTCTAAACAGCCCCTGCTTCGCTCCGCGTGTGTTATGACTTCGCAATTAGAATCGCTTTCGATTAAGTTTGAGGAGTGAAAGAAAAAAAAGTTCCCATCTCTGTGATATGGGAATGAAGAATTTAACTGCTTCCTGGTGTAACTCATTTCCAGTTGTTCAACCTTCGGTCTCCACAATTGAAAGATCAAAAAGTGACACTTATTATACTCCAAGAAGTTCCTCGAAAGTTAAATTCTTCTGCGGTTTTTGCATTTGCACATTTATTCCTCAGGGTCTCCAAAACAGCATATTGCGTCTTCCCTATAGATCTCGTGAAAGAAGAACTCAAGCCTGAAACCTTGACATTGCGTTCGTAGCTGCTCAAGATAACAATGTGTTGGTAAAAAGCTATTTTGTGTCTATTATTTAAATTTCGTGAGTGAATAACTAAGGCTTCAAGCCCGGATGTTTTGTTCGTATGGGCTGTTCTGAGCAATGTGCTATTTGTGTTTAGTTGGACCCACTTTGATATTGTAAAAAGTATTTTGATGAAAGCATTCTTTTTTGGTAGTGATCAACTGTGCTACAAGAAAGAAAATGAGCTTGTGCAAATTGCAGTTTGCTAATCTTTAGCGTTAAAAAATCGAAGTTGACCCTTATACTTGACTTGGATATGTAATAGTATCATTTGCACCTCGGCGTCTGCCCGTGTGTACTCCTTGTTTAACCAAGGGTCTCGCCGCTCTGCTAAAGCGGATCTTGGAGGCCACACAAAACAAAGTTCGTGGTTGAGATTTACGCCACCAGGTGCCTCAACATTCCCGAATGCTCGCATAAAAGAAGTCTGCCCTTTCTATGAACTAATCCAAGTAGGCGTCTTTGTCCTTATCGTTAATGACCCTTATCGGCAAAATACTACACTCAAATTGAATCATAACCATAAATTTTGTGGTTTTATTCCTTGAAGACGTTTTTTTTTTGCATATTCTGTGAACAGGAAGTACATGCTCGACCGAAAGTGCTATAAGAGCCAGGGTAGGGGCCATTCGGTTGTTCATAGTGTAAACTTCTTGCCAGCTACAATGAAGGAAAATTGACGAAAAAAGAATGAAAAGGAGAACACAATCGCGAACTGACAACTTTTTATTCTTACATTATCACGACACATTATATGCACACAAAGAAAGGGGGTAAAAAACAACACAAAGAACCACACACATGCGTAATGACTCCATCACGCGAAAAATTATCCTCGATGATTCTGTAAAAATAAACAGTCGTCAGTCCGTGCTTCTGTTGTCCCGTTTCATTCTTTTTTTTCTATTTTCTTCCACTGTAGCACACAAAAAGTTTACACTAGATCGGAAGTGCTTTCAAGAGAAAGAAGAGTCACTGGTTGCTTGCGCCACCAAAAATGTACAGTTATGCCACTCATACACGCCCTCGGCTTTCGTGAGTAGTAGCGGATAGAGCCAGCTTTCGAGCTACATTTGCTCGAGTGTCAGGGTGTTATTTCTGTGGCTTGGCCTCCTTGAACTCAAAAGCTCCCGTTAAGTTATGGCGTCGTAAACATAACGGACAACCGCGCAACGGCCTGTTTATAGATCTCCTCTGTCGCAACCAGGCCGGGCTGCTTTAATTGGAGACAAAAGAGCAAAGCCATTTTTCTCGTAGTACCAAGCACTACGCTTACGGCGAGGAGAAACTTTGCAAGCGAGAAAACCCGCGAAAAGGAAGTGTGGGCAGGGACACAACCTTGAAGTTGTTGCACCATTCGTCGTCGTCGTCTGTTTTGACGATGCTCATTGAGGCCTACGCAGTTCCTGATCGCTAAAAGCGAAGTGGAGTGTATTGCGAGGAGGCCACAAACTTACCGGGACATGAAAGTCGAACATTAAGTCGACGTTGCAAACTGAAACAGCGGTGCAGAAACCTGGCAGCGGTACTTTTGTGCCAGTGAAGTGTTCATTTTGAAATAAAAATTACGTTTTAGTGGTCCTCATTGCGTTAGCACGCCTCGAATCCTCCGACCTGAAAATGGCCGCCTCACGTCACTGCTGCCGTGCACAACGTTGCCTGGCTCCACTGCGTGACCGCTGAAACTATTAGCTGCAGAGAGAAAGTAGTGGTAGCCACAGCAGCAACAACGGCCATTAAACAATTGCCCGTCATGACCTCCGAGATGACAAGCGTGCTTTGTTCAGCAAGGCCCCGCTGGATGGCACGACTTGTCCAGTGCAACCAGGCGAAAATTGAACTTTTCAACTACTCACGTTATTCCCCATATTAACATTTCGCGCTTCTTTTTTTCCGTGAATCAAACAGGTGCGCACAAGCAGCATTTTATTAGGTCTCTTGATGCGCAGAAGGTTCTTTATTTTGTGCAGCTAGTTCGACTTCTACCGAATAATTGTGGGTGGTAAGTCTGACGTCATCGGGATGATTTTGAAAATGTCCTAGTCGTCGCGAATGTGTTACAGTGCATTTACCTTAATTTCTTGGGCACAGCTATTGGTAATAACGTCGTTTTGAACATTGTAGTACACTGAGCATTAAGTGACATAAATAGTTGTTTTCCTCTAGTGTTTCTTTAACATACCAAGTTTGAATGATTTCTTAGGAGCCGAAGACGCCAATTTACGATATAATGTACACTTTTCTATCCGTGACAATTTGCGTTGAGTTCTTGGCATAAACCATTGAAAACAACGTTGAACTGAATTTTTTCCTCTAATACTAAAGTTATGATGATGAAAAAACTACATTATAGTTGTCATAAATCTAAAACGAATCATTGTTGGTTTTTGGTATCTCTTTAATTGCATTAACATAATAAAATTGAGCGAACCCACGCCGCAGACCAACAAAATATGCGAAATGGTTAGGCTGCGTCTCAATAAATTTAAGAACAGTCAGAAACTGGCCCAGCCTTTATTTCTGCTTGTGGTTTGAGCGCGTAATAACCGCGGCCCAAACGGCATTAGCTGCGGGATGAGAGCACCGAGGAGCATATCTTGTACCTCTTGCTGCTGGATTTATTTACGACATCAAAACAATAACTATGTGAGGCCTATATGGGCTCAGAATAATTACTACTACTGCATCGCGAGAACGGCTCCAAAACATGCAAATTAGCAGGAAGAGGAAGCCTATCCAAGATGAAACATAAAGCTCGACTGCGCGAGACAGACTTTTTAAACGTCATACAAAGGGAATATTTGAAGTTTGCTCGTTATTTACATGAATGAGTGAAAGAGAATAAGAAATTGCAAACGAGGTCTGCGCAATCCTGCAAGGTGGCTGAACTGTTTAGAAAGGGAAATTGACCACGAGCCATTTGTGGGGCGAAGTCACAAGTCAATTCATACGAATTTATCACAAAAACAAAGCCTTATAGTTGCCAGAAGAATTTCTCCTTGTCGAGGAATTGAACCATGGGCCAACAAGTTTCCGCGGCAGTCGTCACATGAGTCTAAGAAATTGGTATAGACTTTTGTGGTTTGGTGCTACAAACGGTGGTTGCAAATTTCCCCTTCTTATCTATGAGAAAGAGCATTATTTGCTTTAAAGATTACAAGAGGAAATAAACTGGAGGAGACTCCAAATAAGCTTCTTCCCTAGTGCCCGGTAGTTTTCTTCGATATGTTCCTGACAAAACGTTCTCCCGAAGCCACAGTGGGCGATGTAATGAAGGTACCGCAAGTCATGTGCTCCGGACGTAAAATAAAGACGCCCGAACAATCAGAACTATGCCATGTCCTGGTTTCACACTACCGAGAGACACTGCTGCGCAGACGAGACCCGCGAATTGATTGCAGGATCCTACATAGGCGCATCATTGAGGATCCCAGTGGGCTCGGACTGCTGGTCATCTGGCAGATTCCAGCAACCCTTTCTAGTTATTGGGCCAAATAAAAATTTCCTCGCTGTCTTCCCAGAACCAGCCACGGCAAGCAAACTCGTCGTGAAGTCATTCCATCAACGCCTTCACGGCAGCCTCGACCCAACACAAACCACACAGGTGTGGGCAGGGTCCTCCGTAAGCTTCCGCACAGCGTTCTCCCGCTTTTCGTCCCTGACAAAAACTTCAAGGACGCTCGAGCTCCGCGATCAAGAGTGGAGCGCAATAGCGTAATTGGGCCCCACGCGCACCGGCTTTTTAAGTGCTAACCTGCCTTCGGTTCTCGGTGCATACGGCAACCGGGCCACTAATAAACGCACGTTAACATCGGGCGTTTCAAACTATCCTATAGTATGCCTACGGGAAGTACAGTTGTCAACTTCCCGCTGCACCAGAATTCTGCTTCGTGAGAATCAGCGAAGGGTTCACTACGCATTCAAGAGACAACAGGTGAACCTGTACACAGCTGCTCTCTTTTTTGTGCTTTTGAAGCAGGTGAAATGCGCCCGAGCAGATAATTAAATTTTCACATAAAGCGAAAGCTGACTGGCAAGCGATCATAGAAGTCTGGCCGTGTCAAGAAGCGGAATGTTCTTGAGTGTTTGAAATACCCAGAAGACCTCGCTCTATAAATACCTAAAAATTAAGAAAACGTGCATAGACCCCGTCCACGGCGTTACTTCGTCTTTTCCGATTTCAGCTTATATAGATTCTATTGAAGAGCCATTGGCTCTATATGCCACGGACCGAATAATGAGTTATGGGAAGTAAAACATTGTATATACCGTACACACGCGTGTACATGCGTGAGAGGGCCGCTGATTTAGCTCGGTGGTGCTTTACCCACTTATGAATATTCAATTCGTGAAGGTGCATCATTTTTTTAATGAAAAGGTGGAGGACATTACGAAAGGTTTTGACTATTTGAGGAAAGTGCCTATATTTATTTGGGGCATAGTCTGGTCTTTAAGCTCCCCCCCCCCCTGTTACGGGCCTGATCATGTGGTGACTTGGCACATCGACAACGACGCCGCCTGAACGGTACCCTCTGGCCCTACGAAATATCAGTGCTCACGTTTGAGCACAAATGCCACTTTTATCGATATGAACTGCGCGCCACATTGCGATGATGTGCATAAATAGACAGTTACAGTTTATGGTTAGCGTGATAGCGGAGGTTAAGGGAATGTCGTTACCGTGCAGCAAACGTTCGTTGTGGACAGCGCCCTATAGTTTAGTGGCATAGCGTTTACGTTGCTTACTTGCTTAGCTGGGACGGTGGCGCCACCTATTGGATCGTTAATAAGGTAAAGACAATGAAGGGGAAAAGAAAACGAGAATGCTTGCCTATGCCACTACGCGAAGTTTTGTTACAAGTTTATTTTACTAATAACAAAAGCAAATAAATACGAACCACGCACCAAACGCGAAAAAAAATAATGTCGCAGATTTTCTTACATCGATCTTGTAGTTAGACCTAGATGCGTTCGAAATGGGAAGATATCTCAAAAAGTACCCAACTTATACGTACAACTTGGTCATCGGAGCTAACTGAAGGCAAGCGAATCAATTTTGAACAGCCGTTTGCTGCAAACAACGTGATTCTTTCAACAACTACGCCAAGATCACTTCGAAGCGATCGCCCGAGAGTGCCGCCATGTATTGTACACTACGTTCACTTACGGTAACCACGGTAACCTTAAATCTGAAAAATACCGCGCGTACGGTAAGCGGTACAGGTAACGTACGTATCTGCGCATGCGCACTTCGATTCCGGTATCACGGTGCGCCCGGTATCCCGGTAAGCCCAGCATACTATAACTGTCTAATAAGCAGCCGTTTTCGCCCTATAGGGAAGTGAAACCAAACATGTATACGAAGAAAACCTGTGCAGAATGCCTTGGTTCGATTCCGTCTTCAGGTGGTCATGTTAAGTACAAACTGCCTTAGAGTCTCGGCTTGCCGAGACCATAAGGCAGTTCGGCATAGGTTCGGCATAAGTGAAGTTATGGAAATGACCAGAAGAGGTTATATAAATAGGTGGCTCGAAAGGTAAACGTAGAAATAAACGGAAAAAAGTGTCCTTAACTTTCTAATAAATGATTTGTGGCTTGTCTGTAAAGGCAAACAGAAATCGTTTTATGACATTTTAATTCTTCGCAATACGTAGCATGGTAAACGAAGGAGCAGCGCATTGAAATATAGATGTATCAAGAAATAAACATATAATAAAACTCTTCACGTCTATCGAATAGTGGCAGCGATGCCGCTCGATCGAACAGCGGCACTGCCTGTTGGGCTCCCACTTGAGCGCGCCCTCCGATGCCGCCAGCCATCGTGAGCTGGAAGCAGAGCATCACTCGGACTACGTGCCCTGATCCCGGTGGTCCGAGCCCGACGCCTTCGCCGCGCAGGCCTCGGCGCAGTCAGCGAGCGATGCGAAGCGGTTGTCGCCGGCCAAACACCGGTGCGCTGCCTCAACAAGCACGGCCGAGGTGCGCAGACAGCGCCCTCGGGCTGCGAGAAGTGGGCGAAATACGGAAAGCGAAGCTGGTTGCGGCTGCAGGAAGTCACTCGCGGGACTCGTCCGCACAGAGCCGAGCCGTGGGCCCCGCAATGGCTGGCGCACTCGGCGGCCGTGGAGAAGAGGACGCTGTCGTTGGAAGGACAGGCGCCGGCGGGGAATCTCCTCGGTTGACAGCGGTCGCTCTCGAAGTACCACCAGCTCTCTCTCACATCCTCCCTGAGCGAAAGAAGCGGACGTAGGAATTGCGTCGTGATCGTCACCACCTTTTATTTTAACCCTTTGTCGTCATCGGCAGGGTTTTTCATCTATCGGTACTCGTTTCGTTTGATGTCTGAACAACATTCTTGTGTCAGAGTCAGAGAAATCATTACGCCGAGTGTGTGCACTTTTCAACAATAACATGACAGCTTCGTATAAAGGCCCTGATTATGCCAGCTGCTTTAGGCACTAAAGCGAAGAACATTACAAACAGGGTAATATTAGGGAAGATCAAAGGGACAATAACATATGGTCAGGAGTCCGTAGTGGTAGTGTAGCAGTTAGGGGTGCTCGGATGGTGACTGTAATGTCGCTGTTTTGATGTAGGCCGCGGAGGTCAAATTTCGATGGAGGCGACATGCCTCAGGCCCGTGTACTGTGCTATGCTAGTGCATGTTAAAAAACACCGAAAGCTGTAAACTTCCGGAGCCCTCGCCTACGGCGCCTCTCCATCATATCGTGACTTTTGATAAAGCCATGAATTTATTATTACTATTATTATTATCTAGTTACGAACTGTAAATGTACGTTAGCTTCGGCGCTGGTAAAACAACTTGGCAGTATACCCACGACTTCTCAGCATACTCACCACGATTTCAATATACATTGGTTCTCATTTCTTGTCAAGTCACTCGATTTAGTGACCCAGTAAAAACTGGGAATCGAAACTTGTTCATGGTGGTTGGCCCCGAAGGCGTGCCTTTTATGTGAGCGTGTATATAAACACATGAACAAAATATGAAATTCTAGGATGGGCACACAGTGTTGAATGCCCAAACTTGGCTACGCCACTGCATCCGTCTAATGGTTCCCGCCAGGGAAAGCTACAGCGCGGAATCATGGCATACTCTTTCTTGCGGATCGACTTCAGGTGAATTTGTGCCGGTTATTTCTTCACACAAGCTATTACACCGAGAAAAAGCTCGTAAATGTCATTTGGCACAGCGTGTGATGAAATCCTCCTGCGGTTGTTAGGGAAATATTTCGGTGGTCCTCCCATGGCATAATTAGCCTATACGATTTTCAACACTATTTCAAGTTACCGGGATTAGCTTTAGGGCTTAGGCTTCCCGCCCTCTATGACCTCTCGCCCCTCTCTCAGTAGGAGTCGATGAGAGGTGGGCGGAAAGCTCTCCGCTACGCGCTGTGTGGACGTGCTCGTTGGGGCTCCAAGTGTATACCTTTCGCAGACAGAGAACAGCGGCATTTCGAAGCAGGCGTCTTTGGGCCGGTAACCAAAGACGCAGCTGTGCTCGCAGGTGGCACGGGAGGTGAACCTGTTGAAGCCCCGAGCACACAGTTGCACCATCGGATCCGGCGCGGTGGCCAGACAGGCGTTCTCTGATGGCGGGTAGTGGAACTCGCGTCGTGCCACGGGGCAGTACGTATACACGACGGCCTGGCAGTTGGGCTTAGCCTGCGATGCCGCAAGATAAGGGGGCACGCTTTTTGAGCCTACTGCACGACAGATATTCAGCAGTAGTCAATATATATAATAACCTGCATGCCATTATTTCTTGGTGATTTCTTTAACCTTGTTACTCGCTGTTGTAGCTCTTGTCGCTTTTGCCTAGCATTTGTACGGATTGTTATAGTTAATGTCTACCTTTACCTTGTATAAAGGATCTTTTTCCGAAGCAACATAAGTTCTTCTGTCACATTGTCATTTTGGATAGCCAACTTCTCTTAGCACTATGATAGGAGGTCCCCCGCGTCCTCGCTTCGACTGAGTGACTGATCATATCATTTACTAACGTCATCACGGCATTGTAGATGACCAATTTGTGTCACGTCATAATGATGTAATCGCACATTTCGCTTTGACGCATCACATGACGACATCAATGTACATCTCTCTTCGAGTTGCCAATTTGCCATTGGACAGCAATCAGCTAGACCATCCAACTAATGCAGATAGAAGAGAAGCTGTGTCGGAAAGCTATCGGGACAATTTTTGTATCATGCCGGTACATTATCGCAATTGGTCTGTAATTCCGTTTGCGGCACAGCTTCCTCTTTTGGACACGCAACTTACTATTACAAATCCTGTGCACTACTGGCAAGAAACCACGAATGGTGAGCTAATGGCGTAATAAGCCTTCTTTTTCGAAGTTTACTTATGTCACTTTTAATTGAAAAACTTAATTTACTGCGCAATATCACTATGGTGAACAAATTATTATGTTCAAAGAGAGGTATGTAGGGTGTTCCGTTTGAAATTTAAAATAATTTGTTCAGCTTTTGAGGCATCCTTGCGGCCAGCAGGTGCGCACATAATTGTAATGCGTCGTTAAATTCGGCTTAAAAAAATATGACATCTAATATTTTACAATATAGAAAAATAATTTGCATTTTAATTCTAAAATGGACAACCTAATGTACTTAAACTATTTTTTCTTGCTTTCTCGTTGTTGTTCAGAACATTGGCATCATATTATGCGAATATTGCGCATTTATACACATTCGAAAGAGAAAGAAGGTTAATAAAAAATTATTAGAACCAATAAAATGTAAATAAGAAGAAACAAAAGTGGGTGACGAAATAACCGGCCGTGAGCCTGCTTACGGCTGGTTATTTTTTCACCCACTTTTCTTTTTTCTTATTTACATTCTATTGCTTCTAATAACTTTTCCTGTGCATTCCTTGGCATTACTGTCTGTTAGATTTCATATATATATATATATATATATATATATAAATATATATATATATATACTTATATAAATAAATATATATATATATATATATATATATATATATATATATAAAGTGTGTACCTAAGGGCTCGTTTTTCCGTGTTTTAACACAATAATAATGACATCTAACAGAGAGTAATGCCATGGAATGTACATGGGGAGTTATTAGAACCAATGGAATGTAAATAAGAAGAAAGAAAAGTGGATGAAGAAGAACCAGCCATGAGCAGGAATTGAACCTACGACCTTCGAATAACGCGTTCGATGCTTTAACCACTGAGCTACCACAGCGGCCTTCCCTCCATCCACTTTTTTGGGTTTATATGTGAATTTAGAAGTAGCAGTGACAGTCAGTGCATCTATAAGCCAAGCGAGGAGTGTGAAAACACTCTTATGCGCATGCTTGGCGTCACGTATATATATATATATATATATATATATATATATATATATATATATATATATATATATATATATATATATATATATATATATATATATATATATATATATATATATATATATATATATATATTGCCACCTACTTCTAGTAGTGGGTCATATGGCAAGGTGAAGGCACCCACCACAGAGTAGAAAAAAGTGCGCGTGGGCCCCCGCTCTGGCAAACAAGCCCAACCGACGCGCTCGGTTAGAGCCCTGTTGCTCAGACGTCATTAAACCTTGTCGACACCCCCTGGGGCGACGTGACAATTGGTGGTGGTACTGGGTAGCCCCTCGCGGATGTTTCAGACCCCTCCTGGAAGCGGCACCACAAGCCCAGTGCGAGTCCACACTCCCGTTCATCGGACAAGCCGCAGGATCAGGGGATTGCCACCCGAAGCTGACCCTACAGTTCACACCAGTATGATGAGCACGTCCGTTCAAACCACTCTAACAGGAACGTAAAACCCCCCGGTAACTCGGTACACCCTCGAAAGTCCACAGGTTCCGACACCGTTTCATGGCACCGAGCTCGAAGACGTCGAGGACTGGTTGGTCGACTTCGAACGCGTGGCTGCTTTGAACGACTGGAACAACGCGGCCAAACTACGACGTGTGTACTTCTATTTGAAAGATGGAGCACATACCTGGTACATGAATCATGAGAAACAGATGACATCGTGGCCTGAATTCCGCCGCCGGCTGTTGGACACTTACAGAAGTGCTGATCGCCACGAACGAGCGGAGCGAGCGATCCAGGCCCGCATTCAGATGCCCAACGAAACTGTCATGACCTATGTGGAAGATATGACGCGCCTGTTCCGATGGGTTGATCCAAGTATGACAGAAGAAAAGAAGTTGCGCCACCTGATGCGAGGAGTTAAGGAGCAGCTTTTCGCTGGCCTTGTACAGAGCCCTCCGAGCACGGTCGCCGAGTTTTTGTCTGAAGCCGTCACGATGGAAAAGATGCTTCAGCATCAATCTAACCTGTATGAGCGGCAAATGAACACGTCTACTGCTCAAGTTCTCACGACTTTTGGGAGCAACACCGAGTGTCTGCGCGACCTTATCCGCACTATAGGACGCGAGGAGCTGCAAAAGGCTGCCACACCACCACTACCTACGGTGAGTTCTATTGCAAGTATCGTCAAGGACGAGCTGCATCATGCCCTGCGTGACCCTGTGAGTCTGGATAACGCCACACCCGCCCCGGCTGACTACCACCATGCGACTTATGCGGAAGCCTTGAAGCACCCAGCTTCCTCTTCCCCGCTGTTTGTTCAGGCACCTCCTACAGTTTCACTTCAGTCGGCGCAGCCTCGACGGTACTACGAGAACACACGCACGCCCCCACCCCTCGTTTACGCCAACCCTGTGCATCTTGCGGAACAACCAGCACACTACCTTGACGACAGACGTGCTTAGCCTCGGAAATCTGATGTTTGGCGCACTCCTGATCGCCGACCTTTGTGCTTCCACTGCGGTGAAGCGGACCATTTGTACCGCCAGTGTCCATACCGGCGCCTCGGGCTGCGCGGCTTTTCAGTATATTCAGCGCCTCCTCGGTATGGCCAGCGACCCCGAGACATTGAGGATTACCTGGCTCAACAGCGCATGCCACCGCCTTCTGGACGGCAGCCGCGCTCACCGTCGCCGACGCGCTTTTCATCTTCGCCACAGCGCCATGCTGGCGCACCGTCCCCCAGTCCCCGGCGGGGACTGGGGGACGGTGCGCCAGCATGGCGCATGAACCAGCCATGAATCCACCCAAAACTAACTCAAGCGACCCTTGGAGGCAAGGTCGCTGGCAGTCGACGTGCTGAAGACCTCCGATCTACGCTAACAGTAAAGGGTGTGGATTCGACTGAGCGATATGAGCGGCTTTTTCTGGATATACCGGTGCTGATAGACGGCTATGCAGTAGGTGCTTTAGTTGATACTTGGGCTGACTACTCTATACTAAGCGGGAAAATGACCAGACTACTAAAGAAGGTAATCATGCCCTGGCATGGCTCTGTGATTCGAATGGCTGGTGGCCACACCGTCTCTCCGCTTGGAACCTGCACGAGCAGAGTTCGGGTCTGCGGTTATACTTTTGTAGCAAGTTTCCTTGTGCTCCGTGAATGTTCACGCGACGTTATTCTTGGTGTTGACTTCCTGCAGGAGTATGGAGCTGTCATTGACCTTCAAGAGAATCGCATCACCTTTTCAGCCGACCGAGCAATCGACAAGCAGAACGACCAACAACGTGCCGACATTGTTCGTGTTTCTGCTGAAAGTATAACGCTTCCTCCAAGAGCCAGTGTTGTTGTCGACGTCACATGCTGTGGATTGCGCAATGGTGAAGCGATTGCAGAAAGTAATTTTGAACACCTGCTGACTCAAGGTGTTTGCGTGGCTAGGAGTACCATACAGCTACGTGATGGCCGATTTCAACTGCTCGTTCAAAATTTCAGCAACGAACACCGACACCCTTTCCGTGGCACTTCATTAGCGTTTGCAGATGAATTAGGTACCATTCCCATCTCCTTCTCGTCGGACGCAGTGGAGGCCGCCGATACGTCTCTAAACAATATTGATATTAATTCTAACCTCACACCAGAAAACCAGACAGCACTGCGAAAACTCTTGCTTGAATTCAAGTCATGCTTCGCTGCTTCCTCTAAGGTGCGCCAGACTTCGATTACTAGGCACAGAATCATCGCTTACGACGACGCCCGCCCAGTACACCAACAGCGAAGGAACGAGAAGCCATTCGTACGCAAGTTCGAGAAATGCCTGACGACGGCATCATCGAGCCTTTCAACAGTGCGTGGTCCTCTTCGGTCGTCCTAGTCAAGAAGAAAGACGGAACGCTACGTTTTTGCGTCGATTACCGGAAGCTGAACAGCGTGACTATAAAGGACGTGTACCCGCTGCCACGCATCGATGACTCGTTAGACAGATTACTCCGCGCCCACTATTTTTCCTCTTTGGATTTAAAAAGCGAGTACTGGAAGATCGAGGTTGACGAGCGAGATCGCGAGAAAACGGCCTTTGTTACCCATGATGGCCTGTATGAATTTCGAGTCCTTCCTTTTGGTTTGTGCTCAGCGCCCGCAACCTTCCAGCGAATGATGGACACTGTGCTTACTGGTCTGAAGTGGCAAACTTGTCTCGTATACCTTGATGATGTTGTCGTTTTTTCTGAAACCTTCCAGCAACATCTTCATCGCCTCAGGAGTGTGCTACAGGCTATTCAATCAGCAGATCTTACACTCAAACCGCAGAAGTGTCACTTTGGTTATGAAGAGCTCAAATTTCTTGGCCATGTACTCAACGCGAAAGGAGTTCGACCCGACCCCGACAAACTTGCCGCTGTAGCCGCGTTTCCGCATCCTACAGACAAAAAGGCTGTTTGGCGCTTTCTGGGCTTGTGCGCCTACTATCGACTATTTATTAGAGGGTTTTCGAAGATAGCGAAACCCTTGACTCGCCTTACACGCGACGACGCACCGTTTGTATGGGCTACCGAACAACAGGCTGCTTTTGCTGAGCTACGACAGCGGATGCAGTCAGCCCCTGTTCTTGCGCATTTTGACGATGATGCTGAAACAGAGGTGCACACTGACGCCAGTAACATCGGCCTCGGCGCAGTGCTCGTCCAGCATCAACACGGCAAAGAAAGAGTCATTGCCTATTCCAGCCGCTCACTGTCCCGTACCGAGGTGAATTACACGACCACAGAAAAAGAGTGTCTCGCAGTAGTGTGGGCGATCACCAAGTTTCACCCGTACCTCTATGGTCGTCCATTTAAAGTGGTGACGGACCACCATGCCCTCTGCTGGTTGGTAAACATTCGTGATCCCTCTGGACGACTGGCCCGATGGAGCTTGCGTCTACAGAAATTTGATGTTACCATCCTATATAAGTCTGGACGGAAGCATGAAGACGCTGATACGCTGTCGCGTGCACCCATACCTTTAGTCAATCAAGAAGAAGACGACGATGACGGTTTCCTGGGCGCCCTTAGCTTATCTGACTTGAGCAGACGCCAGCGAGAGGATGAAGAGATTCGACCGCTCATCGACTATCTGGAGGGTCATAGCCCCGTTATACCTCGCCATCTATTTCGTGTCATGACGTCTTTCTGCCTCCGAGGTAATGTCCTGTACAAAAAAAACGCCCGTTCTACGAGCCGCGCTTACCTCCTCGTCGTTCCGAAGGACATGTGGGACGTAGTCCTCTCCGCGTGCCATGACGAGCCCACATCTGGTCATCTAGGTTACTCGCAAACGCTCGCCAGAGTAAGTGAGGCGTACTACTGGCCCGGACTTTCGCCAAGCGTGAAGCAGTACATTAAAAGCTGTCATGAATGCCAGCGTCGAAAGTCGCCACCAAGCAAGCCGGCTGGATTACTTCAGCCAATTGATCCACCCCACAAGCCCTTTGACCAAGTCGGCATGGACATTCTCGGCCCATTTCCGTTATCGTCCGACGGCAACAAATGGGTCATTGTTGCAACTGACTATTTGACCCGCTATGCTGAGACACAGGCGATACCACGAGCCACGGCTTCTGAGGTAGCACAGTTCTTCATGTCCCACATTGTTCTGCGCCACGGTGCTCCATCTACAGTGATAACCGACAGAGGAACAGCATTCACTGCACAGCTCATTGATGACGTTTTTCGGCTAAGTAACACTAGGCATCGAATGACGACTGCTTACCATCCGCAGAGCAACGGCTTAACCGAGCGACTAAATAAGACAGTCACAAACATGATCTCCATGTACATCGACGTCCAACACAAAACATGGGAGCGCATTTTGCCTTATGTGACGTTCGCTTATAACACCGCCGTTCAAGAAACAACCCGATTTACACCGTTTCACCTTCTCTACGGCCGCGAAGTTCAGACGATGCTGGATGCGATGCTTCCTTATGAAGGCGCTGATCGATTAACAACTGACGCAGAAGAATTTGCAGATCGTGCCGAGGAAACTCGCCAGCTCGTCCGGCTACACATTGGTCAGCAGCAACAGGTTGATGCACGACGTTACAATATGCGTCACCATGACGTATCTTACAGTCCGGGAGACCAAGCTTGGATTTGGACCCCTGTTCGACGCCATGGCCCCTCCAAAAAGTTGATCAGCAGATACTTCGGTCC
Source organism: Rhipicephalus microplus (assembly GCF_043290135.1). Classification (NCBI taxonomy): domain Eukaryota; kingdom Metazoa; phylum Arthropoda; class Arachnida; order Ixodida; family Ixodidae; genus Rhipicephalus; species Rhipicephalus microplus. Next base: position 59,626,427 of record NC_134709.1, on the reverse strand, counting down.
GTATAAAGTAATACGCCGCGTGAGTGACGTAAACTACGAAGTGGTTCCGGACGCTACGTCGTCACAATGGGCACAACGAAAACAACCGTCATCTGACATAGTTCACGTGGTGCGCATGAAGCCCTATTTTGCGCGTTCCTAAAAGACCACTTTTCCTGTGTTATTTTTTATTTGTGCTCTGACAATTGCCTCATCATTGGTGAACTTATCGCGTCTAACATTTGATTATTGGCGCCCTTTTTCATTGTTTAACCTACTTTGTTTTGCTTTTTTTTTCAATAACTTTAGAGCATCAGGACGATGCTCTTTCTTTTTGTTTTGTTGAGGAGGAATATTGCCACCTACTTCTAGTAGTGGGTCGTATGCCAAGGTGAAGGCACACACCACAGAGAAGAAAAAAGTGCGCGTGGACCATCGCTCTGGCAAACAAGCCCAACCGACGCGCTTGGTTAGAGCCCTGTTCCTCGGACATCAATAAACCTTGTCGACAACCCCTGGAGCGACGTGACAATATACGTGTGTCTATGCGTGTGTGTGTACTCATATTTCTCTCCATTCCTCTCATTCAAATCAGGTCGGGGCACGACATGGCGCACCGGGCACGCATACAGAAAGTTTGATCACGTGACAGTTACGACAATAAATAAATTTCTAAAACGCGAGTCATGTTTGAGGTCATATTTCTATCCCGGTACTTGTACTGATCTCGGGTTTACTGATTAAAACTTCCCCTGTGAAAGGCCTGCCGTTACAGCGGCAATTACTTCTTCGCTTCTCTTTAGCTTCTATGATGTTCAAATAAAGAGCCACAATATGCAGGTTAGCCCAATCTATGTATGTACACAAGTGCCCATGATTCAGTATACCTCGCTATGTGCAGCACCGCATATCTAACAACTTTAGTATGAAGCCTATACGAGCTCTTCTCCCTATCACACCCACACGCGCTCACTCACTCACTCACTCACTCACTCACCATATTCGACTGCAAATCTCCCGAAGTTCCTGGCACCGACCTCCCGGCGTTGCTCTCATCGCCCGAAAAGGAAGTGCTGGTTCGCGGAGTTCCCGAGTGACGAGTGAGGTCCTCGTATTCGTTCACCATGACGTCGGCATCCCTGCTGGACTCCTCGATGACGTCCGCTATCGCGGTTTGTTCAGCGCCGTTGCCACCTGGTTCGGCCGGCCTCTCGAAGTCGTCCCTTGCGAAACCTGGCAACAGAGTCACAGGAAGTCCGTGTTCCGTTGCTGAAGCCTTCCGGTCGATGAGTTTAGCCTGTGGTTTAAATTCAAGAGTGATTCCAACATGCCCGATCGTGCTTCCAACCTAAGAGATGCTAGATGCCGTACGTCTAGCTCTCCACTTTCAAACCAGCGAGGAGTCCACTTTAAAGCGCTCACCCTATTGGAAAAGGCCGAGGTCTATACTGCCGGAAACCATTAAAATTTATTGTATGTAACGACTTTTGATAGATTGTCAAACTCGCCCGCCATGGTTGACCCGGTGTTTATGGGGCTCGACAGTTGACACGACGGTCGGAGGATGGAATCCCGGCGGTGGCAGCCGTATTTTCTACGTGGGTGAAAATACTTGAAGCCCGCAATCTGGGTGCACGTTAAGAACCTCTGACGCTTTTCATACACAATTCAGTAGGAGGCACGCATGTAGGATAAGGGTTCTTTCAATTGAATTCTGTTTTGTTGCTTTCTAAGAAGTGGCACACGATAAAAATATACAAGCGAGGGTATCAGAGAACTGTAGTGGTACCGTCGTTCAATTATATATACATTTATGGTAATAACTATCACAGCTAAACAAAGAAATAATGGCAAAATCGAAACAGATTAGATAAAACATTCACTCACGACCAGTAAAAATGTAAAAGAATAGCAAAAAAAACCAAAATAAGAGTGACAAAAGAGTCGTTTTTATGATAGCCAGGTTATGACTGCAGTTATGGCAGGTATATAGTGATAACTAAGGTAATTTATGAGCCATGCTAGGGAAACGGCGTATTTATTAGCGGAAGATGAATGATTCCGAAGCGGAATCGCAGTGAACGCAGACGTTCTTTTGCCGTGATTAGTAATGAACCTCGCGTTATTTCTCCATCATGTGTTCCCGTCCCTGTTAACATCGAAGATCACTATTCCACGTATATTTATACCTCGTGTTTAGTGGCATGTAAAAACAGTGAGCCTTGTTTCTCCTGCGAGAATTTCCGGTCGAGTACGATCTCTTGATTCACTGGTGACGATAGCGATGAAAGAAATCCGTAGACAGGAGTTGGGTACTCGAGCCGGCGTTTGGACAAGTGGACTTGTTTTCTTGAAGACGAAGAAAACAAACATTTCAGACGACCCTTGAAGAAGACAAGTCTACTCGTCGAAACGTGATCTCGGGCACAAAACCTGAGCTCGAGCCTTGAAGAAGAAAAGTTCACTCGTCGAAACGTAGAGTTGAGCCCACAACCCCATTTGAGCCTTGAAGAAGACAAGTCTACTTGTCGCAACGTAAGCACGAGCACGCTACCCGAGCTCGAGCCTTGACGAAGAAAAGTCCACCTGTCCAAAAGTTGGCTCGAGCACACATCTCCGGTTTGTGGATTTTTTCATCGCAAGCTCTCATCGTCCCGTTCCTGCCGTGTTACAGATGACGGCGATGGTGGCACTAAATACCTGCCGTGTTGCGTCCGGTGGCTCTGAATCTAGTGAGCCGAGAATGATGCGGTTTGTCTTGGCCTTCGTGGTTACCACCTCGACGACGAGCAGGGCCGCCATTTCCGTCAGTCCCATCAGGCGGATGTTCGAGGGTCCGTCTTGCGGGTTCCCATGCCTGCCTCCCGCAGAGAACAGGCGCTTGAAAGAAGGCGGAGTGAAAGCTAGAAATAAAGAAGTGACGCGTCCGTATTATATGAGTTCATTCGAAACTAGAAAAAGTTATTGGCGGTGCACGCCTTTCTCAGTTCACTGTGTTTAACATCAAGAATTACAGTGAATCATAGAGACACACGGCGAGAGATGTATAAATGGAGGATTGACGACGGCCAGAGTTCCATAACCCAACTTGCGGTGTTCTGGTGTTTACAATGTACACGCAAAAGAATAAACACAAACAAGCGGTAGTGGTGGCGAATATTTTGTTCACTCAAATAGTAAGTGAGCTGTGAAGACCTATAATTTGCGAATATACAAACATTAGTTCATTATCCAGTTAATCATGCTACTTCTATAAACTGATAGAAGAGTACGAATAAAAAAAACTTGAAAGAGAAATTTGGTTTTCAAGAGAGGAATGCGACAGCGTAATCGGGCCCCGTTCGCATCACCTTGTTCGTTTGCTGCCTTTCTCATTGGACACAACCAGAGAGAGAAAAATATCTGCACTGGACAGTGGCCATTACAATTTACCCAGGGTGTATTTTGCAACTGCTGATGCGAAGTGCCTACTACGTCATAATTTATCATTTGGCGAAGCAACGAATAATCCACTACACGTAGCTTATACGCGCACGTTCGCAGCATGCCCAATTAGGTTATGTGATTAGGATTCACGTTGAGCTGTGGCGGATCGTTATGTATTGTGCAAGCTTCAAGACATACAGCTCTTTCTGAAATTCATGTGGCTTGCCACCTGGTGTGATTCTACGCCTATGACAACGCGGTATTACATCACCGTGCGAATCTCCTGTACAACGTTTTTATTTTTTTTCTCTCTCTAAAACCATTTTCATCTCTGACTTTATCCGTAGTAGAACATCTGACCATTGCGAGATTTCATGGGTTCTATTTGAGCTCCAACCGCTTTTTTTTTACTTTTTACACAAGCGGCGTTTCTCCCTCATGAACAACGTGCTGACAATCGCGAGGATTGAACGTCGGGTGCTTCAATGCTATCGCGTTCAAACTAAATCGGCATCTAAACGCTCGTGTCAAGCACTATATTACCAAAGACAAATATAGGATAGGCGCACATTTTCAAACCCGTACCAGAAAATGGGGGGGGGGGGGCAAAGGGGGGTGAAGTGGGTCTTTCTGAAAGGTTTATGGAAGCTGTCAAAATCAACACCATTGTTTGTACTCCTTGGTAGGCAACAAATAGAGAACTCATTACACTGTCAATACCAGAAATAATCATGACAATGGGAGAAATAGTAACATTTCGGACTGTGAACGATGTTACAGATCCTTAATCCACGTCGGTGTTTCCACGCTCCAAGTTCAGTGCTTCTCGGTATACATGAAGGAAACGGTAAAACTTGCAAATCAGGTGAATCGATTGCTGCAACTTACGCACTGCACATTGCAAAAAAAAATGCAGCGTGTGAAAGAAGGTACATCAGATTTTTTCCTTTTAAGTAGCCACTCTTGAAATGCAAAGGGGCCAAGGTTGAGGCTGACCCTGTCTAGGTGACGAGTGAACGGCAAAGGCACGCACTACAAAAACACAACTATGGCTCTTTTCTGGGGTAACAGACCTAAAACTAAGGTCTCCTCGACGGTACAGCACTTCACACCAAAACTCACCAATACACATACACTGGAAAGTGTAATGTGACTGTGCTAACCAGTGCTCAGTTAATGGCCAACTGTGAAAAGTTACGTGTCACCATCAAGATAAAAGGGAAAAGCCACTTCGATTGATTACTTGTATCAGTTAGATCTTTTATGCATTTTGTAACGCAAGTATACATTGCCTTTTAAGCTTCTGGTGTTTTTTTTTTTCTCTTCGTGGAAATTGTTGTATCTTGTTTACGTTTAGATTATGCAATCATTGTGATTGGCATTACCATTTTTCTGTATACTATGCTTTTGCTCTCTTATTTGTATGCCAATGCTTCTGACCCATTCATTTTAGGTAGCAGGAACTAGTCAAGCTGTTTCAGTGCAGCTTTTACTCCCGCTATCCTTCATGTAGTGTCAAACATCAAAATAAAGATTTCATTCAATTCAATTCAGTACTAGTGGCTTCTTCATTATTAATTTAATCTCGACCTATATAAACTGCCCTCAAGAAACGGGTCCCCTAAGGTTAATTAAAACGTCAGGCTTGTGCGAAAAGTGCTGCGCACTCACAGTAAAAGCTAGAAGAGCGGGATTTCTATACCTCGTCAAACGGACTATCCTGGGGCAACTATACATACAAGTACGCTTGCAAGATTCCCACTACCAGATAAATGGGTATGGTGGCTGACGGCAATGAAAAATTGCGGCTGAGCCCTTTGTAATGGGTTGGAAGCAATGCAGCGACCCACTCGTTACGCAATTCGTGTTATGTGGCACTAGGTTACGGAATTCCAATTTCGTGACACCTCGTTGTTATTTTACTCTTCTACCGTTCTGTATTTGCCTTATTAACGCCTGTATAGTGTGTGTTTGCAAAAAAGTTTCTAGTGCCGAAGTAGCTGTGTTTTTTTTATTATTACCTATGTTGCTACCTATGATGTTTTTCTTTTTATAATTACCTATGATTATGATGTATTACATGCATTATCATCATCATTTTTATTTAACCCTGAAAGGCTCTTTTCAGGGTATTACATAAGGGGGGAGGGCAAAAGCATGAATAACAGCCTTATCATTATTACAAAAGGGGGAGGAAAGCATTATTAACAGCATATTCATTATTATGCAATGCTAAAAATAAAATGTTTGCAAAAAAACATAATACATTATTTCGCTTTCAAAAGCGAAGCGAGGACACTGCAATAGGCAGAACAAGTGGTATACGTGCCGTTAAATGAAGAATGGCACATGATTTAACACTTCGATGTTCATAGATTACGGGTTGAGAAAACATTGAAGCATGAGCCTAAAATATCAGAATCTTGCTCATACACTACTCGTTCGGGCTTCAAGCATTCAGCAAATATATACCAAACAAATAACAAAATGAACAAAAAGAAAAATATCAAAGTAGGGTACATATAGCATACTGG